>NC_088685.1:199310746-199910746 GCF_028017835.1 Emys orbicularis
ACAGAAACATTGTAAAGTGGACAGAAATCAAATGTTTTAGGAAACATTCACTTACATTCGCCGACCATGGCTGCTGCCAATATTGCTGGAACTCTGCCATTGGCAGAAGGCAGCTGGCATGGCAGCACAATCATGGCAAAGATGACATTTTAAGAAGCCTCACAAGCAGATATTGACTTCTGTTGAGGTGGCTATCAAGACTTATTGACCAGAGAGGTAGGAATAACAAATTTAGGTAGTATATTGAATTAATAATTTGGTTAAGTATTGCTATATACAATTACTGTAGCATTCAAGTAGCTGGGCTATATTTCCTGTTAACAGTAATATCTGGTGACAGGTTGTTCTCTTGGGGTGTTTTTGGTTTTTTTAAACACTTCAGAAAGCATTTGTACAGCATCTAGCACAATGGGGTCCTAGCCTGTGACTGTAGCTCCAGGTGCTACCCCTGTACAAATTATTATGATTAATAAAGAGGAGATGAAGATCGAGGTCCAGAAAACATGCTTTGACCAATCACTCAATGAACTGACCAAAAAAAAAAAAAAAAAAAAAGGGTTGTCTACTGGAGGTAACCATCTAATAAAGATGGTTGTGCTCATTATGTTTGGTGTCTATTATAGGATAGTCTTTTCAGACGGGGGGTGCCTAACAAGAGCAATGTCTTGTTCGGCTTCACGGTATCCACCACTTAGGAGCTCAACTTATCAGCCACCCATCAGGATGCACTCTCTATTATATTGTAATAGTCTGGTTGTTGTATCTATCTGTGTCCCCCTGCCCTCTACTGGATTGAATATCACAGCTGCTGAAGTGTGTGTGTGTGTGTGTGTGTGTGTGTGTGTGTGTGTGTGTGTGTGTGTGTGTGTGTGTGTGTGTGTGTGTAAGAGAGAGAGAGAGAATCACCTTCTAGTGCAGTGGTTCTCAACCTGCAGCCCACAGGCCACTTGTGACCCAATCAGCACACAGCTGCCACCCATGTGACATCCTCAAGGCCATACAGGTAATATTGGATGCAGCCCACATAACACATTTGTGGGCCACATATGCTGCCCACAATGGTAAATAGGTTAAGAACCACTGTTCTAGTGGTTGCAGCCAACAGAGGATATAAACCAGGGGTCGGCAATGTTTGGCACGCGGCTCGCCAGGGTAAGCACTCTGGCGGGCCGGGCCAGTTTATTTACCTGCTGACGTGGCAGGTTCGGCCGATCACGGCCCCCATTGGCCACGGTTCGCCGTCCCTGGCCAATGGGGGTGGCGGGAAGCCGCAGCCAACACATCCCTCGCCCGCGCCGCTTCTCGCCGCCCCCATTGGCCCGGGACGGCGAACCGCGGCGAGTGGGGGCCGCGATCGGTCAAACCTGCCGCATCAGCAGGTAAATAAACTGGCCCGGCCCACTAGGGTGCTTACCCTGGCGAGCCGCGTGCCAAACGTTGCCGACCCCTGATATAAACCCTAATACTGCTACAGCTTAGATTCTCCTTGAGCTCAAGTGATGAGCAGAGATGGTCTTCACTACCCACACAGGCCTTATCCCCACCTGATTTTTGAACCCCAGGTAATTACAAGATAATTCTAAATTTTCTTTCATTTAAAAAAAAAATTCTAACCTTTTCCTTTGGGAAAAAATCCTTAAAAATATAAGGCAATTGCTACGGCTGAAAGTTTGTTTTGATGTTTTTTTTTTTCTTTTAAAAAAATTATTATTTATTCTGTCCTCCATACAGTTGCCAAGTGCTGGTGTTTGGGGACCATGAAATCCACAACCACAAGTCTTTTGATTTTCTGGGAGGACCCCAGACTAGTTGGTGATTGTGCTATCTGAGTAGCTTTTTATGGGGCTCAGGCTGCCAGTTGGCAACTCACAGCCGTACCTTTCAACTTGCCAAGACCAACTGGGAAATGTAATGTGTGACAAAGACCAAAAATGAGGGGGACAAAATAATGATTGATGCAGGAAACATAAAATGCTGTGAGATTCCCTCCTTTGGTGTAAATAACTTTTCTATAATCTCAGTTTTGTGACTATTTCAGATGCTAGCAATTTTAACAGAAGCAGCAAGAGGAGACCAAGTTCGTATGGAATGGAGGTAACTTGGAGACTAAAATGAGTAATATTCCTCAAAATGGGGTACACTTGAGAGGCACGCCTGAAACTAAGCTGCACAGCCAGTATAACTGTTGCCACAAAGGGAAACTTAACAGAGGTGACAAGGCCTACTCGACTAAGAAGCAGAAAGAAACCTGGGGCTCCTGAATACTGGCCCTTGCTCTGACAGAGACACATCTGTAGCCTTGGTCAAGTCACAATCTTCCTATTTAAGTTACCTCTTATTTAAAAATAGGGTATCACCACTCTCTGACATACATATATCACCGGGTGTTGCAACACTGAAAGTGCTATATAAATAGAATTTTATTATGAAAGAGAAACAGATGAAAGATGGTGGAGAGAAAATGTATACAGGTGAGAGCAAACAAGATAGAGGATGAAGTCCTGGCCCTGGAAGTCAATAAGAGTTTTGCCATTTATTACAATGGGCCCAGGATTTCACAAAGAAGAAGAGAATGTGACATGGGAAAAAGAGCGAAAGGACAGCTGTCAAGAATGGGGTGACTATGAAAGCAAGAATGAGGAGATGGTGCTTTTCAAAGAAAGAAAAGAATAAAAAATAAAGAACAGCAGGCATAAATGAGAAAATAAAAGAAAATAGCAATAAACCAAATGGGTGGGACATGAAAGAAGAGAAACCAATGGAAGGCTGATAAGCAAAGAAAGATTATTTTTAAGTTAGCGAATTTATTTCTGCTCTTTTCTGTTATTGTACTTATTAGTCCTACATCGCTGTAAGATTAGCAGGGAGAGAAAGGGCTACTTTGAGCACTTATGTGGTACTTAGGGCATTAAAGTTAAAAAAAACTAGGGGGGAAAAGCCAGAGATAACCACAATATACAAACAAACCTCTATCAGATGGAGTCTCAAGGATCCAGACCTCCATCTTATTTGAAAGACCTTGGAAGACGTACGTACGTGCGTGTGCGCTCTTTCCTATGCACAGATTCCATCACAGGCAGTTGACTCTACTCCTCTTGAACCAGAGGCCACTCCCATCCCCATCTCTGTACATAAAGCCAATCAGTAACATTCTGAGACCCTCTATGAATTCTTTATTGCCCACTGCAAAATCTTAAGGTCACTGCTGTTCACAGCGGTATGGTCATGGTGCATTGTTAAGTTTTCTTTTGGAAGAGGGACGAAAAATTGACTCAGAGGCTACCCAAAAGTTCTTCTTGTGGTTGTGGTAAGGGAGTCGAAGGTCTGCTAGGGGCAGGAGGTTTAAGTCTTATGTTTTATTTCTGCTTTCATCTGTAAGTCCATGTGGCTGCAATTTGGGGTAGCTTTAACTAACACCCCTGAAATCTCTGGAGCAATGGAATCAATCACAATATGCCTTCCAATTGGTTGACACTGCTCCATACCTCAATATTTACCTCTGAGGTAAACAATAATTATAGTATGACCTGTCGGTTTAACGGATTGCAGCTGATCATGATGCAGGATTTCTCTCTCATATATAATTTACTTTAAGGTAGAAATTCCAGCCAGAGGGAACCAATAGTGTAAACCTACTGTCTCCTCAGTTTGATAAAAGCTATCTTCAGTAGAGAATACTGTTAATCTCTGCCCTTTTTTGCAAAACAAGGAAAAGCCATTTCTCACTAGAAACCTCAACTCCAGACAATGTTTTTGAAGTCACACACACAGAGTCTGCCAATATCACTGTAACTTTGTGTGCCTGGTCTTGAGATGGGCTGATCACACACAAGTTCCTAGTGAGTTCAGAAAGAATGAAGGGTATTAAGCACCACTCTGGATCACCAGACCCAATGTCTGTCGAGACAATCACAGTTCTGCTGTTTAGTATTTCATGTGCTGATTAATTCAAAACTATAACAAGGAAAAACACCTTTCAGTTTATCCACAACATGAACATCTACCTTCCTCTCTCTGTTATTTCCTCCCTTCCCCCCAAAGAATCTCCTGGATATTTTCTGTAACAAGACACCACATTTTAAGATAACACTGAAATCTTTCTTAGAAAAGTTATAAAAAAGTATGATTATGGGAGGTGTGGTTGCAACATCGCAACACTTTACATATTGCAAACTTTGGGGCAAACTCAGATATACTTACTCACTCTGAGTAGCACTTTAATCCATGAATAATCTCATAGACATCAGTGGGATTATTCATGAATTAATGTGCTATTCAGCATGAGTATGGGTATCAGAATCTGGCCATTATTGATTAGAAACCATATTTCATTATAGTTACACTACAGCCATGAACTGTGAGCTGATGTCACAACTATAAAATTATTTTAGGCTAGTTAGCATATATCAAACTCAATAAAAAAAACTATTTCATCTCCAGATTGTTCAAAAATACAATAATTCCATAATTATGAAAGCTAATAAGCTTGATTATCATTATGCCTCTGTCCAAAGCTATACTACATACCTGTAAAATGTCATATTGAGTGCAAAATGTTTTGCTGACCTTTAAAGCATAAAGGTGACTAGCACCACTGCATTTCAAAGCACTCTAGAAGTCATGCATTCCAAAACACACTGTCCATTTATCTCCAGAGGGCTTACAAACTGGAATCTCCACAATTCAGATTCTCCATCGCTTGTGGCCAATCCTTTAGCAGGTCAACTGCTCAACTTCATAATGCTTTGCAACAAAAATCACTTGCAGTAATGTTTTTGCTTTGTATATAAAACAAAATTTACATGATATATTTGGTATTGATATTTACGCATTTGTTAGGTGTTTAGAGTTTCATTTTCCCTGCCAATTGCGGATTTTACTCATTTAAGTTACAATGCAAAATATAAAATATATGTTTAATATTCTCCAGGAGAAGAGAAGGACTCCACCCCACTCTCCTTGGATGCAGTGCATATCTCCTGTGCCATGCTGGGCTAACTGCATGAGTCAGCACAGACGAGAGTATGGTCCTGGCCCCTTCTGAGGCAGCTAGAACTGGCAATGACACTAATATGGAGCATCTCCTACATTCAAGAGAGTGCTAGGATTGCCACTATAACCAGCTCTTGCAATACAAGTTCAGTGGGGAGAGGGGAGATGAGAAGAAGATTCTCCTTGCCCCATCCCTGCCTTGCATACCCATACATAGGCCAGCTACACTTGTGCCTTGGTTCTATATAGCAAAATAACCTGTGATACCAAGATATCTGATATATGAAAATTGCCTCGCTTCAGGTATATTATTAAAATGTTTAAACTATGCACAGAGTGAATGAACAGTTCTAGTTAACCCGTTGACTGTTATCCAGCAGTACAATAATTAAACATTTAATATAATCTATTACTGTAGTCATTTAGCATCTTTAGGTAAGGATTTCAAACATTAAGCCACACAAGCCCACCACCCCCACCATGAGTGAGTAGCGTTAACCCCTTTTCACCGATGGAGAAACTGAGGAATAGAGTGGTTAAGTGGCATGCTCAAAAACACATAGGTATGTCTCCATATCATTCCACACAAACTATGGGCCAAATCCTGACTGGGCACATGCACATAACAGCACAAAAACCCACCCCACTGCTATTGCACTCACTGGACATGAGTACCACCTTATTCTGGCCCTTAACAAAAGTCATGGAGAGGACATCCTCCAGGTTTTCAAAGACAAAAACTATGCATAAATATAATGGGTCATGGTCCACATGTGTTACTTCTCAGACCAAGCCAAATTAAGCCGTTTGGTTCTATCATAGTCAGAATTTGGTTCTCCATCTATAAAAGCATAACCTCACCCTCCATTGAATGCAGTCACCTCCAAGGCAGAATGCATAAACTGTTTAATAACACACAGCAACAACACATAACAGAAATAAGAGAGAAAGCCATCGAGATTTTGCCACTTGACCCAAATTGGAATTTGGCCAACCCACTGCTTATACAAAGTGACTCTCTTTTGCATGGTACACTGGGATTTTTTAACAACATGAACGATCAAGACCACAATTTCATGTTTCCTCCAAAAATCAGTACCTACAGCAGCAGCTTCTTAGCATCAGGTTGAGACACTGACTCAATTCTGAATCAGAGGCAAGATTAAACTAAGTTGCTAGCATTGCTTCCAGTAGCACCTGGGTCTTCCTTAGAGAGCTCCTGTCCAAGGACTGACGATATCCAATCCTTAACTTGTGAGATCTGATGAGATCACAGCCATTGATAGCTGTACATTTAAGAGAATACACCTGTGGTGCTTAGAGTTGCCAACTTGGTAATATTTAAAAATCGGACACTCCAGCAGGAGTGCCGGATCCTCCCCGTTCCTGAGGCCATGCCCCCATCCACTCCTCTTCCCCTCTACCCTCTGTCTCTCATTGCTTTTCCCCTCCCACCCACTGCCTGGGTCAGGGGAAACTCGCCTGCAGAGCCAGGGCTGGGAGCTGCAGCTGCCCGACACAGGTAGAAGCCAGCCCTGGCTGAGTAGGGGCTGGCATGAGTTATAACCCAGCGCCTCCCCGCCTCTCCTGCTCACAGTAACCAGACACTATTGGGTCCCCTTTTCGACCGCACTTTCTGATCAAAAACTGGGCACCTGGCTACCCTAGGGTGCTGCCTGACATGCCACTATAAATCAGCGAAATCCCCATAGATTTTAACAGTACAGTGAGTGGGTGTTGTATAATACCAAGGATGGAGTTAAAGACTTTTCTCCTTCTCTGCATACTTCTAGTGTAGACAGGCAATGCTGTGATTTGCCCTGATATCTGGTTCTAAGCAGTGAAAACTGTACTGGTGCAAATTTCAGCTCAGCCTGTCTGTGCTAATGTTGCTGTCTGAAATGCCCAATGTAGACAAGGCCTAAGTTAGTGGAGTGGGGTAGGATTACTCACACCATCTCCCCTCCAACCACATGCCCCGGGGGAGTCACAATTCAGCTGTAAATTTCTATCTTTTCCATTTGCCCAGATCCAACCATCACAACATAGATAACTTTCCTATGAACCCAGCCTTGCAAAAGTTACCAACAAACAATAGTAATAGCGAAGGTTTGAATTCACTCTTCCTCTGCCCTTTCTTCAACAACTTCAAAGCCTAATTGGAATTGGAACTGCTTAAAAGCCAGCATTAAATAGCATGAGAAATTCATTTTTTTCTTTTTAAAAAACAAAGAAAAGTAAATGCAAAAACATAATACAATTAAAATTCAAAGTTAAAATTTCACAGTTAAAATAAAGTCAGGAGATTGCATTAATGCAGCTTTTTATACATAATACAATAATTTTCTTTATTAAAGGCCAGGAATTTAAGTCGGAGCATAAGTGGGCATTTATACCATATCCATATGAGAGAAGCTTGCAGAAGAACTTAAATTAACTCTGAATGGCAGGATTTAATACCACTGCTTTTCATTTTGTTCAGCTGTTTGAAAACAGTACATTAACTGTGATGTCATCAGCCATTGCTTTACTGTTAGTATTTTTTAAAAACTTATCACTGACTGTTCTTTTAACTCACAGAATATCTAAGCCTCTATTGCTGAAACACTCTTGACCTGGTTATTTCAGCACACATATTTGCTTTACATTAAAATAAGTCTTGAGCTGAAAATAAAGTATTAAGGCCTGAGCCAATGCTCACTGATGTCAATGGGAGTATTTCTATTTGCTACAATGGGTGCTGGACTGGACATTTCATGAAGAAACTATGAGAAAAGTAGAACTACAGCCAGTCTATATAATTGTGTGTATATGAAAAAGGTATTATGTTCACTGAAAACTTTCTCATGCAAAATCTCTTTGAAAAGCGAACACAATAATCTGGTGATTTGGGGTGAAAGGTAGTTATTTATAGGTGTTCTATCTGATAAAACCTTTCCCTAGCAGTTAACCCTACAAACAGTTCTGAGTGTACTGTTTACTAATGTCAACAGTCCTGTTCACTTTGTCACAGTGGATCCAGCCAGGTAAAGCACGGCACCTTGGCAGCATTTGCAGACTTGGGTCTAAACAATGTATAGGTAAACATAGAAAAAAATGTTATAGCAATTTGAAACAAATTATTAAGAAGCTCATAAAAACGCTGAAATACTTTAACTGTCCATGTCTGAGTTTATCCCACGAAGGCTGCCATTTTCATGGTAAGAACAGTCAAGACATAAGAGAAAGTAGGATAGGAAGAAAAAAACTGAACTTTGAAACTTACTTTAAAATAGCTTTCAGTATACATTTTAGCATTATTTTTCAGGCAGCTCTGTTTTCAGTTTGTAATTCTTTATTTTATTGCCAGTCAGCATCCAGGAATTTCAACAGAAGATAGATAATCTGGGTTACCTCACTGAGAAACTCTCTCTCTAATCTCTGTTCCCTTTTTTAGCTACATCAGTTGATGCTCTTCAGTCCCGACACATAAGAACAAGCAGGTTTATTCTCCTGCTCACCATCTCCCCACAGCAATTGGGTGGAGAACAAGTGAGACCTTGGCTCCAACATCTCTACTCAATGGCCAGCATAGCTAAGCAGGAGAAAGGAAGCAGACGGGGAAGAACTATGACTCAGAGATATCCCTCAGAGTCATAATGCCTTCCAGAGCTTGGGTTGACACACTGTATTTCTACAGCAGCGGGGAAAGGAACAGAAATTAGAGTATGCTATGTCTCAGAAAGGAGGGGCAGGTTATCTAATTTCAGCTGAAATTCCCTGGCATCGCATAACTTGAATATATTTATATATTTTAGTTTAATTCGAAAACAAAATTGCCTTTACCTGAAAAATACTTACTAATACAGACACACACACACACGGAATATAAAGTATTTTTCAGACCTACCTGAAAAATACTTTATATATACACATATAAATTTACTCTCAAAGGGTTATATTCTGGCATCTTTAGTCACACTGAGTAGTACCTTTGAGGTAAGGTTCCCAGACTACTTGCAAGGTAAAGCTCTACTCAGCACAGGGCATATCTACATGGGGATATTCAAAAAAGTAAAGATGAATTAACAAAAGGTGTGAAGTTGAAGGTGTGAAATTAAAGCACATTTAATCCTTGTGTGGACACTCTCATTCAGAAGTAAAGTGCCCTTAGTTTTGTTTAACTTAATCCTCCTTCAAAGGGGATTAAGATGAAGTGAATTAAGGCCACTTTACTTCTGAAAGAGCATCTACACAGGGGTTTAATACATTTAAACTTTATGCCTTTAGTTAAAAGTTAGCCTCCAATTCCATTTTATGTCTACACTTAAAACTCTACAGCTGCGCCACTGTAGCTCTTCAGTATAGACACTTATTACAGCGATGGGAAGGACTCTCCCCTTGCTGTAGGTAATCGACCTGCCCAAGAGATGGTAGGTAGGTCAACAGAAGAATTCTTCCATCAACCTAGTGCTGTCTACACCAGGGATTAGGTTAGTACACACCCCAGAGAGATACAGCTATGCCAATGTAATTTTTTTCAGTGTAGACCAGTCCTGAAAGTCTTCGTACAGACAAACCCATAGATTCATATAGTTTAAGGATAAAGGGGACCATTAGATCTTCTACTCTGATCTCCTGTTTATCACAGGATGTTAAATTTCTCCCAGTCACTCCCGTATTGAGGCCAATAATCTGTGTTTGGCTAAAGCATATCTTCCAGAAAGGCATCCAGTCTTGATTTGAAAACCTCAAGAAATGAAGACTCCACCACTTCCTTTGATAGCTTGTTCCACTGGTTAATCACAAGTAAGGCTGTCAGAATTTGATCAAAAATGAATTTGTTCCTGCCTAATTTTTCTTACTTCCTGTCTATTAGAAGGAAAAAGGCAGCCTTCATTGAATAAGTTTTACCTGTTTGTTTTAATTTATTTAAAAAAAATACTATAACTATAGTTAGGACAAATTTCTATTTTAAACGGTGTCATGTTAATTTTGAAAATAGTGGATTTTTTTAAGACTATGTTGATCTATTATTATAAACCTCTATTTCCAGAATGTAATTACAGCCGTAAAAGCATATTCGGCTACAGTATATGTTAATTCATATTCAGAATAATATGCAAAGCACATAGGCCTTTGATTGAAAACACTTTCTTGCGCTTTACCTGCTAATGTCCCCCCTTTTCCACCCCCGCCCCCCAAAAATGCAACAAACAACAAGAAGACTTGACATGTTGAGTCTGAGGAAGCTGATATGGATCTAACATGTCAAGAATCCACACGCTAACAGATGCCAGACTCTAACTACCCTAAGTAGACAGGATAGGCTGTACTGAGGTTTTCCAGTGATCACACCTAAATTTAGAGAAAGAAAGACAGAAAGAAAGAAAGAACTAAGTACAATGAACTGCAAAAATTTTACTTCCACTTATGTTCCTGAGTTTGGGTTAAGCTTTTTCTCCTTTTAGGGGAAATAAAAGGAAACGGAAGAGCACATAAATACAAACAAGGAAATTCAAAGTTACAGCCGGCATGTTATCTTTAATTCATGCTATAGGTTTTAATGGTGGGATAGACACACCCTAGTTAATCAGCATATGTTTAAAAGAAACAAAAAACAAAAAATAGGCAAACTATTATGAGTTGGAGTTACTTTCTTAAAATACAGCTACATTTGGAGAAAAACCAATATCAAAACTAAATTTGCAAACTGCCATAGGAGTCAATGTTGGTTATAAGTTACCAGCATAAAGAGATAGAGTTAACATGCCTGGAATAACAGATAGCACTGAATTGTATTGCATTCTATCATTTTTAAAGATAATATTATTTCTAGGTTGGAATTAAGAATGTGCAAGAATTTAAATATCCAGACAGACAATGTCTATCTTCATAATTGGCATGCATAATTTATTTTAAAAACAGAAAAAATTAAATATATTAACAAAATTTAAATATTTACTCTGCTATTTTTTCAAATGGACAAAAAAGAAACCAGAAAAGATTCCAGATGTTAAATACGTTTTATGGGATTTTCATTAAATTTTAAGTTGTTTTTAAAGCAGTATTTATTAGTAAAAGCTACAGTTACTCATTTTGATTGAGTGTGATGTAATTTGATTTTTTTTTTTAAGTCAAGAGCACTAATATTGCTCACTCAGGCCTCTGTTCACCCTTCAGTGTGTGCGCGTAAATCCCATTAACTTTATTGGTAGCTGTGTATGAGTATCGAGGGAAGAATCAACCCCTCAGCTATAAAGATTAGAAATAATGTAAAGCTTTTTTTTCTCTCCCCACAACGTATGTGTACACCATTGAGTGACAGTGAATGTAGTAACTTTATCATGAAATAGAATGTGGGTAGGTGTGCACACATACATATATATACAAACACACAGAGAGATCATGTCTGCCAGGGCACATCTTGGTATGCTCACAATAATTTATAATAAAGACTAAAAATAGATGCATATATTTTTAAAGTTTGGAAGAAGTTTGGCTGGATTTGATTTAGAAATGTTGCATAAACAAAATCATCAAGATTTTAAATTAGGTTTTTATAGCAAACATGGCTTAATTTTGAAAAATAAAACTACACAAGAAGTTGGATCTGATCATGCAAACTCTCACCGCTGAATATAGTATGCATTATGCTTAGTAGTTAGGGTTGGAAGGCTTGGGCCTTAAGTCCATTACAAAAAATGAATTGGTTAATCATTGCCTCTTAGTACTCTCTTTCTTTTCTAAAAGATTTTTAAATCCAAAAAGAAGCTATACATTAAATAATAAATATATTAATTCTCATAACTATTTAACAATGTATTTGGCTGCCTTAGCGTGTATGACATAAAGTCTTATTTTGATAGACAACATTTCAATCACATTTCTGAATATACACCAGCAGGTATTGGATGTAATTAACATGTCCCATCCATCCATAAACAGCAACAAAAGTTAGACATTGTAACAGCTCCTAAATATTGCAACAAATCAATTATACAAGAGCAGAAAAGGGTACTCAGGCCCAGTGTGGAATTTCAAATCAAAGGGACAAATTTAATTCTCTCTCTCTTTTTCCTTCTTTTCTTTCTTTCTCTTTTTTAAAAGTATTATTATGTATTGGGTTCATGTCAGATCTTTATGGTTACCTTAATTTTTATTATACAGTTATATACATTTTGCATTTTATTTACTATCTGTTTTATATTGGTGCCCATCACCACAGTATCTGAGCACAAATGTATATCAAAGACAATAACAGTCTCAGCTTCAAGCAGATTTTTAACAGCCATGGTTTGAGGCTAACCACAAAAATTAACCTAAGGTAAAAATACAACAACATATTTCAGTAGTTAATTTTTTCCAAGGCACATTGCTTTGTTATCTACTACACACTAAAACTAATATATTCAAAATATTTTGGAGAATTATTTTAATCATAATGTGTCTTTGCCCTAGATAGCCTGACAACGATCAGATACTCTATATAATGGATCCTGTTTTATAACTCATTCGTAAAAGAATCCTGCTTTTCAATAATATTTCAATTTGGAAAAAAGATACTACATAATTGCCCTTTGTTTAGAGAAGTTCTGTAAAGATGTGTATTTTTTTAAACTATTACAATATAAATACAACAGTAGCTTTATTATAAATATGACAAAGTACAATCCAAAAGGGACCATCTAAAATGCCACAGTTGCAAACATTTAAGACTGTAACAAAAATGACTGAGATTCTAATATCAGTTTACTATCCTTCAACAATTTCCCTGACAGTGGCGTCAAATAATGTTGAATTATGGACCTTCTTACAGGAAGTCTTATTTCATGTTCGTTTTTTGATCATTTCCCTGCTAGTCCTTATAGAAATTTGGCCGATTGCCGACTTTCCTTTAAAATGTTCTGTATACATAATTGGCTTGTGTATGATTAAATGATCATTTAATCAAACTTTAGTATTTTATATTTGTTCAACAAGTTTATTTTTCATAAGAAAATACTGTTGTCCCAGTAAAAGCTATCACATAGTACCGACGTACTTTATTTGAATTTGTGTTAGCTTCTTTTTTATATTGTGTTCTTTTTAAAAAGCTGATTTATAAAAGCTACCTATATACACATTATTGTAAGGTAAATGTCAATCTTTTACAGTTCAGGCTATAGTACCTGAGATCCAAGGTGAAGTAACTTTACAGCAAACAACCCCATAGTAATAGGTAATCCAAATATGTTAAACTAAGAAACTGAATTTCTATTATGCGACTACAGACACCCTTTTGTTTTATAGTGTGGAATTGCACTATATCATTTTCCTACCAACACCAAGCAACAGCTGGGTTTTAAATCTTTTAGGGCTATAACAAACATTAAAAAATTTAAACTGCAAATGTTTGAGAGTTAATGATTTTAAATGGTTTATTTTGAAAGTTGTGTGATTAGGATAATACTTCAACCAGGTTTTTTAAAGACAAGGGTACTTGCTGATCCTGAGTTTAATTCTTCCAAGAAAAAACACAACTGCCTTTTACTCTGCGAATCATAACAATGGTAAACAACAACTCTACAGGTTCCATAATAGCAGGCAATGGGGTCACTCTTGTGGGAGAGGGATGTTTTAGTGACCTATTGCCACTGAGCTAGTTAAATCACCGAACAATGGTTAGTGTTATGGGGCTTTACTTTGCAAAATCTCGCATTAGTGTCATAGCTTTCCATTAACCGTGAGACTTAAGAGCACTAGCACTGAGGGGCCTATAAGGAAAGAATAAATAGGAGAAAAACAATATTTTTTAAAAAAAACCTTTACACTGCACACTATAAGAAAATGTAATTAAATCCATAATAAAAGCTCTTACATACTTACTCATTTATTACTCTCAAAAGTACATGTACTTCAATTTCTGAATTCAAAACTGACCAGGCAATATAACCTACTCATGGAGTAACCACAACAGCAACAAAAACAGTGCACAACTTGTATTTCAAAGAGGTACAGACCAATAAATGAACTTGGAGGCACATCCTAATTAGCCAGATCAGTGTCAAGCAGTCAACACCTTATTATTTAATCATTAAGGACCAGATACAGCAGTCCTTACTGGGGCAAAAACTTCCAGTGAAGTTAATTCGCTGGAGTAAGAACTGCGGGATCTCCCCTTGGATTCTCTAGACATGTTTCCATGAATAAGAGCAAGAATTAACCAGCCCAACCATCGAAAATAAAAAGTTGGACGGTACTCTCATCTAATCATCTCACAGCTGAGCACCAACCATTCTGCTGCTGCTGCGCTGGAGACTTTTGAAACAGGCCAGGAGGACAGAAGTAAAACCCTTTGCACCCACCCATCAAGCCAGTTCAAGGGAAGTGAGAGAGATGTCCCCAAGTTTTTGCGTTGAAAAATCACCCTGACAAAGAGACCCTTTGACTATCTTGCTGCCCTACAGTGCCACCCCGGACACAAACAAAATACATCGCCTGAACGTATGTCTTAGTCCCCCATATGCTCATCGCAGCATCTCAGAGTGACCTCGTTTAAGCCACAACTGAGCTGCAGCGTCTCAAGCCCCCAAACAACCTATTGGGCCCCTTGCGGCCGTGCTAAGCATTCGGTGCGTACCCTTATTTCTCTCCCACCGGGGGCGAGCGTACTAGAGAGCCAGGGCTGAGTAACCCCCACACAAATTTGCAGCTAAACTCCCCAGATGACTTTTTTTACCTTTTAAACCCAACCATTTCCCTTGTCCCCCATTGGATAATTAACCCAAGCAGCACAGTGCCTGGCTCCAGCGCTGTGTGGTTCCCTGCTCGTCTTTAAACTCTCCAGGCGGGCTCGCCCCGGTCGCGCATTTCAAGGGTTTGTTTTTTATCACCTCCCCGAGCAGAGGGCTTGGGGACGGGAGGGATTTCGCCTCTTCCGCGCGCTGCCACCACTCCACAGGCGCAAGCCAGCAAAGAGCCCGCGGCCTGAGGGAGAGGGAACCTCGCCCGCTTCCCTCCCTTTTCCATTGGCGCGTCCAGCCGCGAACTCGCTCCGGTTCCTCAAGTGGCGTTTCGCTGCCCGAGCGCGCCCAGGGACAAGCGGGCAGAGCCGGGCTAAAGCTCAGCGGGACCCTAACAGGGAGGCGACCTCTGCGCGCCTCCAGCTCCATTTCACCCACTCGCCGCTAGCGCAGTCCCCGCAGGGAGAGGGCCCTGTCCCCAAGGCTTGTCCCCTACTGACTCCACTTACCCCCGTCCTCTCCCCACGCAGGGCCCAGTTGCGCCCCAAACGCCCCTTCCTCTCCCCCCGCAGGGCCCAGTTGCGCCCCAAACCCCTTCTCCCCCCCGCAGGGCCCAGTGCGCCCCTAAATCCCCCTTCTCCCCCCCGCAGGGCCCAGTGCGCCCCCAAACTCTTCCTCTCCCCCCCGCAGAGCCCAGTTGCGCCCCAAACCCCCTCCCTGTCCCCCCGCAGGGCCCAGTTGCGCCCCAAACCCCCTTCCTCTCCCCCCCGCAGGGTCCCCCTACACGCGCTCTCCAACCCGCCCCCTCCCCTTTCCTCTCCTCTCCGTAATCCTAGTGCACCCCCGCCCCAAGCCGCTCTCCTGTGCAGCCTGCAGCCCTAGCCCCCGACACGCGCCCTCTAACCCCGCAGCACCGCCGCGGGGCTCGGAGGGAAGGGAAAGGAGCTGGGGGGCGGTTAGCCAGTGCCCAGCGGAAGAGGGCGCAGGCACTGCCCCGAGCCCTCAAGCGCGTCCCAGGGATGTCACGCCCGGGGTTTAGAGGTCTCCGGAGGAGGGCGCGCGGGAAGACAGAGTGAGTGGGACGCAGCAATGCCAGGCCCCGGACTCTAGTGGCAACACTAGAATGGCCCAGGGGATTTCCTCGCACCAGGAACCTCACTGGTGCCAGAGGCTCAGCCCGTCTCATGGCCGCAAAGAGCGGACAGCTTTCCAAGCGCCGGGCTCTCCCTCCCAGGGCAAAAGGCGGCTAAACCGAAACTCAGTCGGGCTCTAGAGACAGAGGGGTTAATTAGATAACTAGGCACTCCGGCTCACATAACACCTGACGGGGATCTGCATTTGTCAGCACAGCCTGACGCAGACAACAACACGGGTTTCAAACTGGCTGGGCCACATTCACAGGCGAACGGAGAAGGACCCTTCTCTTTTCATCCTCCCCCTTTCCTAACGCGCAGCACAGTCCCGATTGAACTCTTCTTCTCAGCCAGCACAAAACAGCCAGCGCCCGCGTACGCTGCCCCACCGCGCTGGGAACCTTACAACTTCTGAGCCGCACTTGAACATCTCCCTCCGTCTAGGAAAGGCAAAAGACACGTGTGCCGCTTTCCTCCCACAGCCTCTCTGCACAGCGTAACGCTGATGGGAATTAAAGACCAGAAAGCATTCTCACCCCGGCCCCCCCGCCTTCCAACCTACTTCAACTTTCTGAAGCAAATACATACCAAATGGGGCAATCCGGAGGTGACACATTCAACTGTCACACCTATCGTATAAGCAGTGAAACCACAACTCCCAAGTTAAAAGCATGAACTTTTGTTTTGACCAACCTAAGACAATTTGGCCTCGCTATCTATATTGCAATCTTTGCAAGCCACACACTGAAGGTACATTACTAACAAGCGGGCACAAGGTGAATATTACCACGGGAGCGCAATGAATTTATATCAATCCTCAGCCTTATAAAAAAAAACCACCCCAAACTACAACTTCATTTCTTTAGCTTTCACTTTAATAAAATAATGATTCGTTGGGAGAATGGGGTATAAATCTTCATTTTGGAGGCAATTAAAGTGTTGATTTCATTCGTGCCCCTAAGCGATTCTTGTAATTTGCTCAAATAGCTTTATGTACCCAGCACTCCAGAGCTTTTAGAAACCCATTTTCTAGTTAGACTTGTTGGATTACAATTTTTATTCAACAGCAGCTATCCGAGTTTTCCTAATCTAGATCTGAATTTAACAATTCCCTCATTTTAAACGTTATAATAGTTATGTCGGATGCAAGTCAACCAGACAGAAGCAATGCCCATGTTTCCATCTTGTTTTCAATGTCTCATTAAAAAAGTTGAGAGTCATGCTAACATTTAGAAATAGTTGAAAGCTTTTACATTCTCAGTATAATTAAAAAACACTGGGTTTCTTGCGAGTTCATGCCTTAAGTCAAACCATTCTTCTGTTCTACCGCAGCTACATTAATAACAGTCCGATAATCTTTGCTTCTTTCTCGTACATAAAAAACAACAACATTTGAGCTAATACCAAAGCTGAAGTATAGTGCACCTTTTTGTAAGTAATCTATAAAATAACTCCTGGTTGACAGTGTTCCTGATAATGGCAAAGCAGCTAAGAAAACTCCTGTCTGCTTGACTGCGCCTTGCTTTAACAAAAGGAAGCCTCCAGAGTCAGCCTCATTACACCTAGAATTGTATATAGGAACCAGATCATAGTTTTCAGTTGTTGGGTTTTTTTCCCCCCTGAGCCAAATACTATTTCTAATAATAAACAACCAACCATTAAAACGTTACAATTCACAACAAGGAGCTCAAAATGCCAAGGCTCACCCACTTTAATGTTTTAGAAGCTTGATTTGGCTTTGGTAACCTCTTGAAATTAACCCAAAAAAAATCACACTACAAGCCAGTGAAGGAAAGCAGCTAACACAAGTCGTCACTATATGCACACATTGGGTGTAGAAGCCTTTAGGGTTTGGTCTATCCCAGCTTTAACACAGACATCCTAAAAGCCACTAAACTGTATTTTTTTCTAAAAGAGACAGTTTGAAAAACTTGAAAGATCAATGAAAATAAATTAAAACCTTGGTCTGGTTTTATTGTTCTATTAAGTAAAATAAAATGGGCGCGCTTGCAGCAGGCAGGCTGTGCACAAAGCAATGTTCACTGAGGTCTAAAAGCAGTCGGCCAAGGAAAACTGACAAGACAGACTAATGAACCGTAGAGACAGGAGGAAAATAGCCAGTATTTGCTAGATTTCAAACACTCTCTGTCTTCCCTGGACCACCTATCTCGGATTTTATTATTATTTTTCTAAGTGGCTTCAGCTATTCCTTTCCAAGCATCCAGAAGCCTGCGATTCACGGCTAACGCTTCTATTATTATAAAGGGTAAATAAAATAAAGACAAAAATTAAAAGCGACAAGAAACAGGTCAAGTTTGCAGGCAATGCTTTTACAAGCTCATCTCGCCAGGTCGAATCCGGGAGCAAGCCTTAATGAAGCAATAATAGCCACATTATTCAAAAATTTTCATTTCGATGGAAATTTATCTAAAAGGGACTTAATCATATGCAAATAATAAAAGGAGGCGTAGTGACCCAGCAAGCGATCTGCATACAAATTTCAGAGTGTGCAACACTGGAGAGATCATCATACCTGATCTGTTAGATTTGCTGATCTTGTTATGTCTTCACTGTCTGATTTTGATCCGCCTTCTCTATCGTCTATCACCAAATCGATTGGCATTTTTCCTTTCAAACAGCTAATATACCGGTGGCAGAAATTGTCACATAATTCGTGTACCTACATTATGACAGAGGTAAAAAAAATGAAAATATAATCAGGAGTACATAAGTGAAATTGACAAGTGCAATCAACCAACCCTTCCCCCAGCCTTGTGACATCAAAAGTTCTAAATGGGGGGAACACACAGCAATTATCCCCAGGAGACCTCTAGACGCATCCAGAATTAGGAATAACTTTCTTTTCTCGCAAAATAGAGATATCCCAGAAAATTGACAGTGACAAGATGATTCACAGGCTACAACATATTCAACACCCGTGTTAAATTCATCTGCTCCCGGAGCTGTGGCCATGAGAGAGGTGACCTGCATGGGTGACATTTAAGGTAAACTATTTAATTTCAACCAGTTATTTCATCATAAAACCTTTCCAAATAGTATGAAGAGAGAAAGGGATTTAAAAACAACAACAACTGGATGCACTATACTGAAATACATTATAGGCATCCATGATCTTAAACCCCAAATCACTGTAATATATTTGTTCTTGAGTTTCCACTATTAATGGGCATATTTTAACAACTTTCATGTAGAGTGAAAACAACCTGCCTGTGATGGTTAGATAAAATGGCTGGGGGTTCTAAAGAAACTTTTCAACCATTTAAAAACCTCTCGAAATGTTTATTTTTTGGAGAAAGGGGATCCTCTTGTAGGCCAGCTATCAATTACATATAAAAATCCACTGGAAACCTGAACGTGCGTTCAACTGAATGTTAGTTTGAATTACATTGCGTTCACATTGCTATTAATTATTATTGCTGAGATTTCCAGAATAGGGAGGGAAACATTCTCTCTTAGCTGCATATTCTCTCTTAGTTTAGAGGTGTACAGCATTCACAGAATCAAGAAACTGACACAATTATCAACTCTGCTTTGTCTCTGCAAAATGTTACAGGACAATCTGTGCCCTGATTGTGACCTGCAGATGGCTCTTAAAAAAATCTCGACCAAACTAACTGAAACTAAACAAAGCACCTTCACCAAAACCAATCAATCTCCGAGGCGTGGCTGAAATAAACAAACAAGCAAACAACATTCAGAATATCATCTGCAATACACAGAACTACGACTATTTATACAAAGCCAGCAAGGTATTAACATGAACACAAGGCCGGGTCGTTTGTGAGCCCGGTTTTAGAGGCTGAAATTGTAATTAAACTGCGAAGAGAAATGGACGCTAAGATTGGTCTTGACACTAATTACCAGACAGAAAGACATTTATGCAAATTTACCAGAAGCTTGAACTTCAGCAATACTGAAACGTAGGAGGAAGGGAGAAAAAAATTACCTTCTCTAATTCCAATAGATGAAACCTTAATACTTGTATGGCTTGAATCATCTGCAAAGACACAAACAACACGAGCATCTATCTCATTCCTGAGTTTCGGTATATCCCCATAGCTGCCCCTGCTGTAGTCTATAACTTCACTTTTTTTTTAGTAGTAGTAGGAAATAAAAAAGTTGTTTTGATTTATGGCAATAACACTAAAACTTAATAGCAGTGGCTTTGTACGCTGTTTAACAAGAAGCGAGCTAGAGTTAACAAAAAATTCTATTGCAATGAAGTAGCTAAATTATACGGATCGTAAACATTTCCTTCAAAAAGTGCAATCTATTGCAACATCGTTGGACCCTCGCTTTGCAAACTAGGAGAAAATATTCCTAATGCAGAGGCAAAGTATTTGTTTATCCTTAAAAAAAAAACTTGACTTCATTTTAGGTCGGTTACTTAAACTATTCATCTCTATCCATAGTCACTGTTTACATTTCCCATAAAGCTATTTTAAAGGTGCGGGGGGATATAGGGAGACCTCAAATACACTGACACATTCGTAGATAAATCCATGCACTGCTTAGGCAGGCAAGTCTGCCATAAAGACCCCAAACTCTCATTTGGATGGGGCTTTCTTTATGTACCTCGTTATGTGATTTTACTTAACAGGGAATTACCACACTGGATTGCTTGTAATTAAAAAGAGCCACGCGAGAAAATTTCCATTTAGAGCCCCAAATCCTTGTCAAAGCCTAGAACCATCTCTCTCCAGAGGGCAGAGAAATAAAAAGGGAGCGCTGTTAACTCTTACCAAGTTATCCAGTTCAGGATTAGAGGAAAATAGGGGTTTTTCTGCTCGGATCTAAATATAAGAAAGGGGAGGAAAAAAAGATTTGAAATATGGAAACAGAAAAAGCAGATGTTATTATTTCTTGCTTCATTATACTGTCGGGTCCATTATGTAACCTTTCCTTCAAAGCTCTGACTGTTAGATTTAGTACATCATATAAACACTTAAACAAATGAATCAAATGCACTGAAAATACCCACAGACCTTATTATTAGTTACATCTATCTAGCTACGCTCCATCTTGTGTGAGCTGCACATCCCTACAATCAAAGTTTAAAAAATATATATTCTTTATTTATTTATTGAGCTGGTACAATCGAGACTGTATTGATTTATTTCTGGCAGTATAGAAGGGGAGGCTATGAATGTTTTTTTTTTAACGGAGACTTGTTTTCTTGTTATGTTAGAGGTTTTTCCCCCAGTACGGTTTTGCTGACCTGTTTGGCGAACACTGCTATGTCTTCATTGAAAGACTCTGAGGAGCAAACATCGCCTCCCGCTACCCCGGGCTCCCGGGGAGTGCATGTAGCTAATTCACATTTCTCAAAAATCAGTGCTAAAAGAGGGAACAGGGGGTGTCTGAAAGAAAATACAATAGTCACAAACAAGACAATGGTTAGTCCCAGAATAAGTGGGGGAGAAACAACCAAGGTGATCTTTTAGCAAGCCCACTACCACCACCCCAGCTGCACCCCTCCCCCAATCATAGCTCACCTACCCTTCAACCGAGAGACCTGAAGTCGAAGGCCCTGAGCCATGGACTGTATCTGATGATCGCTTCAGCATATCTGGCCAGAGAAATTGTTAACATTTGCTATGAATAAAACCAAAGCGGTTCCAGCAGCCATTTTGAATTAACTTTCCTTTCCTTTTTTTTTTAATTATTATTATTAGTATTTTTGTTTCGCGCCCCTTCAAGTTGCGGACTTTCTGGATAAAAAAAAAAACAACAACCCAAGCAAACCCCAGCTTTTTGGACTCGGGTGTGGAACCTGCAAATCTCCCTTGGCATCGGTAATGATAATGTTCAAAATGAGAGCTGTTAACTTCGAAGCCCAGCCAAACTGCCAGTGAGTTGCCCCAATTCGGGTAGCTCCAGCGATCCATTTACATTCACTTCAGTTGGCAGAGCACGCTGTTATTTGGGTCATCACCCCCCCTACTTCCCCCCCCCGCAAGTTACTCAATATAGGCGCTGCTCACCCCTCTTTTTGCTGTATACTATTGCACAATGATACCGACCTTAGAAATGTATAAGCCAAGTGCTTTGATTTTTGCTAGATGGAGTAACTCTTAAGGAGAAGTTTAAAGTCATTTACTAGCTATAAAAGCTCAACTGAAAATTTAATATTTTATTTTATTTTATTACAAAATGCGTTCAATTTCCGGGTTTCATAACTATTCCAGAGAATCCGGAATGGAGTTTAAACCAATCCTACAGATTTGTGATAATGAGATAAAGAAACTGGATGATGGGATGGTTTTGCTTCAAAGCTCGCTGTTCTCAGCGAGATGGGGGGAATGGATCTTAAAGTTCACTTCAACTTAATATGCGCGAACTGTTTTTAAAGATATCCACAGAGCAACGTAACACATCAGTTCCAAATGCAATGGCCTAGAAACTATTTTATAAGTTGCCGCATTGAGATGCCTCAAATGCTGCTACAAAACAGAGCACAGCTCAAAGAAACAACCCCGAAGTTTTCTACTTAACACAGCATTATATATTAACAAAGCTAAAAAGTTTTATTCAGAATGGAACAGTTCAAGGTATTCTTTCTAAACTCTTCCAAAATATTTACCTCCCAAAACAGGTTGTACCACGGAAATCTTTCCTTTTGATCACAACACTAATGACTAATTTCCCTTAAGCTCACAGTTTAGCAGTCTTTTATATTTAAAAGTTGTGATCAAAACCACATAGGAGTGTAGGTTTATGCAACCAAGTATCTTTCCGTGTACACACACGCACACACAAATTAGGCAAGTTATAATATTTGAACTGAATACTACCTATGGATAACGTTTATCCGTTTCAAGCCCCATGGAAAGTAACTCTTCTTTATTGGAGAATCATATGCCGAGCATACTGTGATGCAAAGAAAACTTTAAATCCAACCTAAAATTTGCATGCAATTATAATGGAAGCCCGGGTCACAAGAATTTATCTACAATCTGAGGTTCAATGGCTTTTATTTCTGCCTTCGTCAGCTAGGGAAATAAGGGAATAATCATATCTTAACTAATAAACCCGATGCCAGCTTTACCTACCCATAAATGGCATCTTTATCTCTCTTTAAAGCGTCATTGACAGAGGAGCCCATACTGGGAGGCATGGCGTTGGTGTGAGCAGTGTGCGGGTATTGATGAGAATGCAGCGGAGGACCGTGATTCAGATGGTGAACAGGCTGCATGGATCTGGCGGCGTGAGGATCCCCATACATGGTGGTGGGGATCCCTACTCCATCCATCCCACCGTAATGGGGTAAATCGTCGTACTGCATGACAGACAAAGAAAAAAGGGTCAGAAGGCCAGTCGTAACCGGAGGTTAGAACGGGGAAAGCCGTTCCAGAGTCTTTCACTTGGTGAAGGTCCAGCACATGGAATTGGGCAGTGCTAAATCTATGAATTTAAAATAAACAGGACCAAAAAAAAAAAAAAAAAAAGAGGGGAGAGGGTGAAGATCTGTAAAAATACATTTCCCCAATAGGCCCTCGAAACGGATTAATTCTGGATCCTTGAAAAGCATCCTTGTGGAGGGAAGTAGGTAAACGCAGCGTAGGTTGCTTTGGAGTGACGCTCAAAATAAACACGTTGCTGAAAAGTTGCCTGCTTCAATATGTCTCCACAGCAAAAGTTAAAATGAGGACACCTATTATTAACACGTGAATTAATACAGGCTCCTGGTTTAAGGTATTTCTCTGTGTGTCTGTGTGTGTAAATTGTCCCACTGGAAAGCATTTCCTAATGTTTAAATTATAAAGTAAACTCTCTTTAACAAAAATGTAAAGCACCAGTTTAGATGCAAGACCAAACCTGATACTTTTTCTAATTATTGCAGCACAATTTGAAAATTTGGAATTCCCATATGGAGGGAAAACGTGAGTTAAAGCAGTTAATTAATTTTAAGATATCCTGTTTTAAACCTTCCCACTGTTAAGAAGGGAAGTACACAAGTATCAATGATCTGATGTTATCCAAAGTTTAATAACAAAAGAGTCAATTTTTGGTTTACAGCTATTATGTACAAGCTACTTTAATGTCGATTTGCTGCAGATGTGTGCATGTGCTACTGAAAGTTTTGAATGTTAAGTATATGCTTTGATAAACATTAAGAACCGAAAGTTAAAGTGGTATTTAAGGATAAGGGGAAACTGCCACTTTTAATCTATTAAAAGCAAAAGTGTGAATAAGTTGTTTTTAAAAACACTGACAATTGCTTGAACTGAAAGAGTAAAGGCAAGTTTGTCAGGACAGCAACTTTCTTTTACAAACTGTACTTTGAGGGACAGTACAGAAATTATTGCAAGCAAACTTAATTTTATGTCGTTTTTCTTTTAAAAACTCTATTCGTTACATTGTAATTGTTCCTCACAATATTTTCATCGCATTTCAATTTATCTGATAAGTCTAGAAAAATTAGTATTGCGTCCAAAATAGTAATAAATAGTAATAATAAATATATGTGCATATTATTTCTGCCTACTTAAATATGCAACTATTTTTAAATGAAGGTCTGACTACAGCACTGCACATTTGTGATGGCAAAAAGTTATGTTTACTTAAAGTTTAATAAGTTATCTTTGAAAAGTGAAGATGTATGTCATCACTAACATATTAAAATGTTCAACGACACGTTAGTTAAATATTTTAGACACTGGTGACTTTAAAACGACATTGTATTCTTAGCAGTATATCTGTAATACTGATAAATACATACACTTGTATTTTCAGTTACATGCCTGTATGTGATTACTTTATAGAAAGTTTGCCTCTTCAGTGAGATGTCTGTGATAGGAATTGACAGAATCAAGAAATTGACAATATATATATAGGTTTGAGCCAAAGAAGAGGTGGGAAAAAACTTTTTCGCAGCGTCTCTGTCAGCCACGTTTCAATATTATTTCACATTTAAATTCCATTTTTAATACGTACCCTTTGCGCCATCGGCCTGGCTTGCTCCCTTCCTACTTCAACTTCTAATATATCCTCTTTAAGGCCAGTGTGAAAAGAAACAAACGCAAACTCTCCCCCAAACCCCCAAAAATGCAAAAATCCCTTAGAGTCGCCAGCAATGTGAGCAATCGAGGAAAATCTTCAGCTTACTGGATCTCAAAGAAACGATACAATAATTCAGCATTAAAAAAAGAGAGAGAGACTCGCGCTCCTTCTCTTTCTTTCTCTCTCTCACTCTCCCCCTTTCGTTTCCAAGACAGCAGCGGGGAGAAAGCAAATATCCTTTCCCCAAATCAGTTTTTTTTTTTTGTTAAAAAAAAAAAGTGCCCCTCAAACCCAACTACCAAGTCTCATGGCTTTTTGCCACTCCAGCTGTCAATCAAAGGCGAGGTTGTCAAGGTGGTGAATGAATGATGATGATCCGCTGTGTGTACTTCCAGTGCTCTGGACACCTCAAATGTTAATATTCAAATGCATGGAGGTCTAAGCGCTGGCTTGTTCTTGAATCAGTCCTAATTCCTAATCAGATCTCGCTCGCGCGCTCCCTTTCCCCCTTTGCAGCGGGAGAGGCTAGAGGAAGAGGGTTAAAAATGTCTGTCTGAGTTTGTCTTAAAGGAGCCACGATCGATGCTGCCTGCTGCAAGTCCCCCGTGCGTGTGTAAAGTGTGTGTTGCACAGGCGGAGAGGTGGATTTGGACCAGAATGCTGGAACCCGGAAGTAGTGGTGGCCATAACAGGTCGCGTCTTACACAATGCACTGGGCTGCATCAACTCGGCTCCCAGCGCAGGGGTGGGTTGGGTGAGATGCAAGCAACGAGGCTGTGCGAGCCACAGAAGCGTTCAATTAACAACACACACACACACACACACACACACACACACAGAGGGTTACAGTTACTAAAATAGATTGTAATTCTGGTGTGTGGCTGGGCTATTAGCTATTTTAAGAGCTCCCTGTAAGTAGAGTTTATTGCTGCCGGCCAAATTACGGGGTATTGCAGGGCTGGGGGTTTTGTTTTGTAGGGGGCAGGATTTGTTTCTGTCCCCTTTTCACACCGAATGCTTTGGGTAATTGTTTGCAGCCTTTGCAAAAGATCTGAGATCGCTCACTTGAGTTATGTGAAGAAGAGTGGAGCAATGGTTACAGATACAACATCCATCCTTCTTCCCAGAGCCCTGCAAGCACAGCTAGTACTCCAGCGTTTCTAAGTGTTCGAGCAAAACTAGGAGATGACCCTGAGCATCTGCTTCTGGACACTGGCTTGTTTTGATTGCGAGTACTATTACTGAAGTGATTGGCAAGATCAAGGGCAGGACGACAGAACACAGGAGTGCTGTCTGATACATTTTCTCTCTCTCTTCTCTCTCGCTCAGCTAATATCATACGCAGCAATCCACGCCGCTCTGCCTACCCGTCTCTGAGTTTAATGGCCATTTCCTTTGTCTAATAGCAATGGTTACTTTGTATTTACACCCTCGCTACACGGCAGCGCTCTAAAGGATCAGCAGTCCCCCCCTCCCAACCGCAAGACTTTCATCCTTTTTTGTATTCAGAACAAACAGTCTTTTTTCCCAACTAACTCCCAGCAACGAAAGTAAATCTATTAGAGCGAAGTTGAGCTTTAGAACGAAAGGACCAAAACCCACTTCGGATGAGCCGGGCTTATTTGCTAGAACTTATTCGGTGCCCATGTAACTATGAGCAGATGTTCCACACAGACAGTAGTTGATTCAAAAATGCAACATCTTTCAGAGCAGAGATCCGTGAGAAGGGGTTTTTTCTCTCCCCCCACCCCCTAAGCTCCAAGTCCCTCAGAAAACTCCCCCTGCGGTATGTTGGAAAATGAGCTCACCCAAATCTCAGTAGGCAGCAGTGGAGGAGCCGCGGTCCAATCAGGAGCTTTTCTTCGAAAGCCAGCCGTGCATTGGTGGAGGGGAAAATCAATTATCAAATAATCGATCAGCAGGGAGCTTCGATCTGCGGGGAGTGCCAAAAAACTCTCCCTCGGAACAGAGAGGCTAAGTTCTCCAAAGCAGAAAGATTGCTCACTTGTTCTGCTTAGCCATGCGCCTGCTGCCTAGAGGCAGACATAAACAGACCCTGCAAGGGGAATAAAAGACACCCTTCTCTCTCTCTCTCTCGCTATATATATATATATAGAGAGAGAGAGAGAGAGAGAGAGAGGCAGAGAAAAGTATTTTTAAAAACTTTTAACTAAAAAAGTTAAGGTACGACATATTTATGTCAACACGATGTTACGGAGCTTGATATGTGAACTCAGCAGGCTGACAGATTATGCTGACACAGCAAAGCATTCAGTGCCAGCGTTTATTGTTTACAATACACAAGTTTGTGAACCCGAGGCATCTTCAGTAGTGTTCCCTGCATGCCGTGGTCCATACACGTCATGTAATGATCGTACCTTTGATTGTTTTGGATAAGGAAGATCACTTTCTCCTGTGGCATTACAGCTGCAACTTTTGACGTGACAGCAAAACCTGAAATAGTAAGAGCGATCACTAAGAAGTGGTCCCCTCATTAGTGTTTACCATGGAATATTCTGATTTCTTTCCATTTCTAGATTTTTAAAAAAAGAACTCCACGCTTATGATTTATTATTATGGCAATTTTATGTTAGCTTTTGGGATGCTCAGGCAGTAAGTCTTAAGCAGAGATAAATCACATACGATTTCTGCCAGGCCAAAGTCTGAAATGTAATGTTAGCAGACAGAATTCCCAGCATCAACATAATCCCTGCCTGCGACCTAAATCTTCTCTTAAAGTATATTTTAGGGGGCAAAACAGGTTTAAACTCACTTTTAAAAAAGCCCACGACTTTTCTGAACCTGTAATTGCAGCGACGATGCAAAATAAAACAGTATTTTTATAAGGATTGCCATTGAGAGAGCTCTAATATTCCCTAAACCGTCTCTTTTCTCTGCAGGAGAGTGCATTTGTTTCATATTCTACCTGTGTGATTATTCAAATGATCCGCCGGCTAGGTATTTCAAATTTGTCTCAGAAAGGAAAGATCTGTCATCGATCAGATCAGTTCAGTGGGGTGGGGAAAAGGTGCCAAATCAAACAATAAAATAGTCACACATAAGGCTCAACGATCCTTAAATGAGCTGCATGGGGCGGGTTATCCGAGTAAAATCTACAAAATAGAAATTACTGTGAAATGCACTAGGGTAAAACTGTTTTTTAAGAGCTTTGAGGGTCTCATGGAGGAGACAGATCAGAACAATTTGAAGCGTGTAGATACTCTTTAGTCCATCTCTTGCCGCGACATTTCAAACCTCAAGAAAACCAGTTTCGATTTCCCCCCCTTTGCTGTAGGACAAACCTTCTATGCCAGCGATGACTTCAGGTAAGACCATTTTAATACCCTAACCCTTCCTCTTCTCAGTATTGGGAAGTATTTGTTGTGCTCTTAACAGACTTATGTCTGATTTCTATATTTATTTAACTCAGAGACTGAATTCAGAAGCGAATCCCTGTTTTACAGGTTCCTTCCAAAGGAGGATACAATTTAAATTCCAGAAATGCAATCCCTCTTAAAAATAAAAAAGCTTTAAATCTTAAATCTAGCGTCACTACCAGGCCTTTATGAGAATAATTCAGAGCAATCGGGGCTAGAACACTTTTACAATGTAATTACAGTAGTACAAATTGTTTGCCCAAACCTCATTCTGGATAAGGATTTTACAATTAGCAAACAGTTATTACTGTTGGGGCTTGCTGCGAGAAATTGCACTGAGGACGTCTCGAGTTGCAATCTACTGGCCATAAAAAGACTAACCAGGCAGCAATTAATCATCTATTAAAAGGGAAAAGTAAACGGACAGTTCCACACTATCTCAGTAAACTACCAACGACATTTATGTGTTCTGTGACTACAGCGACGCACACATTCCCAACGACTGCCTTTTTAGGAAATGTAGCTATTTTTTTTGCCAAAATTAGGGATCTGATTGCTATTTATTGCAGGAACCCATTTACACTTGCCATTGTACGATGAAAAAGAAACTGTGGGCTTCCCTTGAATTGTACAGCGAAATGTGCAATTAGACAGAAAATAGGCAGAATTGCGTTCTGGATGTAGATCTGATGTTCGCTTTTTCCTTATAACAGTGTTTAACAGATTTAGCATTTAAGATGACGTGTTTTGCTTTGGACCCTTGTATGCACTACTTCTGTGATGCTACACCGATAATCATTTTACTTATTCTTCACCTCAGAAGTTTGCAATTTGAACTTGTATAAGCGAAGGCCTTTCACATGAGTTAGAAGGAGAGGTCTCAAAGTTCAGATGATGATTCAGAGCAAAATGATGAAGAAAGTCCTCCATTTAGTGGAATTTGTATATATTTGCTTATCATATAATAAATAAGACTTTAAATCGGTCTGAATTTCCTAGCTTAAGGACATAATTAATCTTAACTAGTAACATTAAAATGTGTACTAGTTTTCTGATGGCTTTTTATAGTTTGATGGGAAGGGGCTTGCAGTTGGAAAAAAATCAGCAACAATATATACTCCTTCCCCATTAATATTTACATTTAAAAATTCAGATAAGGACAAAATCCCCGAAGAAAACAGATTTTAAATGCAGTAGAGAGATAATAAAGGAATGTGGCAGATAAGAGTTTCCAGTGATATGAGTAAAGATACCAAAAAGTCAAAGCCTAATGAATGGCTGTGAGAAAGGTGAAGAACTATTTAAAGATCTATTAAAGGGCAAAATCTGAAAAGGTGATAATAAAAGGAGGTTAACTGGAGGGGATTAAGTGAAGATGTGAATCAAGTGCCCATATGCAAGTAAAACTATGGTGCATGGAGCTAGAGGTTTGTTTACTGGATTCTGCTTCAGAAAACAAAGAACGCCTGGTCCAGTTCAGGAGTCAACCAGAGGTCAGCTTGTGCTATCCAACAGTCACAGACAAAATAGTTAAGTCACTGTATTCAGTAAACAGTCTGAATGAATAATGTTAGAAATGCACTTTGCAAAGGAAAGAACTGATTTCATTAGACTTTTCTATTTCAAATCTTTAGAAAAGCAGGGAACTTGAGGGGAGGAGTAAAATGAAGGAAGGGGGCACTACACTATTTAACATAATTACCAGTTCTGACATTTTCAGAAATTATAGAGGTCTTTTATTAATTAAATGGAGGGCTTAATAAAATATTCATAATAAAATTTACGGTTGACTTAAAACTTTCTAAACACTGCTATAAATTTTTAATAAATTAACTGAGAAATGAGTTACTAGCCTTGGCTTTTGTCACTTAAACTTCTGCATAAGTAGTGAATGTGGAGTGAAAGCAACATGGGAACCTTTCAGAAACAAAAATGTGTAAAATTACAAAGGGTTTTAGATTTCAGAAAAGTCGCACTTAGATCTAGATGTAAACATTCCTTATTTATAAAACTCGACTGCAGTGACGGATTCCAAAGAGCATTAGGAATAAGTCTGATCTGTTTTAGCCTCTGTTATACCGTATGTTAGTATTTTAACATTCACATTACAATTAAACATGATAGAATGAAAGACTGAAGTCACAAAATTTCCATTTGTGAAAAGTAAAAAGATCCACTTCACAATATTATATTTGCACAGGATCAAACAATAGTTAATGTTAAGTAGCTACAAATCAATCTGGTGTATTTTCAATTACAATCTGTAACAAGTCCACAATTATGTTTTGGATGATCAGTTATTTCTTATTTGAGTTATTAGTAGTAGTATTTTGTTTAGCTGCCTAACTTTTGTTTACTATAACTCTATTTCAAAGACTCGTCGCTTTATCTTTTATGTTGCTATATTTTTCGCTTAATAAAAAATCGCTGGGTAAAAAAACTCTAGTTGTTTAATTAAAAATAATCTGGTCGATTGTTTTGCATTTGAAGACTTGAGCTTTTGTGCCGTCTACTGGACAATGAAAAAACTACAGCCATAATTTACTTAAACTTTCTTTTGGATAAAAGTACATTTTCGGAGAGGATGGTAAGTCTATTTGGAGGGGCGTGGCGTCAAAATTGAAGATGAGGGAAAGAAAAGTGGCCCTGAAAGCGAGATCTATAGATTAAGTTACATTTTTCTATATAAAAAACTTTTATACTCCAGTTTTAACGGCTCAAGATTTTATTGTCTCATGAACTACACTCAATCAATTGCATTAAGGGTGACCTCAGAAAGACGGTTTGAGTTTATATGTGTGAGACGGTCTTAAACATTTAGATAAATGTGAGTGATAGAAAAAATGAGGATAAATATTGGTAAATGGTTTAAAGCTTCAGTTTTAGAATTATTATGAATTAAAGTGCTGTAGCTTGTCCCAATGTAAAAGAAATTATTTCACTTCTAAGCAACACCGAGGTCCACAGACTAGTACCAAAGGAGAGAAAATTACATTTAAAACTAATAAAATTGTTTGGGGGGGGGGAGAGATGGGCATTTAGGTGAGAAGTGCATTATTTCTTAGGATTGCAAGGGATAAAAACCATTCACGTTACTGCTTTCATTTCGTAATCATCTGCCTGTAAAAGTGCTGCGGGAGCTCCCTGTCGGATGCTCTGAGATACATGCAGCAGAAGTTGGATAATTTCCTCTTAAACTTTCAGTAAACACTTTTGGTTCTCTATTCTTTAGCCTATATAGGAAGCTGTTTTAAAAAGTCAAGCAAAGGAGATGTTGCAAAAGCTACATTGACTTTTGCAGATGGATTTGGAAATGATTAGTACAAAGATTTACTGAAATTAAAATCCTTATTGCAGTTAATAAAACAGCAGTGTACATTTAGATAAAAAATCTGAGTCAAAGTGAGTTTTAGAACATTATGAACATAAATCTGGTTAAATAAGCTATTTTTATATATGTATGTATGCGTGTCTGTATATACACACATACACAGAGAGAGAGAGACCTTAAAATATGCTAAACAGAGCTATAAGGAAACCTTTAACCACTTGGATTAGACCAAGAACTATAGGTATCTTGCTTTGCAGTCACTTGCAGAAGTGGAAGAGAGTTTGAAATTCTCCTGCAATCGTTTCCCACTTCCAATGTGAAAAGTTCTTATTCTGAATTCGTCTGCTCATATAGTGCTGTCATTCAAAGACAAGCTCTTCATACAGATTTGAACTTTATTAGCGATGCAAGATATTTTTTTCACACTAGACAAAATAGAAATGCGATTAACCTGTGCGTATACTGAACGCTTAACACGGTATGTCAACCCTGGTACATCAATATGAAAGTGTTTGTGAACTAGTACAAGCCTCATTCAAATTATCCATTAACAAATAAACACAATTTTAAAGCCACTAGCAATGGGAAATTGGTATTTCATAACCTCAGTTGTACTATAGCAAAATCAGTGTATTTTGTTAGAACCTTAAATGCTATGTTTGCTTAGAGACAAATTCAACATATAATTTCTTTCAAATTAACTCATGGTATTCAGCTTGTCTAGCGAATACAGTACAGAAATATTTCAGATTACCTATAATACTGATGATAAAGTACAATTAAATAATTAAAACAGGAATTGCGAGCAGTTAAACTTTAAGAAGAAATATGTAATGTAGGCTTTTTGGATGTTGCATGTTTAGTTTTCATTAGTGAATAGGGATTTTGCAAATAATACATATAGGTAAACTCAAGCATAAATAACTAAAAAATCCTTGTTAAGATTTTCAGCTATGTATTAACATATTGTACGAATCAGGCAATGTTTTGTGACTACTTGGTCTTGTTTTTTAAAACAACAACAACCCCAAACTACTAGTTTAACCTGCGGGGACCTAGAAGAATTATTATCTCAGAGATCACTTTCTACAGTGATTGGTTTGGATAAATGCTACCTTAAGGGGTTTATAACATACCAAATAAATACAGACAGACGCTAGCTATTGTGCATATCTAAAACAAATGACTCCGGACATGGGCCAACGTTACAGAGCAGCTCGAACTTCAAGGAGGATGGCTTTCCTGGTGACCAATTTAGAGGCAAATCTCCCCCCGCCTCACTCCTGGTAGGTTTCGCTGCGACGCTGCACCGTTTGATGCCGGGCTAAACGCAGGCAAACCCTGCTGCCCCAAGGAGCAGCCTTCCCGCTCCTCCTCAGGCTGTTTGTTTTTAAACCATCCTCTTCTCGTTCGAGCTCCACGGTTTGTCTCTCTCCAGCAGGGTGAATTGGGGGGGGGGGGGGGGGGGGAGGTGTCTCTTTCAGGCTCCCCTCTCCCTCGTGCAAAGGCCTGCCCCCGCTGAGCAGGCTAACGGGGCCCGTGGGCTCTTGCCTTCAACGACCGATGTGTGTGAGCGTGCTTGTGTGTTACACAGACCCTCGCTTTCCATAGCACACCCCAGCTCGGGTCCTCTCTGTCCTGTGATCTGGGGGAGTATGAGTGAGAACTATCGCTGCTGGGTGGACACTCTCCCCCCCCCCCCCCCAGCTCTTATGAAGAGCTCCCCCAGACAGCTTTACTCCACACGTTGCGTCGTGATCGCTCGCAAGCGGCGTCCGGGGTCACTCCAGTCTCCAAAGGAGGAGAATTTCCATCCTTACTCCGGATTGCTCCAGAGCCTACAGGCTGGCGGTGGGGCCGGCGGGACACCATGGGGCGGGCAATGTCTTTCTATCACTCTCACTGGTCACTAGCTGGGCTTTGTTCCCCTTAACACAACAAGCCAACAGAGACGCTCCGGACATCGTCCGCCCGGAGCGAAACGGCCCCGCTTTGCGATCGCTTCTCCCGCCCAGCGTGTCCGAACGGCACCTAGAATTCGGGTGTGGGCCCCTGGCTCGCCTCTCCCCCTATTGTCTCGTTCTCCTCTGCAGGGAAACAAGCCCGCACCCGGCCGCAGCAATACTCCGCGCAGCCCGCCCGCGCCATGGCTGCAACAAGAGGCCATTTGTCACCGACGCTATTATTTCAGGTGTGCTAATGGGATTAGGGCCGTGTGAAAAATGTGCGGATTAATGCGAGTCCCTCTCGCAGGTACCAGCTGCCCGTGATGTCTGCAGCCCCGGGATGCAGCAGCCCAGAGGTGAAAAGTGAAGGCGAGTCATTCAGAGGCACCGGGGCTGAAGCGAGAGGCGAGTGTCACGTGTAGCCAATGCTGGAGTGCAGGGGACAAGTCTCACACCTCGGCAGGAGGCTGTTAATTGATCGCCACCTGAAGAGCCGAGCCAGGGGAGAGAAAAAGGACATGTGTCCGCGTGTGAAAGAGGAGACGAGCTACAAAAGGAGCGGGGCTCCAGGCAATCATGGCAGGGGTCTGTGCCAGGAGCATCCGCCACCCCACCCCACCCCCACTCGAAGAAAGAGTTAACAAATGTCTCCCCAGCCCGTCCCCCGCCTTGACAAGAAGGCGCAATTTCATTCCAATGTGTCGCTACCTACAACATCTGTGGGTACATGAGCACAGACTTTTGCATAATTGCATCCTGACTTTATTCAAGGGATCTGCAAAGCTATTTCAACATCTATCTTTTCCAGCCGCAAACTGGAAGGCAAAGGGCTGCAAAAATGATTTCACTCGCTTCCCCCCCCCCCCCCTCAATGCGTTGCATTATTATTGATGCACAAATGACTGATCTCTGAGTAGCTCCTTTAAACCCAATACTGGAATTGTGTGTATGTGAGAACCAGTGTATGAGGGGGTGTGTCCTGACTGTGACAGTGTGTATATGTTTCTGGAGGTGTGTTTGCAGTGTTGTTATAGCTCTGTTTGTCCCAGGAAATGAGAGACACAAAGTAGCTGAGGTAATATCTTTTATTTGGCTAACTTCTGTACCTGTCTGTGCCTCAGTCTGTGCACTTGTGAGCGTGTATATGCCCATGTATCAGGGTGTATGTGTGTGTCTATGTATATCTGAGTCCCCTTAGGAGAATTTTTCAAGAAATTGTGGCTGCTAAAAAAAAGTGTGCACTATTCTAAAGATCAGTTAAAAGCCTGCTTGTTAATTATTTTCTTTTCTTTGCAGGAGAGTTGTCCACACTGAGGTTTCTCCCTCATCCTTCCCTACAAGAGAGCAGAGTGTAGACCATGTGTGCCTCATCGTCCCAGAACACAGGGCCAGTCCTAGCCTGGGGACACAAGGATTTCAGCAGCGTTTTTCCCTATGGGACGGACTAATTGTACATAATTCCTCCCCCCCCATTCCTCCCCACTTACTTGAGCACACGCAGCTGCAGTCACCCTTGTGGCTTGGAAGGAAAGGCGGCCTCCTGCACCAAGGCTGCAAGGCCAGTTCCCCAAGGCAGCAGCTGCGAGAGGGAGGGGGGCAGGCGGTGAAAGCTGCACTTTCCTCTGAGCAGAGTAGTGTTCCCTCTGAGGGGCCCCCAGCCCCAGGAGCCAGCTCCCAAGCCCTGGGCCTCCCGCATGGAAGCAATGTTGCCTCCTCCATAGCCACTAAGCCATCCGGGCAGGCAAGGTTTGCAGTTTTAACTCTGGCTGTTCCACCACATTGTCCTTCTTATAGTTCAAGGGGCAAGATCCATGTGTAGGAATCAACCGTTAGAGCCAAGCACAGAGGCTTACAGCAAGAGATTTCAAAGGCCCGATTTAGCTTGTGATTAAGAGAATACCACAAGATAACAGTGATGATTGTTCCATTTAAAAAATCACAAAAAGCCCTGTCGTTCAGTGGGTGAGAAAGGGTAACAGAATGGGAAGATTCTACAAAGAAATACCTCACAAGTGTGTTCGCTTTCAGTTTACTCTGTTGTAGACTATTCAGTTTACGTACAATATTTTACTCTGATTATGCTGGCTTCATTCAAAAAGTGTTATAATTGCATTTTACAGAAAACATTCACTATCAGTTTCTAACCCTAGACTTAGAAATGGGGCCAAGCCAGGAAGCATAGATCTCAGATCAGAGCTGGATTCAAACCTCCCAAAATCTGGAAGTGGACAGCTCTACTTGGAATCATAGAAATACCTATTAGAGCAACCAGCTAAACTCCCTGCTAATGCAGGATTGTTTCCTTGCATTTACTAGTGCTTTGTCCAGTCACTTATTAAATATTCTGCTGATGAGGCTTTCATCACTTTCTGAGGGAGATTATTCCCCAACCTGTTTTAGACCCAGATTATTAAAAGCTATTTAGGCACTGCTGCGCTCAGCATCACAACACCTAACTGAGTTAGAAGCCTAAATATCATTTTCAAAAGGGATTTAGGTGCTTAGGAGTCTAAATTCCATCGACAATGGGATACAGACTCCTAAGTGCCTAAATACCTTTTGAACATGATATTTAGGCTCTTACCCCTAAATACCTTTACAAATCTGGGCCAGACTGTCAGGAAGACTTTACGTCTAATTACTCTCCCTTTTACCACCCGAGGCATACACCTCCTCACATCCTTCCAATATTTATAGATGGTTTCCAGTCCCCACTTTGGCTGGTTTTTAGGACCAAATTAGGTTTCCTGCTCCAGCTCCCCAATTATCGTTGGCCCTGTTTCTGTTAGAAAAACAACCAAGTCTGTCAAATTCAATGGTGGCCTAATCTTATAGCTACAGAGGGGCCCGAACTATAATTGCCCAGCTATCATCAATGGGGTCAACCCATGTTAACCAGTTTTTAATCAAAATGTGTTTTCGGGTCTCTCTGTATTACAAATGTAACTGTACCAGAACTAAGTGAAATATTCCAGGGGCAATTACACCATAGTCAAATAGAGAGGCACTGTTCCATTAGATGCTGCTTTGCAATGCAGCTGAATTAGGCTTTTTAGTTGCCATGTCACACTATTTTTAAGGGTTTCTATTATGCTAATCACAGCCACAGTTCTGCAATGACTTACACAGATGCTGAAATTTAAGTGAGGGTATGTCTACACAGCAAAGGAAAACCTGCAGCTGGCCTGTGCCAGCTGACTCGGGCTTGGACTGTGGGCAGAAGCTCCCAAAGAGTGTGTGGGGGCCACCGGTGCCTGAACCATGGTCCTGCACCCTGCACTGCCTCTTCCGCCTCAATCCCCCCCCCACACTCCTCCCGTTCCCCTGAGGCCCTGCCATCACACCACCTTCCCCCCCAAGACCCTGCCCCGACACTCACTCCTCTCCCCCATTGCTCACCCATACGGCTGGTAAAAAGTGGGAGGCCACAGCCTTCCCATTTTTAAAAGTGATGGGGCCATGGCCTCCTGGCCCCCCAATTCCAGCGCTCCTGGCTGTGGGGCTGTTTCATTGCCGGCTAGACTTCCAGGCTCGGGCTGGAGCTTGAGCTCTGGGACCCTCCCATCCCGCAGGATCCTAGAGCCTGGGCTCCAGCCCGAGCCCAAAAATCTACACAGCAATGAAACAGCCTTGCAGCCTGAGCCCCGCGAGCCCGAGTCGGCTAGCACTTGCCAGCCACGGGCGACTAGTTGCTGGATAGACATACCCTGAGTACAAGTGAAAGCAATGGGGCTGCTCATGTGCATTAAACCAAGTATGTGTGTAAGTGCCTGCACACATCACTGCGGCTTTGATCATATTGGGGCTATAGTTAGTGGAAATTCCCTAATATTCTACAGGATAGCCTTGTTGTGGCCTCCTTTGCCCTGGTACCTGGGTTGGGAAGCAGATTACCATCTTGTGTTCTTTATCAGCCCAAAGGTGTCTTGGGCCAGGCTTCTAACTAAGGAGTCACCAGTGAGGATTACTTGCCTATTTCTTTCTGGTGGCTCCCTTTCAGTGCTTGCCTCTTGACTGTAGGGGCCACAGATCTCTCTTTGGCTCTCCTCAGGGCTGGTCTACACTAACCCCCCAATTCGAACTAAGATACGCAACTTCAGCTACGTGAATAACGTAACTGAAGTCGACGTACCTTAGTTCGAACTTACCGCAGTAGGCAGGCTCCCCCGTCGACTCCGCGTACTCCTCTCGCCGAGCAGGAGTACCGGAGTCGACGGCGAGCACTTCTGGGTTCGATTTATCGCGTCCAGACAAGACACGATAAATCGAACCCAGAAGTTCGATTGCTTGCTGCCGAACCAGCGGATAAGTATAGACGTACCCTCAGTCTCATCCTTCTCTTTGTCGTTGACGATGGCATATCTAATGCAGCTATTGAGACTAAATGGCCCACATTTCTCTTCTGCTCTTTCCAGAGGTTCTAGTCTACCTAGATGCCATCTTATTTTTCCATCTCTATCCCATTCTGGGTGTTAACCTCCTGCATAGGATAGTCCTGTTTGGTCTCTATCTACATACCTATCCCCTATTGTCTTTGCTCAGTGGATTTAACTGACATTCAAGTTGCTTCACCTTTTATTCACAATGGACATGCCATGGCATGTGGACATGACTTACCGAATAACAACCTCTAATTCTTAAAGCAGCTTTTCTTATTTAGTGTACTTTATATTTATTTACAGTTTACAGAAAAATCTTTTTTTAAACATTAATTGCTGCTCTTTTATTCCATTCCTTCTCTCCTTTCCCCAGTTTGTTTTCTAAGGCCGGGGTTCCCAAACTTTTTTCCCTGAGGCCCACCTGTGCAGCTGCAATAGGCACTGTGGCCCACTATTAACACTTCTTGAGGAAAAGTATTAATTTTAATTATTAAATACATATAAACTATACATAAAGAATGTACATGTTTCCTTTTCCTTTTAATGTAAACAATTGTAATGATGGAAAGCCCTAGCAATATGCACTCAAAAAAAAGCTTCAAGATTTTTGAAACCAGAAAATTTTAATAAAACTACACTTTAAAAAAATGTTCAGAGCAAAATGTGGCATTCAAACCAGGAAAACACAATGTGTAAAACCGAACCATAAGCAACACAACAATGTTAACAAAATTGTTAAAAAAAACATTGCGTTATTTGTTCATTTTGAAACAAAATAGTTGTCCAGCTTTGAACATTGCATTGTGTTTTCAATTTTTTTTTAGTGTAACAATCTGAATTTCTGTGCTGTGTAAGTAAAGACCCAAACCTACTCTCCACTAGTTAGAAAATAATCAAATATTGTCAATAAAAATATAACACAACAGTTATATTATAACACACTGAGGCAACAGGTACTCATCTGATCTGGTAAAGGAGAATTCAAACTTCAAGTATGTGTCATCATATTTTCTTACCACTTTATTTTTTTGAATCCTCATTTCGTGTAGCTGTAGATGGTCCAGGACTTTCATTATCTTCTCCACCAGTGCACCCTTCTCGTTTTCGAAAAATAAATCCATCCATGTCAGATTGAAATACTGCTTGCTGTTTTTTACAGTTGTAAATGGCTGACTGTGTGTACGTTGCTAGGTTACCTTGCAGTGAAACGCACCGTTGTACTTGCGAGAATTAATCTTGACACATTGCACTTGCTTTTTAATAAAATAAAATAAACAAACAAACAAACAAAATAAAAGTTTATTCTATGCTTTGTCCAACATATGCAGCTCAGGACATTATATTTATATAGCTTTTACTGACATCACATGAGTCACATGGAGTTAAAAGATTTACTAAGAGCTTGACTGGAGAATGCAGTTGCGTCAGTGGACCACCTGGGACTGTGGACCGTGGCCCACAGTTTGGGAACCCTTGTTCTAAAGCACTTCTTACCTGCCTGTCTCTTTTCTTAATTTAGATTTTGTTTAGAAAGTCTTCCTCCCTCATATTTTCCCTTGGATCTGTTGCCTACTAATTTTACTTTGAAGTTCTACATCATGTTGGAGGTACTTGGTGACTCTTCCTCTATGTTGATGCGATACTCACATTTAGGATTTCTCTACACTGGCCTAGGTTTTAAACCAATTAAATTTAAACCAGTTTACAAGTGGTTGGGTTGGCCAGCATGAATGGTGCCAAAACATTGTAATCAATTTAAGCTATACTTAAATAAATCTGGTTTTCTCTCTCTCTCTCTCTCTCTCTCTCTCTCTCTCTCACACACACACACACGCACGCACACACTTCTTGTTGGACAAGACCCATATTTAGAAACTGTGTGCCAGCCACTCAGACCAGCCAACCTGCTCCTGGGGTGCAGAGGTATTGAGCTCCAAAAGTTCCAACTGAAGTCAATAGGAGTTGTTGGTGCTCTGTACCTCTGAAAATCAAGTTCAATAATTGTGTTTAAACTAATTTAGTCTGAACTTGTTTTAAATCCTGTGGAAAACTGGTTCAGATGGCTGTGTTAAAGATACAAAATGGACAGTTTTTGAATTGGAGAGAATTTTTCTATATGACAGTATTGCGATACTATACTACATTTATATTTGAGGAATTGCTTTCATAAAGTCAATAAAAATTGCTAAAGATAAACATGAGAAGTTTCAACCCCAAATGTACTCCCCCCCAACACCTGGATTTTTAACTTTTTAGGTGCTTATAGCTATACAGGAATAAGTTTGATCAAATTCTCTTTTGAGTAAGGGATGGAGTGAGGGGGGCTTTCTCATAATTTTATTTGAGGAGGGTGTTTGGATCAGTCACAAAGGTATATTTTGTGTAAACTTCAAGCTTGTCTTAAACTTGTCTTCAATGAGGACAAGTCCTGTTTTTGACAGGTTTGAAGAATTTGTGTTTTAGAAAAAACAAAATGACAAGGAAATCGTGTAGCCTATGTACTAAGTACATAATGTTCCATCATTTTTAAAAAAAACTTTGAAGGTCCAGTATCCCACGTACACACATGCATCACATACTCACTCACACACATACATCACGCACTCACTTGTACACATAGATCACACACACTCACTCACATATACATCACGCATGCACACGCACTCACACATTAAAGCTACATCTGCTTTAATGGGTCTGGAACCTCCTTATTCCTGGCCTGCTACCTCTCTTCATGAATGTCCTTTATATTTGTTATCTGATTGTGTGATCACTAGATTGTTATTGTTTCTCTTCTCTATGGTCAGCTATTTTGACTTTTGACACCTTTTGGCTTTTTATCACAGTTAGCCAGCAGTTAGTTTCTCTTTTTCCCCCTCCTCTCCAATTCATATGGGTGAGTGTTACACATTTTTCTGTTATTTTCCAGTTGCATTCATAGGCCTTCGTTTTCTGGCCTTTTACCAAGGATCTTTCCTCAATTGCTATTAGCGTCTTACCCTCAGGAGGGACTACCTTACATTTGTTTCAATATTTTCTTTTTATTTGCTTTATCCTTTTCTGTTGAGCCTGTAATTTAGTTCTGCGGACACAAATGGTTAAACTTATAGTCGGAATCTGCTTAAAAACACTCTCAGAAAATACCTAGTTATACTACAGCAGCATCTGTTTTGTTTGCCCACGACAATTAAATACTTATACACCTCACATCACTGTGGTATCTGAATGCCTCACAATTTGTAATGTACTTATCCTTACAGTACCCCTGTGAGGTAGGGAAGTGCTGTTTTACAGGTTGAGGTACCTGGAGACTGGGAGCTAGTTTAACAAAGAAACTGAGAGCACTACCATTAATTTTTAGGTGCCTAGAAGATCACTTGGATTCCCAAAGCCTGGGCTAGGCACCTAGACTCCTTATACAATGATTGGGGAGAGCTAGGCTCCTGAGAAAGGGATCCACAAAAACCAGTAGCTATATGAAATAAAACTTGTGCTTCATCTGGTGATTTCCCCCCTGCCCTTCTCTCTTACTCTTTGAAATATCACAATGAAGCCCCTGGGTGTTACAGGCAAGCTAAGCTCTTCCAGTTTCTCCCCAGCTTTCTCAACCTCTTTAAGGATTAAAAACAGAGTGGCTCCTATTTTCATAAACTGCCCTCTCTCCCTTGATTCTGTTTATATGGCTGCCTCTCTCTTGCTGCTATCACTACAAGCCCCATTCCCAAAAATGCACTGACCCCTCTTCTTGCTAATGTTTTCTAACAGCATTTATGTTAGACCCAGTGTTTGCAACACACTGAAATGTTGCCCTAACTCCAAGGCTCAGATTTCATAGCTATCCACTATATTATTGCTGCTTAGGTGAACTTAATGGACCTGATTATCCTTTTCCTCTCTCACGTTTTATACCAATGTACCATGATTGATTTCAGTGGCGTTGTTGCTAGTTTACACCACTGTTAACGAGAGAAGGATCAGGACCAGTCCCCGCTGGAGAGACTGGGGCTAGGTCTACACTACCCGCCTGAATCGGCGGGTAGAAATCGATCTCTCGGGGATCGAATTATCGCGTCTCGTCGGGACGCGACAATCGATCCCCGAATCGACGCGCTTACTCCACCAGCGGAGGTGGGAGTAAGCGCCGTCGATGGGGAGCCGCGGAGGTCGATTTTGCCGCCGTCCTCACAGCGGGGTAAGTCGGCTCCGATACATCGAATTCAGCTACGCTATTCACGTAGCTGAATTTGCGTATCTTAAATCGACCCCCCCTGTAGTGAGGACGTAGCCTGAGAGAGCCTAGCAGAGAAATGGCAGTAAGGCTATCATTTTAGAGAGGCTTGCTGGTTTCTGTTCATCTACAACAGCTGTCAGAACAGTCCCCTGCTACAGCTCTACATCCTTTCAATCATCTTGCAGTGTATTTTTATTTCATAGATAGGATTTCTGCATCAGTTTGGTTTGCATGCATTTCAAATTAATAAAATCTCATCTAAATGCTATTATTATAACAGGGGAAATCTTTCTTACATGCACTGTCAGGGTTAATTGGAACAAAGGGTGGGAGAAAAGGGGCTTGATAAACTGGTAATAGCTTCTCTGTAAATTTTAAAAAATGAACCTGGATTTTATTCCTAAACAAAGGTGATTTGTAGTAGAAAATGACCCGCAGTCAGTTTTGCAACACTGTGATTTTAAGGTGAAATCACTCAACTCAAACTTTCCATAGCAAATGGAAAAGGAAAAATATCTAATTAAAGGAAATATTAGTTAACCAAACGACGTCCCTTTCATAATAGAAGTTACTATGGGATTTAAAGGCACATTCTAATTATAACAGTTCACTAATTATCTGCCTTACATCTCATCTTTCTGTCTAATCCCACTTTTAATTATATAGTTCTTTTTTGGCACATTACATATCAAAAGTATTACATTTGACTAAAAATAAATCCTTTTAACTGGTGATGATAGAGAAGAAATACTGTAGCTGCCCCCCTGAAATACATACACTGCATTGTAATAAAATGTTTTCATTGTGCTTTGAAAAGAGAGACTTGATGCAAGAGAAAAAATTGAATTTAAAGACTTGGGGCTTGTAAAGCTTTGAAGTCAGAGTGAGGAAATGCCTCTAAATTACACTGCATTTTGTACATGCGTCTGGCTGCAAGAGTTTATCATCACACATGGCCTCTGACTTGTAATCCATTGGAGCCTGATCCTGCTGCCATTGATGTTAAGGGGTGCTTTGCCCTTGGCTTCCTTTGGAATAGGCTTTGGCCTTTGAACTCTGGTAATGTATAATTCAAAGACCTGAAGCAATGCTATGGCATCAGAGCGCCATCACTTATGAACATCTACTCATCAAGAGCTCAGTTAAAGACTACCAAATTGGGAAGGACTTGTGTCAAACAGTTGGGGCATATGACTGTGAGTCAGGAGCTCTGGGTTCTGTTCCTGATCTGCCAGTGAATTGCTGTGTGACCATGGGCAAGTCACAGCTTCTCTGTATCTCCGTTTCCTCATCTCAAAACGAGAATAATCATAATGACCTTTTGGGACTGTTGTGAGGCTTTAGTGGATGTTTGTCAATTGCTCTGACAGCAGGTGCAATGTCAGTGACATGTCTTCTTCTTCTTCAAATTATCATTAAAATGCATTTTATTCCACCCACTCTCCTTGGCTTGTGCAGGAGGTAGCAGAAAGATTTAGCTATTATGTGCAAGCAGCAGGCTCTTTTCCTTCCTTTGGGTGTGGGGGTGGTGAGTTTATAGAGGTAAGGACCCTTGACATAGAGAGAGATTTTTTTCAAGGCCTTGAGGCTTGAATCCAAACTGCGAGCTCAGACAGACCTGTGACTGGCAAGTCCTCTGAGGAGAGACAGCCTGTGGATTAATGATGCCAATCCCTGCTCAAATTTGCATGTATCATTTACTTAGCTTTGCTCCTGATGGAATTAGGTATAACTCTTTACTGAATATTACTCTTAATGTATATTTAAGCATTAAAAATGAATATGCACGTGTGATAAAACGTAGGAAATAATTTATAAATATCTAAAGTAACATAAGATAGAGAGTACTTGGCTGTCCTGCAAACCTGAGCAAATGTCTATATAACACTACTAGGCTTCTTCCTTCTTGGATGTTTTATTATATCTTATTGACCTCCTAACGACAGCCTGCTAGCACCCCAGCCTGCCAGAGTCTGTTGACATTTTCAAATATATAATCGGTTCTTCAGTTTTTAATATCTCTCCTATGTTAAACTGCATTGGACTGAAGCTTGGCATACAGGTCATCAGCCCAGATGAGATTTTTCACCCCTATAAAATTATTTACAGCAGTTAAGCATTTTTTTTTAATTTCAGGTAGCCTTAATCATCTTCTTTTTCTCTCTCTCTTTCTGAAGCAAAATCTTCATCAGCTGTGGATATGAAAAAATATAGATTTCTTGATAATGATTCCTTTCTTGGATGCGTTGCAGCTACTGGTGCAAGGGTTTTATGGTTTAGGGCAAACAGCCACTGCAAGTAATAATAATCATTGTCCCTAATTAAAGTGCACTTAATTGCTCTTGCCATTTTTTTCAAAGGGGTGGGAGGGAGATTAATGGTTCTGTAGGTCCAACATTATTTAATTTAACCATTTCAGCACAGTCTTGCAGTCCTTGCATAGGCAGGCTGAATTAAGGTCTACATCCACCAGGTTTCAGACAAATCCTGACTTCTAGCAAAGACACTTGCCAGGCCTGACTCCACCACTGCCTTGCACCCTGTGGAGTTATTTAGATCTGTGCAAAGTGGGTGCACTGCTAAATGCTTCCACGCTGATTTGTTAGCATTTTACATCTGCTTTGCAGCGATCTAAATGACTGCACAAGGTGCAAGGCAGAATTGGCATCAGTTCTTCCCAAGCAGACCAGGGTACAGTTACTCTGCAACACCTCGGTTCCTGCCTCCCCCCACCCACAGCAGGGACTCTCAGAGCCGGGGTCAGCTGACTTGGGATTGCACTATGGGGCTAAAAATAGCAGTGCAGATGTTCCTGCTTGGGCTAGAGCTTGGGCTCTGAGACCCAATGAGGGGTGAGAGTCTCCGAGGCCAGGCTCCAGCCCAAGCAGGAATGTCTACACTGCTATTTTTAGCCCTGTAGTGCAAGCCCCGTGAGCCTGACTCAATTACTTGAGGTCTGAGACTTGCTGCCACAGGTTTTTTTTTTTTTTTTTTTTGCAGTGTAGACATACCCTGTGTCTTGTCCAGCTCAGGGACAGTCCTTGCTCTACAGTCCTCCCTCGGAGCCAAGAAGGCCTGGCCTCATTTCATTCTCTCTGCCAACCAACCAATATGTTTTAGCCTTCCTTTTTGCAGCCGGTCTCTTTCTCTCTCTGTGGTAGCCACAGTGTCCTCATCCATGTGCACATTCAGCTGTTGGCTGATCCACACTCCTTCGGTCCCCGGCACGGCAACCTGGTAGTGCAGTCTGTACAATGCATCGGTCTGGAAATAGTATCCAAGACACATGAGGCTGCCCAGCTCCTTTTGTGTCCTGTTCCGCTTTGCCCCTGTCCCTGTAGGTCACTCACTGGCTTTGACGTGACACAGTGACTTTTGCTGAAGAGCTGCAGGGCGGCAGGCAGGGCGTCTGTATCTCTTGGGTTCCGGAACAATATTCCTCTTCTGTTCCCATCCCCTCTGCAGCTTCTTCCAAGCAGCTACGGGAATATGGATGGGGAGCAGCCATGGGCAACACATCAGCCTTACAAGTTGGGCTTTCATTGTTGCAGGGCTAGGCAGAGAGAGGGTGCTATGGAAGCAGAGAGGCTCTCCATAATGTGCCTTAGATCCATGGGATTTATATGTATAAATTCCAGCTCCCCCCCCGAAGCCAAACCCAGTGCTCTCTCTGCAGTGCCACCAGCTCCTCCTCTCAGAGGGGACGATGCAGAGAAGTTATCCTTTGTGGAAATGCCATATATAATTTAACAGGGATGAAACCAAGAATTTAATATATAATGATATCTTTTCCACAGATATTTTAAACCAACCTATAGAATTGAATAGAGAATCCAGAGGCATCTTTAAAAATTCTATAGAAATGTTATTGTTCTGCACAGAATTCTACAGGTCTTCTTCATAAGGGAGCTGACAGCCAAAGCCATGGAGGTTTTCACCTAAGATTTCCCCTCCTGTGTGGGAGGGGAAGATATTGGCTCAAAATGGGACCGAGACTTGCAATCATCTAGCACTCATAATCTGTACTGAAGACAAGTGGAGTCTGCCTGTATACAGAGGGGGATTAAGAATTGATCATTGGTTATGGGCCCTGTTCAGAGGAGGTTCTATGTCTGGGCAGTGGGACAGAGCAGAATGAGACAACAGCACTGGTTGGCGTGCATCAATCACAATTGATAGCTACTGTCCAACTGATTGCAGAAGGCGGACATTAGGACTCAAGGGAATGAGATACTGTGGCTCTGTAAATTTCCTTGTACCAAGGCCAACGTGTCACACTGAGTGACTGCTCCCAGGCTCTGCCTCCTGCAGGGTAACCATATCTCATACACGCTTTCTTCTCCCCGCTTGGAGCTGAGCTCCTGCATTTTGGCCATGGAAGGCAGAGAGGCACTGAAGCGGAAGGGCACATATTCCCCTCGGTGAATAAGCCTGAGCAACACCTACTCCGTTTTTCTTAGAGCACATTTCTATCCGTCGTGGTCACCGTGAAATACCACAATTGCATAACACACTTTAATAAACAGAATATTTGTTTTCATTTTTCCTCACTTAATTTCTTAACTAATTCAAAGTGAATCTGCTTGGCATTCAAGCGGTGAGCCTGGCTGCCCTTTTAACAGATTACACAGAAACTTTACTACGCTAAACCACACTACATGCAATTTCATAATGTTCTTCAACAGATCACGAGTACGACAGCTTATGGGCACCATTGATTCTGATGGGACTTTGCTTAGTAAGGATAATATGCTGCTAGATAGCATACGGTGACAAATACCTATTTCAGGTGAATTTTGCATAGTGATAACCATATGCAGTGCCACTCTGTAGAGTAACCCAATATGGTTGATACAGAGTAATAGCAAGGTGGCCTAGAAATCTAGCTGTCTAGTAGTTAGAGCAGGAGACTGAGGAATCTGGTGTGGGTTCCCGGGTTTCCCAGCCATGCCACCGACTCACTGTATAACTGTGGGTAAGTCACTTAGGTGAATATTTCCAGAGGTATCTCAGCACTGGCCTCAATGTGGATTTAGGTGCCAAACTTTAGACACGGAGGATCAGATCCTCAGCTGGTGTAAATCTGCACAGTTCCACTGACCTCAGTGGCGCTACAGTGATTTACACCAGCTGAGGATCTGGCTCAGAGTTTGGTCCTTAACCTCTATATGTGTCAGTTTATCCCTTTGAAAATTGGGTTTTGTGAGGCTTAATTTTTTATCAAGCTGCTCTGAAGGCTTTATCTGAAGGGCGTGCAAGGTATGACAGTATGATTAGTCTGTTTAGTTAATGAAAATCAGCTGGCATTCCATTCCTGGGGCAGGGGGAACCATACGTTAAAAGGACATAGGCATGTAGATGACATTACTGACAATCATTCAGAAACCACCAGGTTCTATAGCTCTTCCATAATAGTCTTAAAAACCAAGGAAAGCAGATACAAAGCAGGGAATCCATGTTAAACCACACTACATGCAGCACTTATATTTGATAATGAAGTTAATGAAGCCTTTCTGGGGGTGTGGGGTATAGGTTAAAAGGACAGAGGCATGTAGATGACATCACACTTAGCAAACGGATCCATGGCTGACAACTGCTGGGTTCTACGGAGGAAATACTTTGTTACTGACACTCAGTGACACCTTATGGCAATGGTGCTGGAACAGTTTTGCCCCATCCACACTAGTGGTTGAACTGGTTTCAGCGCTGGTTCCGCAGGACCAGCTGTTGGCAATGGGTCAGTTTCCTGGTCTATTTGGTGCCCTCAGCTAACCAATTCAGTGTTAAGGCACCAGTGCCATCTCTGTGCAGTGAATACAATATGCCGCAGTGAATACAATATACAAGAGCACTCACCATTTTGAGGACGAAAGGACCTGATCCAAAGCCTGCTGAACTCAGTAGGAGTCAGGTTGTACATGAGAGGCAATACCAAGCACTCTAGGGTATATTAAGAACTGAGGCAGCCTTAAACCTTTATGCATTTAAGTCAGGTCCTTAACATCATTTTATGATTTTTCTTTGTATTGAAGCCTATGTAGACATGTTTTATATTTAAATGAGAGTCCAATTGCACAGTCTGTAGGCAGGCAAAACTCCCATTGTCTGCAGCAAGGCTGAGATCATCCAGTCTCTCTCCAGAGAGAGAACAAACTAAATACCAGTCAAATGCTACATGCAGAAGGAAAGATGCATGAAAACAGTATCATGCTTTCTCCCCCTGAGAGCCCAAGAATTCCCCTCCCTCCCCCATGGGTTTCCAGCTCTGGGGTGGTTTTGGGGTGCGGGGAAGTCATAATAGGGTCAGGGGTATGTCCACTCCCAGCAGTTGCAGCCTCTAAAAAAAAAAATCGGCAGGAAATTTCCATTGTGAGATAATACTAAACCATTTGTTTCATTGAAACCTTCTTCATGCTTTGAAACAAACAGACAAAAAAAAAAAAACCCAATGAAGAGTTTGGCGTTGGATGCTGGAGGTGTGCGAATGACCCCTTCCCTTTCTTGTATTCTCCCTATGCTACTCCCCCAGCTTGGTGGATTCGTCTTCAATTCCCCAGTCTCTAGACTAATTGTTGTTGGCCCCACCTCCTGCTTGTTCCAATGGGGAGTGAACATCACCCCTTCTCTCGACAGAATGTCCAGGTGGAAATTCCACAAGCTGAAGCTTGTGGAGATTCCTGTTCTCTCTGAACATTCAGACAAACTCTGTTATACAGTGTGATGTATTCCCTGCACAACCCAAAGAAGGTGTGTATCCTCAGCACTCCTCAGCACCTTCTGACGGACACACTTCGCTAAGATACCGTGACATCACTCTGCAAGAGCCAAGGAGACACTGTTTAGGATCCAGGATTATTATTACTTATATTATCTAAGTGGGAAAAAAGAAAGTAGACGGATGGAATAACAATTAAAATATATATATCTAGCAAATCTCTCTCCTTATCAAGCTGACTAATTTTCCTTTGGGGTCCCTCAGTGTCACATTATTGCAGTAACCACATTAGAGGTTTTCCTTTAGCAAAGCTACTCAAATTAATCATCTGCAGGCCAATTTGGCAATTTCACAGCTAAGGTTAGACTCGGTGTTACTTTGCAATCAGATGTAAAAAGTTTGCCAAATGGCTTGAAAACTGAAACCAACCTTCGCCTCAGCTTGGAAAAGAGGAGACTAAGGGGGGGTATGATAGAGGCATATAAAATCATGAGTGTTGTGGAGAAAGTGAATAAGGAAAAGTTATTTACTTGTTCCCATAATACAAGAACTAGGGGCCACCAAATGAAATTAATGGGCAGCAGGTTTAAAACAAATAAAAGGAAGTTCTTCATACAGCATACAGTCAACCTGTGAAACTCCTTGCCTGAGGAGGTTGTGAAGGCTAGGACTATAACAGGGTTTAAAAGAGAACTATATTAATTCATGGAGGTTAAGTCCATTAATGGCTATTAGCCGGGATGGGTAAGGAATGGTGTCCCTAGCCTCTGTTTGTCAGAGGGTGGAGATGGATGGCAGGAGAGAGATCACTTGATCATTACCTGTTAGGTTCACTCCCTCTGGGGCACCTGGCATTTTGGCCACTGTTGGTAGACAGGATACTGGGCTGGATGGACCTTTGGTCTGACCCAGTATGGCCGTTCTTATGTTCTATAGTTATGTAACTTGTGGGGCAAGAATTTTCTATACTGACTCTCAGTTCCAGTCAATGTATATGGTTTACATATGGAATTAAAAGATAGATTCACTGCCACATGTTCCCTCAAAACAATTGTTTGTCTTGTTATATTATTTTAAATTAGTGCTATGTGTAATCCCTCATTTGACTCCTCAGTGGATCATAATGCCCCATAGCTTGTTACATATTTCCCAGTATGTCCTGAAAACTGTAGAAGATTAGTAGGTCATTATTTGCCCCATCTAAGCTTATAAGGCTGGCCCTGCTAGTCTCCTCAAATCTGGAGAAAGTGTAACTGCCACATTCTTTGTGTTGGACATTGTTAAGAAAGTATTAGGGATGTTGTTTAGCAGTGCTAAATACATACAAGTGGACATTTCCGTTGACACTGAGCCTGATCCTACTCACTATAAGGTGGGACTCTGCTCTGAAAACTTACTCTGTAAGAAACGGGGCCCACTGCACAACTTGAGAGGCTGTGGTAGCACAACTTGTCTGAACGGCCAGGATGGCCTTTTATGGTAATGGTGGTAGTATGGAGCAGAGCAGCCTGAAGGAAACAGTCCCAAAGAAAGTCCAATCTCTCAGTGAAAAGACAAACCTTTTCAATGAAGAAATGTTGATGAATGAGCCAAGGCTCATGTAGGGATCTCCCATGGGGTGTAAGCCGTTCCTCAGAAAAGGAGGCAATAGCTGATAGAATTGGCATGGTGAATGGTTGCAGAAGGACTGAAGAAGTTGGAGGACTTTCATACATATGCAAAGGACAAACTTAGCCAAAGGAAACCAGAGGAGGCCCAGGTAGCTCAGAACATCCTGCTCAAAACTAGCCATGCAGTTGGTGGTCTGGAAACTATCCAGATAAGCCACTAGAGACAGAGTAAAGAAGCAATCAACTGATACATCATTATGCCTTAGCTGGTGCCTCTTTTGAACTGCATTTGATGGCCCAGCAGCCAGAGGAGGAGTGAGGTACATCATCTCCACCTGCACATCTCCGCTTACACCTGCTTAAGCCATGAATAGCCCTAGTGCCTGCCAATCAGTCTATAAACCCCCTCCCACAATTCTGAAACTAGGTTGTAAGCACCTATCCCCCAAACCCAGTTATTTGCATGTGTCCATCCTTCGCATGCACAAATGTTGCACATGCCTGGCCTCCTCATTTCGAAACCCCATGTGTACTAATTCCCCATGGCAGCTCAGAGCAGAAGCGTATGTGGATATTTTAGCGGGCGAAAGGATATGAAAAATGTAGCCCTTAATCTCTTTGTGCTGCAGTGTAAAATATCTATAATATTTAAGTAGTACGCGTCCCAGGTGTATGGTGGGAAATGCTTGTAAATGTCCCTAAGAGCCTCAGGTGAAAGGTTCTGTATTGTAATCAATTAACAATAATTAATCTTCCTCTATTTATTTATTTTAAAATATTCCTTACTTGTCTTTGCTTAGATACTGCTGCAGTGGGTACCCTAGAAATATCTTAAATAGGGCCAAGTATAATAAGTATATTATTATCATCAACAGTAACAATAACTATTTTGTACATCTATAACTCTTTTCACCCCAGGATAGCAAAGAAATTTACAAACATTAACAAAGCATCACAACACCCCGTGCAATAGGTAAGTAGTATTACTATATCAGTTTGAGAGACTGGCAAATTGACATCAAGGGAAGTTAAATGACTTGCCTAAGATGTTTCAATAACTCAATGGCAGAGCCAGAAGCCAGGTCTCCTGACAGGCTGCAAATGGGGAACAAACCTTACACTTCGAACATCTGTCAGTCTGCCTCGGTACGGTACGCTATCTCACTTTCTTTTAATAAACATGTACTTGAGAATTTGTGATTTATTTACAGGGGGCCACGCTCTGTCCTCAGATAATTATGTGGGGCTTTCATGGGAATCAAAGTTACATGTGCATCCAAGGGCAGAATTCAGCCCTGGGTGGATTCAAATACAAACATCTGAGTGCAATCCTTTTTTGTGTGAACATGTTTATTTTTGAAAAATGCCACTGATTGAGATTGAAAATGCCCTGCGACCATTGGAAAGGTTAGTGGCCATTTTTCTATTACACTGCCAGCCATTACAGAATCCCCAAATAACTTAGTGACTGCACCTATTCTTCATAATATATCCAGCTGGCTCATGAAAACCAATGAATTATTCTTGATTTTAGGGCAATAACTACAAATATTTCAAAGTGAAAAGGAATTGACCCAACCTACTGTGCACATTATTTATTCAGAGGTAGTACAAAAACGAGTCCCTGATGTTACTAAAACAAATCCTAATAAGTCCAGAAAGCATCAATTACAGGCTTTCCTTTATAGTCCTATATATCTCCTTTCCTTTCTAGTGACGGTATCACATGCAAAGGTGAACTGTGCTGGCTTTCAAATCTATGGAGCTTTCATAATTATAACCCCTATTTTAACCTCTTTTATAAGACTTACTATACTGATTCATATTAAGAGTTCTGAATCCCAACCTAGCCTATGAGAAAGTATACTTTACCTTATCTTTAAAGCTTGCTTATTATAAAGCACACATAAAAATAGGAAATATTAAATATTCATAACATCATGCATATAATACATCAGCGTACAGAATGTAAGTTAGAAGTGATGCAAAATAGATCTTATGAATTTTACTAGGAATTTTGTTTTAAGCTTTGTAAATAAATATTCAGCATGCACACTTTCCAACATAATTAAACTAGAGAAATATTAATTGCAGTGGAATAGTCAGATTTTTTTTTGTTCTAGTCTGTATGGAAGGTCCTTCTATTTAATCAGAAAGCTTGGAATGATTCCTAATCTATCATAAAATTTTTTAAAGACATGATTAATCCCATTGTTTAAATTCTGTTTTATTGCTGTAAGAAACTTTCATAAATGATCCTGCACCTTTCTCTGTGATCATTTCCTTCTAAAGTAATATACTAATTAATTTCAATTAAATATATGTAAAGGAAGATATATTTTGAAAAATGCTTCTCCCTTGCCATTTGTTAATATATTGAAAAAGTGTAAACCTTGGAACATTTAGCATAGAAAATATTCATTTTTGGTAATTTCTCCTGGGGGCAATTTATTAAATGAAAGGCTTTTAACATTAGCTAAAAGCAGCCCTGTAAATCATGGGTGTCATCAAACTGCTTCATCACTTCATTAATTTAAAAGATTATTATATGCGTAACTGACATAATTTTGAACAATGTTACATGGTTAACTTATTAATGTAGAAAAGCAGAAATGACATGCTGAATTGATTTATTATTATAATTGTATAATTTTAGGATTTTTCTCTGTGACTTTCAGCAACAGAGCAAAAGATTCAGGGCCATATTATGTGATTGATTTTTTTAGGTGAGAACTCCTTGTTGATTTCTATAGGGACTTCTGCTTAAAAAGAGATGGTACAGTATGTCCCCTCAGGCTCTCGCTGGTGATTTGGTTTAAGTTTCTCGCCCTTAAAGTGCTCCCCCTGACAGTAACTCCTGCAATTCAACTAATCTTACAATGATTTTCTAAAAGTTGAATCAAAGGTCTTTTTATTGTTTTAATCCTGTTTTTTAATTACTATGGTCAGCCAAATGTGCATACAAATCTCTTCATACATACAGCACCAGATGCTGAGCTGCTGCAGATTGGTGTAGCTCCACTGAAGTCAACTGAGCTACTGATTTACACCACCTAAAAATCTGGCCCACAGTATTTTCTGATTTAATTATATTTGTCAGTAATAAGTGCTGGCTTCAGGTGCTTGCTGAAAATATAAGATATCACCTCTTTTCTAAGCATTGCACAGAAAGCCCAGTTGAATTTATATTTAATAATATAATGCAACATTATTCCTTTTAGATTGAAATTATACATGGTCCCCAATCATGCAAATACTTCTGGGAGTGTGAAATTTACCCATGTGAGAAAGGGCACATGTAGTTGCAGAATTGGGGCCAGGGTAAATAATGTTGCCCACTAGGATTTTTAAAGAGAATTAGGCACTGATTCAATTAATCATTTAATCACAGGCTTAACTTTAAGCACATGCTTAGGTGCTTTGCTGCCTCAGGGCCTAAATTAAGTGAGGAAGGTCCAGGGGTTCAAAGAGCTTTGGTCCAGTCCTCCAGTCTTTACTTAGGCAGAACTGCCACTGAAGCCTGAATGTGGGCAGGAGGTTCAGGAACCATCATCACAGAAGCTAATGTTGCAGGCTTGCTTGGAATGTGATTCTGTAAATGGCACTAATCGTTAGGCAAGGCTTTTACAATATGATTGCACCATTTAACGAAATGAATATTTTCAGCATCCCTGAGCTGTCTGTATTGCTCCAATTCTGCAAACACTTTCTTCTACTCACACGAGCCCTGATACAGGAATGCACTTAAACACAGTCTTAAGTACATCCTTATTCAGAACAGCACTTACATATGGCTTAATTTTAAGCATCTGCTTAAGTTCCATGGACTTCAATGGGCCTTATGCTTATGTGTTGTCCTAAATAGGGATGCATTCCTAAATTGGAGCCCTGAGTAGTCCCAATGAATTAAATGACATTACTCACATGCTTAAAGTCAAGCACATGCATAAGTGTTTGCAGGGCCAGGACCTGAATTCTCCTGCGCTTCTATGGCAAATCATGCTCAAGACTCAGTTTCCAGGGCAGCAAGTACGCACAAGGTCAGTGAAAACCAGTCTGCACACAGCACCTCTGCCATTGCATTTAATCTCTGGTTTTTTTAATGGCCAAATCTAAGGCTGATAAAAATTTGCATAGACTGTCATGAAGCCACTGTTAAAGCTTTATAACTACTGCTGAATACATTTCACTGAAATGCATTTGTACCAACACTCATTTGCATGTTTCACTCCAGTCAAATCATTGGCAGTTAGAGAAGTGTAGGTCTGATGTGAACACCGAGAAGACCAGGAATGGTACTATGTATACTGGTAACACGGGATGTGCGAGCTCTTCTACTTACTGTAGATTCATGTTACTACTCAGCTGTATTTGGATATCTTCAAAGTGCTCTAATTGCTTCTGAGTGAGCATGGTTTAGTGGGTATGGTAATAGTCTGGAAGTCAGGAGCTCTGAGCTCTAATCTCAGCTCTGTCACTGACCTATTGTGAAGTTCAATTCATCTCTCTGTGCCTCCTCCCAGTCTTTGTCTACATAGATGTGGTTGTACAGCGCCGAACACAATGGGGCCTTGGTTGGGGCGCCGATATGCTACTGCAATACAAATAATAACTTATAACATTTGAAATAGGAATTAAACACTGGAGTATTCTACAACAGTGGTTTAAAACCCCACATCTTGCAATGGTGTCGCTAGAGTGTTTTGGACAATTGCTGTAGATTTTTAAAAGGGTATTTTTCTTCCCTATAATTGTACATATGCAATACCTTGAATTTATGCAGTTTCCAAAGGGTTGCAAACTGTGTACATAAAGGAACCATTTCACCACTGACATGCAGCCATCTCTAGGGTACAGAGTGGTAACCATATGGTCAATCAGAGCACAGCACATGCGACAAGAGTGGGGGAAGAGGGAAAAGTTTGGCCAGGAATGCTGGGGGCAAACCCAAACTCTTATGAAAAGTGCCATGTGGTTTTTAATACGCATGCACTGAAGACAGGACCTCAGATTTTAAGATCCTAACCTCAAGTTGTAAATTACTCAGAGTGGCATCTTTCATGCCATAATGTATCTGAGCCTCACTAATGTATATATTTCAGTGTTCACAAAGCTAGTGTATATTGTAAATCTACAATTATCTCTGGCATGTGTGCACAGTTGGCTTTTATTTTTGAAGATGTTCATTTTTTATGGGTGTCAGCAAGTACATGGGGAAACCATTAGGAGATAAAAAAAAAAGAATCCCAACCAAATGTTTTCTTACAGGAAACATTTATTTGCACTAGAGTGTCTCATCTAACAAAGGTCCACCATCTTTTCCCACAACAGACAGGAACTTGTCTGCATTAGCATTTTAAGAAACGAATCCTAAAGACTCGCAAGTGGCGATAAGCTGTCATGAGAAGGATTGATAGTTCTTAATAGATCTCTTCTCACACAAGTGCAAATGACTGTCTTTTCATTCATCACAGGCATTTTGGTCAAAACAAACTTTTCTTATGTTCACATAACCCTTAAAAATTCTCAGTAAAGCAAAAACTAAGGGTATGAACCCACTCCCACTGAATCAATGGCAAAAATCATAGTGACTTAACTAGGAACAAAAGCCCTAAATGAGTGCAAATTAAATATCATACTTTTCCTTACGGTAATGCAAAGGATGATTTCACAAATATGGGGATGAAGAGGTGAGAGTAGCAAGACTGTGTGTGAGAGAGTGGAATTGTATGTGTGTAGACAGTAAGATTTAAAAAAAAAGACATTCTTCACGGGGCATAAAACCTTATTTTTTGGTCTGACTTGTGTTTTGTATTTAGTGCTGCAGACATCTTCAGGCTTTATTACAGATTACACATTGGTAGTCATCATTAGTAACTACATCATTCTGTTATATGTGTGACACTCACAAAATCAGAGAAATATGTGAAAATGGAAGTACTCTATTAATGTAGTTGGTGGAGATTATCTGCAGCCATTGTATTGTTGTCTCAGTGTCTGCATTCTGTCCTGCGGGATTATTTACTTTTAGGAGAAGTGAAAGGAGCTAGTTCAGTTACAGATCTCTGCTTAGGAGATTCCCAGCTATGTCAAATTATGTCTACCAGTTTGAAATCATACTTGTAAAGAGATTTTAAAGCTTTGTTCAGCCCAAACTGTAGCCTGCTGAGGACATGCTGCAAAGAAGACAAAACATGCTTCAATTAAAAATTGGACAGCTGTAAATGTAATGAATGTACCATTGGGCCTCTATGCATGTATGTAACATTCAGCTCTATGTAGACAGGTGCAGGTCCCATGGACTTCAATGGGAGTTACACCAGTTTATCACAATGGCTGAATCTGGACCATTATGTATACTGAAACCTCCTAACAACCTACCACCCAGCCGGTAATCCTGCCTCAGATCTATTAAGTGGTGGAAGATTTTTCAAAGGTACAAAGGGTAATTACGGTGCCTAACTGTCCCTTGTGCCTTTGAAAATCTCCTCCTTGGCCTCTAACCCCATCCTTGGTCATCAACCATAGCTCAGGCCCCACAACCTAAGCCCTCATCATGTGTGATCTGTGTCAGGGCAGTTATCCATTCCCTGCTTCCCACTGGAAACAGAAGCTTTCTCCACCAAGATACCTGAAGGTAGGGCATCTGATGTCCCATCTCCCAAGGAGGCAAATGTTCTCACTTAAGAACCAATGCCTGGACAGAGAAGTTAATAAGACACCACTAACTTATTTGTTCCTCTCAAGATGGGTGATAAGAGACCATATGGACTGATATAGGCCTCATTACTTCACCCCCACTCAGGTTCTCCAGGTGCCAGGACTCTTTTAACGTGGTCACTTAGATGTGCTCTCTCTCCATTTAGCGGGATCACTCACATCTCAGGAGTTACTAAGGGCCAGGCCAGTGCTCTTCACTGGCATGGCTACTGTGGCCAGATCCAGACTGTGTGTCCAAACCAAATATCTCTATTAGTAGGGAAAGACAAGATGGCTATAGTGAACCCTTGTGATGTTCCCCTGTGAGGGGAAAGTAGAATCTGGTTCACTCCAGTAGCTAGCATGGGCTTGGTTCCATACTCTTCAGTCCACAGTTTGCACTGTTGCACAAGTGAACTGAAAGCCAGGCAAGATGTAGACGCATCACATTCTATGACAGGACAGAGGACTTGACCAAAGCGATCATCCCTGAGCCAAAGAGGCTATTGCCCCATCCCACAGCTCTATTAAAGCCCTTAATCCCCCACGCTGGCAAATTAGGTGCCAGAAAAGAGCTGGCTCACCAAGGTAATGACAGCACTGGATCCCACAAGTGGTAGCAGCCATTGGCTAGCCTGTGAGGCTCCTCAGTTCATTTTAGCAAGAATCACCAAAAGAGAGTGTCCAAAAATTTGGAAAATACACACACACACACACACACACACACACACCCCATTACCAACTTCCTCTATTATCTCAGCCTCCAGCAAAAGTTAATGATATTGCACTTCTTATTTTGGACTTTAACATCCATGTCCATCATGATGTGTGGTCAACCCCTTCCTCTGCTGCCCTTCTTCACACCCCAGCTCAGCATCCATACACTCTGGTCCTCTCACGTATGGCTTCCATTCTCTTCCCCCTCCCTCTCCATCTGTCTCTCTCCCTTTCCCCCTTTTATTCTCTCTCTCTCCCATCTTGCTTTTCCATTTTACTCCCTACTCCATCTTCAGATGCCCCCTTAAAAAAAAACAATAGCAAATCTTAAAGTCACAGATACAAAACAATGCAGTTGCTTAGAAAGATCAAAACTAAGGATACGTCTACACTATGATCTAAGGCAGTGCTTCTCAAAGTCGGGCCGCCGCTTGTTCAGGGAAAGCCCCTGGTGGGCCGGGCCGGTTTGTTTACCTGCCGCGTCCGCAGGTTCGGCTGATCGCGGTTCGCTGCTCCAGGCCAATGGGGCTTGTGGGAAGCGGCACGGGCTAAGGGATGTGCTGGCCGCCCTTCCTGCAGCTATTGAGTTAGCATATGTGTACTCAAGCAGGGGAATCACGCCCCTAGCTCCTAGTGTAGATGTAGCCTAAGAGTCAGATCCTCAGCTGGGGTATATTGATGTCATTTCACCTAGATATTTTGGGGACTTAAATTGTCTTCCCCAAAGACAATGAGTCATCCCTTCTCTATCTCCCAGCACTCGGAGAAGCAAGAGGCAATTAGGCACACTGTGAATTGTTGGATGGAAACTGGCACAGCCACCAAAAGAGGGGATGGCCAATTCACTAAAGAGATGTGTTGTCTGAGTGTTTCTCATGGACAGGTTTTGCTGGTGAGGCTTGGCCCCAGTTTAAAGCTGCCCTGTGTAGCAGAGTGATGATAATGGTAGCACTGCCAGCCCTCCACTGGGGGTAAATCCTGCTTGGGCACAGGTGCTGGGGGCAAAAATTTCAAATACATTCAATAACTAACATTTTTCAAAGATTTTCATCAGTATTACTTAAAGCTACCAGAAGTAAAAGCAAAATATAACAGGCAAGTGGATAATATTTTCACCCTCCATGCTGACATCTGACATTGCCTTTGTGAGCCCCCTGAGCAGAGGAAGCTTGATATGTTAGCTCTGTTGAAAGAGAAATCTTTGTGTGACCCTTTTTCACAAGGAAAACATTAGGCCTATGAACTTTTCTCAGGGTTCATTTTAGACCTGAGCCATTTCCATGGATTATTCATAGATATGTAAGGGCAGAAGGGACCATTAAATCACCTAGTCTGACCTCCAGTATAACAAAGACCCAAAGGATTTTACCCAGTTACACTTGCAGTGAACCCAGGTATTCTCCCAGGGAAAAGACTACATGCCCATGGGGGTTTGAGCAGGGAAAACTGCACGCCAATGGGTTGGAGCAGGAAAGACTTTGCACACAAGTGGGTTGAGCAGAGAACATTTTTTCAGGCACTCTAACTCCTTGAACCTCAACACCAAACAAGTATGCTTTGAAAGGTCCTTGTTGCTCCCTCCCTCCATACTGCCACCCCCCTTCCCTAGACAAAACCAAGCCGTGAGCCCTAGTTTTGATGCCCTCCAAGAGGAACCAGTAAGGCAATGTTTCTCAGATCTCCAGGAGCACTTATGCATTGTAGAGACTTATGCACTGAAGGCTTTTCATTGAATAGTGCTATGCATAATTCTCTACATTCTGAAAATGGGCACAGATGGTTTTATGCACATAATGCATACAAGCAAAAGACTCCCATGCATACAGATATCTGTGAAGAATACCTTAAAAATGGATTGAATAAGCTGCACAGTGTCCAGCCCTCACTCCTGTTTTGTTGCCACTTACTTCCCCAGCGGACTGCTTCAAAGGTCTGTCCCAGGGCCTAGGCAGTTGAGAAGCACGATGCATAGTCTGGGTCTGCTTGGAGGAATTTCAGATAAGAGATTCTCTAGTGAGCCTGCAGTGTGTACATCCTCATGTGAAGAATATGGAGCTGGACATCTTTTTTAATGACAGCCACCTCCATGCGCTGAATGGAAGAGGCTGTGGAGAAATTGACGTGCCATTGGACAAACATATCTATGACAGTTTGCTCATCACTACTGAGTGAAGAATTAAATGCCTTGGTTTCACTTAATGAAAACCAAGCCAGGGAGAGACTACACTACATGCCATGAACAGAAAGCCTGGGAGAAGGAGCTGTGGATCTGCAGAGAACCAGAGACCCTGTGGAGACTTCAAGTGACCTAGTGTCTTTAGTGTCTGAATAGCCTTCACCAGCTTTGCTCCTCTTTGCTCTGTAATTTTGTCCCGCGTCATTCCTCTCCCCCTAATAAATAAGTATTCTCTTCTAAAAGCCTGCAGAAGTGACTGCAGTCCTTAAGAAATCTACAGGTCTAACGTCCCCAATGGGCTCTTTATAAAGTAGCTATAGGCTGAAGGTGCATTTTATAAAGCTCTTCTCCAAAGGCATTGTTCTGGGTGCCTCCTAAGGTTGCAGGGATGCTAACTGCTCAGGGGAAGTAGAGGTTAATTAGGGAGCTCAGAGGAACAGCGAGAAGCTGGGGGACGAAAGGTGGCAACTGTTGGAGTCGTGGGAGGGGCAGAGAGCAGTGCACGCTGCAGAGCTCCTCAGCTCTATGCAATCCCTTGTTTCCCAGCATCTACATAATTTCTCTCATCTCAGCTCCTCAGCCCTCCACCCTTTCACTGCTCCATTCCCTGTTTCATTCTTCCTCCTCCTAAAAACCAGCACCCCTGCCGAATAACCTTCGAAAATTCTCAGGAGCTACACTCCCTTTACAATGGGAACCCTTGGCAGGGTGACCAGATGTCCCGATTTTATAGGGACAGTCCCGATTTTGGGGTCTTTTTCTTATATAGGCTCCTATTACCCCCCACCCCCATCCCGATTTTTCACATGTGCTGTCTGGTCACCCTAACTCTTGGACTGTGCAGCTGTTATGAAGTTCTCATTAAGGCCATTAGCTATGTGGACCCTCCAAGATCGTCGCTCTTGACACTTTGTAACACAACGCTTAGGAAACAAATACCGACCAAGGGCCTCATCTAGCGAGTTTTTCCATTGACTCGAGTGGGTGCAGGTTTGGGACCTTACATGCTATTATTTTAAAACTGACATCATCATGGAAATTCACCATCAAAAAAACTTTCACTGAAAATTATTACTTAATATTAAAGTTAAAATCTATGCATACCAAGGAGAGTTAAAGATTTAAAAAAAAACCCCGAAACATTTTAAAATATGAAAATAACAGTTATGGGAAGGTAGATAAATATTCAAACACCCTCACAGTTCATCTTAAATAGACGTTCACACGTAAAATATTACATTGTCCATTAAAAAACAACCTCCACTCTACCCCCACAACCCCAATCATTCAGTGTTTTATATGTGACATTTTATTTCTTTCAAAAATTATTTAAATGATTTTCTCATGTATTTACCCCAAAGCTGAGTTTGCAGGGCTTTGTCCCTTTCTTCACTGAATGCAATCTACTGGCTGGTGGGTTTTTTTTTTTTACTATAAGGGTGTAAGAAGCCCTTGAATTGAGAAAATGAAGTGTATTATAGGGAGAACCCCCCCCCCCACACACACACACACGCAGAGGTTTTTCTCATGGCGATATCGTGAGTCAATAGTAAAACACAGAGCGATCGAACCATTCCCTTTCAGAAGTAAATGCCTGACTGCATTTTACAAGGCCTGGTCCTATTGAAATCCATGGGAATTTTGCCATTCATTTCAATGGGAAAGGAATCTAGCCTCAAAATGGCAGGCTACCAAGCCATGTGTGCTCCCTATTTTGACTGAACTGTGCAGAGGACTGGCGGTAAGCCTGAGCTCCGTGTATATCACTAGAAAAGATCTATTGATTGCCCTTCGTGTAATGACTGGTTTAGAGAAAGCTACGCCACTGCTATCTAGTACTTCTTGTTTCCACGTTGGTCACCAATAGGCCTCTTTAATGCTTATTCAACCACTAGGAGTGATGTATAGCTGAAGATGCACACACTCTCGAGGTTAGGTGGACTCACTTTCAAATTCTGTTATGTTTGAACTTGTGCAAAACCAAGAAGAGGACTGAAAAAAAAATCCAAAAGTGTTAGGGCTCGTCTACACTTACTGGGGGTTCGAGGAGCGGCAACCGATGCATCAGCGGTCGATTTAGCGGGTCTAATGAAGACCCGCTAAATTGACTGCAGATCACTCTCCCATTGACTCCTGTACTCCACCGGATCGAGAAGAGTAGTGGGAGTGGACGGGAGAGCCTCTCCCATGACATCACGTAGTGTGGACCCCGCGGTAAGTAGATCTAAGCTACGTCGATTTGAGTTACGCTATTCATGTAATTCAAATTGCGTAGCTTAGATCGAATTTCCCCTGTAGTGTAGACAAAGCGTAAGTTAGGAAATAGAAAGGAAGGGAAGGATTAAATCAAAAGGATATAGTCATAGTGATTGAATTAACCATGGACAGAGCAACTTCAGGGAGTACTGAGTTTAAAGGATTGGAGCTCCTGAAGACAGCTGGCACTCAGCTGGGGAGGCTGCTGGTTTAGTGCTGTTCCAGCATATCCTATAAACTAAACCAATGCGAGGGTTGTTGGGGTTTTTTTTAAGTGAATTGCACAGGAAGTTTTTCCACATTGCATTTAAAAGCTGATCAATTCCCTAAAGAAAGATTTAGCAAGTCAATTACAAGAAAAGTAGAAGCGCTGAAGCACATAAAGAAATTTTAACAACGTGCAAGTGTAACTTTTATTGCCAACAGTAGATATGCACTGGAATTTGAAAGAACGCCTAAGTGCCAAAATGCAGTTGTTGTTTTTTAATCTACAAAGAACTCTGTGGTTTCATTTGGAGACGAGTCACTTTGTTCTGATTTATTCAGTTTATAAATGTATCTGATTTGTTTTCACTGGGGAGTTGAAAGATTTTCACTAAAGCAAGCTATATGAGCTAGTTAAAATGAAAAGGAAACAAAATCATATTGAAATGTTTGATAAGGATGAAGCCGAGATGGCACCTGCCATGTGCAATAAAGAACATTTTGGGAAAAAAGAATGGAAACTATGGATTGTGCAAATCAACTACAGACCTGTCAGTACCCAACAGACAGTGCCTTCAAAAGGAGTATCTTAGTTTTCAGTACCCTATTCTGAGGCACTGTGATACTAACTTTGCCAGAGTAATTAAATTGTTTACTAATAAAGCCTGGATCTCATTCATTTAATACTGCCATGAGTGCAGGGGATTGGACGAGATGACCTCTCCAGGATCCTTCCAGTCCTACGATTCTTTGATTCTATGTGCTATCTGAACATAGTAAAATAAAGCTTTCAGAAAGTCACTGTACAATATGATGTGGTTTATTTAATGTAATGAGTTTGCTGGATAATTCAACACAAGAAAAATGTTAATGCATATCATATGTAATACACACAGACAGTAGTTCTGCTGACTAAAGTAATTGTCTAGTTCCACTTGCTTATTACATATTTTCTTAGTGATCCACTAAGAAGATGGGAGATGGAGCCCAATTCAAAGCCCACTGAAGTCAATGGAAAGACCCTCTTATTGATTTCAGTGGGTTTGGATCAGGCCCTTAGAGAAGAGCTTTCCAAACTTTAAATACCCTGGTTATATTTAATTTACTTAGAACAGCTTTCTTGTTAAAAATACTTTAAAATGATCTATTTTAGTAAGTACACTCTCTGAACAAGACATTTTTCCAGCTATGGGAATATACATGAAATAGACCAGTCTTTTTTAAACATATCCCAATGAATTAAATCCTGAAGGTATTCAATATCACTGTCAGCAGTAGGAAATGACAGTTAAGCACACCTTTTCTAATTTATACTCTTTGACAGAAAATACTCTGTTCAAAATGTCAACTGCAGCACACAATACACATTTATATATAAAAAACCATAATAACCAAATGATACTGGTTTACATTTTGACGGATCCTTTGTTTCAAGCACCGGGGAAATGGATTGACATTTTACTCACTTTTACCAGTGGATAATTTATTAAACTAACTTGTCTACATCTTTTGGCAGGACTAAAAGTCTGTTTCAACAAGTGGAGTACCTAATATTTCGAAAAGTAGCACTTGGGAAGCAAATTGGAAAGCATTTTCACCACGCTCTGATGGCCTTGCTCAGCCATGTTTCCTCTTTGGGATTTGTGTGTGTGTGTGTGTGTGTGTGTGTAGGGGGGGAACTATCTCTTCTTAGTTTGTAGTCTTTTGTCAGTCACAAAGGGCAGATTTTCTTTTGTAAATCCTTAGTAATTAAATGAGTACTTCAGTGGTTATGGTCTTCAATGGCCTTGTTTCCTAGGTTTTGCCTTTGACAGTCATATTTTGCAAAGGCTGCTAAGATGACTAGGCACCTTACCCTACTTAACACTAAACCAATTGATGCCCGTGCACACTGCATGAAGGAGGAAAAGATTCATTAATGGCACTTCATTAAATAACTGCAATGGGAAGCTCTAAATGTGACTGAACCAACTGAAATCCAGAGCAAGCTGTCTATTAGGAAAGCAACAAAGACAGTTTCGGAAACTGAACTCTGTCTCCACTGCAGCGGATTAGGCAGAGTGATGGGATTAGTGTTTAATGACTTGGGGCAAGAGACAAAGGGAATTTCGACAAAGAGGCTTAGATATGGAAGAATTAACACTCTCTATTCCAACCATGCCTCTGATGACTTCCAACATTCTTTTCTAGCTCTGAAGCTGAAGTTAAAAAAAAAAAAAAGACTAGTAAAGCTTTAATACCTCCTTAACCTTCTCTTATCATAGTAAATTAAAAGAAAAGAAAAAAGAAAAGAAAGGCTGAAAAATTCATTGATACGTGCTCCCCCCAAAAGTAACTAAAGCTTCTAGAGACTAAGGTGAGCATGTGTTTCAGCACATAACAGGTGACCAAACTTCTAGCCAAACATTCAAGGGTGATAACGAGTAATGTTACTATATAAAGCAGATACTTTAAAACGACTTCTTCAAAAGGGAGTGGCATTCTGCGTGCAATTGGAAGGACTTACGAAATCATTCTTGGCTTTGCGTTATCTTGCGTCCTGGGTGGAATCCATACACTTGTATGGTTAGCTGCAAACTGTCCCAGAATGACATGGTTCTCGGGTTGAAAGAGTGCTAGCTGCTAGCTCAGGAGTGATTGTTACACTGATCACAGAGTCAGAGCACGTGAGCCTGATTCTTCTTACATGGATGTAACTGTGCTGGAGTGAAGTAGCTCCTGACTTACCACAGGGTAAGAGACAGAAGAAGCAGACTCTGGGTGTGCAATTATTTTCACTGTGTATAAAAGGTCTTCAAGCTGAAAGCTTTAAAAAAAGCCCAATGAATGTGACAAGGAAACGTTATCATAGCTAAATACAAAGCAACACTCAAGGGCCTGAGCCTTTGGACGTTGTATACATCTCCTTGATTCAAGCACCAAACCCTGCAAGGAGTAAGCATATTATGCCCATTTCAGGGGGGGGGGGGAAGCACCTTCTATAACGTTCAAAGAGCCTTTCAATAGCATTGACGTCAACAGAGGCACTCAGCACCTCGCAGAATCAGGGCCATTATGTTGTGTTGAGAATGAGGAGGTGCCAGTGGAAATTTTCATAGAGGAAAAAGCACAGTCCAAAGAGCTGTGCAAATTCCGCTGCACTGTAAACCAATTCAGCATGTATTTATTTTTAACCAAACCAAAGCACTTGCAAAACAGCTAGGTATTCATTTCACGTGCTAGCCAATATGAAATGCTCCTAGAGCAGCTTTAGACTCCAAAGTATTATTTAACCAGTGTGGTTTAGTGGGACAATGGCAGCCCCCCGCCGTAATCCATTCAGGGGCAATACCATCAGTCAGTGTGAAATTAAATACATTACAGGGTAAGAGCTTAATGCGTTTTATAGGCAGTTGTTCATCCATATCAAACTTTAGCTTTTAAAATCCTAACATTTGATCCCACGACAGGAACCATGCCTTGAGAATGAGATTGGCACATTTGCACTGCCAGCAGGGCAGGGAAACCATAGAGCAGCCTTCAGTTGGAAATGCAATTGGCTGAAAGGAAAAATGTTCACATGATCTTAGCTCTTCAGAGGGACAGACACTTCAAGAAACACAGAAAATACAATCCAGGAGCTGCCCTTCATTGACTTCCACCTTCCTGACTGGATTTTTGTTCATGGAATCAGTGTTTCCCAGTGCAGGGTATGTGGTTTCCACTTATCACAGGTTCAAAAATAACAAGAGTGTTTTACTCATTCACACTGGGCCTGATCCTGCAAACAGCTACTCATGTGAATAGTCCCATTGATTTCAGTGAAACTGCTTGTGTGAGCAGAAAGAATTTGCAGGATCAGGCCCATACTCTAGTAGATTGCCCTGTATCAGCATAGCTCTACTGACTTCAATAAAGTAGCACCACTTTACACCAGCTGAGGATCTGTCCCCAAATGTGCAGAACTCCCCCTACTACACAAACAGCTGAGCTGTGAAAAGAGTTCAACTTGTAGAAGAGGTGAAAAAAAGACGAGCTAAACAGAGTTAAATTCTGCTCTTTGTTACACCGGCTTAAATCAGGAATAAATTCCATTCGCTTCAGTGAAGTTACTCTGGATACGAACAGGTGTAAGCTCAGAACTTGGTCCTTAGAGAATCTCAAGCCTTCCGTGTTTCTTTTTAAAATGTAGCACTGCACCGGTACACCCCAGTGGTAAAAACGATTATTAAAAATATCTTCAGAGCTATCTGTTATCCAGAATGGCTTTCTCACTGTTGAAAGGACATCAAACATTCTAAAATGCATAAACTGGTCTCAGCACTGGAATACAGTGCCAGGAATATTCGTCAACCTTAGGTTTTTGGATCATATGTCACAGCGGATTATCCGACACTCCATGAACATTGACGGCTTCCTCCAGTTGTGGCTACAAAACTTGTTCTCAGGCACGCCACCGGACGCTGTAACCACCCTGAAGTGGGCTCTGCGTTCACAGTGGTTGTATTGTGTTTTTTGCAGCCTGTAAGCAAAACTATGCTCTGCATCTCAATGTATAACCCTTTATCAGAAATATGTACTCAAAAGCAGCTGCTATGACAAGTTTCCTTCAGTGACATACATTCAATAGACAACTCTCGAAAATACTGCTAGATCCTAGAAACCATTTATCCAGGGGTACGACGTGGAGTTATAGGCCTCACTGAAAGAGCAGCTTGAAGTAGGAGCGTGGGGGTGAGTGTGTGGGAAATCGTTCAGACTCAAATGGGGTCAGTGAAGCACGGCAGCTGATTCAGAATAAAACAGGGGAGGTGGACAGAGAAAGGATGAAGAGATGCCAATGGAAGAACTGAATTCACTGGAGGGTTTGAATCCCAGATCTAGGTGGGGGTGGGGATGGGGAAAGGAAGCTAGGAGTTCTTCCTGGAGAATATTTGAAAACCTGACAATCCATCAATATTTTAATTCCAATAGAAATATGGAACCTTTTCTTCTACTCTTTGCCTTTAATTTTATCTCCTCCTTTACCTCCCTGCCTCCTCGGTTTTCCTACTTTACATAGGGCCCTTCCCTACCGTTCCTGTCATTTCCTGATGCCTAAATCAGTCCTTTTGAAGAAACAGCTCCTGTCAGTAAGTGACAAGGGGTGCTGTTTCTGGCAGGATAGATTGTCTTGTTTTCTTTATTCTGTCTGCACGTCACAAGTTTGGAGAGAGCTCTTCTGGGACAAATGGCAACCATGGGAATTTAGGGGGTAAGGGAGGAGGAGAACTCCTTCCCCCACCAAACCCCTTGCCTGTCACTGAATTTCCCTCTCCTCTGCATTCCTTTCTGACCCCCTTATCCCTTCCCACCCATCTGACGAGCTAGGGCTCAGATTCCCTCCCCTCTCCTGGAGGCAGAAACCCCAGTCACTCTCTCCCCCTCAGCAAATGCTCTTCTCACCTCTCTGAATCCTAGCTGCTGCTCCTCCACTTGTGATATGCTCCCTGTCACTGGCATAATGCACCAAGCTCTGCATGGCCCCTTACAGTGGTGCAACTAGACAGCACCACCGGAACAAGGAGAAGTGCTGTGTCTGAACAGAATGAGGCATTATTTCTCTCTCCCTCCTTCCCTCTCTCTAGGGGGAGGAAATCATGGAGTGCAAGACTACGAGGACTATTTTCACAGTTAGGCAGGGTTCTCCAGGCTCCTGCATCTTCTCAGCTATGCAGGTGCCAAGGGCTCCGGAGGCTCAAAGATGACTTTTTTGATGAATGCAAAAGGAACAACAGGCCCCACTCTAATGTCCGCAGTGCTATCTGGTGCCACGCTCAAACAGCACAACAGGTGGCAGAATGGCCAAGGGTGAGCCTAATCAGTTTCACTCTGCGGCCTATGGGCAGCACGCGGGAGCACAGCTGTTTAAGAGCCAGGAGAACAGTGCAGCATAGTGGGGAGGAAGGGGGATACTCTGGCCTTTTGTTCCTTTATTGCATTAGGGAGGAGGAGAATCTTTAAGTTGATGCATTCTTTACACCACGTGGGAAATGCAGGGGAAGGTGCTACATGGGAAGGGATGTTTTTGGGTAGCTGGGTCCTACGGGCCTGATTTTTCTGAGGTGCTGAGCCCTTGCAGCTCCCAGTAATTTCAATATGAGCTACAGAGCTTCAGCATCTCTCAAAATCAGGCCCTACATATAGAGCTGGTTGAGATTTTTTCATCAAAACTTTTCCCCTCTTGATTAAAAAAAGGCTTTTAGAGCAAAAACATTTTTGTGGTCAAAATTTTTCCATTTTCTTTTATCAAAAAACCTGAAATGTCCAGTAAATTATTTCGGTTTTCAGTAAAAAAAGTTTTGGTTTGCAGTTCAAGTTTCAGTTAAAAAATCACTTTCTATTTTAAAAAAATCAAAATATTTTACCAAAACTCAAAATATTTTACCAAAATTCAAAATATTTTCATGGGAAAAAACAACACATATTTTTAAAATAAAAATTCCCACAAAAATAACTGGCATTTTTCTACCAGCTCTGTCATTTGCCACGTTATTCTCTTATGTCTGAATACTTACTGGGGAAAAAAATCAAACAGATTTCTGCGGCAGATTTCGACTGTCTGGGAATTCCCATTGTGTACAGGGAATCTTTGGGTTCTGTCCTGCAGCAGTTCCTATGCCACCCCACTTTCCAGCTTCCATCGCGGGGGGGAGGATTCCTGAGAGAATGGTTAGGGTGTCCAGGTAATAGTGAGTGGCTGTCAGAATGAACCCTTGGGCTTCTCTAGTTTTGCCACCTTTGCCTTCCCTCTCTTAACCTCAGCACCTTCTGGGTAGGGCTTCAGAAACTTTTGTTTGTTTGTTTTGCCACACACCACTTCCTTGTCACTTATCACACCACCTTGCACATCCTCAGCCTGAAGGTTCCTTGGAAAACCCTACACTTAACTGACTCATTTCACATGAAGAGAGAGAGAGTGTAGATTTCCCCACCCCTAACTCCAGTCTCCTTCTCTCCTTCTGCAGACATAGAGCTCACCTGCTTGATTTGCTTTCAAGCCTAGAGATCACTTTTTGTCTCTTGACATTTTCAAGGCTCTCCTTGCAACAAAACTTACTTTTTAGAACAGTGAAACCTGTTCTTCTCTTTCAGGTGGCCCAGAGATGGGCTCTGTTAACCAAGGGCTGCTGTGAACCCCCTCTTGTTCATCGGTGCTTAAACTGAACGCTATGGGTCGTGTTCTGCTCTCAGTTACACACTGAAATCAAAGGGCCTCATCCAGCGTTGCCTTATATTGGTGCAAAACTGGTGTGAGATCAGAATCAAGTGAAGAGGGCCTCCTATTTACACAGCATTGCCAACTCTTGTAAATTTATCACAAGTCTTGCAATATTTTATATTTTTATTAAACTCCCATCTCCTGGAGTCATGTCATATGCCGATAATCTCAGTTTCATTTTTTTAAACTAAGTTTCTAGTTCTTATGGTTGTGCAGAAAAGCCTGAAAATGTGACCCAGTGGGGCCTAAAGGCTCAGAAACCAGCAGGCAAATTATATATATATATATATAATCACATGACTTTAAAGCCAATCTCTTGATTTTTGAGAGCCCAACTTTTTTATACTGGTGTAAGTACAATGACATCAGTGGAATTATTCCTTACTTCCCCTGGTGTAAAGGAGAATAGAATTAGGTCCAGTACATGAAAAAAAAACATGCTGTAGTACACGAAATTACTCTGGATTCACTCGGATGTAACCAAGAGCAGAATGGCTCTACATAAAGTTTGACAAGGATCAGTTAACTTTTCCCCATCACTTTTCATTTTTGTGTTCCTCTGCACTTGCAGATTCTGGCTGAGGATGGAAATGGAAGGGTCAAAATACACCAAGAAAGAGTGGTCTGTTGTTATTTCGTCTCAGCCATAATCAAGAAGTACCAGAACTCTCACAGGAGGATGGTCTGATCTCAGGATATTTCCAACCTAATTTTGCTGTCGCGAGTAGTGTGGATGTTTCAGCTACGCGGCTGAACTATCGGGTGCTTATCCAAACAAAATCCCAAACTCCAAAACTGTTGAAGTTTGCTCATCACTAGGAAATACGACTTTACTTCTGTTCGTGGCCTCTCTGTAACACTAATTACTTCAATTTACCAAAGGGAAATGCCACTCAAGTCCTGGCTTCATGTACATCTCAGCTGAGACATTTGTTTAGGGCTCTGTCAGCATTTAGAGTCATAGTCATACAGCTGAAGGCCAGACGGAATCACCAGATCATTTAGTCTGAGCTTCTGTATATCCCAAGCTGCCACACCCCCCCAACCCCAACAACTGAATTTAGACCAAATGGTTACAGCCCACAGGAGACTAAGACTATTATGTGCCACGGGCAGTGTTGTTGTAGCAGTGCTGGTCCCAGTATACGAGAGAGACAAGGTGGGTGAGACCTGAAGAAGAGCTCTGGGTAAACTCGAAAGCTTGTCTTTCTCACCATCAGAAGTTGGTCCAATAGAAGATGTTACCTCACCCACCTTGTCTCTCTATTAGGTGCCCCAGGCAGAGAATAGGAGGGACTAAGGTGCACCCATGCTTGAGACCCCCGCAATGGCAAGGAAATGATTAAATGAGATGTACCCAGGTAATTCTGGCAAGTGACCCATACCTGCTGCAAAGGAAGGTCAAACCCCTCCAAGGGCTCTGCCAGTCTGACCTGGGGGGAAATTGCTTCACAATCCCACACATGGCGATCACTTAGACTCTGAGTATGTGAGCCAGACCAGCCAGCCGAGCCCTTGAGAGACAACACTTGCTGCCAGTCAGCGCTTTGGCCCACTCTGTCCAATGTCCCATCCCCAGCAAGGGCCATCCCCGATGCACCAAAGGAAGGAGATTAAAAAACAACAACAACAAAGGCAGAAGATATGGGGTGGGGATTGAGGGAAAATATCCCTTCCTGACCCCTGCAGATAGCCAGCTGAAACCCTGAAGCATGAGCTTTTAGAACATAAGACATAAACCAGAAGTGAGCCTTGGTGCTGCTGAGCCCTTCCCCCTACCATCACAAGCAATCCCATCATAGAATTGCTTTCATAAATATGCCCTGTTCGCTCTTAAAACTAATTAAGTTGTTTTGCCCCCACAGCTCCCTAATGTATTTATACAAAGCAATCATATCCCCTCTCAGCCTTCCGTTTTGCTAGACTAAACAAGCCAAGCTCTTCCCATCTCATAAGATAGGCTCTCCATTCCTCTGATCAGCCTAGTAGCTCTTCTCTGCATCTGTTCAATGATCTTTCTTGAACATGGATGGCCAGAATCATACAATGAGGTGATTATTCTCATACAATGAGAATCAATGAGGTGTTACCAGTGCCATGTACCATGGCATTAATACTGCTCTATTTACACAACACCCCTGTAAAAATGGAAAATAAGATAACCAGGAGATTAGATCAGTTAAAAGTGCATACAGGGCCTGATTTTTAGAAGTGACCAACTGTGTGACTGTGTATAGCTGCAGGGGCAGATGTTGGCATGTAGATGACTAGATCCCTGATTTCACCTAATAAATAATAATAATTAATGGAGATATCCCATCTCCTAGAACTGGAAGGGACCTTGAAAGGTCATCGAGTCCAGCCCCCTGCCTTCACTAGCAGGACCAAGTACTGATTTTGCCCCAGATCCCCAAGTGGCCCCCTCAAGGATTGAACTCACAACCCTGGGTTTAGCAGGCCAATGCTCAAACCCCTGAAAAATCAGGTAATTAGCTGTTTAACGTGCCATCATATGCTCCTGTAATTGTACATGGGTGAAATTCATTCTGATACTGAGGGTCAGCACGAGGGCCTATCTACCAAATAAGTCCCACATAAGCCTTCAAATAGGTCTAACTAAAGAAGTGCATAAGCTTTGTACTGGCTTGCTGCCCATAGACGAATTTCAGTGACTGTGCAAAATTGGAGGCCTGCTTAAGCTGTCTTTAAAAACCGGGGCCATAGTTCCATTCCCCCAAACAGCATATACTGAAACCTGTCTTAGGCAAGCAATCAAGGGACCAGCAAAAATCAGTTGCTTAATGGAGGTGGCTGTCTGCAAAAAGTGGAGCAGAATTGTATGTGGTACATTTGGCAACACTTTGAGGTGGTCTTGTAAGACAGAAAGTTGCCAAATAATGGTGATCGCTTGTCCAGGCATTCCTGTATATTACTATATATTTATTTAATCTGACTCCACCGTTAAATATTTGTGTATGTATGCGAGAGAGAACGCATGTGAATGCGTATGCGGGAGGCCGCCTGATTTACTGCATGGGATTTTTATGAATTGGTATCTTTGATCCATTTTTTATTTGAATTTCCCTGTGCAAGTACATGAAGACAAATAATTATTGTAATATTTATGAGTAGATTCGGATAGTCGCTACGGTTTCAGAGAAAACAATAAAAATTGATACCAAACTGGATGCGCTTCAGGTTAGGAGAGCACAGATATAGCACATGCTATAAATTCTATGAAAACTGACTCACTCCTTTACGATGAGGTAAGTGTTGACATTAGACAATTTGGTGGGGAGTATTTATTTCTATATTTATTAAAATGTCAGTAACAGCAGGAGTAACACCTCCTAAAGGGCCTGCAGGTGCTTGTCTTAAAAAACCACAACACTCAAAGAGGATAAAACCCATAAATTACATTTCAAATGATTCACCATAGAATGAAAGAGAATGGATACATTCAGTGGATCCAAGCAGGAGATGAGAAGCAAGGATCTTCCAACAGAAGATCAGGCTCTGAACCCTTAAAGAGTTATAAACGTGCTTAACTTTACGCAGGTGATTAACATCACAGAAGTGAATAGGGCTGCTCAAATGCGGAATGTTTAAGCATGTGCAAAGCCTAAAAATAATACACTTGTACAGACTTAGCAATGTTCCCTATATAACATGCTTTATTTATTCAAGGGCTGCATTTTATACATGCTCAAGTGGAGGTGACTGCTACCTGAAAAACTTAAAGTACTCAGGAGAAAAGGAAGTGGATGAAAAATATATTACTAAAATGCATTTAATTTGCAAAAGTAGCACATCAGAGATCAGTGCTCTAGGAAGCTGAAGTCCTGGATAATGACTGGAAATTAAGTATCATACCAATATAATGATGTTAGCCTTCTGTTTCTGACTATCCCCAAGTGTTCTAGTAGTCTAGTTATGTCTGACCTTGTCTGGCTCGCAAAAGAAATTGGTTGGGTCAGAATAAGATGTTGGCTTGTTCACATCACAGGGAAATATAAACTGAGGTCAAGAAAACCACAACATCTGGAACGTGAGAAAAGGGTTTACTGTTAAGGGCTTAATAAACTCTGAAAATAAAGTTCTCAACTTTGCTAATTTGTTTCAGCTTCAAAGAGGAATAAAATGTGACGCTGGTAGAAGGTTTTATGGCTCTCCTGAAGAAATAAGAAGTACATCTGAGCTAAAATTAGTAAAGCATAATGACAGCAGAGATAGCGTCACTATTATTTATCTGATACTAGAGGAAAATGCTAAATGGTCACTGTTAGGGATTTATATCCACATTAGTGAGGGAAGAGGGGAATGATGTATTCCCCTAGGTGCTGCAGCTCAGGGAGGAAAAGATTTGGGGAGGGTTCTGCATAGGGGTGTGTGTACTCCTGCAGGCACAGCCCTGGCCGTTGCCACATAGCCAGGACTTGGGGGCATGGATTAGCCACTGGGCAGTTCTATTATTCATTCCAAGCCATACATCTCAGAGGTTACTCCAGCTTTAGGCTTGAGTAGTATCTATGGAGTTGCTTTAATACTTCACCCACACACCCAGCTCCAAGGAACACCATGTAGCCCAGGAAAGGGCATGGACAATAAATAGGCGCTGCAAAGCACTGAATGGCTTAGTTAAGGCCTTAGGGCTCAACCCTGATAAGCACTAAGCATTCTGGCCCTGATCCTGCAAATCACTTTAGTAAGTGCTTAATTTTAAGGTGGAGACTCCCCTGACGTGAGAATTAAGGCACCTTGCAGTATTGAGCCCTCAGGCCTGATTCCTCCTTCATCTTCACTAATGTAAATCAGGGATAACTCCATTCAAATCCATGGAGTTTCAACACTGTAAAACCACTGGAAGTCAGCGGATAATTCAGCCCCTAGTCAGGTAGATTGGTACAGGTGACTGAAAATACTGGCATCCACTCTCTGCATTAGGGTATAGTCTAGCCACTACCTAACAAATGCACTTGTAAATTATAATGATTTTGATGGTTCAGTCCTAAGAAGTTAATGGAACCAGAGCACTGCCAGAAGGGAAAGTATGGTTTACCTGACAGACAATTCCATCGAGGTTTTGGTAGCATTTTATAAAAACCTTTAATCCTCAGCCATAGATACAAGATTCTGTAGGAAGGTCTCATTTAGCCAAAATGTTCATCTCTACACTACAATTGCCTTAGTGTGAAGTATATGGAAGAAGACCAATGGGGTATCTGATGTCTAGGACAATGGGATCCAAATCCTGTTCCCATTGGACTAGATTATGGACGTACCACAAGTAGGGTGACCCAGGAGTGCCGCCAGCTTTTCCGACGCCCTAGGTGGCGGAAGGTCCCGCCCCGAAATGCCGCCTCCCCACAGAGGCGGCGGAAGGTCCCGCCGCGGAAATACCGCTGCGGTCACCGCCCCCCAAATCGCAGTGCCCTAGGTGACCGCCTAGGTCGCCTAATGGGTTGCACCGGCCCTGGGGTGACCAGATAACAAGTGTGAAAAGTTATCTGTGCTGGAAATTTGTCTGTATTCCAGCAACTGACAGCCAGCCATTGAAATAGCTGCACCAGAGCAAACTCCAGGCACAGACAAGGAACACTATCATTTGCAATGATGGAACTTATTTCTGTCTGAAACCAGGGACAGTTCCACTGGTGAAAAACTTGGCTTTCCTACATTGCAAATACATCCATTGCTGGCAAATATCCAATGCAGACAAAGCCAAAATAACAAACAACTAGCTCTTCTCATCCAGAGATCTCAAAGCACCATAGAAAGGAGGTATCATTATCTCCATTTGATGGGTGGGGAAAGTGAGGTATAGGGAAGTCAAATGACTTATCTAAAGTCACCCAGCAGGCTAGTGGCAGAGTCAGTAATAGAACCCAGATCTCCTGAGTCTGACTCCAGTGCTCACTCCACTAAGCAACACTGCCCCTCCTCCAGCCTAAAGGGGAGACAAAGGTTTCCATTAGCCAGGGGTTCAACAAGCATGCTCCTGACCTGCCAGTCAATGCACCATAGGCCCAGTTATAGCGGAGATGGGGGAGCTTGGGGAGGCAACAAAACCTAGGTGCAGCCCAACCAAGCTACAGGACAGCCATCCTCTCCATAAACTGCTGCTAAGTAACACAGCATTACGTGAGTTACAGATAGCAATCGCATTATTTAGCAATAAATTTCCATATCTTACCATACTAGGCAAAGAGTTTGTCTTGAACAGCCAGAAAGAGGGAAATAAGATGAACAGGCATTTTTATGCACTTTATTCAGGGCTGGCACTGGAAGGACTTTAAGGACAAATTGCTCATAGCACTGCTGCAGTTTAGCGGGTGTCACTTAGGGTTGAGACCAGGTTGGTTGCTTAGGAACCAACCAGGCCATATTGCCAAAAAAGGAAGGAGAAGGCGATTATGAGTACAACAAGCAGTGCCAAAGCCAAATTTCACTCAGAGCAGATATTGGATGCTGCATCACACACACACACACACAATATAGACAAAGAGAGAGAGAGTGTGTGTGTGTGTGTGTGATGCAGAGTCCAAGGTCTGCTCTGAGTGAATTCATCAGCTTAAAACTAAAAACTGAGGAGTTATATATATCTTCTAGCTCACAGTTATTAATTGTAAAATAATTATTTCCTCAAGGAAGAGCTTTAATTCTTCAAGTTAACAGTACAGTTACATCTGTTTGCAGTAAATATTTCAAAGTGACATGGGTGAGGAAAAAAAGCCTTACATGAGTTCAATACAACTATTCCCAAGCATATGTTCATAAAATATTATTCGGGGAAGATTAATTGAAGTACTGACGAAAATGTAATATTTGTTCGCAATGCCAAGGATGTTACTCAAAATACTGAAACTTTCTCTTTAAACTATTCCCTTTCTGTCTAGTTCAGATAGATTGTTTCAGTGAAGGGGATTTCAGCTAAATGTGACCAGGACTTTTCTTTTTAAACTCTCCCCCCCCCCCTCAAAATGGCAAAAATTGACCATTAACTAAGGATTAGCTCATACATTGAACAATGTAGTAAAATATTTTTATGGCACTACTTCCAGCAGTTTAAAAGACTACAATTCAGGATATCTAAAGCTGAGAATAAAAAAATAAAATAAAATGGAAATGTTGATGTATCTTTAAACAATAAAAAAATTACAACGGATTGCAAAAGTGCCAAAAGCTGACATTTACACGAAAATTGTTCACCTAGTCTAAGTATGAAATACTGTAAGTGATTAGCTCATAATAATTACCCAATCCTTATTATTTTGCTTTTAGAATATTTGTTTAAGGTTAGGTTACTAAAATTCCAAATACTGGGGGCCGCTGTCACGGCTCTTTATCCAAATGAATCGTAGTCTCTTGTAAACAGTTCTGTGATCTGATTTCCATTGGGACAGAAGTTGTAAAAGGCCAGGGATTTGCAATGGATTTACACGTATACTGTTTCAGTTAAGTTACCAAGGTCGACTTAACAGCCCTTTTCCTCAGTCTTAAATACATTTGCCACCCAGCCTCTTTATACCATATTCAAGGAAATGGGCGATGGATTGTAAAGGGTGCTTGAACTTCAGTGGAAACTCCAATTTACATTCTTTTAGCAGTCAGTGGGATTTTTTTTTTTAAACAAGCTTTGTTGAATTGTTAGAAAACTTATTCTTGCTAATATGTAGGCCATGATCACGACGCAGATTTCTTTGAGTTTTGAAAAGGTCATTCTGCTTTCATGATGTTAGAAAGCACTAGAGTATAATACTTGTAACTACATTGAACCAGAGATATTAGCACAGTGCTCAGAAGTCCTAGTTTTGTCCTCAGGAAAAATAGAGCAGAATAGCGATCCACTATCGTAGACAGGCCTTTTTAAAGGAAAGTAACTCTAGTCTAAATACAGAACAAACAAATATTAAGGGTGTTCTATTCACTTCTCTTTTCAGTGAAGTTTGAATACTTTGAGTTATGATGATTAGACAGAAATGTACTGATAATAAAGGTAAGTGAGATTCATAGTTAATCCACAAATCTAAATGACTGGCTTGACTGTCTTATTCACTTGGCAAACAATTACTTTTCTACATGTTATTTCAGCCAAAGATATAATTTCTTTAACACAGCAGAAAAAATCAGATTAAAATATAATACAGAAGCAGCACTTACCTCAGACTGATTAATATGTTTAAGCTGTTACCATGCCACCATTCTTAAAAGCATAAAGATATGCTTTTCTACACTCGTCTATATATATTGATACCTCCTGTGTGCCAGGAAAACCTCTTTGATTATTCACACTAAACCATTGCTTAAGTGGTATGAATTTCTCAGGACTGCACTTTTCATAATCAAGTAATAAATTCTAGGATTAATCATAAGCGGCACTGTCTTTCCTATGGGATGTGCAAAGGGATTCATCAGGAGTTTCTCTAACCCTATTAAAAATAAAACACTGAAGTAATTAAAGATGCATACTTCAACTCAAATAAAAGTTCAATTCATAGAGTCATAATGGAGATTGAAATCTATGTAGTACTTTACTTGGAGACACATCATATTGCGTGCTGTATTGTTACCGATTTCTGTACAAAATGAACTTATGCATGATTCAATTTTCATTAAACTGTGCTCCTCTTTCAACTAAGGAATATTCAACAGGTAAAAATAAAGTACCATTGAAATGAGGATAGTATTTTTCTTCATTTGGCAGCCAGACTGGGATTGTCTAAGGAGGGGAATACACTGATGTTATACAATCAGGAAGATTTCCTTTATCTATGTGGCATCTTTCAGAACTAGAACAATCAGCTCTGAGCAAGTGACATCTGAGCTGGGCTTTGAACTTGCAATGAATACATGAAACTATAAGATCTACAGAATATTCCTCAGCACTCCGCAGCCCTAAATGACAACATTCTTTAAAACTGTGCATGAAATGTAATCTAATTCTTTTGTACTCATGTTACCATACCATTGGCTTAAACATTGCATGTTTAAGCCAAACTGCAAAGCTAATCTATCATAAGGCTTTTCCAGGTGAGATTTATTATAGATCACTTTCTAGTCAGTGTGTTCTATGCGCATGTGTATACCATATTCCTCTTATTATTATCCAGCTGAAAAATTCCCAGTGTGTGCAACGCCTCAGATATAATAGCGGGCATGCCAACAGAATATGACACTTATGCTAATCTGCACCCTGCTGTGGAAAAACATACACAAGGATTCCATTACCACATTCATTAGGCTGCAGTGCACTTCATCTTGAATAGGGATTATGAACTATAATAGACTGAAAACAGTTGATTGAACCCACTTAGCCAAATCTCTATGACATTAGCCAAATATTTCAGTATAAGGAAGAGTAGGAGTTGAACCCTTTCATAGTTCTTTTAAAAAAAGTTTGGAAGTGTCAAATTTAAAGAAAGTGAAGGTCATGATAACACTTTGTGCTGATATGGCGCTTTACATTTCTAAGGTGCAGTACAAATATAATTAAAAGGAATGTGACAGACATTATTGGGGACTTTTTGTACATGCGCATTATCTATTATTCGGTTTGGAAAGACTGCTTCAAGCATGGTATCAAATTCTCTGTGCACCTGTTATAAAGCTTTTTGGCACTTGAAAAAGAGATTTCTATGTAGATTGCACATGTAAACTAGGCTTACAGTGACATCATTATGCAGCTTAAATGGTAATTAGAATCAGATGAAAAAAGAGGTTGTCCAGTTCTGTATTCAAGTTTCCTAAATTTGCTTTGAGTGTATATTCAGTTTTTGGTTCTACAGGATACAGTTGCTGCCTGACAGCCTGTCTTTGTTGGCAGAAAACTGAAGTCAAAGTATTTAAAATATTGTCAGAAATAATAGAGAACGGAATACAAATCAGTGCTCATGAAATGCTATGGAATTTGGTCACAACCAGCAGGGGAAAAAAAGGGGGAATTAAATCTCCTCCATGTATAAGATTCAAAAGATAATAAAAACCTTCTGTGCTTAACATTTGCTCATTGCTAGGAATCTCTTGTTTATGAATTTCCTTTTAATGTAGCAACTAAACAGGAAGTTCCTGTTAGCAGCACCATAATGTAACTAAGAGGACAATATCTGAAAAAGAGCTGCAGACCAGGAACTGCTTACAGCATTCTTTTTAAGAAAGCAAGACATTACATAATGTAATGTATTCAGTACCTCCAAACCTCATTCTTCTTTAATTCCTATAGCCCACATTCTGCAGCCCTTACTCAGAGGTATATCAGTAATACTGGTATAAGTCTGGAATTAGTCCACACTAGTGTAAGTGACAACATACTATGGTCTACTGTCCTTAGGGAAAACTATTGACTTCTGGATTTGGCACTACTCTGCATGAGAAAAAGTATTTCTAGAAGGTAGTCCTTCCTGGTTTTCTAACTCCTTGTCTGAAAATGAATAATTGTTCTTCTGAATGCATACAGTTCCCCTATCCTGTAAGATGCTGAGCATCACCTGAGAGGTTGACTTCACAGGATCAGGCCCTTTGACTGTAGTCCCAATCTTCCTTGAGAGAGTTTTATCATTGACTCCAACAGGAGGCAGTTTGGGCCCCATATAAAATATCCAGAGGAAGAACAACAAATATTCTATAAACTCTTGAAGGAAATGGAACTCCCGGAGACTGTATGAAGAAAACAGTCTTACTAAGTGATAAAAGCACTTAATTTGCCACTGAGGAAGGACAAACTTATGGGATGATTTTATTTGTTATTTGTATTGCGGCTCAGCTTATATTTTTCAGCTGTGAAAGATAACTGGAAGCATCAAACAGGTTGAACGAGGCACTGTTTTCTTGCTACAGGAACATGGCCCTTTGCACTGAGATTGTAATACAATCCATCCTCTCTGGGACTGCAAATGCTACAGTGCAAAACTGTGTTTGAAAACCTCTTTTATCATTCATCGTCTCCAGACTGAAATCATTTTTGACAACCTCTGCAGAAAACAAGCAGCTTTCTGGCTACTGGCGAGCCGATTAAAGGGAGGAAACACATGTTCACTGTCAGACGGAGCCCCTGGAGAAAGCATTGACAACCTTTTAACCTCCTTTCCCAGTGAAAGTGCCCAAATGTTTCTCTGGAACAAAACCCCAGCATTGTTTTAAGCATCTTTTCATTTAATGTACTATGGTTTTCAAGATATGTTAAAAATCAAAGGAATTCCATTTTAGCATGGACATTTCAAAACCAGTTCAATTCCAGTTCGAGTGGTCATGCAAATGGTGGCATTAATTGGGAATATCTTTTTATGAACTTTCTTTCTTTCTAACTGTTTGACCACAGTTTAAATCCCAACACATTGAAAAGTTCACTAAGCTCTACAGCGATTTCTCAAAACAAGCCAAGAAGCCGCAGGAGTGAAAGTTTCTGAACAGTAGGAAGGCTGACTAGCAGACAGTATTAGCACTCTGAGCATTAAAATCTGGCCATTGTGAGCTACTAGATGATGAGGCAGGAAGTGCCACACATTACTTGTGTATTTGTTATCAAGGGAAACTGTTTCCACTGTATTCAATCATCAGCAAGAGGGAAAAATAAATTTTCTACTTAGAAGTAAAATAAGGCTCTTTTTCTAAGAATTGTTTTCCATTGTGATTGGTCTAACTCCTTCTTTGAAGTTATAAATGTACAGTTGGAGTTTCTTTAACATTTAACCTTGCTATTTTTAACTTAATATCAGCAGCTGGAATAGTTCTGTCTGTTTTGATAAAATGATACTTTTTTCCATGTTGCATATTTGCTTTTACAGCTGAAAGGAACAGTTCCAGTTTAAGTAAGTACTGTAAAACTGCAGCAGTTTAAGCTGCCTGGACGAGGAGCAGATTCTTTGGTTAAATGTTTCCCTAAGTAACTGCATACAGCACTGTCCGATAAAGCGTAATATCTGCTAATGAAAGATAAAAGACTGCCCACTCCAGGGTATAAAGTTCCATGTGGATTTGGTATTCCTTTCTCTAATGCATTATTCCAGCACCACTACAGCTAAAGTTGTATTGGCTTTCATTAGCTCTGCAATTTGTCCAAGGTGGGGAAAAATCCTTAATGCTGAAACTTGGCTTCCAAAGCCTCAGCACAGAAGTACTTTATATTTTCTTTTCTTTTCTTTTTTTTTTTAAAGAAAATAATTTTTCTGTCTTCAATAATAGTCATAATCGGAGCACTGAGTTCAAAATGCATCCACAAAGCAGCAGTGGTTCTCGTGAATTTGGTTCATGTCAACAAACAGAAGTTTTTTGCTCTCCCTGGATTTGGTTGCGGTGCAGGATGTATTCAGGATCTGAACTGCTCTTCATGATGTCAGAGTTTTAACCTCGCTCACTGGGATAAGTTGCACAGAGGAAGTCACATGTTACATTATTTCTCCTGTGGCCCTGATAGGTTGAACTGTCTCCTGTGATCAAGGAGGCAGGGGTCAACCCAGCTTAGCAGTAGTAATTTGTACTTGGTTGAAAGTCAATGGGACTTGTACTCCCAAGGCACTGAGGTGGTTTTGAAAATCTCACTCAGAGAGGAAAGGTGCATTTTAGTTGAACACCCTGCACTACCTGGATAAACCAAACCAACACCATCTTCTTCTAATCTGTTTGTGTCTTACTCTGGAAGACATGCCTATCTAATGTAATTCCCCCCAGGTGTAGGAAACAGTCTAATCCTTATTTTATATTTTGAATCATCTAATTATATCTCAGCTTTAGAGAAGAAAATTTCCCTGAGATCAGAGTTGTTTAATAAATGAAACAGAAGGGAGGCCTTACGTGTATATATCTGACAGCTGCCTATTTGCTATTATAAAAGTAGCTGACTATAAGAAAGGGCAATTGGACTCCTTGAGATCAGAGTTCTAGTGCAGTACCAGCGCCACAGCTTAGTCCCACTTTTAGTTCCATCAAACAGGTGTGAACTCATGCAAATGGGCACAGACCCATCAAATCCAAACCGTATTTAAGGGTTCACATTGAGATCTGACCATGGGAAAACACATTTTTTTAAACTTTCTTTCACAAATCTGAGCAGGGACCGTTTTGAACTCCAGGGTAAGCAAATCAGCTCTCATACATAAACTTGTAAACTCCCTTAGAACTGAACTTGGAACACTTTGTAGAGCTGTAATAAAATAATACTTAGAATTTATATATTGGTCTGTATGGTCAAAATGCTGTAAAATATGACATATTAATACCTGGCACTTATAGATAGATCTTAAAGCGATTTCCAAGGAGCTAAATATAATTATTCCTATTTTACAGATGGGAAAACAGAGGCACAGAGTGATGAAGTGACTTGCCCAACATCACTCAGCATACCAGTGGCAGAGTCAAGAACAGAATCCAGGTCTCCTGAGCCCCAATCCAGTGCTCTAGCCACTGGGCTACACTGTCTCTTTGTAAAACATAGAAATAATGTAATGTTATTAAAAAGATGATAATACAATGAAATGTAGGAATAAAAAGCATATTTGACATTAAAAAGTCAACCCTTACCTCAGTTATATATGAGATAACACAGTCTGTGCCATCAGAATAGGAAACCAGTGTTGTTCTGCAGATATCTCTGGGTGGCAACTATTGACAAATGTTACTTTTTAAATGATAACCACTGTAACTAAAAATGAAATTGATGGGAGCACCATGATATATTTGTTAAAGAATAGCAGCTTTACAGTTTTCTAATATTGACCACAATAGCTTCAAAGAAGCATTGCTGGTCAGACAGGCAACAAAATATTTCCAGACTTCCTTGTAGGGCTGGCTGAAAAATTTGTGTCAAATGTTTTGATTGCAAATGGCTTTTTTAACCACAAATTTCCATTGTTGTAAAAAAAAAAAAAAAATGAAAACTTGGACATTATAATTTTTGGGGTTTTCAACAACCTAAGACCAAAAAATTGCTGTTTTTTGTTGTCAGTTGCCAAAAAATGAATATTTTTTGGTTTTTAGTTTTGCAACAAACCCCACAACATTGCAAAGATAAAAATTCCACCAAACACAGAAAAAGGTTTTTGTTGAAATTATTCATGTAAAAATCAATAATTTCCCAAGCATCTCTAGTGTCTTGTGTTGTAACAATTGGGCTGAAAATTTAATAATGTTGCAAAACTGGACCCTCGCAGATAACCCCAGTGATTCTAAAACACCAAGTGCTGAAAGCGTCGCATTTAGCCACCGGCCAGCATTGGGAGCCAAGCAGAGTCGCATTGCCTCAGGTGGAGCTCTGTGAGGAATTCTACCTCAGGAAACACAGTCCTTCCCCAAGCAGCACAATGAACAGGAGGAGAGTGCAGACTGTGAGGAGGCTGAAGCTTCTCCATCATTGCTCTGCCAAGGTCCCACCTCCTGTTCATTCCCTTTGGGGTGATATCTTCCCCCCAGAGGCCCACTGAGGGAGCAGTCTCTGCACTCGCCATAGCACAGGGAATACAATTGTTAAAAGCCCTTCAGTTAACATGCAAGGTGGGGGTCCCTCCTCGTGTGGTTCCCCCCCATTGGCCATGCAAGGCCTACTCACAATCTGGTCCCAACCCACAAAGGCTATAGAGCACATCACTGTGCTCAGGATAACAGAACTACAATTTGCCCAACTCCCTCTCCTGACGTGAGGAATCCGAACGCTGTCCCATAGGGATGCTTTAAACATAGGCCCAATTATAAGGCTTCACCTTATTGGTAGGGGGAGGGCTCTTAAGTCTGAATTATTTATACCCCTCTTCTGAGCCCTGGGTCTAGATCTTGGAAGAGGAGCCCTTTCTATCTAACATCATGGCCAGAGACTTCTGTCTCCACCCAGGTGATGGTAAAAGACCTTTCATTACTGCAGTGCCCCCCAGCTATGCGGAAGCTGACTGTGCCTCGGGTAAAACTTGCTGGTGCAACTGATCGGACTTTCTCAAACTGTGGTCCACTGCTATGAAATTCCCTTCCACTAGATGTCAGAATGACTATGGACCTCATCATCTTCAAACCAGAACCCCAGGCCCATTTCTTTATATTAGTTTTTGCATGACAACATCCCTGAAGAAGAGAGAAAAAAGCATTGCTGGGCTCAGAGGCCCTGGTGGTATGAATAAGACAGAAAGATTATGGCGGAGGCAGTAGCTACTTTGTAGTTAAGGTTACAACTGAATTTCCATTATAAGCCTGTTTTTAGTCCTAAATCGATAATCCACAAAAATAAAATAAAATAAAAATCACCCTTAAAATTAGTAGGTTAGGTCTTGGGTAGTGTAACAGAGTCAGCACCCACCTCTCACTAGCGCCTCCTCTGGTTGGGTGTGTCTGCGTTATTTCAGTAAGTAGTCCTGGCCTTGGTATGGGGCCGTATCCCCAGGGCTCAGTCCCTACTCAGTCCCCGCAGCCAGCCAGGAGCTCCTTCAATGCTCCCACAGCCCCGTTAGCAAACTGTTTTTGGCTCAGTCCTAGCAGCCAGCCAGGAGTCTCTTGCTCCCCCAGTCCCTGCCAGCAGACGTAGCTGTCTGTAGTCCTGCTGCTCTTCCACCCAGGTATGCAGTCCTTTCTTCTCCAGCTCCAAGCAGCAACTAACTGCTGATCTGTTCTGCAGCTCCTTTTTATAGGGCTCTCCTGGCCTTTGATTGGCCGTTCCAGCAGCCCCTCTCATTGGTTGCTTCTTCACAACCACTCTAGGTTGCTTAGAGGACCTCTCCATTGCTCCTTTCCTGGGATGGGTCTGGCAGAACCCTGAGGCCTCCAGCAGGGGGCCTTTGGGCCCAGTCCACCCCATCACAGGTAGATATAGAATTTTTGACCAAATATTAAGTGAATTAGACAAGGGAATTATGGCTCTCTAAATATTCAGATGTTTACCATAGCTCTAAACATCTTTGAACTTCCCCCACACACTTTATAGCAAACAAAACAAAAGAAAACAGAAATAAGAAAAGTTCAGATCTAGTTCAGCACCACAAGACTACTTGATCACGAAGGGAAAAGTTATGAACCTTTTAAATAGTAAATTCACTAGGGATGCTCAGCTGAACCCAGCTTGATATAAGCTGTCAAATGGCTACTGGAGACTTAAGCTTTCATTAAAGAAAATATAGGTCTCTAGCCCTCTTCCTTGCAGAAACAGACCTGAAGATATAAGCCAAGAGCTTGGGAAGAGGATATATTTCCTATCAGAACCAAAGTTCATCAAACAAGCTATTTGCAAATTACGACACACTAAAAAACAAAACAAAATAAAAACCTGGTGGTCACCATAGTTAGAGACGCCTAACACTTTTGTTGACCAGCTACTAAAACAAGAATGGGAAGCAGGAAACAATGAATGATAAGTTAACTGAATCGTTCTATTCACCAGGATGGAGAGGATGAGATGCCTCCCTACTCTACTGCACCCCTCTCAAAGCTCTCCCCAATCCTCTGACCCCATGTGCACAAACACACACATACATTCCTACTCCTTCTCAGGTCCACAGAAAGGGACCCCTGTTCAGTGCTGGAATCCTGAAAAAAGTGCCAGAATGCAGGGCAGTGGGAGACTAGGGAAAGGAGCAAAGGGAAGCAGGGGGTAGTGGGGAGAGTTGGGAGTAAACTGGGGTAGTGGGGCACCTGTGGGAGGCCAACGGGAGCAGGTGGTGACTCCCCAAAGAGTCTGTCCAATCCCGCCTCCCCCTCTATCTGTGCCTAGGACCCTCTCCCTACTGGGGTATTGGTGGCCCCGCTACCCAGCTCCCAACATCGCCCGACTCTGGCTCCACCCTGGGCTCCCAGCGAGGCAGGCCATTCATCTGCTTTAAGCCAGACAGTCTTGTTTTTATCCCCTGTTCAGTACTGATATAAAACCGGACATGGTTTTGTGCAGTATCATGTATGGAGGATGCCATTTTGCAGAGTGCGCCGCTCCACGCCCCCCAGTGTAACCTCGTATGCACCGTGTGTGGTGCATGTTGCATAATGGTGTCCTCCATGTGGCATGATCTCGCAGCACCTGAGGGGATGTATTCTGGGGATGTGCCAGTGGCCAGTGAGCACCCTACTCCAAGCTGCTCCGGCCCCACATTGTCCTGTCCGGTCCTAGCTGCAGCATCCCCAGCTCCCTCTGTGCTGACCCATCGCTGAGTGTCCACTGTCCAGGCACCTGCCAGCTTAGAGGATGCCCTAAAGCCAGGGAGGGAAAGGAGCTGCCTAGCCCGGGACCTGCAGAACTATCAGAACACCATTGCAGCTCAAAAAAAGAGGCAGATCAGCATTCCAGAGCATTTTGGCACAACTCAAGTGCTGCCCCTACCAAAGGATCCATGCATGTGGAGACTGGAAAAACAGGCGGTTTATAGATTCATAGATTCTAGGACTGGAAGGGACCTCGAGAGGTCATCGAGTCCAGTCCCCTGCCCGCATGGCAGGACCAAATACTGTCTAGACCATCCCTGATAGACATTTATCTAACCTACTCTTAAATATCTCCAGAGATGGAGATTCCACAACCTCCCTAGGCAATTTATTCCAGTGTTTAACCACCCTGACAGTTAGGAACTTTTTCCTAATGTCCAACCTAGACCTCCCTTGCTGCAGTTTAAGCCCATTGCTTCTTGTTCTATCCTTAGAGGCTAAGGTGAACAAGTTTTCTCCCTCCTCCTTATGACACCCTTTTAGATACCCGAAAACTGCTATCATGTCCCCTCTCAGTCTTCTCTTTTCCAAACTAAACAAACCCAATTCTTTCAGTCTTCCTTCATAGGTCATGTTCTCAAGACCTTTAATCATTCTTGTTGCTCTTCTCTGGACCCTTTCCAATTTCTCCACATCTTTCTTGAAATGCGGTGCCCAAAACTGGACACAATACTCCAGCTGAGGCCTAACGAGAGCAGAGTAGAGCGGAAGAATGACTTCTCGTGTCTTGCTCACAACACACCTGTTAATACATCCCAGAATCATGTTTGCTTTTTTTGCAACAGCATCACACTGTTGACTCATATTTAGCTTGTGGTCCACTATAACCCCTAGATCCCTTTCTGCCGTACTCCTTCCTAGACAGTCTCTTCCCATTCTGTATGTGTGAAACTGATTTTTTCTTCCTAAGTGGAGCACTTTGCATTTGTCTTTGTTAAACTTCATCCTGTTTAACTCAGACCATTTCTCCAATTTGTCCAGATCATTTTGAATTATGACCCTGTCCTCCAAAGCAGTTGCAATCCCTCCCAGTTTGGTATCATCCGCAAACTTAATAAGCGTACTTTCTATGCCAATATCTAAGTCGTTAATGAAGATATTGAACAGAGCCGGTCCCAAAACAGACCCCTGCGGAACCCCACTCGTTATGCCTTTCCAGCAGGATTGGGAACCATTAATAACAACTCTCTGAGTACGGTTATCCAGCCAGTTATGCACCCACCTTATAGTAGCCCCATCTAAATTGTATTTGCCTAGTTTATCGATAAGAATATCATGCGAGACCGTATCAAATGCCTTACTAAAGTCTAGGTATACCACATCCACAGCTTCTCCCTTATCCACAAGACTCGTTATCCTATCGAAGAAAGCTATCAGATTGGTTTATGGCGGAAGAAATGTGAAGGGCCTTCTCCTATATCATACGGGTGGGGCCTCCGTAAATCCACAGAAGAATTGAATCCTGAGTGAGCTTTTGGAATTTCAACAGCCCCACCTCTCAACAAGCCTTAGGCTCATTGGTAGTCCAGTTTGTCCCGCTGAGCCTTAGGTGGCCTATCTGTGACCTCTCTGTTTGCAGGACACAAGTTTTATTGGTCCTACAAAACCCAGGAACTGTGCTACATATTTTTGAGCACCATCTGCTGGCAATTTATCTATTAATTATTCATGCATATACAGAAATCTCAGACTACACTTTCCCCCCACCTATCCTCCACTCCCTCAGATCCAGGCATACCACCCACCAGAAAATGGTGTTCGTTTCCACAATAAATTTTGACTTTTCATTGAAAAACAAGTTTTCAACAGAAACTCACACATTTCAGCAGAAAGCAGTCACTTTTTGCAAAAATGTCATTGAGTCAAGTACCTAATTGTCCGTTGAAAACCAATTTTGATGGAATTTTTTTTGACCAGCCCAATTTAGAAGAATTATTAGTTCATCCTTACACAAGCCTCTTTTGTCTTGTCAAAGCCCTGAGGAATCTATTTGGGGGTAACTGAGGGCCAAGGAACCTTCTAAGACTGTGGGGAGGAGTGGGGGTGGGCAACCCCTGTAGCCTCCTAAAGTATGAGGGGTAGGCACTGGTGAGACAACTCACTTCTAAGCTTCAAGGTTCTGTAGGTCCCCATAGAACCTTCTAATACTTGGGAGGCAGGGGCACTGACGAGCCACATAAATCTCATAGGAGTCTGGGGAGGCCCCTAATGGGCCACCTAAGATTTGCAAGGATATAAGGATCTGTAAGTCTCTTTGGGCCTGTGAAGGGAAGAGTTGGGGACCCCAGCAAGCTGCCAAAATCTTGTAGGCATTGGAGGCCCCCTGATAAAACTCCAACGGATCACCACGGCGTTGATGCACTGAAGGTCCAGAGGCTCCCATCTAAGGATCTTAGAAGGTGTGCATTAGTGATGCTCTCCTCCTGCAGATATCTGGGACTCAGAGGGAAAAGGGGAAATGTTCTCTGAATCCCCTTTACTCCACAGCCCCATATAGGGTTATTTAATAAAAACTACGGAAATTCTCTCACAAAACCAGTCTTCATTATGTGATGTTATCAGATACAGACCAGTGCTTTGAGCATATAATTATTTTAAGAATATTTTAAAAAAACTCTAAGCCCAAATATTAGAAACCCAAAGAAATTCAGAATTCAATTGAAATGTACAAAGAAACCCAAGCCTTTGAAAGAATGGAAATACAGCCAAATTACTCGAACTCTGAGCCACAGTGACAACCTGGAAAAATAAGAAGCTCATACAACCTCAACCATCCATAACAAACAGATTCATTTTTTCAGAGACCACAGAATTCAGAATGGCTTAATCTCAGCCATTTAGTGGTTGTGCCACATTAAACCCTTCTAAACGGTCACACACAATGCACATAAAAAAGTTGCACATTTCTGATGAGACAAGTGGCATATTCAAAGCAATCAATCCCACCTTCCTTGAGGGCTCAATGTTGCAAAGTACTAAGGGCACCTCACATGATTTGGCCCTATGATTCCATGTGGCAGCCAATTATTCAATGATTATTGGACGGAGCTAGTGAGTCTCCATATATTAAGCTCATATTCACAGATCATTAGAGTATTCATGTGAAAAGAACAAAGTTTAGTGTGGTGACAAAGTAGCACACTGAAAACTTGGTTCAAAGCCCCCTGAAGCCAAAGGAAAGACTCCTATTTATTTCAATGAGCTCTGGATCAGGCCCTTAGAATATGAGACATGTATATAGGAATCATGTAAAATCATTGCTCTGAATTGCCCATTTTTGAAATTCTACAGGAAAAGAAGGGAACATGGCAGACAGGCAGCTTTAAGGGGGTGGAGTTAGGATAGTTTGACTACCTTAACTCTGCATAGTTCATATGCAGACACGAACCTGCATTTCAAAAACTTCCTGTATCTGAACAAACCTATAGCAGTTGGCAGAGGTGACGCGTGGAGAGGGGGTCACGGGGGTCATGTGCCCTCCCAGAGTTGCTGCTTGACTTTTATTGAGTATGCTCACATGGACTAAGTATGCTCAGTACATCTGTTGAAGATGCTGCCCTCCCTCTGACCGCCCACTATCCACAGGTACGGGTCATCTTTGGCAGTTGGTCCAATACCGAGCCATGCAAATTGAATTCTTCACAGTCCAATTAATGTAGCCCACTCAAATTGTACCCCACAGAGTTCCCCTTTCCTAGTTTTAAATATTGAGAAATCCACTTTTGAAAAACTTTGAAAAATCTTACATAATAGACCATGCGGCATTCCTTGTGTTGTTCTTTGTATTTCAAAGATGTCTTTGTATCAGTTACTTCTCATATACCTCAGTGAAGGGATTGCTTTTTTTTTTAATGCAGCATTGAAATAAACAACCTGAAAAAATAATCTTAATTATGGGTAAAATCTTGGCCCCATTGAACTCAATGGCAAAACTCCTACTGACTTCAGGAGGGCCAAAATTTCACCTATTGTGTCTGAGTTGAGATTTGGGCTCTAATAGCCTGTTAGGATAAAATAAAAACTGACCAAGAATGTTCCTTAGACTGAAACTTTTAGGAGCTTGGAGAAATTCAGTTAACCGATTTCCATTATTTTTCATTTTCACACAGCTCCACCCTTCCTGACTCACTCTCTCTTTCCTTCTTAAGTCTTTCTATAACACCTACCACAATGGTATCTAAGTCACAAGCAAGGCTGGTCTTACATTCTGTTCCCTAGTCTGACCGGAAGCAGGAAGCACTGAAAACCACATGGGAAAGCCTGTCCTTGCAAGATTTCCATCCCAGTTTTGCACACGCTAGAAATTCAGATACTTCAGAGAAGCTTCTGAACTGAACTACTGAACCTTTTGAGGTTGGCCCATCATTAACTGGGACACAAACCAACTAGGAAGTTCAGAACTAAGGCTGACATTCTATCTTTAACTCGGGCTGTTGTTCCAGGTTCCAAAGGTGCCTCAAATTAGGTAGGTGCACTATCTTATGGATCATTAGAAAAGAAAGATGTTCACTGATATCACTGGGAGCTGGATCAGATTACATGTGCTGCAGTACCCAGGCACAATGGGATGAGTGAAACACAAAGTGGCTGCCTCAGTTTTGTATTTACTTGGTTGTATCATAACCCATACTTGAGATGTAGCGCTTTATGTGTTAATAATACATTTATTATAGCCATCCTATGGAATGCTAAATTAAAGTGATATTTTATTTCAGATGAATAATCCGACTGCTTTATTATCATTTGACATGAAAGTGCAATTTGCCATGCCACATACATTGCTACACACCTTCTCAATAGGATCATAAAAGCAGCACTACTGACCAAGAACATAATACTTACATGGTGTCTTGAGAAAACACTAGGATTTTGAAAGTTCTACTCTCTCTTTTTAATAGTTCAAACCAAAATTGCTTTGCTTTTTTAAAGCTCTGTGCTGCTCAATAACGGCAAGTGCTAACAGAATTTAATATTCAGTTGTCATGCCCTTCTCAGCTTTCACCACAGTTTTCTGTGAAATACGTTCTCACCCAGGTCTTGTTTTCTCTCGCATATATTTCATTACTACTGCCACTTAATTTAAATGGAATGCCAAGCACCTACTTGCCACCATAAATGTGGTTAATGCCCCTTTTGGAGTCACCAGCAGGGTGAGCTCTTACACTTGATAGCTGACTTCAGTCTCTTTCCCTAAAAATCAAGTCTCATTTATTCAATGTATGCTTCCTCCTCCAGATTACATGAATCATTTCTGCCATGAACTTATGACCCTTAGCCCTGTAATGCATCACACTACTATACTAGTACCATAAGGTAGATAATGCGCAGCTACTTTGGCTTGTACTAGTACTGACATTCTAAAAGCTGCACTGAATTAATACAATACAGTACATGCCACATTTGACTTCAGTGTGCAGTGGGAATAAAATGGTAGGGTAATATTCCCCAAATTTTAAGACAAAGCTAAATCTGTGCCCTCTCCTATTTCACTGTGACCGAAGAGGTAAAAAAATTAATACAGGTTTGGGGGAAAATATTGTTTTTGTTAATGCTGCACTACTTCTGCTTTACCAGTGAGCTGAAAAAGTTCACGGATATTATCTGTGTATTTCCTGCTTTGGTCTTGAGAAGCTGGAATTAAACTGGTGTGTTTTCTTTTTTAAAAGGTCACAAAAGACTACGTTTAGTTTGGGCTAGGCTCAACATGTGCTAGATTTTTCCAAGTTTACCAATATTAAATATGGTTTAGTATGAGAAGCGTCACTGCTGAAAACTCATATTCAGGCTGACACAGGTAGTTTGCATTACCCAATCAGAAATCTAATTACAATGATAAATATGAACATCTCAGTGACATGGAGGAAAAGTTAAAAAGACACACTGTTTATTCTGTCAGTTACAGTAAGGTCATCATTAGTTATTATTTTAATGGTTAATTTAACTAAATACTAAGCTATTGTCTTGTAAGTGTGTATATTCAGCTGAAAAAAATACTCCGGTTCAATTAGGAATGCATCTTTTACTGCACTGGGTTTAAGGAAGTTGCAGCATCACTATAAGTAAAGAATATTGAATATTTATATATTTTTGAAATGGCAAAATAAGTATTCTTGCAGAAGTAGTTGGCATGTGTAACTTGATGAACTCACTTAAATAGTTCGACTGTTAATCAAAAAAGTAAATTATACTCACTTGAATAGTTCAACTGTTGATCAAAAAAGTAAATTATATAAGTGGATACTGCAACCCAGAAACATGTGGACACAGCTGTAGTGTCATGTGTCGCAGCTCTACTTGCTGCCAGCTGGCACCCACACAAAGACAAGCCAAGGCCAACAATTACTGTTATTCATAACAGCGAATGTGCATTCAAAACACACAGTGCAGGCTTTATAAAATAACTTAGTATTCAAATGTATCCAGACTGTTGAATTGTTTTGTAATCACACGTCACTGTATGCCAGGCAAATACGCCAAAATGTCCTAGTAGTCCAGAATTTCTTGTCTTTACCCAATTAACCCAAATACTGTAGAGGCTGGTCTATGGGCTATTTGTGCTGTGGTCTTCAGGATTCCTCATGCACTTAGCAAACAGTTGAGCACAATCAACACATTAAGTCTTAAGACTTTCAAATTAACAGTTGTGTACCGTAGTATATATATTTATATGTAATATTACAGTAACCACTTTCTAGTTTAGAAAATCACATGTAATTAAGAAGTGTAAAACAATGGGAGCAATTAGAATAGTTTCATGGGCAAAATCCTTTTTCTATCTAGACCAAGCTTATATTTAGAACTGAAATGCCAGAGGTGTTCACTGTACTTCTTTGTATGGGTGTCTGTTCCAAGTATGCAAATAAGCTTAGAGTACATAACCTCAATGAGGAGTTCATGGAATATGCTCCTGGTGATAAATAAATAAAAACGACTGGGTTTAATTCAGCTCTTTTTGTTTGCTGAGACACAAGCAACCCTTAATTAAAGAACAAAATACCATTCTACAGTAGTGATACAAATCAGTGGGTCAACATTAATGTCAAATCCAGCATTATGAATCATTACTGTAGAATTAAGTTTTTTTTAAATATAGCGAATGAAAAAAAAAGGCATCTGAAAAGTCTATGTTTAAATGTTTAAAAGGATGGACGCATCCTCAACCGGTGTATATCAGCATTGCTCCATAGCAATCAACAGAGATATGCTAGTTTACACGAGCTGAGGATTTGGCTCTGAAAGTTTCAATATTGTTAAAAATGAAAATAACATTGTGTCACTTCAAAAATTCCTACTTTGAAAAAAACCAACAACCATTCCTCAAAAGGGCTGGCACCCACAGTGACTTGTATGTATTAAATCATATGCTTCATCTCCGCTGTGACAGAATGGAGTGGGTGGGGAAGGCACGAAATTTTTCCCTCTGATGATGCCAACTCAGTTGCATTCCAGGGGAAAGTGCATATTCTGATCCTTCACCACAATGCTGCACAGCCTGCTGCTGACTATGGTTTACTTGTGGCTGCAGGGACTTTGTGTGTGTGTGTGTGCCCAAGGCCATCTCTCCAAGTCTTACTATTGTACCCTGAAAAGGAATATTGGGACTTGTGAGTAAACAAAGTAGATATATCAGTTTAAGCAGTGGGAAATGCTAGGAACCATCTTTTTTTGCCTTCTATACACCACAATTCATTTTTGTAGAATATGGGTGAGATCCTCAGCTGCGGTAAATTAATTTAGATCCACTGAAGTCAATTGAGCTACACCAGTTTCTACCAGCTGAGGATTTGGCCATGTGTTTTTTTAGAAACTTGCTTATCTTTAACGACAAAGAAACTTCATTTCCTGAGATACATTAATAAGAAGTCTGCACACAGAAACAGTGGAGAAGAATGACATGGCCTGCATTACTTTGTTTACAACAACCTCTTTTTAGTGGCTGATGTCTACAGTCGTGCCAAGTATGGTTTCAATTTTTCCTTTGAAATGTAGACCAACCAAATAACACCAACACATTTTCCATGTAACTTTTGTAGACTGTATTCCTGAAGAGTAATATCTCCCCTGTTTTCAGAGTACGACTGCTGTATGTGTTACTAAATACCAGATATGTTTTATCACCCAACATAGTTTAAATATGCACATCATTGGTATGGACTGCTAATGCCATGTAAACTACTGAATTAGAGGTCTTTGTGAAATCTCTCGTCTGACTTGAGTTCATAGTCACATAACTTCTACTGTATAAAATTGTAGAAGTTGTTTAGTCTCCAAATTTAGGTGGTTTTTTTTTTTAATTGTGAAACACCCAGGGTGAAATCCTGACCCCATTGAAATCAATGGTAAAACTCCCACTCACGTCAGTGGGCCAGGAATAACAGAAATGAATCTAGGTGGGATTTTTCAAAAGCTGCAGCATTGGTCTAGCACTTCTCCAGCTGAAGTCAATGGGAGTTTCACCGTTGACTTCAACGGGAGAAAACTTAGACCAGCGCAGAGCACTTTTGAAAATCCCACACTCAGGATGAGATTTTCAAAGTCACTTGGGGAATTTGGACACCCAATACCCCTTAAAATGAATGGGAATTGGGCATCCAAATCTTTTAGGTGGCTTTGAAAATCCCATAAAAATGCCTAAAGATAGATAGATAGATTTTGTTTGCATTTAACTCTTTCTCAGCACCACTTGAAACCCAAACACGGCAGCCTTTTTCTAGTTCATAAGGTTTTGTAAGTGAAACTAACTAGAAGTGAAGTGAAGCTGATTATTTATTTTCATTTTTCAGTTGGGGTGAAATGCAACAGGAAAATAAACAGCATAAATGATGAGTGGTAATAAGATTTTAAAAACTCTTTTAGGGTTAATAATGTTATGTACTATTAATAACACAAGAAAGGATATTTGTTTATATATAATGTTTACAGGATAGTGTCCTCTTAAACATATACAATATTCAGTAATAATAAAATTAATTTACTTCCAAATATGTTGGCCGATGTTTCAGTGAGGATTTTTACAACAGTTCACAGATGTTACCTGCCATATCTGACTGATTATTTGACTGATTTCCAGAGTTACGGTATCATAGATGAGGTCAGTGATGATAAGCACACTTAAAAAATGGAAGATAAAGCCTGGTATGTGTGTAGCTATCAGCCCGTCCGTCATATCCACACAAGCTGACACCATTCTCTGATGTAAGAAAACCACAAGTGGGACATTTCAGGCACATGCTGAGCATCAAACCATTGTTGGAACTCCTGCTGAGCCTGTTTATTGCAGAGTAATCCTCTGCAAAAATTGCTAATACAAAGTGCTAATTCTTTTTTTACTGTGGATTTTGGCCACAATTGAGTTACTCCAGTGATTATGGGAAAGGTAGGAGAGAGGTCCTGGAGGGCAAATTTAGGCTGCTAGGTAAGAGATTAATGTTCAGGACCTCCATGGTAGCATTCTGTGAAATGCTTCCTGTTCCATGCACAGGGCCAGGCAGAACAGTGGAGTCTCAATGATTGGATGAGATGATGGTAGAGGGAGGAGGGTTTTAGGTTTATTAGAAACTGGGAAACCTTTGGAAAAGGAGGAGCCTACACAGGAAGGATGGGCTCCACCTAAATCAAAATGGAGCCAGATTGCTGGCATGTACAATTAAAAAGGTTGTAGAGTATTTTTTAAACGAAAGGGCTGGGGGAAAGACGACAGATGCAGAGGAGCACATGGTTCAGGTGGAGACATAACTTAGAGATGAAGTTATTAAAGGGGGAGCTCTATATCTGAGAGGATAGAGAAGAAGTTGTTAAAGTACAGGTAGAAGCTAGTAAGGAACAGTCAAACGTAAGAGTCCCATTTAAATGTAACACATGAAGGCAAGCAACTGAATATTGGCAAAATGTACAAGTGCTTGTATAGAAATGCTAGAAGCTTAAATACTAAGATGAGTGAACTACAGTAACTGGCATTGAATGACGATATTGATATAATAGGCATTGTGGAAACTTGGTGGAATGAGGATAATCAGTGGGACATGATAATAACAGGGTACAAAATATATAGGAATGACAGAGTAGTTGCACTGGTTGGGAATCGTCCTATATGTGTGTAATGGGGTGTACCTACCCCAAACGGGTTCATTAGGGGTTAACCACTCTCTGGGGGCTGAGGAAGCCACGCCCCCTCACCCCTGCTGGGCACACTCCAGCTGGAACCAGAATATAAAGGGAATAGCCCAGCTCAGTCTGGGCTAGCCACTGATCAGAGAAGACATGTGTTGCAGGCTCCTGCAGGGTGACTGCCAGAGCTCCAGGATGCAGAAGCCATCTGGGTTGAGGCTCCAACGGACCCCCAACTGACTGCTGCCAGCGACAGAGGAGAGACAGCGGAGGTCACTCTAGAGATATGTTTGTAGAAGATTATAATTTAAAGATTATAATCTAAAGACCTCATAAGGGACAGTATTATGAACATAGGAATGTGAAGATGTGCCCTGGAGGTGGGGCTTGGAACACCGCATGGCTGTGTGCAGCATTTCACCACAGAAGCTCTCCAGTTTGTTTTATTAAAGTTTTATTCCTTTCTCATTCATTGGTTTGTTATTTAATGAACCCCAAGATCATTACAGCCATGAGACTACCAGTCTTGTAAGGAAGGGTAGGAAACAGCCCAGGGGTGGAACTGTGAAAATGGGTAACCGAGACTGATCATAGAAGTACCAGTTCTGTAGGGTCCTGGGTTGAGACCTGGTGGAGAAGAGTGGGCCCAGGTCCCCCTACCCTGGCAGCCCTGCCATTGGGGAAGTTGATGCCCAGAAGGGTGAACCATGCAGCAGAAGGACTGCTCTACTGACCCTGGTCATTGGGCCATACTGCCCTGAGCTATAGGGCCACTACATAGACTTGGGCCTTTAGGTCATGCTACCATGAACAAAAGGACAGCCTTATGGACTCTGGCTATTGACCCACCCTGCCCTGAGCTGCTGGATAGTTGCCTTGAGAGATTAAAAAGACTGGGACTGTTCAGCTTAGAAAAGAGACAGCTAAGGGAGGATATGTTAGAAGTTTCTAAAATTATTAATGTCTTGGAGAAAATGAGTAAGGAAGTGCTATTTACCCCTTCACATAACACAAGAACTAGGACTCATCCAAAGAAATGAATAGGCAGCAGGTTTAAAACAGACAAAAGGAAGTACTTCTTCACATACTGCACAGTCAACCTCCAGATCTCATTGCCAGGGGATATTGTGAAGGTCATTGTCTATTAATCAAGATAATCAGGGATGCAACCCCACTGGCTAGGTGGGTAGGTTATAGCTCAGAGAGTCACTATCTGGTTCCCAGTCTCCACCTGGGCCAGTGTAACTATGTGCTACCACAATTTAGCCATGTGGTCGCGTCAGTCAACATTCAAGCTCTGTGATGTTCTCATTTTGTATCTACGCTACTCTGGGCAAATGGATAGTAGAAGACACTTTATTATCAATTCTTATTTAGGCTTGAGAGTCAACAGTGCCGCTCAGAACAACAAGGGAAATTAGGCTTTGCCTCATAGATCATCCAGTTAGACAACCAAAGTGATACAAACAGAAGGCCAGGTTCACTGGCATGCTCTGACTGATGCAAAACAGTTGGAGCGTACTAGTGAATTTGGCCTGGATAATGTCCGGAATGAGCTGAGGATGGGATTGGCACAGGGCAATATGGATTTTAAATCTGTAAATTAGGACTTCTTTATTTAGTGGGCTAAGCCAGTAAGGCCTCATGGAAGATGATCCTTTTAATGGACTATATACACTTGGGGTTGGATTTTGAAAAGTGCTCAGCATTGGCCTTATTTTGCTCCCTTTGAAGTCAATGGGGGTTTTACCACTGGCTCCACTGAGAACGGAGTTAGGTCAGTGTGGAGCACTTAAAAGAACAACTGAACTGATGCAGGCACTGAAACCAAGCTGCAAGGCCCATGAAGAAATGTGAGATGACCAAAGAAGCCATTTTCTACAATGTCTCATTTTGTTTTGATTTTTCTCCACCTCCTTCTATTTTTTGGGCACACACCAGCTTCCCTCAACTTGTCTCTATGTCTCTTATTGAAAGCGATTTCACTATTACACTGTCAGTGAGTCCTGCACAGTGATTATAGGTACACAAAGGCTGGATACAGGAATGCTGCCATGTAGGTTTGAAGTCTGGTCCTGCATTCCACACCAACCAGCCGCAAAAATCATTTCAAGCAGGAACTGCTGCACTGGGGCCAAGGGTGTAAAGGGGGCCCAGCCAGGGTCACCCTCCCCCTAGGATGCCTAACTGCGCATGGGAGACCCATTTCTCCTTGGGAGTCTGGGACCCATGCTGCATTCCAAGCCAGGTAGAGGAGGAGCCAACCAGAGACTGAAGCTTACAGAGCAGCTGCAGAAGAGATTTAAGCAGGGACCAGTGGAGATTGATGATATCCTCAGAATGCTTTCCATAGTTTTCACTCTGAACAATACATCCCCTGTGCTGATTGGCTGTTTGCTACTACTCTTCCCGCCTCCTTCCTTTTCTTTGCCTATCATAACCAACTGAAAGGACTTAAATACATAGGTGCTGGAACTAAGGGTGCAGGGGGTGCTGCAGCACCTCCTGGCTTGAAGTGGTTTCCATTATATACAGGGTTTACAATTTGGTTCAATGGCTCTCAGCACCCCCACTATAAAAATTGTTCTAGCACCCCTGCTTAAATAACAAAACACAAGCAAAAGAAAATCACAGAAATGACACGATGTTTGCAGCCATTACATTACTCACTCTATTTGTATGTTCAACCCTTTCCCCTGTCTTTTGTGTATTTCGTCTGTTTGGACTGCAAGCTCTTTAGGTCAGGCAATGTCTACTTTGTGTTTGTACGGTACCCAGCACCACGGAGCCCTGGTGTCAGCTGGCCCCTAGGCACTACTGTAGTAAACACGTTCAATTTAATCCATATTCATACAAAACTCCCACTAATTGCAGTTGGTTTTATCATCTCTTATGTTCCATCTTCCTCTCTGTAAATTCTTTGAGATAGGGACCAACCCATTTTTGTATCTCAGAACTTCACTTTTAGCACTAAGGCCTAAATTTTCTAAAGTGACACATGATTTTGGGCGCTCAGCTTGAGATACCATAGAAGGTCTTGATTTTCACAAAATTTGGTGCCCAACACTTTCTGATCATCAGGGTCCTTTAATGTATCTCAAGTTAAAATCACGAAACCGATGACAATTTAAGACTATATAAATAAAAATAGAAATTAGTATTACGAATAATAATTAATAATGGAATGTGGTTTTTTAGTTGAAATTGCTTTTTTTTTTTTTTTGGTGGCTATGCCTGTTCTTTCTACGTAGTAGCATAATCAAAATAAAAAGCCAAGTCAGTGAATATGAAGGTTGTAGGCTTTCTGCTGGTTTAGCTTTCTGAAGTTGAATGCTCCATTGGTAACCATGATGTGAATCAGTTCCTACTTCTTCACATGACTTTACAGTATTGACAAATAACTGGTGGATTCCCTCTGTGTTTACTCGTGACTTACTGAACTAGTGCCGATTGCATCTTGAATGCTTGTTCATTGGGAGTAACTCAAGTCTGACAGCTAGTGAGGTCATTTAGCAGTCTAGCCAAGGCCTGTATGCCATTACAATGAAGTAATAATGTATTTATAACACACCTAACCACTGATGGCTTCTATTCCTGTTGGGGCTTTTTTTTTCTCCTGCATTTGCACAGATGTTTTTTGAGAACTGGTCTCCAGAAAAAGCCTTGTAGAAAACAAGCTACGTCTGTTGATTCTGGCTGGCTTTTATAACGATAGTTGTTAGCACACAGGATTTATGTTTCAAATATCATTTTAATTTCTAGGGCTGCATTTTTTAACCACAAAATCTTAATTCAATGGTGTACTATAAATGCTGCAGCTCCTTTATAAAAATGTAGAACAAGCTGTTTCTAAGGAAATATTCGGAGAGTCTGATTCATAGAAATGCTTCTCACATGCATTTTCCATGGAATTTGCTCTGAAATATGTGTGTAATATGGTCTTCAATAAATTATGTACTTTTGTGATTCATTAAACCTTTTCCCCTGCTCACAAGTAGCAACCTGTTCATTATACACAAAAAAGTGCAACCAGCCAAAAAAAGCAGCATTCTCGTTCTTATCATATTCATTGGCTGCTATTATTCCTGATCTTAAAAAAATCATAATCTATCAAAGTATTTAGAGAATGACAGTGCATACATTAAACTGGCATATAGCTTTTATTTACATGCAGGCAAATTAAGGATACATCCACACCCTTAATTACCTCCTTGTTCAATTTAAAGAGTATAGGGCTTAGAATGGCTCATGTAAACATGATGATGAATCTTAGAAATGGGTGACTATTGACAGAATGCTTGTAGGAACAGTCACTCTAATTTCTTAATGAGTTTGTTCCAGCCGTGCTTACACCCATTTTCTTTTTCCTATAATTCAATATTTATCTGATCAAGTTTTACTGGCCTGAATCTTCATGGAAAGTGCATTTCAAAATTGCATTTGTAGTAAAATAAATGTTAAATTCCAACTCACACATATTTATGCTGGAAGCACTTGCATGACAGCTAATTAGGGATCATTTAAAAATATCAGGTGACATATCTCACCAATGATATCTAACCAATATATCTTGAATAGCAAATGGCCCAAGAACAGTATGTAATCAATAGAATTCTATCCATTTTACTTTGTTCTAGTTAGTATTCTAGATGGTTGAAAATGCAGGGCACCTCTGTACCTTGGGGTACTTTGCTACTCATGCATCATCCAATTTCCACCTACTCCATCCCATCCTACAGATGAAATGGTTAACTTTGAATACTTGTGCCAACCTGTCCTAGAATTTAGCTTAACTGAAGTGTGCCTCCTCCTCAATAGTCACTTCTTCTCTGAAATAGCCTGTCTGTCTTTCTAGCTATCATTTCCGTTTATCACTGGGTATTCTAGATGTAGCATTACATGTATGTGCAAAATTGAAGGCAATGGAATTACTCCACACTAATAGTAGCGTAAATGAGATCAGAACCTGTTCTAGCAACGTCACAAAGGTAATGCAATCTATGCCCTTCACATACAAAAAAAGAAGAATGAGAAACAGCCATTGTGGTTGTTGTTTTGAAGGCGAGGCATATAGACTGGTACTCACTACAGCTTCACATTATGTAGGGAGAGCAAAGAAGCATTCCCTTCACACAAAGAAAAAGGAGACATACTATGTTATCATTCTTTTTTAAATGTCATGTCCAGACACACTGGACTAATTCCACTTCACTGCATCACAACATGCTACATTAACTGCCACAAGACATGAGCCAACGCTACCACCACCACATGCTTCCAATGCAACCATATCATTTCAATTTTTCACACATTTTACTTCTGTATGTAGAATGTGTTCTATAGCACAGTAAAGTCTCCTCTCACCAATCCTGTGACACGGGCTACCAGTCTGAAACAAAGCTCTGTTTCATATCTGAAACATAGTGACACAGGAGGAGGGGGTGTATTTACGGCTCTGAAGGCTCTGCCGGTTCAAGCATCCAATCATGAGTCTGCACACGGCAGGCACTAACTCTGTGGCAATCCTTCCCAATGTTCCTGAGATATTGTTTATTGAAAGGGTACCTCTTGAAGAATAGCACAGTGCTGATACCGGATGCCAGCCTGAAAAAATGTAGACTAGTGAACAACTCTAAGGCCCCACTTTTAATTTTCACTGCTCCATCCTCTGTTAAACAAAGCAGGAAAAGATCAAGCCCCATTGGAAGAGACTAAGCTTTTTGGGGAAGGGTCCATCTTTTTTGTTTTGTGTTTGTACAGCGCCTACCTCAATGGGGTCCTGATCCATGACTGGGGCTTTTAGGACTACTGCAATAAAATAAATAAATAAGCAACAACAACAAGCTGCATACCACCTGCAAGAGAGAGGTACGTTACCTAGTCAAGATGCCACTATCAGGCGAGGAAAGTGAGAACTTGAAAAGATGATGATGATCATAGATAGACAGACCTGAAAGAAAGCAAAGAGGGTCAGTATCTGATCCTAAAAGTGTATCTTCAAAGAGCCAGAAGGTGTAGAGCACGGCACAAGACATCCCACCAGATTAAGAGAAAGACACCCCTCAAAAGTTGAGTGAATTTTCAATCACTATTATTTTTCAATCAACATCACTTTCCCTGATTAGACACTGCACTTGATTCTTCACTGCCTTGTACCTTGGTTAGTCATTTACACCTGCAAAATCAATGCAAAATAGTTGAAATACTGATTTGGGAGCATTTCACACCCATTTAGTTAACACAACACAAAGTTAGCAATATGGCAGATTTTATTTTTCCAGAAAATACATTTGTCATGCCATTTGCACCATCTGCTGTATGCGTCCGTAGGAAGGAAGATGGCTGCTGTTGAATGATGTGGTATTTAGAAACAGTCCCAGTAAGAAACTGGATGAAAACAAAAGAACATGGGCATCCAAGCAGCCAAGGGCACCGGTGAGAAAGAGGAAAAGGGGCAACTAATACCATTGCTATGACTTGGCGGATCATTGGTGCACCCTCCAGTAATACTCCTTTCTCACCTGCAGCACCTGTCCTGGGAGTTCAAGCAAGATTGTGAAACATCAACGAGCAGCACCATAATCTTCAGCTGCATGAGTAGCTAGTCCAAGACCAGCAACTCTGTATGGAAATGCAGGCATGGCAAACAAGTGCACATGATTCATTCATCTGCACAGGCTAGAAAGAACAACTCTGGCAAGCTGATAGATGTCATAAAACTGATGGCAGCAGCCAGTCCTTCAACACTTTCATTCCTGTATTACTTCTTGCACATACTTTGTAAAGTGCTTTGAAAATTAAAAGCACTGTGTGTAAGTGCTAAGTATTATTAGTATCTTCACTGCTGTTTAGTAACATTGTGACAGGGCATAAGGCTCTGTTAGTTCACCTAATACTGATGAGTGTTTAATTCCCCCCCACACACACACAATGATTCTGCAAAAATTGTTACCATCTGATGGCTCTTCATTGACCCATTTGAAATAAGTCTGAGCCCACTTCTCAGCTGTCTACGTCACAAACAAAACCCTTACCATGACTGACACTAATTAGCACCCTGGCAGTCTCAGCAAAGAGGCAAAGGAATGAACGGGATCATGGAAACTGAGCTACCATCTCAGGCCTAGAAGTGACTGCTCCTTCTAATTCAGGGTAGACACACTCTGGTGGAGAAATTTGGGGAAGCCTGCATGGTCCCTGCCTATGTTTTGCCAGTTCTCTGGGTGAACAGAGGACTCAAGTCTCCCAAGGATCCATGCAGCAAATTCCATGAATATTAAATCCACAAAAACAATTTTTTAAAATTCAAAAATATCGAAAAAACATTTAAAAGCATCTTAACAATACTTCAGGCTTATGTATCTTCATGTCTAAATTTACCTTCGTATAGTCAGGCTGAACAAACATTCAGTGGTCCTCCTCTCTCCATCTCATGTCTTCCAACCTCTTGGTCCATCCCCAAAATCTGAGTCGTAACTGGCTACTATGTCAATGACACTGAAGATCCAGCAATTGTGCATTGACGGGAGAACCTTTGGGAAGAAAATGAAAACCTGTAGCACAAATGAGCAAAATTGTCTTCTAGTTTCTTTAGCTTCATGTCTTCTCTTCTTGTATTTTTTGCTCAGCTATATTATGTCAACAGTGATGAATGATCAAGCAATTATGGAGATGTTCAAGTGTCTACACAGAAAGTTGCACTGGTTTAAAGCGGGGTTTTTAATTAATTTAGTTAAACCGATTCAAACCCCTATGGGAATATTCTTAATATGATTTAAACCTGGCTTATATCAATTTAGTTTAAGCTGATTCCTTGCTAACCTAAGTTAAATTGATATAAACCAGGGTTAAATCAAGGTAATCAATTCCACACGAGTTTTCACTAGTTTAACAAAATTGATTAAAAAACTATTTTAGTTAAACCAGAACAGATTTCCTATGCAGGAAGACAAGCCCTACACTCCCTACGTTCCAGAGCATCGCTTACAACAGACCAAAAGAAGTTTCACAAACCAAATACACCAAAGTTAAAACATTTTGCAATGCTAAATTGAATGGGCTGCTTTGGATTTTTATAGGTATCGACGTCTGCAAAAGAAGCTAGGAACTGGTGTAAAATGGAAGTTATCCAGAAGCAAATGCAGTGCAAAACAATTTATTTTTATATACCATCCTTCAAATGTAATATCATAAAATGCTTTATGGGAAAAGACAACCAGAAGTTAAAAAGAAAAAGCTTTGTGGGCAAAGTTTAACGAGGGTAAGTGACTCAGTAGTGGAGGGAAGTCCTAGTCTGGTAAAATAGATGAGGTACGACAAGTGAACAAGGACTTTCCACGACCCCAGCCCAAACTGTGGAGCAATGAGGGAGCCATGAAGAGGGAAACACTGCAGGAGAAGCATGACTGAGCTGAAGGGCAGGTGGCCATGAGGTTAGAGGGGCAGGGAAGAGCAAGTTCTGGAAACTAGGACGGCCATATTGAACTGGGTACAAAGATGAATAAGAAGCTAGCGCAGGAGGATGAGACTAAGGTTGTATGAGAGCCATAGGCATAGAGGAGCCTCTGAACATCACAGTATTTGATGGAAATGTTGACATTTTATGGCCGGAACAGGGGGCACAAGGACCAAGGAGCCTTCTGCTCTTATGTACCCTGCTCTGCAGCCAGGGCCAATCATAGCTCCTCTAAGGAAGAGGAAAGGCCATGGACCCTCCATACACACCAGCTCATAGGTTTGGCTGGGCATAGACAGGGCAGTGGTTGCACCAGCCCCAAAGATGGTGCAGTTTGTTTGCTCATATTGTGTGCCAGGGGACGTTCTCTCTTTCAGAGATTTCCCTAGAGTAATGTGCCTTACTCTCAGCATCAGCATCTGGCTGAATGCTACACTCTAGCTCTATACGATTTATGAGAGGCCAGGGTCCCAGACCATTTGGGCAGCTTGGGCCATGGCCCCATCAGCTCTATCATTAATCCATCCCTGAGTGAAATTGACAGAGGCTGAGCATGACATAAAAATTCCATTGGCTGGATGTAAAAATAAGTATATTTCATCATGTCCATATGATACTTGGTCAGAGCTACACGCTCTTCCTTTACCTCTCCCAATGTAAGGTTCTGCCTAAAGTCTGGAAATGCCTTATCAATTTGAAAGTTATGGTTTGAAATAGGGAACTAAATCCCTTTAAGGTTTACATGAGCAGATTGGAGACCTAATAGGCACACAGATGCATTCCTGTGCATTAAGAGCCAAAGTTTCATTATTGCGGGAACAAACTGCATGCAAGACAAGAAGACTGGGTAAGGCTGGGATGAAAATTCAGTTCAAAGAACACAGATGAGAAAGGAATAGATTTTTCTGCCTTGTAACAGCATGCAAAACCTAGGGACAATCTAGGTGTCAAAAGTTTTAGCTGAAGGAGAGGTACAGTGCACAAAGCCAGATAAAGGAAGCCAAATTACCATGGGACATTGGGATAACTTAAAACAGAGCAGTTAACAAAGCAAAGAAAAAAAATTGCCTACTGAGAAGTGAGTGAGAAGTAAAGAAAAGACGGGCAACCTGTGAGATATAAGGAAAAGTCACTTTGGCTTAAATTAACATTTTAATTTCCTAACGCAAAAAAGGAATTGAGGAAAAATTTTGTGCCTGTCTATGGATGTATGACAGACACTGAAAAGGGAATTCTCACAGGTGATGTAGCATTGGGCTTTTATGAACATGAATTTAGTGAAAAAGAATGTTATGCTGTCAAAGGATTTCACAATCTAGATCTTTCTGGCTAATTAATAGAGCTAATGAGGTTTGCATGCCTTTACTTGAACATGCTCTGTTGTTTTCGACTTCCTTTTTGCTTCATCTTAACACAGATTTATTTTACAGTCCTGAAGACTCAGAGCAGTCAAATAAACTTCAACTGTTACCATGGAATCAGTACACTAGGTTGCATATGATCTTTGGGTTAACTGGAGGGAAAGAGATGGACAAAATGTGCACAATAGCAAGTGAATTTTGTGAAGCTTGTGCAACTGTCCCTGATACATACATTTTGCACAAGTGACTGGAGGCAGCTGGGAGACGTGCAGTCTGAATCTGAAAGTGAAACAACTGACAGTAAAGCAGCTTTTAGCTAAAAAATATTTTTTATATATGATGGGAGAGAAAATGACCATGTGCTTACATGAGAAAGACAAAGGTGACTTTAAAAAATAGTAAATATAAAAATTTACCACTAATTTAAAGAATCTATGGCAAGCTTCATTCTTGATGTTAAACAAAGAAATACATATTTCATTATTATCAGTTGCCTGGAATCCTTTGGTATTTGCACACTGTCCCTTGACTGTGTCAGGAGTCATGTAATAAAATGCACAAAAGATGTAAAACTTGCATCTGAGGAGGCAACCTACAGCTTGACTCTGAGGACCATGACTGTACTAAGGTAGTCCGGTCAGCCAATTCAGGTGTGACAGTAATCTAGTGTGATGGGAAACAGTTATAATGATCCACATTAAAAGGCAAAATAACTAACATACATCTAACTTCTTGAGTTGTTATAGCCTAAAGAACGGAGCAGTGAACCAGTTCTGATACAACAAAAATACAACCTACGTCTTCATCTAAATCTAACTAAGCCATTTCAGACGTTCCAAAAAAGTTTGGTGAATTTCTATGTTTGTTTGTTTCTTTTAAATTTTTTTGTGAAGCTTTGCACTTCTGGGTTTTGACTGAGAGCGTTGAAAAAGGCTGTTCTTGTGGTATTTCTCGTCACGTCAAGCTATGAAACAGTGGAAATCTCACAAAACCAATCCTTATTTCACAGCATTTCCAATGCAATTTCCAGACCAAGAGGGATGGGTATGTTTGGATGGCCAGGCTTCAGGTAAATACTCAAACTTGGGAACGGTTATTGGAACGGAAATGCCAATGTTTTTGAGGCTTGCATAGAGTATTGTTATTATTATTTATAATTTACATTGTGGGACCCCAATCATAGAGTCCTATTGTAGACGAGAGCCCCATTAAGCTAGAAGCTGTACAAACATAGAACAAAAAAAGACAGTCCCTGCCCTGAGGAGCTTACATTGTAAGTAAAAAGATAATGTAATAATCCACTAGGTAGAGCTAGAGGGTACCTTGTTGCCAGGCGCATTTCAATAAGAAAGTTTGGTTTGCATGAGTAATTAAGGTGAAGACGTCTATAGATTTCAATGGGCTTTGGATCAGGCCCTAAGTATGGGTCTGGAGTCATGCAAGGCTATACGTTTTTAATCCCTGTGGTCCCAGCCACGGTGTTCTGGGTCTCTGCAATCCCTACATGATGGATCTCAAAGATAGAATCTTCTCTTTAGAGAGACACTGAGTGGTGAGGTAATATCTTTTATTGGACCCACTTCTATTGGTGAAAGAGAGAGACGAGCTTTTGAGCTTCCACAGAGCTCTTCTTCAGGACTGACACGGCTACAACAATATTGCGTACAATCTTCTCTTTATAAGTTTCTGATATAAAACTATTGTATTATTTTTTTAGCCTTTAGTGGAATTTCAGATTGGTCATATTTGGGGGATCCTGTCTTGATCCACACCTTGCTCATAGCTATACTGCTCTTTTTCCAGCTTACACCAATGATCACCATAGCTTCTCTCTAAAAGAACTTCAGCAATACCACAAGTTGCCCAAGCTGGTAAACTGTACAGATTTAAGTTGTAAATGTCGTCAGGATTCATTAAGTTGCAGATGATGATTCTTCAGTATAGTATATGCTTCATGAACATATCCAGAGGGTCTGATAGAGCCTTGACCATATTAATAATAGCATCAACAATAATAATGTGTGGACCTGTAACAGGCTTTCACATCAAGAAGAATGTGAAAGATTAGCTTGAGAAGTAAATATTAAGACCAGATCTTCAGCTGGTGTAAATCCACATTCCATGGACTTCACAATGATTTCAATGGAGCAACACCAATTTATCCCACCTGGTAACATGGCCCTTAATGTTGTGCCTAACATTTTTTTTAAACATCAGAAAAAGGAATATGCTTTTATATTAAATTTTAGGGTTAGGATTCATATACAATAAAACCCAATTAGTATTTCTCAGTTTAAAACAACCAAGCAATGTTTGTTTTCCAAGAATATGTCAATACAACATGTATTGGCCACATTAAAGAAGAGAAATGCAGTCCATAGTTGCTGGATGTATTTTCCATGTCTATAGATTTTACTCAACTACCATTATTTCTACCTCAAGTAGTCATAAGTAACATTTATTAATTAATGGGATATTTGCTGAAGTTGGTTTCCTTTCTTTTTTTCTTTTACTGAAAAAGGCACAGGGGGACAAGCTAAAAAGAGCTGAAGACATGCGTATTCCATTTGAAATCCATGATTAAAAAGCTTAAAAATTCAAATCAACGTAAAAAACTGTTTTATTTTAATACTCTGGAAGGTTTCAGTGAACTCCATTATTTTCACTCACTATTTGCTTGAATAATTTAGGCAAGAAAGCTAAATTATACATAAAGTGTACAGTTAGAAGAAAAAGTTCATGCACAGCCTCGGGCTATAGCCATCCCCTAATGATGTCTGTAGTCAGTGGGAAAGAACTCGTTAGACTGAGAGTAATTTCTCAGGGTTTAAATTTTTTTCTTAAAGCAATAATGTTCTTATAAAAATCTGACAAATAATCTACAAAAGAAAAAGGGCATTTTTAAGACTACCGCCTTATAAATTTTCATTTAAATGAATTGTGAAGTCTTCCATACACAATATATTGTTATTGGCAGTCTTGGGTGATCTGATTAAACTGGGGATATGCATGTCTTGATATAATATAGTCCCTATTTTGCCTAATCAGAATACAGAAGTTTGCAGAGAGTTAAAATAAATGCTACAGGGCTCTCTGAGTCAAACTGAAGAGGGTTACTTTTACACTCGATACACTGTCATTTTTGCTAGTGGTTGCAACTTGCCATGTTATTGTATTTAAGGAGCAACTCATATCATTAAACATTTACGGCCTGATTCGCTAAAGTTTTGCATACCCTTTAAGCGTCATATCAGAGAATGTGCATGCAAAAAAAGATACCCAAACTGAGCAAATTGTTTCATGTTTGATTTCACAGCTCTTTCCTTACCTCAGCTTCTTTCCTCAGGATTGGACATTGCACAGAGCGGAGTTCCTGGCACCAGTGAACTCAATTGGAATCATTGCATGAGCAGTAGCAATGACAACAGGCTATGGTATGGAAATTAACCAATGTAAACTTGCTCATCAGACTCATCAACCTACAATCAGAGTATTTCAACTAGATCAGAGGAAGGAAGAAGGAAGCTTAATCTAATTGTTCTTTAGAGTCCTCTGTATGGTATGAATAACTTTCTACAATATTAACAGTTTTACATCATCTTATACTTGTATTATTCTGTCACATTAGTTTAATATTACTACCATGCACAGTAGTTTAGTATTAATGTGATATAGAACTGAAATTACATGTGCACTTTCATATTGTTATATTGAACTCGAGTTCTTCTATGACACTAATACGATGCAACCTCAATAAAATATATACTTTCTAATATAAAGACATTTTTATATCATGTTGGCACAAGAATGCATATTATTCCTTCTCTGGATCACTTGCAGCAATACGTATGAGCCAAAAGGAGAATAGTCTACTGTGTGTGCTGTACATGACATTCACTGTACCTCACACACTGGTACTGTGTTGTACCTTCCACTGAGGAATTTACAGTTGGTCTTTGAGAAATTAAAATGGTGTTACTTCCTCCTATGTCCCTCTGTACTATGCTATACCAAGCTCTTGTCTATGCTTCAGACCTATATTGGTATAACTGTGTTGCTCAGGCATGTGAAAAATCCACATCCCTGAGTGACGTAGTTAGGGTTACCATATTTCAGGTTCCCAAAAAGAGGACACTGATGGGGGCGGGGGGAGCTGAAGGAGTGAGGACAAGGAGGTGGGGAAAGGGAGCTGGAGGGGCTACAGTTGGGGGTGCTGGAGGGTGTGTGTGTACTGGGAGGGGTATTTGGGGTCCTGGAGGGGGTACCTGCAGTGGGGGTACTCACTGGAGGATGGGGGGCAGTTTCACTCCCTGTCACAGTGGCAGGGTGGCTGACGCAAGCCCAGGACACAGCACCAGCCATCAGTCAGCGCCTCCCTGAAGGACCCCTTCCCCAGGGCTGGGAGCCGGGGTCTAGGTGGGTGGGATCCGGCCGCTGTGGCTCCAAGGAATGGACCAATCATTTACAGATGCAGGGAGGGACCAATCGGGAAGCAGACCAATCAGGGCTCTTTCTGAGCTGCAGCATCTGCTCTGCGAAAATCCTGGACATTGCCTCTTATTTGAAAAATCCAGCCGGACAGAGGACAGAGAATCAAAAAAGAGGCAATGTCTGGGAAAACCCAGACGTATGGTAACCCTAGAAGTAGTTATACCGACCTACCCCCTGTGCAGACAGCGCTATGTTGGCAGGAGAGCTTCTCCCGCCGACATTGCTACCAGTGACCACTTCTTGGACTTACCTAGGCTGATGGGAGAGCTCTCTCTTGTCGGCTTAGAGCATCGTCATTAAAGCCCTGCAGCTGTGCTAATGCAGCATTTTAAGTGGAGATGTGCCCTCACCTATGCCTGATTCTGCACCACCAAAGTTAATGGGAGCTTTGCTCAAAGCCCGGAGAACCATCCTCAGTAGCCTAGATGGGTGGTGGTGAACTCCAGAGGGAGAAGGGAAGAGAAGTGCTCCCCAGGCTTCAGAGGAGGAATGGGGCCACTAAATGGCTGGAATAGCCTCTGTGGTGCTAGCAACCCGCTCCCATTTGGCAGTGGGACTGGGCTGGAAGGACGGATTAGGAGGAGACCCTCTAATCCTCACCATCCTCCGTGTGATGTGGCTACTGCTCACTTGGACTGCCAGTTAGAGACTAGAGACTCAGGCCAGGTCTACATGACAGACCTATATCAGTAATAACTAAGTCGCTCAGAGGTGTAAAACATGTACACCCCTGAGCGACATAGGTATATCGACCTAACCCCCCATGTAGACAGCGCTATGTTTACAGGAGAGCTTCTCCCGTTGACAGAGCTACTGCCTCTTGTGGGATGGATTAAGAACACCGACGGGAGCAGCTCTCCTGTCAGCATAGGAGTGTCTTCACTTAAGCGCTACAGTGGCACAGCTGCATGAGTTTTCAGGGTAGACCTGCCCTCAGGTGATACAAGAGGAGTGGAGATTGCTGTAAGTCTCCTGCTGGTAATTCGCCCGATGTGAGAGAGTAGCCTGCAGGCATAGAGCTGGTAGAGCCCGTTCTGTTCCCTATCTCTCTGGTTCCCCTGGTATGGGGGTAAGTCAGGGGCACGCAGGGGCATGTCCAGCGTGAAGAAGAGAAATGGTCTGAGCACAATAAACATCAACAGAACCCAGCTGGCAGATGGTCCCATGGCATAGGGGCTATTGACAGCTGATATATGTTACAACAGTCACCACATTGCTCTAGCCTGTGCCAGGGTAGGGTTAGGAAATAAATTAGGGAGTCATAACCAGCTCCCTGATAGCTTCCCTACACTACTGCATCCAGCAGGAGCTAGACACAAGAGGGAATCTGGCCCCATGACCCCCCCGTTATTGTTAAGCAGTTTACTGCACTAGCACATCTCATATCATCAATGGAAAAATCTGCCATTCAAAAATTGCTTTTAACATTATTACATTTCTGGATAAGGCAAGGGCGACATTACATGTTAACACACTACAGAGCACAAGCAGTGGTATGAAATCCTGACACCACATAGCTATTTTTCAAGTCCAAACCATTTCCCTCTGAACATACACTGACTTCTTGGAGAGTCAAGTCTGCATACCTGACTTCCCAGTCAACTCTGGGCCAAACTCTGAAGGCCTGTTAGATTGTAGCAAAGGTAAAAACAAATGACTGGGAAACATGGTGTAAAACTTACAGTGGCATGTATACAGTGTTGTTGTAGCCATGTCGGTCCCAGGATATTAGAGAGACAAGGTGGGTGAAGTAATATCTTTATTACATTATCTTATATTATCGTTATAATAGAGAGTCAAGCTTTTGAGCTGACATAGAGCTCTTCTTCAGATCTGGGAAAGTAACTCAGGGTGTCACTGCTAAATACAAGGAGGAACAGATTGTTTAGCAGACATAGTCAACACATATTTCAAGGGACCATTCAAGGTGAAGTGGCCCATTAACATCCCTCCGGTCATAGGGAGGCAAGGAAGGCTGCAGGGCGGGGGGTGGGGGGGGAGTAGGAGGGGGGAAGCAGCTGGGGGCGGGAGTTGTTAGTGAGTTATAGACTGGTTAGTGAGTTATAGGAATAAGCTATAAATCCAGTGTCTATTAAGTATCAGAGGGGTAGCTGTGTTAGTCTGGATCTGTAAAAAGCAACGATTTTTAGTCTATAAGAGTCCTGTGGCACCTTATAGACTAACAGATGTATTGGAGCATAAGCTTTCGTGGGTGAATACCCACTGCGTCTGACGGAGTGGGTTTTCACCCACGAAAGCTTATGCTCCAGTACGTCTGTTAGTCTATAAGGTGCCACAGGACTCTTTGTTGCTTTTTAGTGTCTATTAAGTCCATGATTTTGGAAGGGAACACTCAAATACTCTGAGAGACTTCTTCTTGCTTCTATACAGAAATAAAAAACGTCTACCACTGCACACCCCTAGTTGTCACCTACAACCTCACACCCATACAGGGCATCATCAAACATCTAAAACCCATACTTAATGGGGAGTCCATCCTGAAAAAATTCTTCCTGAACCCCCTCTTCTGGCCTTCAAACAACCCCCCAACCTCTCCAAGTTCATCATGAGAAGCAAGCTTATTACAACAATCTGTAACCTACTAACAACCCCTCCAGCTGCTTCCCTCCTCCTTTCCTCTCTATAACTAGAGGAGTGTTAATGGGCCACTTCACCTTGAATGGCCTTGAAATATGTGTTAACTACTTATGCTAAACAATCTGTTCCACCTTGTATTTATCTGGGGCACTCTAAGTATCTATATTACAATGTTGCTCCCGCCGATGTAAGTTGCTGTAGTGAGGCAGAATGGCCTCCCTCTGACGTGAGTTGGAGGGACCACTATACTCTCCCAGCTGGGTGGAGCCATGCCCGCCCCGCTCCCCATGCCCAAAGCAGAGGGGAGGGACAGGAAGTATAAGCTCAGTTGGGCCAGAACCAGCGAAGGAGGCAGATGTCTCTAGCCTGCTGCAGGACTCAGGACCAGACCCCAAACTGTGTGGTTCCCTGCTCCCAGAGGAGACCAAGAGTGGGGAAGAGTTTCTGGGATTGCTGTCCACCACTTACCGTGAGGAGACTAAGGCCCCAGAGACTTCAGAGCCACACCAATGGACTGTGGTAGGAAGCAGCCCAGGAGAACCAGACATTAGTTAGGTTGTGCTGTCGCAATATGAGTCAGCATGTTTCGGCAGGATCCCCGCTGACCCAGTGGCAGGATCCCCGGCCATTGTTAGGGCCCTGGCCTGGGACCCAGTGGAGGAAGGTGGGCCCTGGTCCCCCTACCCTCCTGCCACCAGCCGCAACCCCGGCTGAAGGCCTGTGCCTTGTTTGTGGACTGTTAGCTGTCTTCCTTAGCCAGGAAGCTAGGCTAACTGGGTCAGGGTCCAGACTATGATTACCGTCTGCTCTAGCCAGGAGGCTTGGGCTAAGGACCACTAGTTAGCTTTTGTTTATTGCCTGATGCAGCAAGTCAGGGCTAGTCTACACTGGCAACGCTAAAGCGCTGCCGCGGCAGCACTTTAACATGGCTTGTGTAGTCACGGCATAGCGCTGGGAGAGACCTCCATGAGGGGTGTAGCTCCCAGCGCTGGTGCACTGTTTACACTGGTGCTTTACAGCACTGAAACTTGCTGCACTCAGGGGGTGTTTTTTAACACCCCTGAGCGAGAAAGTTACAGCGCTGTACATTTCCAGTGTACATAAGCCCTCAGAGTGGCCTCCCTCTGATCCTGAGACAAAGGGATTACTACAGTTGCCCAATACACCGACTTAATAACTCCACCTCTGTGAGAGTTGATGTAATTAGGTTGATGCTGTGTCACGGTAGACACTTCATTGCTCACATCAGACTGTTCCAGCTGTCAGCTTCTGTCAGCTGGAGCCCAGCCGGGCTGATACCCGGAGCCTTGCCATGCGGAGCTGACAGCCTGAGCCCTGCCGGGCTGACAGCCAGAGTCACATTGCCCAAAGTTGATAGCCTGAGCCCTGCCACCTGGGGCTGACAGTCGGAGCTCTGCTGTGTGGGGCTGACAGCTGGAGCCCTGCTGGGCTGATACCTGGAGTCCTGGTCTCCAGCTGTCAGCCCCAGCCTGATGGGGCTCCAGGTATGAGCCCTGGGCAGTGGGGCACCGGGTATGAGCCCTGGGCAGCAGGGCTCCAGCTGTCAGCCATGGGCGGTTGGGTCCTAGGCATCAACCTCAGGCGGCTGGGCTCCGGCTGTCAGTATCAGCCTGGTGGGGCTCCAGCTCTCAGCCCTGGGTGGTGGGGCTACGGCTGTCAGTGCCCCACAGTGACAGTTAAATCAGTACAAGCACTCCAGGTGAGGACATGGACCACCGATAGAAGGAGCTAGTGTGGGCATGCAAAACTGATTCAATTACGGCAGTGCCTGTAAATCGACTTAATATTGTAGTATAGACTTGCCCTCAGTTTCCCAAACCTGAAGAAAAGCTTTGCGCAAGCTCGAACGCTTGTCTCTCTCACCAACAGAAGTTAGTCCAATAAAAGAGATCACCTCACCCAGCTTATCTCTCGGTGGCAAGTATGTAATTCCATACATCAGAAAATATATGCCAAATTCAAACCTGACCCTGCAAACAATGACACGTGGTATTAGTCCTCTTACGTCAATGGAACCATCTGCAGGAGTGTGGTCTTGCAGCACTGGGCCCAACAATTCTTCCCAAAGCACAGACACACTGACAGATGGCTAATATCAAACTAAAATACTACGGCTTGAGATAGGTGCTGACCCTATAAACCTCATGGTACAGCTGGAACAACCATAGTTAATCTGCCCTCAGGCTTCAAACCACACTAGTTAGCCTAAAGCTGTGCTGCAAAGACAAAACAGAGCTGTGCCTTTACCAGCACTGCTAAGATGCACAGAGATATCCTCAGACTGTTATCGTTACACAAAACATTGTGCTTCTGCCTGTGTTTTTATTAAAAATACCAGGTCTCAACTCCCTTCTTTTCCTAGGAAGCAATCTTTGGAGGATTAGAATAGGATGCCACATGGAACTGGAATCTGTGATACCGCTTTCCTAGCCTCAGGTGAGAGCATCTTCATATTTCTGATTTTAAAAGGCTAGATAAAGATTAAAAGTAAATGTGAGATTATCTTTGTACAAGAAGGAGCAGTCAAGAGCACACATGATATTTTTTGCTTTGTTTTTTTCTTTGTGGTTCACCTTTCCATCAAAGAAAAAACAAACAAACCCCAAACCAAACCAAAACTTCCCTGCTCAAAGAAGACAATTTCAAACCAATTCTCCATTTGCCATGAAAACGCCACTTTGCTGGTTACCTTTGTCCACTGGCAAATCAATTCCGGTGGAAACGGCACATATTGCTCTCAGTGCCCCTGCACACTCCCACACATGATCAGTACAATACAGTTTCCTGCTAATTTTTCAGTGAACAGTAGGTGATGAACATGCTCCCACTGCTTGGTAGGTGCAGCTCATGAAATATATTAGCTGTCCATGCGATTTATGCCTTCGTTTATGGGGCGACGTGGCTCAGGTAGCCAATCTCCATTCAAAAGGGAGGGAGAGGAAATGGAAAGAACTGAATGTGGCTTGGGAGGGGAGCACCCGAGTGCCCAGGACAGAGAACTCAATGCCACAGGGGTAGCGGGAAATGTATGTGAAAACCAGGATGCTGTCCTGGGACCCATCAACTCGTTAATTATTTAGAAGCCCATTGAGGTAAATGGGAGTGAAAACTGGTGGGTAGGACCCCCAGCCTGGGACAATCAGCCACGCCCAGTTCCATTTATAGCCCCTAATCCCAGGTCCCTGTTTATTTTCCAACACAGAACAATAGGAAATGCAGAATAATACACAAGAGCAATAGCCCTGTTCTTGGCTGAAATTGTGGGGCCTCTGGCCACCAGTAACTAAAGGGTCTGGACCTCCCCCACGTAGAGGGGGTCCACAAAGCTACAGCCACAGGAGAGTGTGTCTCAGCTCTCTCCCATTTCCCCATCACCCCATGGAGCTGGGGACCCTCTTTTATATACTCCAGCTGGTGCTGTCCAGTTCGGTTAGCTGATTTCCAGCACCTGCCTGCTGGGCTTCTGTCTAAAGGGGACCAGATGCTCCCTGGCCAGTCTGCTCTGTTACGGGGAGTCTTCCCACTGACTTCAATGAGCTTTGGAGCTGGCCCTAAAACATAGCCCTTTTTAGTGTAGATGTGGTCAAGCAGGCCTCTGGGCCCCGACAAAGGATTTGAAGCTGATACTTAAAGAATTTGCTGTGGCTAAGCCGGCCTCCATGTCTCTTCTCTCCTCAAATGATTTCAAGTCAGGCTGTGGGTGCTGTGTTCCCTCAAATGATTGAAAGAAAGCCCTTCAATCTGTGGCTAAATAAGGCTTGGATGCCTGGTTCAAGGGAACACAATATCACCCTGTCATGATGCCAAGGCCATGCCTGTGAGGACAGTATGCATGAAATGGCAATAGTGACACCATCTAGTGGACAGAAGTGGAATAACAGCAGAAAGAACGACAGAAGAATGTTCTCTAACATCACCAAATGCGCTACAGAGGAAAGAGCAAGACAGAAACAGTTAGTAGTGGAAGTGAAACAATTTTTTGTGTGTGTATAAAATTAAGCTTACAATAGATAGTCTTTACAAGTCAATTATAATAGATTCTTTACAGGTAGATTTTCATATAATTTAACTGTGCCTTTAGAGAATGCTTTCTATTTTTCATGTAAGAGTTTATTAATTTTCACCCCAATGCTCCCTCTCACCTCACTTTCTCAAAATAAAACTATTAAGTGGAGTGACATTAATTTGCTGTCATGCCTCTTTAATGAATCTGTTTCTGCTTTTGTTAATCCCAGAAATCACATACGATAAAGTCCACTGATGCTGTGATACTGTGCCAGCTTAAGTTTAATTTGCTGCACTATTCATGAAGGGAGGGCGGTGAGGTATCACAGACATGCAGAACTGTAAAGCCTCCTCAAGAAACCATCTCTTGATGTTAGAATGTTTGGCAAGTACTTCTCAGTCTCCTACCTCCTTTAGATATAGATATAGACCTATGAAGACAGTTGAATGGGATGTAGCTATTCAATACCAGATGATCTTGGACATGAATTACATTCTGGCATTCTGGGTAGGTTGCTATCTGCATTCAAGTCTTCCTCTGGAATGGAGACTGAACTAGTCAGGGTAGCAAACACAGGTGCTGGAACTGGGGGTGCTGCTGCATTCCTGGCTTGAAGTGGTTTCCATCATAGACAGGGTTTACAGCTTGTTTCAATGGTTCTCATCACCCCCACTATAAAAATTGTTCCAACACCCCGGTTGCAAATGATTTACTGCTGGTTGTAGATCGGATTGATCTTGCCAGTTCGGTCGTGCTGGCCCTCTCAGCAGCTTGTGACCGGGGATGTTGCTTTGGCAACTAAAGGATCTTTTTGATGTGCTTGGAACTGTACTTTCCTGGTTCCAGACAAATCTAGAAGACAAGGAGTCCGCTGGGAATGATGGACAGTTCTATATCTCTACCAAGGAATTTGAAATCTGGCATCATTCAAAGTTCTATCCTATCTCCCAGGCTCAGTGTATACAAGGACATTTGACAACATAACATCACAGTGTAGCCCAATGTTAGAGTGCAGTTTTAGAAATCACTTTCATTATGTTGCATAGGGCCTTGGTGGGAAGAGGGTCACATTAGAAATTAAGGGCCAGATTTTCAAAAAAGCTCAGCACCCACTAGTTCTCCCTTAGGTATATAAATCAATGGCCAGAACATCAGAGCAATTGGAGCTTCTGGTTGCCTAGCATTTTTTAAAACAGGACTGCTTCACTGAGGTGCCCAAATGGGAGTTGAGCTCTTCTGAAATTCTGACCCCAAATATGGTTTGTTGGGCATTTTTGAAATATATATTATATTATATTAATATTAATTAATTAATATTATATTATTATTCTTTAAACTTCCCCCCAACTTCCTTTTCCTGTTACAAAATTAATTGTTCACAAAGAAAGAACGGCATCTTTATTTAGACAGTTACTCCGAAGCCAATGACAATCAAGGTGTGCTCAGGACCTCTGAGGACCAAATCATATTCATACTTCTCACTGATGTAATGCCTATGGCAGATAGATACCTATTTCCTGGCTAGTGAAATACTAAATCTTTCAGGTTTTATATCTGAATTTGGGCTTTGTAGGAATTTCTGTCTTCGTACTACTCCTCTTCCTGCACCACAAACACTAGAAAATTGAAAGTAGTTTATTATCGCTGTTGTTAATAAAAAATCACTTTATATAGCACCAAGAAAGTCTATGGCACTTTACAGACATACAGCAAAGAGCTTTTCCTGCCTTAAGGAGTTTAATTTTAAAGTTTGCTGTGCTCATTCCCATGTCTTGCATAGAGGACACCAAATCGATTGCTTTAGAGCAGGGATAGGCAACCTATGGCATGCGTGCCAAAGGCGGCACGTGAGCTGATTTTCAGTGGCATTCACACTACCCGGGTCCTGGCCACCAGTCCGGGGGACTCTGCATTTTAATTTAATTTTAAATGAAGCTTGTTAAACATTGTAAAACCTTATTTACTTTACATACAACAATAGTTTAGTGATATATTATAGACTTATAGAAAGAGAGCTTCTAAAAACGTTAAAATGTATTACTGGCACGCGAAACCTTAAATTTGAGTGAACAAATGAAAACTCGGCACACCACTTCTGAAAGGTTGCCGACCCCTGCTTTAGAGCCATCATTACTTGTGCTGAATAGTACTTATTCCTTGAGGAGTTCTTCTGGTTTCAATGAGACTACCCAAGGAGTATGGTCCCAATCAATGGCAGAACGGCAGTATCAGCATGGCAAAATTTAGTTCTTAGCGATTTCCTGTTGGTATCCCTTTTTCCACTGGATGACATGACATGTTCCCTATTTTTTGCATTGAGATGTAGAAACAGGAAATCTTATATGTGCATAAACATGGAATTTTGACTCAATGAAGACTTTCCTATGCAGTGTGATATGGAAGTATTTGCTCAGTTATGGCCTGATCCAAAGCCCATTGGAGTCCCTGGGATTCTTTCCATTGACTTCAGTGGGCTGTGGATCAGGTCTTTAGGTTTGAGAGGGGGCGGAACCTGATTTTCAATTAGAACACAGAAATGCAGGAATAATCTTATTCAGAACACTACTTTAGCCTGATTTGTTTATACATTGTCTCAGCATTTTATTTTATTACGCATTTTAACAATGCAGAGGTTTAAAAGCTGGAAATGAGCATATTCCATGAGCTCAATATCTTTCAGTTTGCACATCATCAATTGTTTTTCCTTGCGATTATACATTTTTACTTTATCATCCCTTTGATAACAATTTCTGCATAAAAACTGACTTTATATTTCATTTTCCCCGTCTGTTATCTTAACAGAATACATCCAAAAACACCCTTTGTGCTGCTGCAGTAATATAACAGATCAGGAGAAGCTGTGGCATAAGAAATCAAAACCATAATAATGTCTTTGGGTTTTGCATTTTAAATACTGCATTCATTGTTGCACTGAGGTTTCAGATCCCTTTTCAGACATTACTGAGATTACCTTTGGTAATGCCTATTTCATTGTACTTTGATATAAAATAATGTATGTCATAAATCATCTAAGTGACTGTCATTAGAGTGAAAAGCACCTACTTATGATATGTAACAATTTGCTTTTCTAATTTGAAGAGGATTGAGGTATTTTAATTATATAAGGTCTAAAGCCCTTGTGGATGAAATTAGAATTCGATGTAAAATCACATTCTTCACAGCTGTAAGTTAGGAAATGATAACATCTATATTCTGTAATTTGTACTTTTGGGGATGGACTAAATAGTGGAAAAAATAGGGACATTTTGATAAGGGAAGTTTTGTCATTTTAAAAGCAAAAACCTGAGATTCGAGAAAACACTGCTAGTTTTTAAATGAGTTCTGTTCATCATTTGTTGGTTTTTTTTGTTCTTTTTTTTAAAAACCCTGATTAATAAAGAATATTTTTACAGGTTATCAATCAAAAATACTTTTAATGTAAAGAAACACTCAAGCCATGAGTTGGAGGGGAGTCGTGAAAGGAAAGGAAGGAGGTAGACAGAGAGAGAGAGAGAGCTATTTAAAATTATTGGTGTGCTTCACATTTTCAAGATTGCTTCCATTTGGAAGTGAATGGGGGGTTTGAGCTTCCTCAGTGCAGAACAATTTAAAATTATTGGAGCACTTCACTTTGAAGGTGATCAGGGCTCTGAACGTGTACATTGCAGAGAGATTTAAAATTATGAGAGCTCTTCAAATTGTTTAAAACATTGATTTTTTATAAAATTGATTTTTCAACGTTTTATTTCTTCAGTGACTAGGTAATTACAGCAGACCAGAAACCGAGGTACTTCATTCTGAAACTCAGACTTTCTTTCAGCCTCCTTCCCTCCCTTCTCATTCTCCCTGTCATTTTCTTTTCTTCCCCTCTCTTTCTTTCTTAATAAGTTTTCTGGTTTCCCTTGCTGCTGGGATAGACACATCATTCATTGTTCTTGCTCATAAATTTCTCTCTGACCAAGGAACCAAGAAGTTATTAGGGGTGAGCAGAAGGTCAGGTCAAAAATTCAGTTTGATCAAACCTATCCTTGCAAAATAGCACTTTGCCCACCTTAAAATCTAAAACCAAACAAAACATCAGTGCTAGTTCGGTTTGACTTTTAATCAATGCTTTATTCAGAAAGTACCTCCAGCAGATTTTAAAATGGAGATTATGGCAACTCACAGGAATTAAGAAATTGCCAGTAGTGAGAATTTAGCTACACACACATACCTATGCACACATGTGACATTTTTCAGTACTTCCTTTTCTCTCAGTAAACATGGACGACCAAAGAGAAAACTTCACGGAATCACCAAGCAGACTTAGGTGTGTCACGGAAGAAGAGAGAGATCACATATTTCAAAAGGTTCAAACATTTATATCCCCCAGTCCTTGTCGCTGTCCTGTCCCCCACATTTATAATCAACATTTTTATTCTCTCTCATATTTATGAAATAGATAGAAAATTTTATAGAACCACCAATAGGAGACAAACGGATTAGAGTATACAGTTCTCATGAAATATAGAATGTAATGAGGTTGCACTGAATGTGTCAGGACAGAAACTGGCCTACATTATGAGCCCCATTCTTAGCTGATGTAAATCAGCAAAGCTCTATTGAACTGAATGCAACTAGGTTGATTTACACCAGTGGAAGCTCCGACCCTATAATACATATATGTATAATCACAGTGAGCCAGACTGCGAACACTTAACTCACAACAGTAAGTAATGACTCACAGAGGCAGCCCCGTTGAATCAATGTGAGTAAAGGGTTCACTATCTGGCCTAGTAATAATATCATTAAAAAGAATTTATTCTCGGCCTCAATACGTATTAGAAAGACAAGGTGGGTGAGGTACATAGGTGCTGGAACTAAGGGTGTGGGGGGTGCTGCAGCACCCCCTGGCTTGAAGTGGTTTCCATTATATACGGGGTTTACAGTCTGGTTCAATGGCTCTCAGCACCCCCACTATAAAAACTGTTCCAGCAGCCCTGGTGAGGTAAGATCTTTTATTGGAGCAGCTTCTGTTCTGTGTGAGAGACAAACTTTTGAGCTTACATAGAGCTCTTCTTCAAGTCTCAATGCATATTAGCGGATGGGGGAGGTAGAGGGGGTAGCTAGTAGTAATTTGGTAAGAAAAATAAGTAAATGAATCTCCCAGAAAGCAGTTTCATGGGTATGTATGTTAAGAATTTCTCCCAGTTCAGAAGATTCTCCATTGTGTTTGCCTGTGTTAAATAAAACTATTTTGCAAAGGCTTTCAGTAGAGCTTTATATATTTTGTAAGAGACCCATATCAAAGTAAAATGAACATATTACTGAATTTTTGTCAGCTTGAACTAACACCTGCCACACACAAGGTCTTTAGCCTTTCATGCACATCATAACTTCAGTCTAAATTTAAAGGAACAGGGAAAGCAATAGAGCAAAGCTACCCAGATGTTGTACAGTCTGTGCAATTGTAAATTTAAAAGTACCAGCTTTCCATCCAGATTTTAATGCACCAGAAACAATATGAAAATTCCAAGCCACACTGGATTATTGAAATGTCTGGCCATTTCGCTATGAATTTTGGAACAGATGTACAGAGGTAGGCAATAAAGCTGTGATAATAAGGAACATTTCTACAGCATCTCACAAAACTACTAATTTATAATGAAGACCAAAACTATTCGGTGGGAGAGAGTGTTTTTCATTATTTTTATTCAACTCAGTGGTGAGTATTCAAATTCCTTTACTCGACTTTGATAATGTTGTGGGTGTTGAACATTGTCATTCATATTCCACAATATAGGACAAAGTTAATAAATAACTGCATGGTCCTCTTTCTTTTAATGAAGGGAAATAGCATGGTGGGACAGCAGCTACTCCACAACTAGCAAGTTACTTTAAAAGCCAAGATTCTCAAGAGTAGCTACTGATTTCAGGTGTCCCCATTTTTGGGTGCTCAAACTGAGACACCTTCAAAGAGCCTAAGCTTCTGTCCTCCAGAAAAAAAAGGTCATTTTCAGACATCCCAATCTGGGCACCCAAAATCACTAGTCACTTTCGAAAATTGTCATCTTTAACCCAGAAAAATGCCCAAAGGTCTAATAAGGCAAACTGGCTAGATACCAAGGACTTGAGTCTGCTCCTGTTGAAATCAACAGCAAAAATCTCATTGACTTCAACGGGAGTAGGACCGGACTGCAAGTTTGCCATCAGTGTTGGAGAGCCAACTCGATGCACTGTGGGGATACCAGCAGAATTACCCTCAGAAAGACACTGCTACAGTATTCTGCAGGAACAGTCCACTCCCAACAATGATCCTGCAGTTTCTGGGGCTGTAACAGCCCTACTTTTAATGGGGGCGGAGGCCAGAGGAAATGTGCTACTTTTAGAGAAGGTAAGTGGAGTAACTGCACTAATTGCTTTCATCTTTATAAGTACCTGCTAGCCACTGATTATTAGAATAGCATTAACAGTGACCTCAACAAAAGAACCATATATTTGTATCCCTCTGACCAATGAGCAAGTGTTGTGATGGTGACTGCTGCTGGAGATGGCCAGGAGGAGCATAGGGCACAGAAATTACAACCTCTCAGAATGACACAGTTGGGCCTTGCCTACATGCCGATGTCTGGCGAATAATGGGGAGGGGAAGCATCAGCAAAGCCAGAATCGATTTTGTATTAAAAAAAGGATATATACCATAGAGAATGAGGCATGCTTGCCCTCATGCAAACAAGCAAGGAGATCCTATTGACAAGGGGGGGGGAAAAAAACCACACTTTTGATAATGCTGGGCCAGGAGCATGATTTCACTCAGGAATAGTTCAAAGTGGATTTGGCCATTTGTTGTGCAGCCTAAGGATGATTAAAACGAGAGCTGGTTGGGAATGTTCAAACTTTTTTTCATTGGAAAGTGTTGTTTTGTCAAAACCAAAACTGTTCACGAGAGGGTTGCTGAACATTCTATTTTGACATTTTCAAATTAAAAGCTTTGTTGTCCGATTCAAAATGACTTTTTATTTTGAAATTTAGTTAATTTATACTACAAAGGGTTGTTTTTTTAAAAAAGTTTGAAATCAAAATGAAACATTTTTAAATGATCAAAAAGAAACCTTTTGATTGGCCAGATCTGAGTTTTTTCAGATTATTAGTTTGCAAAAATTTTCAAGTTTTCAACGCTTTATCCCGTTTTGGGATGGATTATTCTTTTCAAATATCTCAAAAACTCTTGTGGGATCAGAAAATCATTTCCCATCCAGCTCTAATTAAAACATTGGTTACTGTGGGCTAGACTGTACCCTTACAATCAGCCCCAAGTAAAGGGGGTATTCAATTCCTCAGGGGAAAGAGTAATTACTTCATCCCATTCATGGAGCAGCATACTCTTCCCTTTTTTTGTTGTCCAACTACTCTGGCTGGCAAGATGAAGGGGGTGGTGCTAGGGCTCCCCCTACTCTCCACCTCCTTGATTAATGGGGTGAGTAACAGGGGAGTAGCTTCTGCTCTTTCACTCGACGGTTGAAGCTGCAATCTGAGCAGAGGAATTAAGAGCTTTACTTCCATGCATGGCTGGGTAAAGGCTCTATGGAATTCCAAACATGATTGTTACTGTCCTGCACAGCCCCCAGTACAAAGACTACTTACATATTTTCTATCTCTATGACACTGAGCGCCCCTTTCAAAACATAGGAATGGCACCTAAGGCTATTATGTGAAATCCTCCAGTGAACTTAGAGCTTTCTGATTGAACGCGGGACAGAAATAGCCTTATAATAAGCATATAATTTTCTCAGATTTCAAGGCATATCATAAGAACAATTACACTGAATCCCTTCCTTTGTCTCTCTTAGAAATGCTGTCAACCAAGAGAACATGGGAAGGGTCTACTTTGGAAGGAAAAGCTGTGGAATTTCAGCGGAGAGTTCCTTTTGGGTAGCACTTCCATTCCACCAGGTTGGTTTTTGACCACGTTGAAGTAATATAGGATTCAATCCTGAAATCCTTACTCAGCCAAATAGGACTGATCCTGTGAATAAGAACCACTTGTCTCAGAAGAGTTGCAGGATTGGGACCACAGAGATCATGACCACTAGTAATACATGGGAATGGCATCTGCAAACATGGGCTTAGTCTGTATACACTTCCAAATATTTGGTACTTACATAAGTCCTGATTTAAAATAAGTCAATGGGAATCCAGTGAGCTGTGGATCATAGTATTTCAGTCAAAGATCCAAATTACTCCACCAACTTGGTCAAATATATATACTTCAGCCATTTTGGAATGAATCCTCTTCTGGGATAATATAGATGGGTCTCAAGAAGCAAATTAGTTCGGAATTTTTCAGATGTAGGGTTTTGGTTTGGCCTATTACTGACAAAGGGCCTAACCCTGAAATCCTGGTCTAGATCTAGATCAGAACTTCCCCAAAGTTTGGAGGTGTTCAGAACCATTTCAGCTTTACATAGCAGAAAGCAATAGTTCAGGAATGAACACAAAGAGAAGAATGTCTAGGCCAATTGAAGCAGTAGTGGCATTTTTAGGTACATAGGGTATCCAGTTGGCTTTTGGCCAGGTCACTGGGGTGAACACCCGCGCCCATGCGAACAGTGAGATTGGATTTGCAATTAGTGCAGGTTTAAATCTCATCCAAAAGATGGCTGCTCCAGCAACATGATGCCTGTTAGCCCCTGTTAGCCATTGGCATGACTATTGTACTGCTTCAGGGAAGAGCACCACCTACACAGTCACCATTTCCTGCCCCACCTTGGTTTTTCTTGGAAGTCTCCCATCTAAATACTGACCCAGGCCCAAACCTGCTTAGCTTACGAAATATGACAAGCTCACAGCCCAAGGTGTTTCTTTTGCCTATAGCTGCCTTTGGTATGCACCTGCTCATTCACGCAGACCCCACCCAGCTGCTGCTATGGGAATGATTTACATGGATTTATTTTTTGCTTTGTTTCTGTATCAGGTGTATAACACTCCCCACCTCTTGTGCAAAAAGGGCACTGGAGCGTCAGAGAATGTCACATAACGAGTTGGTTGTTTTTTTAACCTGAAGAAAGCCCTTATTGAGTGCTTAGTGTCTTTCACACCCCTGTAAGTCTCTGAGACGGTACATACATTTATTTAAACAAGTTTGTATTATTAGAGGGGTGGGGGGGGAAGCCAAACAGCATTTTCACCTGAGCTGTATGGTCTGATAGAGTATGGAAGCTGCTGTGGGAAAAAGAAGAAGAGAACCTCATAGGAGATTCCTAGCAACGTGTAAAGCACTATTGACATCACAGTCATGTCAGCTACAGCTTCCCACAATGTCACTTGTCTAACAGCACAGCTGGCCTGGGTCTCTCAGGCACAGGATCCTAAGTGATAACCAAAGCTGCAGTCACACCAAGAGTTACAGCAGTAAGTGTTGGATATACCACGAGGGTGAGGGAACGGACCACAGATGCACTTGTTGACACAACACCTAATAGTTCAGGTTGATGTTAGACTGCCAAATATCCATTTGGTCAGGTCTTCTTACTATAACAGGAGTTGTCAAATCATCATTTTTTAAAATCTGTTAATTTAATATCAAGATACATAACAGTACATGTGCCCTGATTGGTAATAACACGCTACCTTGGAAGGCTAAATAGATGGTCTTGTGGCTAAGATAATGTACTAGGCCTCAGGAGGGCTGGGATTGATTCTCAGCTCTGCCACAGATTTCTTGTATCATGTTGGGCAAGTCTCTTAATCTCTCTGTGCCTCAGTTCCCCATCTATAAAAATCAGGAAAAAAGATACTACCTCTCTCTTAGGCTTTGTCTACACTGGAACTTCATTAGCAAAACTTTGGTTGTTCAGGGGTGTTAATGACAAAAGTTTTACCGACGAAAAGTGCTGGTGTGAACAGCGCGTTGTCAGCAGAAGCATTCTCCTGCCGACAAAGCTGCTGCCGCTCGTGGGGAGGTTTTTGTCGGCAGGAGAGCTTTTGCCTGCCAACAAACAGCAGCTACACTGTAGACCGGGGCGGGCAAACATTTTGGCCCGAGGGCTGCATTGGGTTTCAGAAATTGTATGGAGGGCCAGTTAGGGGAGGCTGTGCCTCCCCAAACAGCCAGGCATGGCCTGGCCCCCGCCCCCTATCCGACCCCCCCTGCTTCTCGCCCCCTGACGGCCCCCCCCCCCCCGGGACTTTTGCCCCATCCACCCCTCCTGCTCTCTGTCCCCTGACCACCCCCGGACCCTCCCGCCCCTAACTGCCCCCCACTGCCCCATCCAACCCCTCTCTTCCTTCCTGACTGCCCCCCTGGGACCCATGCCCCATCCAACCTCTTCTCCCTGACCACCCCCAGATCCCGCACCCCTAACTGTCCCTTACCGCCCCATCCAACCAACTCCTCTCCTTCCTGACTGCCCCCCAGGACCCCTGCCGCATCCACACCCCCTTCTCCCTGCCCCCTGACTGCCCCTGGAACCCCAACCCCTGACTGCCCCCTGCTGCCCCATCCAATCCCTCCTCTCATTCCTGACGTCCCCCCGGAACCCCTGCCCCCATTCAACCCCCCTGTTTCCCGCCCTCTGACCGCCCCCACCCCTATCCACACTCCCAGCCCCTGACCACCCCCCAAACTCCCCTGCCCTCTATCCAGCCTCCCCTGCCCCCCGCTCCCTGCCCCCTTACCACGCTGCCTGGATCACTGGTGGCTGGCAGCGCTACAGCCACGCCACCTGGCTGGAGCTAGCCACGCACCACACAGCACCGGATCAGGCCTCGGCTCTGCAGCTGTGCTATGCCAGGAGCTCACAGCCCCGCTGCCCAGAGCATTGCGCCCGTGGCACAGTGAGCTGAGGCTGCGGGGGAGGGAGGACAGCGGGGGAGGAGCCAGGGGCTAGCCTCCCGGGCCAGGAGCTCAGGGGCTGGGCAGAACGATCCCGTGGGCCACCGTAGTTTGCCCACCTCTGCTGTAAACAAAGCCTCAGACTGCAGGTTCTCTGTGTCTTTTGCTATGTGTATATATAGTGCCTAGAATAATAGGGCCTTGACATTATATGGGGCCTCTAGCCACTACAGTAAAATAAAGAATTGCATATTTATAATAATTAATATACATGTAATTTACAAAGGATGTTAAAAATGGACATTCCAAACAGGTTTTAGAAAGCTGTTTTTTTCACTTGTTTCAAAACTCAGAAGAGCCCTCTTATCTCCATGAGAACTGCCATTTTTCTAAGGCTGCCCAGGCAGCAGTCCTTACTTGTTAGCAGGTTTGCGATGCGGAAAACATAGCTCCACAGCTCAACTTATGAGGGAAGCAGAAGACTTTCAACGCTGATGAAGGTTTGGGCTATTATTGTTTCTACAATGTGTTAATGGGTTTCTAAAGAAAACAAAATAGTACTTGCCCTACAGCAGCTGTGAAAGCTCCCCTGCTTTCTCCTGCAAAATACGGAGTGGCATTTCCTGTGCCTCAAGTCTATGGGGCAGACCCTAGCTTTGGAGGCATTCTGTCTGGGAGTAAAAGTCAAGACGTGTGTCCCTTCCATCCCACCTGTTCTACCCAGATGTAGGATTTTCTTCCTAGGGAGCAGTCATGGAAGGGAGGATACAGAGAGAGCAAGCAGAGCCTGAAATTGTCTGCCCAAAACAACTTTCTGGAATAAGTGACAGCACAAGTCATACAGAAGATGGTGATGCTTTTAGAAGACACCTTTCATCTGTGTGACCTGATTGTCCAAAGTACCCTTATTTATCATAAGTGCAACCCACCATAGTGAACACTTGTTCTACTGAGAAGACTTTAGAATCATAGGGCAAGAAGGGACTGCAAGGGTCATCTAGTCTAACCCCTTGCCACGATGCTGGATTTGTTGTGTCGCTTTCCAGCTCTGCTATTCTGGGAGGAGGTACCAACACCCGGATTTACTCAATTCAGCCTAGCTTCTGAAAGTATAACACACATTGTAATCACTAAGAAAGTCTCTCTGCTATACCCAGAGCTCTATGTTTTCTGTGACTGGCCGTAGAATCCATTGGCTGTTGAATAATTTGGCAGCATATTTAAAAAAAAAGCATTTCTAACAGTTACAATGACTAAGATAACCTTCAGGAGAAGGAGAGAGGGAAAGACTGATTATTATGCCCGTAAGCGTTTGGTGATTCAAGATAAAAAACAAGTATAACACCCCTAAATATAGAATGATAGTACGCATTACCAACAGAGAGATTATCTGCCAGGTAAGGATTTCTTTGCTTGGCTACACCAAAGCACTGCCTTTTTTACCTTTACACTAAGGAGGAAAAAAAGCAACTCTGCGTTTTAAGGTCTGGTCTAACCACAGTTTTTGTAGTGGTATAGCAATGTCTATTAGGAGTGTGATTTTGATCATTATAGTAAAGCATTGCAGTTATATCATGGATGTAGGTATAAATGTGCTTATTCCCGGATGAGGAATAAGCTCTCATGGTACAAATACAGTTGAACTGATGTAATTGCATCAGAGGCAGTTCAAACCCTCGCTGCTGAAGCAGAAATGAAGCGGTTTTCTTAATCTTGAGTGCTAGTTTTCAGTTCAGAATGACGCACACTGTGAGCTATCTCCATCTTCTTTAGGCATAAAGAAGCAAGACTGACCATGAGGTCTTGTCAGCTGGCTCCTGCTCCTGCACTGTTGTGGGGTCTCCTCTCACCCCCAAACGTTCTGTTGGCTCCAGAAGCAAACGTGCTTTTAACAGCTTGTCCATAAAATCCTGAATCATAGGATTTAGTTGGGGATTGGTCCTGCTTTGAGCAGGGGGTTGGACTAGATGACCTCCTGAGGTCCCTTCCAACCCTGATAGTCTATGATTCTACGGGTGTCCTGATGCTGTGCTCTCTGTTAGCAGAAAGCCTGAAACAACAGCTCTGAGTGAGACCTGCCCCACTTATCTCTGTGGGTTCTGAACTGCAAGGCTTAGAATAATCATTTAAATGATCAGCATTGGCAGCTATTTCTCTGAACACCATTTTAGTAGATGCATCAGCCACTTTTTGAGTGTGGGTGGAGCCTGGGTGTCTCTTTGGAGCTTGGGTAAAATACCATCTCCTTCCTTCAGCAACCTGCCCACTGGCCAGAAGGAATATGGACTGATTGTAATATTTATTTTTATATTTGATTCCTTAAAATACTGTGGATTTTATCTTGAATTTTAAGTGTGCCACAGAATTTTGGAATTTGGGGTGGAGGAAAGAGAGAGTGAGAGAGACTTACTGCAGAATTTAGGTCCAGAACTTAACAAGTCTAGTGTTTCCTGAGTAGCATGGAGCTTTGCCTATACTTCAGCACTGTCTTCAACACCTGTACTGCTGGTGCAAGGAATGTAATGCAGTCCTGCCCCTGGGGATGGTTTCAGTAGCGGACGGTGTCAAGATTGAGGACACGAGCCTGCGTCAGATATCACACAATGGGTCTTTGTTTCCCATCCACTAGTCCAGAGGCTATGGGGTTGGGGAACAAAGGAAAGTTATACAACTACTGTTCTGCAAGTAGGTATCCTCCCAGGATTTGCTGATGTTACCACAAAAACTACAACAATAACATTGTCAGACAGGAGTCAGCCTCATGCTAGATGATTCGGAACAACAATCTACCAAAGCAGTTTATTTCCTACGTATCAGGTAATCAAACAGGTTTGTTTGGGCCAGCAAAGGACTGAAAGCAGAGATGTGCAAAATGAACTGAAATACAAAAATCAAACAACATATACCTGATTTGGACTTTCCTTGTAACCTCACAATTTAGCATCGGTTTATGGGAAAACTTGCTAAGATTCATAAAACTTTCAAGTGAACCTGGTGCTAGCTTTTCACAAACCTGGTCTGATACAAGGTTTTGTGTTGAAATCATGGAAAAAAACTCTACTTTCCTGTGATCTTTGACAAAAGATCAAGTGAAATCTGGTGGTTTCACTGTTGAGATTTTGATTTTTGTTCAAATCTGAAACTCAAAGCAAAACTTGGGGGGTGCAATTCTAGTTCCCCCAAAGCTTTTCATATGACTGATGAGGAAACAAAAGTTTCTGCCGATCTTTTGGAAGTTGTCAGAGGAAGATGTTTTTGAAGCCATGCCTAAAACAGAGTAAGAGCAGGTAAAGAGGGTTCAGACTTCACCCAGCAAGGATGGAGACCAGCCAGTTAGTTTGATCATCTACCAAAAAAGTTATCTTTGTGTTACTATTGCCTTCATGAATGGTTACACAAAAGCTTGTGGCAAGTTCTAGCTGATTCATCATACCCTGAAGCAAAGCTGTATATGAAGGGAAAAAAGCATTATACCACCAGTCAAATCAGAATAAATTCTATTTCATACAAGACTTGTGGAAAGTGAAAATTCTGCATTTCCCCACTTTGCACTATAGCATAAAACAGTTTTTGCAGGAGAAAACCATCTTTATTAGATAGCACTTAGCCTCCCAACAGAAACCCTGCACCAGACCTCCTAAAATCCAGACAACACTACACAAGACCCTCCACCAACAGTCATGATGACCACAGATCTCAGCACCTTCCAGGACAATGTAAAACCTGCCTCTTTGCAGAAGCCTCCTCACTAGAACAGCCCTTTAGCATGGCCTGGTATGAATATCCTGAAAATAAGCAAAAGCAACAGAGAAACACTTAGGGTTAGAGTGTGCTGCTACAGGACCAAAGGAGGTGCAGAGCTGCTACCCTGGGGGAATTCTGGGAGGCATTGTGTCTCGGGGGCACATTCCCTTAATGCTCCCCAGTTTGCAGGGAGAGTGTGTACTCTGCACTAGCCTTGGGGTTGGTGCAGCCTAATTCCCCCTACCTCCTCCTTCCTTCCCACACACCGACCCTGCACCCCTAACCAGTTCTACTACTCAATGCAGGGGCCGTAGGTTGGGTCCATGGCCTTGCTTCCTCCCCATACCTCCCACAGCCTGCTTTGAGTGATTTACACCCTTGGGGTACTAGGAGAGGAGGGAGGAGCCCTGGGGACTAGCAGGGGATTCCATCAGCATCTCTCCATCCTTGCATTGCATAAACAAGTCAAAATCATTACTGGTTATACCTCGCTGAGGCTGCAGGCAACATTGGTGGCTTCTGAGCGATGTACCACAACTTCCTTGTTTTGATATCAATTTGCTGTGTGACCTTGGGCAGGTCATTTAACTCTTTGTGTTTCAATGTGGAAAATGGACAGAATGATTTGCCTACCTCACAGGGATCTTTCAGTTTGTCCAGGAATATGAGCCGCTCAGATGAAAGGCACTTTGCGTGTCGCCCTGCGAGGTGCTGATCATCCTCATCTCCCGCTGACATTTCAGCACCTGCCAGGAGAGTTCTAGCATTTTGCAGGATCGATTACTAAAAGTACATCCTAAGCAAAAGCTCTTGTGGGATACCTCAGGGCAGAGGCGCCGACATTCTAATGTGCCGGGGAGTGCTCCACCGGCTCTGCTCCTGGCCCCACCTCCACTCCACCCCTTCCTCCAAGGCCCCATCCCCGTCTCACTTCCTGCCCCCTCCTCACCAGTGCCTCCTGCACACTGTGCAACAGCTAATCACGGTGGGCGGGAGGTGCTGGAGGGGGGCACTGATCGAAGCATTTTTTTCCCCATGGGTGCTTCAGCCCTGGAGCATCTATGGAGTCGGCGCCTATGCCTCAGGGAATATGAGAAATTTCAAAAACTGGCAAAGTAGGACCCAACAGGGGATTAAATAGGAGGCCTTTGAAAAACTAAAATCTGTGTATATGATCTCTACATGGCCTGGTCATCGTGAGGTTTTTCTGCTTTCATTTCCTCTATTAGTCAGAGAAGGCAGCAATGTCTGCCAAGAGTGCAAAAACGTCACCATTTTTGTAACTGAAAAATTTCTCAAAAGGAGTGCAATTTTTTTCTGCACATGTACATTTTTCAGGACATTTACAAAATCGTACAAATTTTTGCTGGGAAAAATGTGAAGCAAACCCCAGAAATGTTGCACAGTTCTATTCAATAGGATAGTTCACTAATGGGAACAGGATTCTCTGTTATGCTCAGCTGTGTATCTTTTGATATCACAATGAGATGTTGGTAATTGTACCTTTATGGCAAAAGCACATATTAACCTTGGTATTTATGTAGCAGTTAGACTCGATTACTCTGTGACACTGTTTTATTAATATTATCTTTTGATTGAATCTGTGCTTTGTGTGTTACTGAGGCATTTGGATGGTTTTGCCTCCCTGGGTCTCAGTGCTATGGAATGATATTGTAAATAGCTCTAGAATGGAAAGTGTTATTTATCTGAATGAGTTCGTTAGTGCCTATTTGGGTTGTATGATTTTATTTATTTATAATAAATATACACAAAAAAGTGCCCATCCAATCCTAAGGTTTAGACATTTTTGCCAATGGCAATTAAAAATATCTTCATTCTGAAAGTTCCTACCAGTTTCAGAGATACTCTTTATGCTTATAATGGAGAATACCGGCTGGTAGATCCCTCTCTTATGCTGAAGGGGCTCTAGCTATACCATCTCTGGTGATTACAGCTGTAGCAATATGGCATGGGTTGAGATGGGGCAGGACAGGTGGGTTTTTTCAGGAAGGCGGGTTGCAAGCCTCTTGGGAGCCAGTAGAGATCATGGTGCACTAGTGTCATATGCTCTTGGGACTCAACAGCAAAATTCCCACTGACTTCAATGGAGCAGGCCCAAGACCTTGGTGAGATACACGGCTCAATAAGTGAGATGTTGTATTCTGTACGAGCTTCAATTTCTAGCCCAATTTAAGTGTAGCCCTATGCAGGGAACTTTGCAGTTGCATAATCATGAGAGATGCAGATGACAGTAGAAAAGGTCCAAAAGAAACATTCCCATTCACTTGGCCAGGTGAAGATGGAATAAAGCCATCTGAGTTATTGTGGCTCTGTGATCCTTTAACAGCAGCTGGGGACCCAACACCATCCCTGATTGTAAAATAGCAGCCACACACCCTCAGTAAGAGGGACAGATATAATCCTTGCCATATCTGAAATCCTTTGCTGCTTCTGAGGATGTATCTTCCACCACGATATTAACATCACTGAGCACTATCAGCCACGGAGCCCTCAGTGCCACTGTGGTGAGGAACTTCATCAGCTCCCACAGGGATGTTGCAACGCAGCAGGGTGATCTGCGCTCTAGCCGCATTCCCAGTTTAGCTCCAGTCTGGGACTTGCATACGAGTTGGACAGTCTGTATTGGTTCCAGTTTTGGAGTGGAAGGCCTCCTACGTTTCTGGCTGGATACAAACAGCATGCCCATAACACCTCTCCCTTAGCCTTGTGCGGCACCGAGTACATGGTTGGTATTAACTACACCAAAACCAACCCAGGAACATCATCCAGCCAGGTTTCAGTAACACATACAAGACTGGGGGGCTCATCCCTAATTAAATCATGGACAGCTAACACCTTACTATACACTGATACTGCATTTAACAGCTTGCGGCACAGGCTGGGACCTTTGTCCACTATCAGCCTGGCCTTTTGAGAGTTATAGGCAAAACCAAGAGTACCAGGATTAAACACAGCAGATTTGTCCACTCCAATTTAGATTATAAAGGCTTCAGCACTATGTTATTCTGACAATGTCCTATATGTGGCCCTAGCAAATGCTGACTTCTCATATATTTGCTGCAGACCTTTTGGGAAGTAATGGGTAAATCCGGAGCATCCAAGACATTCTGGGATGTAGCTGAAGAGCCCCACCTTTCTGTTAGGGTATAGCTCTGTTGTCTTCACAAACTGAAGCAAACAAAAATGGTTTCACAAACCTCTAGGATGTGCTCACTGACATGTGTCTAACATCAGACTTCAGGAGGTGTGTGTGGAGACATGTGGTGTGGGAACGCAAGGGAGAGGAGACAAACAAAGGGTAAGGTAGAAATCAGTAACTGCATGGAATTAACATGGATGTACTCACCCACCAGGATACTGATGTGACAGAGTGCCTGAGGTTATCCTACCTTGACAATGTCCACTTATCCAAGACTAAATATGACATTTTTAACGTAGATTTGTGAATTTCTGCAGGGGCTTTGATTTAGTTCTTGACATGCTGCAGGGAAGCATAACTAAGTGAAGAATTACTGGTCACGTCATGCTTGTTTTATCTCCTTTTTAGGACATTTCACATGCACTCCTCCTTTTACACCTTCTTACATATGGGGGAAGATTTTCTGCTCAATAGGCAGTGATGATGGAAGCTGATAGCACTAATGCCGCATGGCTAATTACACTTGGCAATCTTATTACCACACAAATGCAATGGGATGATAGGCTGGGAAAAGAAGGCTGGCATCTAACTGAGGGATAACAGGGGATAACACAGCTCCCCTTGTTAAACTAAATTTGTTAATCTATTACATATGAGAAAAGGACAAATGGGAAGGAGAACTCCTCCTTGTTAAATGTTTACCAAGTGTTGGCCTATTCAAACCCTGGGGAGAGGTAAACGCATTAGCCACTTAAAGGCTGGAGCATTTGGTCTTCTCAGCTGGAATTTATCCTTGGTTTGAGTGGAACGTTTTCCTGACTTGGAAAGGTTAGCAGCCTTTGTCTGTGTGTGTGATTTGATATAAAGGACCATGATTATTGTTGGATTATTATAATAGTGCATTGGCATGGTTATAGTTAAAGTTTTGGCAGAGTTTGCAGAATAAGCTGCTACTTTACAAATCAACTGTAAAAGTTTACTTTGGTTTGAAACTTGATATACAAGATCTTAATCCAGGAGTAATTTTTTTTTTACCCAAAATGGCTAAAAAAAGGTGTGCAGGCTAATTTTTAAGTTACATGAGTATTAAATACAAATTGAAATGTGCTGGTCAAAGACACTTGATGTTATTTGCTGTCCTCCCAAATGGCTTTGAGTTCAGTCAAAATATTTTGAAACCACTTAGTCCATCACCTGGTTTTCTGACTTTTAGTAATGTGAAGGAAAATTTTCAAAGGTGAATAAACAGAGATATTACACATGAAAAGTGGCTAGTGTGTATGTCCAGTAAGGACTTTTTTTTAAACAGGTATAAGCATACATATATATATGCTTTGTTTTCTTCTGCATACATAATCATGCCTATCAGGTCAATAACTTGTTTCATTTAAACATATGCACTGATCAGTGCAATACATCAGACATGTTGGGCCAGAAGTTGTCCTGCTGTAATCCCATTGACTGCTATTGAGTATCACTAGGATGAACCATGGTCCATTATCATTATTTATATTTAGGGCTCCACCCATTTTGGTCAATTTCATGGTTTTAGGATTTTAAAAATAATAAATTTCATGATTTCAGACATTTAAATCTGAAATTTCATGGTGTTGTAATTGTAGGGGTCCTGACCCAAAAAGGGGTTGTGGGGGGGTGTCACAAGTTTATTGTAGAGGGGTCGTGGTATTGTCACCTTTACTTCTGTGCTGCTGCTGGTGGCAGTGCTACCCTCAGAGCTGGGTGGCCGAAGAGCGGTGGCTGCTGGCCGGGAGCACAGCTCTGAAGGCAGTGCTGCCACCAGCAGCAGCGCAGAAGTAAGAATGGCATGGTATGGTATTGCCACCCTTATTTCAGTGCTGCTGCTGGCAGGGCGCTGCCTTCAGAACTGGGTGCCCATCCAGCAGCACCACTCTCCAGCCACCCAGCTCTGAAGGCAGCACAGAAGTAAGGTTAGCAATACCACAACCCCTCTACAATAACCTTGTGACTCCCCTGTGACCCCCTTTTGGGTCAGGACCCTCAGTTTGAGAAACGCTGGTCTCCCCCGTGAAATCTGTATAGTAGAGGGTAAAAGTACAAAAAAGACCAGATTTCACAGAGGAGACCAGATCTCACGGTTTGTGACATTTTTCATGGCCGTGAGTTTGGTTGGGCTCTATTTATATTATACACAGAGCAGTTCCTCCTCCAGCAGCTGGGCTTTGCTCCTTCTCCCCTACTCTTAAAGGAGCAGTAGCTCAGAAGCCACTCTGCTCCTACCTTCCTGCAAAAAAGCAGTGATTCCAGACATTCTACTCCCTTCCCTTCCCCTCCTGAAAACCAGCTAGCAGAGCCTGGCCCACTCCTTCCCATCCCACCATGGGCTTCCTGCCTCACTCTCCCATCCAGAAAGGGCATAACTCTGCTTTCTTAGGGGCACCCTTCCCAATCTTGTTCCCTCTGCCACTGCAGGTTTCACACTTATGTGCCCCTAAGCCCTGGATAAAGAATTGGTTACACATTGATTCAGCAGGAAGAGTGCCAAATACTGGTTCATTAACACTTCTTCCTGAATCATCCTGTGTTTTTTTTTCCCCCTCGGGGATTTCCCATCCCAGCAATGACCAGGTCCAACTGCCCCTACCCTGTGAGGTCACAGCTCCTATTTAATTGGGATTGCTCTGGTATGCATGCATGTCCCAAAGATGCTTCCAACATATTTTGGCATATGCTATGTTTGCCCATTCTGACATCATCAAGCTTAACCCCTGATATTTCCCTGTGGTCACCGTTAGGATGTTTCAGATTTGGAGACAGATTTCTACAACTCAGAGGCTGCATTGCTAGATTTGGTTAAGAGCTATGAGAAGCTGGGTGGAGTCCATATAGGCACCTCACTAACTGGTATAGGTAGGTACTGAGATATCTCTGCTGCCAGTGTATCGGGAACTGTTCAGTAAATGTCTTTTTAATGGTGACCACTCATCTAGCTGAAGTCCAGTAGAAATTCTTCCTCTAGCAGTAAGAGAAGATCCTAGTATCTAATTCTTCTGATTCATGCTTCTGTCTAAGGAAAGATGGTTTTGTGCCTCTGGGAGACACAGGCATATATATATATATATATATATACAAACAAGGGACGGTTTAAGCATTAGTAAGGCTGAGACACAATCTCAAAATTAAGGCTAATGTGCTATACACTTAATTCACAGTTATCAGTTTTTGTAGCAGTAAAAAGGCATTAAGGACAGAGTGTAACCTTTACCATCAAGTTGCCTGAATTTTTTTCTTGTTCAGTTTGTGTCACACCTTGTAACATCGTCAGCTGTATTTATTTTTGATGTATTAAAATATTATGCCATTAGTTCTAAGTTTCTTGCCAATGTCGGTGTGATGCTGGTTTAATTAAACTGGGAAGCAGAGAGGGAATGGGAACTGGAATTAGATAATGAAAAGTAATATATCTGCCAACTTTGGAAAAACACTGACACGATAATAATGCTGATACTTTGCACTGAGCATCTCAAAGCATTTTACAAAGAGGGTTACATATACATTACCAAGAAATGATCAGGAAACAAAACTTACCACAGGGAAATAACACTGTCTCTATATTTGTCCTAATATTAAAAACATGAGTCTCACATTAGTTCAGTAAGATTCACGGATACCTTACAACTCAGTACTTGTGCGTGCAAGGAGCTGACTCCCCTCAGCTTCCTTGTGAAGTCAAAGGGAGTCGAGGACACTCTGTAGATTACAGGATTGAATCTCTAGAAAACATCAAATCATTCTGGACTCAAACCTGTGCCTAGTGATGTCAATGAAAAAATCTTCCATTTATCCAATATGAGTGGGATCAGTTCCTGTTTGGCATATTCTCCACTGTGGTATATTGGGTTTATGTTAATGTAACTGATTTCAAAACAGGTGTAATGGAATGGAGAACAAACCCCAAGCTAGTATCACAAAAAAAGCCAGGTAGACCTTGTGTATCTTTTCTGGGATTCCACAGAAAAGCAGGCAACTCTTCTCTTCGAGAGAGAGATATAAAATCCGACAAACACAGAAACTCAAGCAAACTAGCAAAGAAAGGCACAAGTACAAACAAGCCCCACAGCATTCTTACATGTCCCTCAAGAGTGCCAAACCTAATGCCAACTTTACTCTTTTACTGCCCTTTGGAAAGCAAAAAATACCCAATAATTTCATTCAATTTCTGTTGTTTTCAAAGCCCCATCTTTTTCCAACTGTTTGCATATTATGGTGACTAATGGTAAAGCTAATTCATTTATTCAATATACAAGCATAAATAAAAAGTCCAAACATTAGATGTTTATAGATATGTGATGTTAGGCTAGCTCAAACAATTAAAATGCAATGCTAGAACAATAAATATTAATTATTTTCTTCCATCACCACCCTTATATGGGGATATGAGGACACAACGAGAGAAAATATGGGTAAATTAGGATAATTTTCACCAATAGGTGGTGATAATTTCTACATTTATTAAAATATTTTCCACATAACTGTTATGTCTGAAGACATTTTTGCCCATATATTAAGCATGTGACTATATACAATATATTGCTAAATATTTGACCATTGCTAATGCTGCAATATTTTGAATACATTTACATAACTGTCAAATATTTTACTCTTTTAAGTAACATTTTACAAAGCATAACATAATATTGTGAAGATATTTCAGAGAGGCAGAGAAAGATTGTACGCTCAGTTACTAACATGCAACCCCACTGACTTCACTGATTTAAGGATCCTGGGCCAGATCTTGACTCACTCCATGGGACAGGTAAGAAAACAACACAGTTAGGAAACAATATCTATATGGGGCCTGATCCTCAGCTTGTGTTAATTAGTGCAAGTCCACTGATGGAGCTACAGCCATTTTTGCCATCTGAGGATCTGGCCCATGATTTTTAACGTGTCCCTGTGAAATACAGATTTAATAGAAAATATAGGAAAATAGTAATATGATATAAAGTGGCTGAGTCAAAGTTGCTGAAGGACCCTTCATTTTTGCTTTTTGTGAATTTTATTTGTATTTTAACTGAACAGCCTTAACATTGAATTAGCATAGGTTTTTGCATCTAAAGTTATATTACACACACACACACACACACGCACACATGTGCGCACACACAATAAAAGAACATTAAGGTTGCAAAGTCAAGCACTCAGAAGTCAGGATAGGCCAGAATTCAGTTTGTCTGTGCAACCTTAATGTCTCCCCCTTGCGCGTATGCATTACGATACAGTCATTAATTATATGACCATATACTATTTTCTCCACAGCGTCTCTGCCTCATTTAGTGCACAAGGTGGACAGTGCTTATTTAATATGAAACTATTGAATATTTTGTTTCTCCTTGTTCAATGTGTCCTTGTCTTATTTACTGCCACTGTTCAAACCCCGCTCTGATGGCAGAATTATTAATTTCCTCATGGGCTTTTCCCTGGGGTTCATCGCAAACCTGATTTCATTTGTTTTCACAACATCCCTGTGGCGTGAGCGGATGCTCTTATCGCCATTTTAACAAGAGGCACGGAGAGATTAAGGTCAAAAGCATACACTAATTTGGGGTGCCCAATTTGAGACATGTAGGATTTGATTGTTCAGAATACTCAGCATTCTAAAGCACTTTCTGTATTCAAAATACAGCTCCCAATGACTTCAGCTGCAGACGTGAGCACTCAGCAAATCAGATCCCACAGTCTCAAGTTGGGTACCCAGAATGTGAGGAACACACAATTAGTGACCACATGTGAAAAGCTGGGCTCAAGTGACTTGCCAGGCATCACATAGGAACTCTGTGGCACAGTCAAGGATAGAATCCAATTTTCCAGGACACCATTCAACTTCCTTAAACATGAGACCATCCTCTCTCTTCCTGCCATCCCCTGCCCCATTCACAAAACACCTTCCAACTTCTGCAACAAATGAAGCCGAGTCCTATAGACAACAGCCTCATTCTCTACACAGCCCTGATTCATGTCCAGAATAGGTCCATCCTGGTAACCTTACTTCCGGCATTTCTTAATTTTTGAGTGCTTGACTTTGCAACCTTAGTAATGGTCTTTTAACATGTATGTGTGTGTGGAGTAACTGATAGCAGTAGTAGGTTGTATCTTTTATATGGTCCAGCACTAGTGGGACATTTTGCGAGTGGGTTTCACAGATATTTGCAGACAGCAGAGGAATGGTGAAGCTCGGGGATCTTGGTTTTCATTCCAGTCTCTGGAGGGGAGTGTTTTCTAGTTGGCAAAGACTCTGCTGGCCATCTCCTCTCCCCCCATCCCCCAAGCTTCATGCCTTCTGCCCTGTCCCAGTCCTATCTCATCTCCATGACTGTCTCCTCATGCCAGTCCTGTTCTCTCCTCACTTCCACTCTCAGGCCTCTCATCTCAGTCTCTTCCTCTCAGTCCGCCCCTGCTCCCAGTTGCTTTGCCCAGCCAGTCCCAGTTCCCCATACCTCCCAATTTTTCTCTCCCCTCCAGTTCCCCCCACCCCATCCGTGTCCCCCGTCCCCACGGGTTGCCAGTTCCAGTCCCCCACCCCAGGTTTCTCAACCAATCTGGGTCCCCAGCTCCCCTAACTTCTTGTCCCAGGCTCCATGCCCAGGCAATCTCAGGTTTTCTCCCTCCAAGTCCCAGTCTCCCACTAGGAGCTGAGAGAGGCTTGAGCACGCTCAGTGTACACAGACTCTAGCTGCTAAAATCTCAGAAGTCTCTTCTGAGCATGTGCAAACCAAGATTTTTCAAAGGATTATAATTTGTTCGAATTTGGGTGGATTTTCACAGGAATAGAAAAAGGCACATCTGACACAAAGGGCATCCGCATACATACACACGCCAAATTTCATGTCTCTGCTCCAAAGCATGGGTTGCTAGAGATTTTTAAAGAAAAATAATTTTTTTCCTGGCCTCCTTCTCTGAAATGGCTGAACAATTTTGACTGAAATTCTCCAGAAAAATGAATCCCAGTACAGCCACCCAGCATGAAAAATTTCTATCCAAACTGTTCAAGTTTGGGAAAGTTATTAACAACTGAAAACAGGTTCTTAAAATAGGAAGTGGTGGGGAACCTTAGTAATTGGTGCTGCTGCTGGCCCACCTATAATTCTGCTCAGTATAAAGAAAGGGAGATGCTCTTTGCAAAGACTTCTCCATCCTTAGGCCCTCATGGTCTGGATTTTTAACCTATAAGGTACACTCCAAAGCCCATCTTTTCTCTCAGGCATTTACAGCCTAATCCAAAACCCAGAAAAGTCAATGGAAAGACTCTTGATGCCAAGGGTTAATATGGCTGGGTGGGGTGCTTAGTTTTTTGTGGGAGAGACTTTTAATTAGAAATTAGTCACTAGAAATGTGAGACTGATAAGCCATTATCAAATGCTGAGTGGGTTTCAAAATTTGGGAGCCCTGGACGGGTGCCAGAAACATTGAATATGGAAATAAATAAAATATAGTACTTTTTTTTGTCCATTGAGGATATAAGCAAAGATAGACAGACTGTCTGAAGGATTTAAGGAAGAAAACAGATGTAGGAACTTTTACAGAGATTCATTTAGATTCACCAGGAAGATTGGTCAAGTGCTTAAAAAAAACTCAAGATAAATAAGCTTCTTGTGTGTGAGAGCAAGTGTGTGTGTGTCTACGTGTGAGAGTGAGAGAGAGAGAAATATTCCAGTGAGAAAATAACTCTAATTTTGAGCCAAACAACTAGAGATATCTGAGGTTTCATCCCTGTCCTCTTCTCTAGGGGCCCACAGGTCTGCCTGCACCTGTCCAAGGGTTCTGCTATGTCCCACAAGGCACAGCAGAACAACACAATCTGCACATCTCATCAATTTCTCATTACCATTGGAAGCACCAACTTCTGTCAGCTTCACTTGTTAGTTGATTTTGCAGAACTTAGCTCCTCTGGTAGTTGCAACTGACAATGAACCAGAGAACTGCTGTCTCCCATTTTTCTCTGCATTAGAAGATAGATTTGTTCTGCAATCTGTTGTTAAAGCCTGATTGGCTCCCATTTGCTCAGCTGATTGTGCCCCAGGGAGATGCAGGAAATACCCCAAATTGGATTTTCACTTCTGAATTGACATTGTGAACTATTCCAGGTAGTCTGTGACTCTCACTTCAGCCAGCACTATAATGTGTTGTTCAGTACAGGAGAGTCTCAAACAATTACATTATTCAGCCATCACAAGATACATCAACAGAAAGGAAATTAGACAAATGATTACTTATTGTGCCTGGCAGAAAGCTTTGCCTATGGCAGCAAGGTTAAGTTAGCAGCTTTCTGTCCTTAAGTACTAGCTGGAGGAAAATATGTGCACGTGACTAGCAGAGACAGCCTTGGATTTACACACTGGATCCAAACACTTGGCTCAAGCTTTGGGGAAGTTTGGTTCCAGATCTAAACTCCATGGTTCAGGCCACGCTCTATGATATGGATCTGAAATGAAACAAGAACTCCTATAGAGCTCTGGGAAAGTTCAGATCCAGACTGTAGCAGGGTTGGGACTCACCACAGCGGCACCTCCTACTGGTTACTCCGGGAATTAGCTCAGTCTAGTGGAGCATCCCCTCTCAGTGGTATCCCACCCATTGTCTTGCCCTCAGTTGGCTTCTGAGCCCACATTACTCACCAACTCGCGGCGTCCTCTTCAGGACCACTGCCCTCCGGCAGTGCCCCTCAGTCCTTCCACACCCCCTTCTGGTGGGGGGGTGTCAATCAGTAGTCTCCATGTCCAGCCACCGTGGTCAACCACACCCCCCAAAGTCTAATCCCTTCTGTCAGGGATCTGGCGTGGTCTATAATGGCCGCTCCCTACGGCCAATGGCTGGGTGTACTGCAAGGGGGGAAGGGGGGAGGCCCAGGCCCGCCCTCTACTCTGGTTCCCTGCCCAGGGACCCTCTGATGGCAGCCTCGCTGTCCTCCTTCTCTCCCCTTGTCTATCCGCTTCCCTGGGCCGTTTCCCCTTCGGCCCCTCGCACCGGCTAGGTCCTTCCCCTCAGGGCCTGCAGCCTGGCAGACACTGGGCTGGAGTTACCTTGTGCTCCCCTGGGGCTGGGCTGGGCTGCGCTGTCCCAGGTGCTAGTCTCCCAGCTTGGAAATAGACCTTCCCCTCTCGAAGGCCTGGGACAGACTGACTGCTCCCTCCCTGAGCAGCCTTCTTATAGGGCTGAGCCTGGCCCTGATTGGCTGCCTCCAATCTGGGCCCTGATTGGCTCCCAGTAAGCCCTTCTCCCATTGGTTGTGCATCTGCACAGGCCCACTGGCCTGCCGCAGCCCATACTCTCAGGGAGTGGGGCAGCCGCCCCACTACACAGACCCTCTGTTTGTACACAAGAGGTAGGGAGGGAGAAGAGCTGGGATTGGAATGCACATCATCTGCTTCCAACATGCAGCAAGAACTCCCCTGAAAAGGAAATACAGTCACAGGCACTGTTACCTTTTCTGCACCCCCCTCTCTGTGTGCAGTAGAGCTTCCCCACTTCTCCCTCAACCCTGCCCCAGGCCCTTGCAAGGCTCACCATAATTAGGTTCTTTCTCTGAAGAGACATTTTTGGCTATGACATCCAAAAATGAAGTCTTTCACCTTGGGCCCAATCCTGCCAGGTGCTAAAGTCCTCCTAAGCAGTGCTGAATGCCCTCAGCTGAAATCAATGAGCCAAAGTTTGCTCAGTACTTTGCAGGATTGGGTGCTATGCTGTGAAAACAACAGGAAGCCCAGATTCAGTCAGTCTCATTTTACAGGCAAAACTTTTCAGATGATTCTACTTTTAACTCCAACATGGACAGCCCTTTCTTTTTAAGATACTGTATCAATGGGAGAGAGAGTTCTGTTAAGCTTCTCTACGTGAATTCCTATGCAGACATACACACACACACACACACACACACACAAAAGCGCAGTAAAAGGAATGGTCATTATTTCCCCTAGAGAACAATAATTTTGCAATAAATTTCAAAACCAGCATGATTTACCAAATTAACCTGAGAGCCAAAGATATTAAATACAGTTCACTTCTTTGAAACCAGTGGCATCAACATTTATATCCAATATCCCTTTAAATACTTGTATTTTGAAAAGCACAAATGCAGAGTTCTTGACAAGACTCCTGGTTTGCGTTTTTAAGTAGTAAGAAGCTAAAATTGACAAGAGAAACATTTTTCTCACTGGAAAATTGCAATTACCATTTATCTCTCTGACACATTTTAGAACTCACTACAGTTATTAATTGATAGACCCATAATATAAGCAACATTAATAACAGTATCCTGTTCAAAACAGCAGCATGTTTTAGCTTCATTATTCAGACTTTGGTTATTTCATGTATGAAATCACATTTTTTAGATCTCCTTATAAAGCTCTGTGGATTCCTTCTGTTTAACATTATAAGTATCTTTCTAAAAATGCTAAGTCCTAAAAAGGCTAAAAAAATAAAAGCACATCCTCCCTTAAGAAAATTTTACCCATCTTCTGCCAACACAGAGATTGTCATTAAGCCGCTATTTCTTAATATGTAATTGTAAATAACTGCCTTCTGTCTGAAATGTATTTTCTTTGTCTCTGAAATGAATGTCTAAAGCTCTCCACAAGATTCTGTTTCACTGTATATTGTTCCTCCTCTCTTTGGTACGATGAATGCCATCTCAGCGGTGTTGATGCACATACACTTTGAGGGTTTATATTGTCTTTCCAACACTAATATTAAACATAAACTTTTAAATTTTACTTTTTTGCTGGTTTTATTTTATTTTTTCAGAACCTGTCATTTTATAGGAGTTAAGTCACCTTCAAAGAATTTCCAAGTCTTTTGAAGTATGGAACCGTACTTAAGAGTTACAGGTAATGTGCAATAATTTTTGAAAGCACAAGGAGAAATAGCTATCTAGTACCATGATCCCAAGCTTAGCCACTACCGCCTAAACTGAAAATGTACTCTGCTGAAGTCACAGTTACAAATGTTCTTTTGTTAAGCTCCATAACATTACAATGGCTTTGGATATGAATGACTTTTTTTTTTTTATAACTTACATATGTTCCAGTTTTACAGGAGGATTCTTCTACTGAGAACTGAGAGAATGGAATCCCTTTTGTATCTGGGCTTTGGTTTATACCAACAATTGCTAAAATCTTGCTTTTAGCAGGCAATGACATCTCTTCACAACCTACTTCTTAGTTATAAATCTGATTTGAGATTAATCTGCGGCTGTTAAATGAGAAGCTTTCTTATACTTGTTATGATTTTTCAGTTTATTTTGTGATAATCTTTATGTGTCAAAAGGAAAACAATGCCAGGCAATCAGAAACAAAATGTTCAAAAGTACTCAGTTGAATAGCTCCCTTTATGTGCTTTTGATTAATCAAATCTTTAGTATAGCTCTAGCTCACTCAAAACTTGCTTTAAAAATATATGTGGCAGAGGGTGGTACTGCCAAACCACCAGAATAAAATTATTTCCCCAGCATATAAAAATAATTGTCTGTTCTGTAAACTTCAGACTGTAGAAGTTTTGAATAATTAAAACATTTTCTACACCTTGCTAGTATTCCCAAAGGTTAAATATTTTTCTGTGCTACTATATACAGTATAATTAAGAGGAAAGCAAGTGAGTTTACTCTTTGAAAAGTCCTGAAAAAACCAAGTAGTTTATTTGTGCCTGCAAATCCTTTCAGATCTAAAGAACCAGCAAGATGATAATTTTTTACTGAAAACAGGAAGTTTGGCAAAGATGCAAAAGGATAGCTAAACTTTGGCTAGACAACCCAAAACATTGTGTTCTACTCAGAAAGTATTTCCAACAACAAAAATTCGTAGAAAGCTAAAGGAACAGTAAAGGCATCTGGCAACATTAATTTGTTGCCAAACTTGTGGTTGTGTTTTGCTGGCTTATGAACTGGTTTACCAGTTTTCAATGATTTATACCAAGCACAGCTTTAATCCCGCATTTATAAAACCTCAAATATTGTGAAGACTAAAAAGCCTCAAGGAGTGTTTTCGTTTTCTTTTCATCTGACCTGTATGGAGTAAATAGAAAAAAATACATCATGCATTGGGGAGTTTAAGGCCATTCCACAATGTCTGGGCCTAAAACATAGTAACGCAGGTAGGCTTTGCAGTGGGGAAGCTCACACCCTGGCTAAGCTAACACCGGTTCCTATCACCTGGGTTAACCATGTGGTGTAGACGTAGCCTGAGAAACAGGAGTTTGATTAGGTTTCTCTATTTATAAAAACAACAAAGTCACCCAGCAGACCAGTGGCAGAGACAGAAATAGAAGCCAGGTCTTCTGAATCCCGGTCTAGTGCTCTAATCACTAGGCTCATCCTGTCTCCTTTAATGTAGGCCTTATTCTCTCTCTGCAACAGTTTGTACTTCTGTAAAGCCAGTATCAAAATAATTAACTACCTCACAGCGATGTGGTGAGCTTTAGTTATGATCTTAAGATACTTTGAGATCCTTGGATTAAAAGTGCTATATAAATGCAAAGTATTTTTATTATTCAGCAGATATTGCAAAAATTACCACAGTTTGTATTTGTTTTTCTATATTTGTGGGATTTATGTTGTTTTAACACTTGAACAGCTTTTGGTAATGACACCATCTGTTAATTTTCACCCCCTCACTAAATTAAAACAAGTAGCAGAATTGCTAGGAGGCAGTTCTATCGATACTATCTCAGCAAATGCATGTGGGCACTAGATCAGATTCAGATGCATTATGGGAGGTGGAGTAAAGAGTCTGAACTGGTGTAACTTCCATACTGAGGAGCAGAAGGAATGTGTAAGAATGTGCACGTTAAATTAGAATGAGTGCTATGTTAATTTACACCCTTTTTATACCATCTTGCTAGTTGCTTTTCTTACTCTTCTCCTCTGGCCCTTCAGCGTGTGAATTTCATCACCTCAGACTCCCTTAAGATCAGTGACCAAGGTAAGGTGAATGGAGGGTGCTACAAGTTATACATTGGTAACTGGGTATTAGTCTAGGGGGAATCCAAAAGCCCTGATGCTGCAATGAGCTTCACATTGGCAAACCCCTGAACCTTCACTGGGCCCCAGTGAATTAACAGGTTTCTGTGTGGAATGAGGGCTCCACAGGCAAGGAGACCCATTGACATCAGTGGGTCCATCCATGCAGAGTTCATTGCACAATCACGGCCCAAGTCTGTATAAATTACGTCTTCTCCTGGCGCCTCACTTAGATCCCTCTAGATTTACTCAGAATCACGTAGTCTCACCTCTGATTTTGTCCCACTTTCAGTCCTGTCTTAGATCACATCCCACACACTAAGGGCTGGAGCCACAAAGGGACTAAGGTGCCTAACTGCCACTTTCGGTACCCAAGTTGAACCTTTAGATGCTACTGAGATGCTGAGAACCCTCTCTCAGCTGCAGCCTAAACCTTTGGGTGCCTAAATTCCCCAAGTGCCTAAGTTTCTGTTGCTGGGCATGCAAAGCGCTGCGTCCGTCCTGACAATGCTGAGCACCTCCCACCTAAGCTCCAGCAGTATTCACAAACTAGGTGTTTCCCTGCTCATCTCGCCTACGGGGCCCAACCCCGTAAGCATGCTCAGAGCACACCTAAACCACACAAAAGGCAATTGTAAGTGAGCAAATTGGTGGTGGTTTCCATTATACCCAACAGCCCAGTGGTTAGGGCATTCAGCAGGGATGTGGGAGAACTGGGTTCCATTCCAAGCTCTAATTAAAATGCAATTATTTATACAAAGCGGAACAGCTTCAACAGGCAAGACTGAGAGAGCCCCATGTTAGAATACGCAATAGCCTGGGGGTCAGGGCACTACCCTGGGAAACAGGAGACGTGGGTTCAAGTCCTTGATCCAAATCAGGCAGAGCAGAGATTTGAAAACTGGTTTGCCACATCCCAGGGCAATGCCTTACTCACTGGGCTGCTGGCTATAATGGGGTGAGGTCTCTTATTTTTCATGAAAGGGCTGATCTGGCTTAGGTGCCTAACTCCAGGAGAGGGTTCACAGCCGAGAATACCAACTGGAGATAGGTGCCTCCCTCCAGCGCAAAGTAAGACATCTAACTCCCTTTTGAGAAGTGGTGCAGCCCCACCCCTCTCCTCAGCATTTCCTATTGGCTAGCATAGGTGGCTCCCCACTCAACTTGCTGGCTTCTGTGAATCCCACTCTTAGAGTGGGTCTACACTATGGGGCTAAGTCGACCTTAATTACTCAACTCCAGCTATGTGAATAACGTAGCTGGAGTCAACGTACCTTAGGTCGACTTTTTCCGGTGTCTACACTGTGCTGAGTTGATGGGAGAAACTCTCCTGTCGACTTACCTTATGCTTCTCATTCCAGTGGAGTACCGGAGTCGACGAGAGAGCGATCGGCGGTCAATTTAGCAGGTAGACCCGCTAAATCACCGCACATCGATCCTCCGGTAAGTGGAGACAAGCCCTTAGTTGCCTTGTTTTCCCTATCCATTGTGTAGGATGCCTAACTCAGGGGTGAGGATTCCATTGGGCAGAAGGGCACCTAAAAGTTAGGTGTTGCAATGACTACGTCCCTTTGCGAATCTAGCCCCAATTACACCGCAGTTCTTTCTAATGAACTCTTCTGAAAATTACCAATTTATTTCAAGAGTGTGTTGGTACGTTTATTCAAAGGACAAACTTTTACTGCAAACCCAACATCTATCTAGAATGATGATGAAAATATCCATAAAGAAGGGCAATTGGGAAATTTTTCTTTCCCACATGCGTTTATGAGCATTCACCCTTTAAAGTAACCATCCCATGTTAGTGTAATGAATATGTCGTTTGCACATTCCACTATCCAGAACACTGACTTCAAATCAAGGACACTTCTGCACAGACATCTCTATTCCATTTTCCTGATTATACTCTGGTCAGAGGCAATTCTGCAAATAGCACAAGCCACAGAATACCCCTGATGGGGCTCCTCAAATTACATTTGTTTGGCACTCATCCCAGTGATAGAATCATTACAATTCGCCTTTAAGCAAAGCCAGTCAATATGTTGATCATACAGGTTTGTGCTCCTACAACAGCAGCTGACACTGCTGCAATTGATGAGTTGTACAATCGGCTTGGCAAAACACATTAAAACTCCAAGCAAAGATATCACCCTTGCAATTGGGGATCTGAATGTGAAAGTTGGAAGTGTAAGCTCCCTTAAAGAAGTAATGGGAAACAATGGTCTGGGTTTACAAAATGAGAGAGGAAGCCATTTAATTTAATTCTGCTGCTCTAATCATCCAGTCACTACAAACATCCTCTTCACCCAACATTTACACACCTGGAGGTCATCTGATGGCATGACAAAGAACCAAATCAACTATGTAATGATACAACACTGGAGATCAAGCGTCCAATGGACAAATACTTTCTTGAGTACAGACTGAGGGTCAGATCATCAACTGTTAGCCTCAAATACAAAATTAAAACCTGAAAAGATAAGATGTTCGGCAGGCCCTCTGCCTCTGGACATGTCCAGGATCAACACAAACTTTATGACTTCTCTCCATAATTTGCCCAAGAAATTGTCACAGGAGAAAGTGAAGAACAACCCAAATGAACTCTGGAATAAAATAAAAACAATCACGCTAAAAGCCACCAAAACACATATTCCAAAAAGTCAGCATCGGACTGCACTATGGTTAACTGACAAGGTGTTTGAACTGGCAGAAGAATGACATGGAATAAAAGAGAATGTCTTCAAGACTGAAGAACATAGGCGAGAGTACCAGGAACCGAGCTGACAGTTGCAAAAGCAGACTAAATGAGACAAGAGTGAATACATAAAGGCAAAATGGGAATCACAAAGAGAGTAATAATACAAAAGGTATGTTCACAGTGGTCAGACCTCATACCAAAGAGTTTCCCTTGTGATCAAACATAATGAAAGAACATGACGGCAGAATCCTCACTGAAGGTGATGATATCAAACCCTGATGGAGAGTTTACTGTGCTAAACTGTATGTCTCATCAGAATTATTCACAATACAGGATGACAGAAAAGAGTGTATGGAATAAATGGATTGAATAAATAGATTTTACTTACTTTACGTACTTAAAGAATACCTTGTTATATATAATGCCAGGAGATACCGGGAAAGAAGTCAAACATACTCAAGAAAAAGGGAGCTACTTCCTTTGGGAGTCAGAAGTCAGTCAGTTGTTGAAATAATATTTATTTACCCACAGCAACATCAAAGGATATGCTGGAGAGAAATTTCTGGAAGCCCCAAGAGGAGAGAGTGAAGAATCTAAATCCAAGATGAGGCTGTTTTTATGGCAGGTACTGCTAAAGAAGGGTGTCAAGAGCACAGGACATGCAGGATAAAAAAATTCCTAAGTCTGCTCCTGAACCCACGACACTTTGACTATCTGAAATGTTCAATAATCACCCTGAAGAGCACCACTTGGAGTGCTTTGTTGCTATTATTAAATGGAATTTATTCCTAAAATAAAGGCAAGTGAGACTCATTTATGGGGCATTATAGGCATAGGGTTGACATTACCAAGAGTCAGTCAGAAAGCTCAAATTCTCCTCAGCATTCTAAAGCCCTTTATGTCATCATTTTGCAAAAGGTATTTGATACCACTGCTGCATTCTCAAATGTGATCTCATTTTTGACCTAGTGTGGCACTTTTAGGAATAGCTCCCTCAGGTTTACTTTTATCAGATCATAAACCAAAATGTACTACTCATTTGCTTATGACGTGCTAGAAATGTACCATTTGTAACTGGAAAGCCTATAAAGCCCCATGACATTTTTGTCAGTGGAACATTGAGGTCAAACTTCATTTCAATGGATGAAAAGAGAACCTACAAAATTAATGGGAGATAAAATTGGTTTTTAAAAAGCAGGAATGCCTCTCATTAGGGGAGCTAGAGTGCTTTCTTCTGGAAACAGTGAGTGATAACAATTTCAGAAACAATGTCAGAGGCTTTATCCCCTCCTAGAGTGATTAACTGGAAGGGAGGAAGATGTCAGTTTCTACACATTGCCAATGTTTGCACTGTGTTACAGCCTGCCCCCAACCTCAGCTGCTGGAACTAAGTAAACTCCATCCTTCAGAACTAGACACATGTGGCTCAGCTCCAGGTGTACTGCAAATCTGTCACCACTAAACTGTTGTTCATATAATGTTAGTCAAAGCTGATTTTTACCGGTGCGTGATGTATATCCATACCTACTGGCAAAAATAGAGACTAACTTTAAAAGTTTAGTCCCTTGAACAAGCAACATAAAAAAAGGTCTAATAGATGTTCAAGCATGAATATAATAATCATAACATTTTGCATTTCTACAGAACCTTTCACTCAAATTTAAGGATAATAAGTAAATAAGGGGGTGTGTGTGGGAGGGGGCTCAAACATACACATTGGCAGGGCAAAATGAAGCTGTAAGTTACACATATTTTGGCTCCTTCTAGAGTCACCTCTGACTGGGCTAAGACTCAGATCCACAGAAGAACTTCAGGCATTGGGAAGCCTAACTCTTGCTTTGTGAATTCCACTGCACACGCTCAGAGACAGAAACCTGGGGGACTGGGAACTTTTACAGTGGAGATTTAGGCACCAAGTGAGATTAGATGCCTACAGAGTTAGGCAGCAGCTGAGTGGTGGCTTTGTGGATCACCATGGTGCCTAAACCTGGTGTTTAGGTGCCTAAATCTCTGTGTGGATCTGGGCCTAAGCTTTTAACAAACCCATCAGAAAGAACGGTTCTTTGCTTGACCCAGGTGCTATCCTCTGTATCCTTCTGAGGTCCATGCCTGAGTACTTTGTGTGAACAATGCAAAAATACTTCAGAAGGAGACTTCTTCCCATTATGTCAAGACATGATGCTGAGCCCATCCAGGATGTTCATTCCCTTTGATGGGCAGAGCACGCTAGGCCACTCAAGTCTTTCCCCTTTAGGTTAGCCTCCCACTCGCTTTGATTTCCCCTATTATGGTCTCTAGTTTCTTTCCAAGTGAAAGATATGATGATTCTGCTCATCTGGAAGCTTGTTAAAGCCTTGATGTAATATAGAGCACATATATTCTCCTAATAATTCTACTGCTATAAGCTCCATTTACTTAATATACAAGCATTTTATATATAGAGATAGTTCTTACTAACTTTGCTTGCACAGCTTGCTTATTCCCTTATAAAATAATTAAGTAGTTTCAACTCCATAGTGTGAAGGTTTTAATATCTAAAAGATAGAGTAAAACATTTAGTGTAGGATAGTATTGATCTAAATTAATTGGTCATTGGACTAGTTTAGAGGAAAGTATCATCATCATTAGCTAGTAATGTTATATAGAATGGCTTCTAGCAATATGCAACATCAATAATACTGTTTCATGCAACATTGATGAGTGCAGGGGACTGGACTAGATGACCTCTCGAGGTCCCTTCCAGTCCTATGATTCTATGATTCATGGACTCCAAAACCAGACTGAATTCTCTTGCTTTAGTCATTAATCCTTAAACAGCCAAAAAGTTGCACAGAACTGAGACAAAATTGAGACAAAATTCAGTATTGTCTTGCACCCGTTGCAAATCTAAGAAACCCCGTGGGATCTCATGGGATACACAACAGCAGTGAATTTGGCCCATTGACTTTAATTATGGTAAAATAATTTGATTTAGCCTTTGATTTGATCTGACTTAAATTAGTTTTGAAATTTGGCCCTTTTGAATACAACCTTTTATGTTGCTCTGTCATAATCAAGGATGGAGTTATGCTGGGGCTTGCCTGAGCTAAGGCCCAGTAGTTCAAGAAGGAGCGCCTTTCCCTGTCATAGCAGAAGGGCTGACCGTATAACTCCTCTAGTTCTTTTTGCGGATACAGACTAACACGGCTGCTACTCTGAATCCTCTAGTTCTGGCACTTGTTGCTAACACGGAAGTTTTCATAGTGCTATGCCTGGCTGTTCCCATCTCCTTTTGTTATTGTCGCTATCTCAGCAGAATACCTCCCCCAATTTTCAGTGGTAAAATGGTTACTCACAGACTCCAGGAATTATTACATGATGCTAGTTGGGGACAGAAAATTGGTAAATGAGAAGATTATTGGAAGCGTTATATTTCTAACCTGGAGAGAAATTCAGAGTTAAAGAAATATATCTATTTATAAACATATCTATGGCACTCATTACTATAGTGGCCACACTGATTAATGAATGAACTAAGCCCCTCAACACCTCAATGAGGAAAGTAAATGCTATCTCAGTTTTACTCTTGGGCCTGGGCTTTACCCATAAGGCCATCCATCCTCTCACAAGCCACTTCTTATTTGTTAACTGGTATTATGAAGCATGGGAAGAACTGCGTGCCTCCAGAATGTACTGGGCAATGGACACTCTTTTACATCAGGAAGAGAAGGTCACAATGCAGAACTCCTCTACAGATGACAAGCTCAGAGCAGTACCTCCATGTGAGTGCAGGCTAACCTTACTCTCGCACAGTTCTATCCAGGAGGAATTGTCTGGAATCAATTAGATATATTTTTTCCATCGTTGCCTGACAACTTCAGCAGACGCATATGTAATTTTTTTCCCTGAAGAACTTTGCTTACTGTTAACTCTTTAGATGTTGAAAGTATTAAAGGCAATTGAACTCAATGCTCGGAGAACTAAATCTGAGCTAGATTGTCATATAGGTGACACTGTTTGGGGAAAGACCTCAGATGAGTTTAGAAAAGCACTGATGCCTATCCATATTTTCCAGTCATGCTTGTCATTGCTAATGATTTGCTTAGTTTGGTCAAACCGACAGAGCAGCAATGAGGGCTAGTCACAGGAATGAGTGAGCCCCTGTCTGTCTTCATATAGTGCTGTAGGTGCTTTCGCAATATCAGTGGGTCAGAACCGCAGCTGATGTAAATTGGCCCAGCTCCATTGCTGATTTACACCAGCTGAGAATCTGACCCAGAGTGCTTAAAATGTCTGTGCCTTTTTAAAAAGGGTGTGAGAGACGGGATCTGCCTTGACTGCAATGTATGCAGGGAGAAGGAAGAGAAAGCAAGGAAAGGTGAGAGTTAGAGCAGTGCAAGGTTCCATTGACTGCAAAAGAGCTAAACTGATTTCCACCAGATGAGGATCTGGCCCACATAACAAGGGCGTTCTCCTATGCTGTGGGGGCATTTTAATTGACAGCTGCATTAATGGAACATTTGTTGTAGCACAGATACTCAGTTGGGCTCTGGAGATCCAGTAACTTTTTTTGTGAGATGGGACAGCCAGCACAGTAGAAATACATGGAGGGTTTTGTTTACTTTACAGAAAGTTGTGTTTTATTTAAGTTATACTGAAGAATGTGAATGTCATAGACATCTAACCAGGAAGTTCAGTGGACAAAGGATAATAAAGTACTCTGACAAAGGCATGATATTTGTTTCTAAACTCGCGTAACTAACCATCAGTGAGACAAATTGAACACTATTTCTGCAGAAATAAGGAGACATGCCACCTACTTCACAGCACTTCTCTGGGAACCATATGTCTAGAATGTTATAAAGAGAGGTTGTGTTGTTGTTATAATGGGAAAGTAGGGCACAGGTTACCACCTCCTCAGTCCATCTTCTGGGTGGTGGTAGGTAACCTTCACCAGGAAGGGTGGCAAAGTCCACTCCTGCTTTAAACGTACATGGCACAGAAATCTTTGTATTCATTCACTGCTGGGAATGTGGTTCAGATGTGACTGCAGTTGAGAGCCACTCATAGCGCTCAGAAGCTGGTACAATAATGCAGGGCCTCCTGGGTCTTGAAAAAATAGTCTGACAATGAAGAATGAGTAGGCTTTTAAGAATCTGCACTCATATTTCACTATTCATATTTTCAGGAATTAAGCCTCTGTGTCAAAACTTTTTTTTTTTTTACACGTAAGTGGTTTGTTGATTTATTTGGAGAAGAGGTGGGAGAAATATAGTTTTTGGACAAATACTGCATGGTTCTTAAACATTGTTCAGTCTTGCTCTGAAAATCTTGCAATTAATCAAAAGGCCTAATTGGAAGTCCATAGGTGAAAAGTCGCAAGGTGAAATCTTGGCCCCATTTGCAGTCACAACTCCCATCGACATCAATGGTGCCAGGATTTCACCCTATAACTTCTACCAAAATGATCAGAAATGCAGAAACACCACAGTGTATCTAGCATACGATGTACCTTTTTTAGTGCAATCCTTTTCTTTTTCTCAGAATTTTCTGTTGTTCTTTCAGTGTCAAGAAAAATATATTAAAATTCACTTGCCACATTCTGTGCTCAATGGCTAAGAACCAGCAGTTAACAAGTCTCATTATGTTCAAGAAGCAGGTATTTTTCAAATGATCAGCTGGTGAACTGCAACAGACGAAAGCTCTCTAACCACTCACCTACAGGAACATCTAAATTAAACAGAGTTCTGACCCAGGATACCCAGGACTAGTACAAAGCATTGTCGTCTTCCTTAACCTTTGTACTGCAAGTAGGCAGTTTAATGCAATGGGCCAACAGTGCCCTGAATAGAACAAATGAGTCAGCAATGGCTGGCACATATAATACATAAGGCTAATGTTTATAATCTTTAGAGAAACAATGAATTAGTATCAAAGGAATATGGTCAGTCCAAAGCAGCTGCAGGGCTCTTCTCATGGAAACTGTGAGTCCTGCCTATTTCAGAAGGGGAGTAGTAACCTGCTGACCTAAGAAGGAGAGTCTTTTTAATACCTGCCCCCTTTCCCTAGTACTTACCTGGAGGGGCAGCGGCACATGCCTCCCCTCACTATGTTATCATTATTATGTCATCCAGATCAATCATTTGAAGCTCGTTGGGTTGTAAATGCAGCTTTGATCATTCGTTACACTTTGTTAGTGTTTATCAGAGCCAGGACTCTACTAATCTGAAACAGCAGCTGTTACCAAGCAAGGAAATCTAGTCTCCAAATGCAGTCACTGCAATGTTGTTGTTTTTTTAAACTATTCTTTTCTAAAAATTCTGAAAACAATGATAAATAATACAGTTGCAAATGCAGAAAGTTGCTTTCACCCTTGAAAGAAGAAGACCCTATGAAAATGGGACATGACCTGCCCATTGTTCATTTGAAGTCCACAACTGCACCAGCAGGTGTGAAATATATACAGAAAAGGAAGTTCTCTACTAGCAAAACTTGCTGAGGGTCCGGGATTCCAGGCTGTAGAAAATAAATCTCTTAAAAAAGGAACCTAATGCTAGTTTTACATCAAAGTCAGTTACATATAAGGCCCCAGGGTCTGATCCATAGCTTACTGGAGTAATTGGGAGTCTTGCCATTCGTTACAAAGCACTTTGGATTAGGCTTGAGTCTCCTTTTTAGTTCCATGTACAAATCTATTGCAGTATATACTGCAATTAGGACAATGCAATGATACCATCACCATATAGATGAATAGTCTGCTTTAATTCCAAAGCCTTCTAACCAACAGGAGGATTGAAATTCTATCATATTATCATAGCAACACCTATGAGTGTTCTTTAGCACCATCTAGCTAACGTGTAAGGTAACCTACATAGCTGCAATGCCAATCTTCTTCCTACAGGTCTTCCATACCATTGACACTTATTTGGTTTAGCATTCAGACTTCAAAAGAGATAGTAGCTGCATACTGATATTGGGGAAAGGGTTGCGTTAGCACAAAATGCAGATGCAGAGTGTTCATTTCACAGAGGGACAGATGGGATTCCTTTTATTGAGCATCTGAGGTATGAATGTAAATTCCAAAATGCAATTTACATAGTACCTGAGTCAACAACTTGGGAAACTGACAGCAGGAAAGGCTAGGTGACAAAAATGCTGCTTTCCCCTGTAATGTCAGAGACTGCAGAATGCCTGAGAAAACTGAAGAAGCAGAGACTTATAGCAAAAGGACTTAGTAAAGCTGAATATTTGTCAGTATTAGACTGGCCAGAAAAACTTTGACAGAACTGTTTTCCATTGGAGAATGCATTTTCATCCAAATGGAAACATTTTGTGAAATCTTGTTGATTTTGACAAAATTTCATTATGGAGGGGAAAAAAACTTCCAACAATACTGAAATGTCCCTTTCTGATGTTTTTTTAATGAAATGTTTGATTTTTCGTTTTGAAATGGCTTTCTTTGTTTAGAATATTTTTATGTTGTACTATATAATATAAACTAAAAAGCCAAAATCCAGACAGAACCTTTCATTTTTTCCTCCCTGAATTTGCTTTGGCGGAGACTTTTGAAATCTTCAGGGTTCCCCCCCCCCCCAGTTTGGAATGAAGCCAAATTTCAAAATCTCAATATCCTTCGCAAAATGGAATGTTCACCTACCAGCTCTAGATAACACTGTAATTGAATTCTGTATTACTTAGACTGGTTTGATGGGGTTAGATCTGTTATTGTGAAGGGAGAATTGATATATTTAATGCTAACAGATGGATGGAGGAAAAAAGTAAGAAGATAAGAATATAAAGGGCACCATTATGGAACTATGCTGCCAGGGCAATCAGGACAGCTATCCATGCAGGATGATTCCCGAATCTGCAGAGCTGAAGGGTCCCTTCCCTGACGATCACTCTCTCCCCTCTGCAGAGTACCTAAACTGTACAGATATGTTTGTAGATGATAATAATTTAGAGACACTCCCTCATAAGGGACAGTATTATGAATGTGGAGATGTGCCTTGGAGGTGGGGCTTGGAACACCACATGGCTGTGTGCAGCAGCTCATCACAGAAGCTCTCCAGTTTGTTTTATTAAAAGTTTTATTCCTTTCTCATTCATTTGATTTGTTGTTTAATGAACCCCAAGATCATTACATAAACCTTTCATACCCTTGACAGTATTATTCTTAGATAACTCTCTGAGGTCACCTTGCAGAATTTTTTCCCTATCAGCTCCCTCCTATTGGTTTTCCACAGAAAAGAGGGGCATTCTCGTCCCCTAATGAGGGATACTGGGCTTCCATCCTAAGATGGAAAAGCAAAGGCTCAAGATTTGCTAAGGGCTCAGAGCTGAGTTTTCTGAATTCAAGCTCTAATTGTGATCTATTCACATAATCAAAATATCATTTTCAAGGTAGAGGAACATATACAGAAATAGTCTGAGAAAAGAAATATCAAAACCTGCAGATCTTATGCAACACTCCGACTGACTTCAGTGGGAGCTCTACATGAGGAAACTGCAGAGCCAGGCCCAAGAAGTTTGTTATAGTTAGTGTAGATGGTTGGAAAACAACAATATTTTTTTCCAAAAAAAAAAAATCAGCAAAATTTCATGAACTTTTTTTAAATTAAAATTTTACTTTTTTTAGGCAAGTTCTAATGGTCAGAACCCAATTAAATTGATTTAAGGTATGAGTGAAAGAGAATGCACAAACTATTAGCCAATTGATTGGCTCAAAAGACACTGATTCTGCAGAATGACTAAGAAACAAGAAAACCTTCACTTACAAAAATTATTGCCTGAAATATGATAGACTCATGATCTGTGAAGGGTACAGAACCATCCATAGTTTTACCAAAGAAAAAGGGAACAAACAAACAAGAATGGGAATGTTTTTTATTAGATCATAGTCAAACCAGAAAATTCATCAATTGCATTTTATTTTTCCCACCAAACGTAACAGATACCTTTATTTAAAGTATTAACCTTTTGGCCTCAGTTATTCAAAATACTTGCTGAACATTTTGAGCCTAAAATACAAAGGGCTCAGGTAATAAAAAGAGCGGACACAAGAAAATCATGTAAATCCAGTTCATGCCATACTGAGTTATACCCAGTGTCACACCATGTAATGGGGTTACAAACAAGAAAAGGAAATTACGCCAGGTCTGGCAGACCAATGTTTCTGAGCTATTCAATGGCAAAGAAAGGGTGTTGCTATTGTCGCTCCCATGGGGCTTTGTGACCAGAGACATTTAAGAGCATAGCCACTTCCATACTAGTAACTTGATATCCATCTTTACAATGATCATATAAGAGTATGATCATAAAGACAATATACTTGACTGACACTTGCCTATATTAGGGTAAAAGTCATAGGTTTTTTTTTTAAAACTAGCCTTTTATAAAATACTCTAGCTTTCTGCCAGGCAAGACGAGAACAGAATGGTGTGAGTCTGAAGAGATGTCATTCTCCCACCCTACCAATGAAATATACCACTAAGCTTTTGCACTGTCAAGGTTAATGGTCAGGAATCAATCAAAATGTAGAAAGTTTTCAAAGACAGTCCTATAGTTATTTAATTAATATAATTAGGGCAACAATATTTTATTTTTACCTCTATTTTACTTACTGCTAAAAAAGCATCCCCTATCTGCTTTCACATACATGTGTTGCAAATACGCTTTCCTCTCAAACTATTACATGTAGAAGTTGAACTTCCTGCTTGTATTACTGAGTTACTTCCATAAATACATTTTCTACAGAAGAATGTTGGTGAAACCAAGTCATATTATTTTCTCAAACCACTAAACATATTTGTGTGAGTGTGGGCGTGCATGCGTACGAGAGAGAGGGGTAAATCCAAAACTTTAAATCAAACTCCTAAAATCTTTATTGAGAGTAACATTACCTCCCTAATTAAAAGAAATACGTCAGTATCCTGCAATAATGGTCCAACATACTATGGTAATCTGTAGTGTCTGGGGTCACTATTGTTGAATGCTGGAAGGTAACATTTTCAAAAGCAGTTAACAGGCTAAGTCCCATTTTCAGAAGTCACACAGGCACTTAGGGACCTAATTCTCATTGAAAGTTAATGGGAACTCACATCTGAAAATGTGGCTTAGTGCTTTTGAAAATTTTACAAATAATCTTTATTTTTGAAATAAAGGTTGTCCTCATACCCCTCAACCTGATTTTACTACAACTTAAAATAAGCTCAAACAAAAAGAGAAGGCACTCAATGGCAGCAGTCCCGGGAAGCTGAATAAAAGCAATTTAAAGAAACCAGACACTTAGCATTCATACAGGGCCTGATCCAAAACCCACTGAACTCAACGGGAGTCTTTCCATTGACTTCACTGGGCTTTGGAACAGGCTTATTTTGACATGCTCTGAGGACAGATACGAGACTCAGTTCTTTTTTCTGGTTTCACAAAAGCAAATGTCTTTTATCATAATAATTATTATTATTCTCACTAAAATGAAATGTATATTTTCTCTGCTTTTTATTTACAACATAAAGTGCTCCTCTCAGTAAATCAACAAATATGAGTATTCATGTCACCAAGTGCTGATGATTAAAAATAATTACTTTAATGGTAGCTGGCCTGATGCCAAACATGATTAGGTTTTGCATTTCAAGCATGATAGTAGATAATTTACATCTCCTTTCACACCAATACCAAACTACTCCTAATGGATTCTATTTTAGTTTTTATGAATTAATAGAAATTTAGTGCCCAATTCACTATATTATAGCCACCATTTGCTTTCAAAATCCACGGAATTGTCTAGAAAAAGGGCACAAAGTATCCAAATCACATAGATTCTCCATGTTTCATATCCAATAAACTCATCCTCTCCCTCCCCCATCCCTGATGGCAATGTCCTTGCTTATGTCCTTAGAGGCACAAGAGGCAGAGTAAGAACAAAAAATTTCTTAAATAGGGAAGGTATTCCTGGTCACAAAGAAAAAATGATGAAGGCTTGTGAGGCTCATCCACCAGAACACAGAGGTGTGAAATCCTGGCTCCATTGAAGTCAGTGGCAAAACTCCCATTTCTTCAGTGGGGATGGCATTTCACCCATAATTTATTAAGAGAAATTGGACATTTGTCTTTGAAAAATATTAACAGATGCTTAAGGTCCCAAATCAGGGGCAGGGTGGGTATATATACAGGCTTAAACATTTACATTTAGATCTGAAGCCAGGGTTCTGGGTTTCCTCTGGCAAGAGTAAAGGATTATTCCAATACACAAAAAGGCATAGTCCTGCTTTGCTTTAGGCTGTCAAATTTTGCAGTGGCAAGAGAGAAACTCAAATTCCAATTTGGCAGCAAAGAAAAGGAGAAACTAATTTTTCAATATTCTGTTTTAAAGATTCTGTCTAAAGGAAACATGAAAATTCAGACAATAGCAATAATCTGCACAGAGTGTCTTCACTGAGCAGATGCACTGAGGGGAGGAGAATTCATGCAAAACAAACTGACCTTCATATAAGAGCAAAATCTTGACCCCAGCTATGTGGCCACATGCCACATAAGGCTTAGGGTTACCACCTTTGAAAGGCAAAAAAACGGCACCCCTTCCCACAAGGCAAGCCCGCCGCAACCCCAACCACATGGCAACTCTGCACCCCCCCTCTTCTCCTCACTCTTGCATGACTCAAACCCTCTCTCACACACACATGTGGTGCATTTGCGTGTTGGTGGGCAGACCGCTCCGTATTTTCAACAGTTTTGATCTGTTATCGCTTAAACTGCGGAAGCAGGAACACTGCCGCATCTTTAGCTGGACACAGAAACTTTTAACATTAGATATCCCAGAGTATTGTGATAATAATGCAAATCTTTAGACCCAGGTACAAAAAACCCCAGTGGATTAAATTATTTTTCTGGCAACTGGCAAATCCATAAAAAAACCCAGCCAGACTGGTCAAATACCGGCCAAGTGGTAACCCTAGTTAGGCTCAGATGGTCATGCAAATTAGGGTGACCAGATGTCCTGATTTTATAGGGACAGTCCCGATTTTTGGGTCTTTTTCTTATATAGGCTCCTATTACCCCCCACCCGCGTCCCGATTTTTCACACTTACTGTCTGGTCACGCTGATGCAAACAGGCTCTTCAGCAAGCCAATGGATGATTGGGTTTGGTTTGTAAGGGTGGGCAGAAGAGGACATGAACCTGCTACACAGTCAGGAGATGCAGAACTGCCTGGAAGGGAAAACGGGGGGAGAACTTATGAAAATAAGCTGCCTCAATCTCCCCAAGAGCAGCACTATGCTGGTCCTGACTCCCTCTTTCCCCCAGATCCTGGCCTCCCTGAGGATGTCACATGGGCCGCAGCTCTGTGCTGAGTGGGCTGCAAACGGGCTGTGGGCCACAGTTGAGAACCACTGAGCCAGAGGTGAAAAACTCTGAATCCCATTATCAATGCCCTGAGTCATCCCTTCTGGCTAGGCAGCACCTTTAGTGGACCCCCATCCCTCTGCAAAAGTTTGATTCACACATCCTCTACACTCTGATTTAACAGGAATTTCGACATCAGTGCTATTAACAGCAAAACACACAAAAACAGCTTTGTAAGAATCTAAATATTAAGCTTTATGGGTACCAAAACAATTGTTTAAATCTCAACAATCTAATTCAACGTTGTGATGGAGAATTTAACCACCCAAAAGTTAGAATATTCTAACATACAATTCCCACAAATACCATCACTTGGCTACTTTTCACATACATATCGAGGCATAAACTTAACAGTATATTCTCTCATCTAAAGTAAAACATACACAGAAGAGGTGAGAGTTACAGTTCTTTTCAGAACTTTGCCTTTCTTGAGTTTTATTTATATTCTCAGTGAACATTCATGAACACAAATTGAATTTTTATTTATTTCAGTTGCATTGAATACACTCCTAGGTAGAAGGTGGGTAAAAACAGGAACCCGGTATCTAGATCATTTCAAATTTCAGATGTGTTTGTATTCAGATCCCCAGATTAGAATCCAACAATTTGGCTTTTGATCTGGGACAGGAGTAAGCTGACTAAGGGCTAGATTGTGGCTTTAGGCAGAGCTCTGAGCATGGTGTAGTGCAGAAGCTACACCACCCAAGGAGTAGTCACAGAGGGCATATGTGTGGGACACCCCTCCAAGTCACAATTCCTCCCCTATTTCCTCCTGGGGAATGAGGTTCCTATAACCATAAATCACTATCCTCAGTCCCCCAAGCTCAGCTACTCTGACCAACAAGGCAGAGTGTGTGTGGAGCTACCCACTCCTCACCCTCCCTGCCAGCTCCCATCCTCTCTACTCCAGGGAATAGGGTGACCAGATGTCCCGATTTTATAGGGACAGTCCTGATTTTTGGGTCTTTTTTTTTATATAGGCTTCTATTACCCCCCACCCCTGTCCCAATTTTTCACATTTGCTGTCTGGTCACCCTACCAGGGAAGGAGTTAGCAGGCATGTAACCCTGCTCCTTCCTGTGCGTCGAGCCCCAAGGTCTGAGTAGCCCACCTAAAGGTGTAAGTAGGAGGTTCTGACTGCCTCTCACACTTTTCTGTGGGCACATGGTCTACATCACAATCTAGCCCAAAGTCATCTATATGTTTAGTTCTTTTTATAATTAAACTGTTCATCTATGCTATAGGATGGGGTTGTTTTTTGGGGGAGTAGGAGTGGCGGGAGGGCATAAAGAAACAGCGATCGAAGTTGGGGATTGCTCTGGAGGTTGGATGGTGAGAGGGATTTTAATGTGCTTAACTTAAAAAAAAATTACAACTCTCCCTCCCCACCAAAGAAAACCCAAATGAATGTTTCACGAGTATGACAAGTGCCTATCACAGCCCTGATCATTGTGCATATAGGTTGTACCCCTTTCTCCATGCTTTGTCTCTCTTTTTGCACTGTTTGGGAAGTGCCTCACAGATTTTGAGTGGTATTGCATTTTCTATCATAAGTAATCCCAAATTGAAAGAAGTCTATTTTCCTGGTAGTATTCAGTACAGCCGTGCTCTTTCAAGAAAAACTGAGAAGTGGCTGATCCCATGAGGTTTCTTTCTACCATTTGGGGCAGAAACCGGAATGACTGGCCATGTGATTTCTGATCTGTAGAATCTGTCCCCATACCCTAGCCATGATGACTTGGCCTCAAATCCAAACACTAGCCTAAACCTAATCTGGAGCCAGATCCAAAGCCTGCTTCTTGGACTCCTCTTCAATTAATAGGTTAAATACAACAAATATAAGGATTTCATTGAAGTGAATGAGGGATATAAATTAAACCCAACACCATATAGGGTATGTCCTGTTAATGTGTATTGCTAGTGATATACATAGTACAGCATGGAATCCATAGTACAAATAGATTCATAATAAACAAGGGAAAGCATATGCAATATCTGAAGAGCTGTCCCAGTGTTTGCTGTGAATATACATTAAGAATATTCCAAAAATCGAAGCTAAATCTTATATTTTTCCCTTCCTCTTCCTTTTGAATACTGAAGAAAACCCAAATGAAACACAAAAACCCAAACGAAAAACTCAAAACGAAATCACATCATTGTTTTGAGATCTGAGACAGATAAATGGTCTTACATGTTATAGGTAAAATTTTCAGAAGCGCATTCAAATTTGCATATGTGCAGACTTACACTCATGCACACAAATGGGAATTTGCACTTACAAGGGACTATCATCTGCATGCTCAATTGCCTGTTTGCATGTGCAATTGCAGAAGCCAATATGGAAAATGAGGTTCTTAATGTGCTAAACTATTTATGTACTAGTTCCATAGAGTAAGTTCAAGGCAGACTGAGAAGTCCTCAGGCTCTTAAATCTGAATTTCTTTGGCACTGGTGAATTTCAGTTATACCCTTTTTTGGGGGCGGGGGGAAGGGAGAAGGAGGCATCTGCTGTGTGAATTTTTAGGGCAATGAATTATTCCAAGCCAGAACAAAGGTGTATAAACCAAATAATGTATTAAGAATTCAGACATTGGTTACAAGGGGTAGGGGGGAACGTTTGTTTTGCACTTTGCTGGCTCTATTTACTTCAAATGAGTTGGGGCTGCTTTAACCAGATTTGAGTGTGACCCTCACTTTCTTTCTTTCTTTTATCTCTTCACCAGTGCTTCTCTGATGGAAACTTCTGAGGTTCTAAGCAATTTCTAACCTAAATACAGCTGCTTTATTGTTAATCCTCCCTCCTCACCTGAAATATGCATGTTCCTTTTATGTATAACAACAATGGGCCAAATCCTGAGGTTCTTACTCATGCTTTAATCAGGCAAAACTTCCACTGACTCCAATGCAAGTTTTTCTGGAGCAAGTGAAGGGCTGAGTGCTTATTCTAAGGGCTGGTCCACACTAACCCCCCACTTCGAACTAAGGCCTGGTCTACACTACGAGTTTAGGTCGACTTTAGCCGCGTTAAATCGAATTAAGCCTGGACATGTTCACACAATGAAGCCCTTTCTTTCGACTTAAAGGGCCCTTTAAACCGGTTTCTTTACACCACCTCTGACGAGTGGATTAGCAATAAAATCGGCCTTAGGGGGTCGGAATTGGGTTTGTGTGGACGGAATTCGACGTTATTGGCCTCCGGGAGCTATCCCACAGTGCTTCATTGTGACCGCTCTGGACAGCACTCTCAACTCAGATGCACTGGCCAGGTAGACAGGAAAAGCCCCGCGAACGTTTGAATTTCATTTCCTGTTTGCTCAGCGTGGAGAGCACAGGTGACCACGCAGAGCTCATCAGCACAGGTAACCGTGATGGAGTCCCAGGATCGCAAAAGAGCTCCAGCCTGGACCGAACGGGAGGTACGGGATCTGCTCGCCATATGGGGAGATGAATCTGTGCTGGCCGAACTCCGAAGCAGTAAACGAAATGGCAAAATATTAGAAAAGGTCTCCAAGGCCATGAAGGACAGAGGCCATAACAGGGACGCACAGCAGTGCCGCGTGAAAATTAAGGAGCTAAGGCAAGCCTACCACAAATCCAGAGAAGCAAACGGAAGGTCCGGGGCTGAGCCGCAAACATGCCGCTTCTACGCGGAGCTGCATGCCATTCTAGGGGGTGCAGCCACCACTACCCCAACCGTGTGCTATGAGTCCCTCACTGGAGAAAGACACAGGGAAGCGGGTTCGGGGGATGAGGAAGATGAGGATGGAGATAACATAGATAGCTCACAGCAGCAAGGAAGCGGAGAAACCGGTTTCCCCAACAGCCAGGATATGTTTATCACCCTGGACCTGGAACCAGTAACCCCCGACCTCACCCAAGACCCTGTGGGCACACAGGGGACCTCTGGTGAGTGTACCTTTGTAAATATTACACATGGTTTAAAAGCAAGCGTGTTTAATGATTAATGATTAATTTGCCCTGGCAATCGCGGCCAGTACAGCTACTGGAAAAGTCTGTTAACGTGTATGGGGATGGAGCGGAAATCCTCCAGGGACATCTCCAGAAAGCTCTCCTTCATGTACTCCCAAAGCCTTTGCAAAAGGTTTCTGGGGAGGGCTGCCTTATCCCGTCCGCCATGGTAGGACACTTTACCACGCCAGGCCAGTAGCACGTAGTCTGGAATCATTGCATAACAAAGCATGGCAGCGTATGGTCCCGGTGTTTGCTGGCATGCAGACAACATCCATTCCTTATCGCTCTTTGTTATCCTCAGGAGAGTGATATCATTCACGGTCACCTGGTTGAAATGGGGCGATTTTATTAAGGGGACATTCAGAGGTGCCCCTTCCTGCTCTGCTGAACAGAAATATTCCCCGCTGTTAACCACGCGGTGGGGGGGAGGGGTGAAGTGACCATCCCAGAGAATTGGGTGTGTGGGGGAGGGGAGTTAGTTGGGTTTGTGCTGCATGTTAACCCTGAAACCGCAGCCCCTCCTTTTACATTGCAAACCCATTTTAAATGGCCAACCCAACGGGTGCTTGGTATGGTTAATGAGAGCAGTACTGTTTTAAACCATCCCCACTTGTTAACAAGGTTAAAAAAGCCAAAAGACTGTGTCTTACCATGGCTGCCTGCAAGCTGAAATCTGTGGCCTGGCACTGCGTGAGTGATCTCTCACACCAAACCTGCAGGCTCTCAATATAAGAGGAAAAATGCGACCTTGTAACGAAAGCACATGTGCTGTGTGATGTGAACAGCAAAATCTAACGTGAAAGAGTGTACCCATTGTTCTCTAAAATGTATCTTTTTTAACCACCTCTCCCTTCTCCTCCACCAGCTGCAAATGTTTCTCCTTCACAGAGGCTAGTGAATATTCGAAAGCGGAAGTGAAGGACGCGTGACGAAATGTTCACTGAACTACAGACTGCCTCCCACGCTGACAGAGCACAGCAGAATGCGTGGAGGCAGTCAATTACTGATTTTAGAAAAGCCCAATATGAGCGAGAGGAGAGGTGGCATGCTGAATCGCTGGCTGAAGAGCAGAGGTTGCGTGCTGAATCGCGGGCTGAAGAGGAGAAGTGGCGTCAGCTTGTAAACAGAAAGCAAGAGTCGATGCTCCGGCTGCTGGAGCATCAAACTGATATGCTCCTGCGTATGGTTGAGCTGCAGGAAAGGCAGCAGGAGCAGAGACCGCCGCTACAGCCCCTCTGTAACCAACAGCCCTCCTCCCCAAGTCCCATTGCCTCCTCACCCAGACGCCCAAGAACACGGTGGGGGGGCCTCCGGCCACCCAGTCACTCCACCCTAGATGATTTCCAGAGCAATAAGTTTTAAAGTTTTAAAGTGCAGTGTGTCCTTTTCCTTCCCTCCTCCCCCACCCATCCCGGGCTACCTTTGCAATTATCCCCCTAGTTGTGTGCTGAATTAATAAAGAATGCATGAATGTGAAGTAACAATGACTTTATTGCCTCTGCAAGTGGTGCTTGAAGGGGGGAGGGTAGGGAAGGGTGGGGTGTTTGGTTTACAGGGAAGTAGAGTTAACCGGGTGGGTGGGGGGGGGCGGAGATTTCATCAAGGAGAAACAAACAGAAGTTTCACACCGTAGCCTGGCCAGTCACAAAACTAGTTTTCAAAGCTTCTCTGATGCGCACCGCGCCCTGCTGTGCTGCTCTAACCGACCTGGTGTCTGGCTGCGCGTAATCAGCGGCCAGGCGATTTGCCTCTACCTCCCACCCCGCCATAAATGTCTCCCCCTTACTCTCACAGATATTGTGGAGCGCACAGCAAGCAGCAATAACAATGGGGATATTCTTTTCGCTAAGGTCTGAGCGAGTCAGTAAGCTGCGCCAGCGCGCTTTTAAACGCCCAAATGCACATTCCACCACCATTCGGCACTTGCTCAGCCTGTAGTTGAACAGGTCCTGACTCCTGTCCAGGCTGCCTGTGTACGGCTTCATGAGCCATGGCATTAAGGGGTAGGCTGGGTCCCCAAGGATCACGATAGGCATTTCAACATCCCCAACGGTTATTTTCTGGTCCGGGAAGAAAGTCCCTTCCTCCAGCTTTCGAAACAGAACAGAGTGCCTGAAGACGCGAGCATCATGTACCCTTCCCGGCCAGCCCACGTTGATGTTGGTGAAACGTCCCTTGTGATCCACCAGGGCTTGCAACAGCATTGAAAAGTACCCCTTGCGGTTTATGTACTCGGTGGCTTGGTGCGCCAGTGCCAAGATAGGGATATGGGTTCCGTCTATCGCCCCACCACAGTTTGGGAATCCCATTGCAGCAAAGCCATCCACTATGTCCTGCACGTTTCCCAGAGTCACTACCCTTGATATCACCAGGTCTCTCATTGCCCTGGCAACTTGGATCACAGCAGCCCCCACAGTAGATTTGCCCACTCCAAATTGATTCCCGACTGACTGGTAGCTGTCTGGCGTTGCAAGCTTCCACAGGGCTATCGCCACTCGCTTCTCAACTGTGAGGGCTGCTCTCATCCTGGTATTCTGGCGCTTCAGGGCAGGGGAAAGCAAGTCACAAAGTTCCATGAAAGTGCCCTTACGCATGCGAAAGTTTCGCAGCCACTGGGCATCATCCCAGACCTGCAACACGATGCGGTCCCACCAGTCTGTGCTTGTTTCCCGGGCCCAGAATCGGCGTTCCACGGCATGAACCTGCCCCAGTAACACCATGATTTCCACAGTGCTGGGGCCTGTGCCTTGTGAGAGGTCTAGGTCCATGTCCATTTCCTCATCACTGTCGTCGCCGCGCTGCAATCGCCTCCTCCTCGGCTGGTCCCGGTTTTGCTTTGGCATGTCCTGGCTCTGCATATACTCCAGGACAATGCGCGTGGTGTTCATAGTGCTCATAATTGCCGCGGTGATCTGAGCGGGCTCCATGATCCCAGTGATAGCTATGGCGTCTGGTCTGAAAAAAGGCGCGAAACTAGTATCTGAAAGACCAGGGGAAGGAGGGAGGGAGGGAGGGAGGGAGGGAGGGAGGGGTGAGTGACGACATGGCGTACAGGTACAGGGAATTAAAATCAAGAAAGGTGGCTGTGCATCAGGGAGAAATACAAACAACTGTCACACAGAATGCCCCCAGAGATTGAACTCCTAAGCCTGGGTTTAGCGGGCCGTTGATTTGCCGGAGGGAGGGGGGAAGGAAATGAATACAGAACAAATCTATTTTTTACATCTTAAGACGACAGTGCAGCATGACTGATAGCCCTCGGCATTTTCTGGGTGCTTGGCAGCAAATACTGGGCGCTTACCAGTATGATGATGACGGATACCAATCATAATATACTATTTATTGCCAAAAGGCAAGGGGTTGCTGCTGTGTAGCAATGTAGCCCCACGTGTGCCAGCCACATGTCTGCCAGCACCCAGATCGCCCTCGGCCTCTTCTGGGTGCTTAGCAGACAATACTTGGCAGAAAATAGTATACTACGACTGATAGCCATCATTGTCCGACGAGGACGGTTAAAGGCAAGGGGTTGCTGCTGTGTAGCAATGTAGCCCCACGTGTGCCAGCCATATGTCTGCCAGCACCCAGATCGCCCTCGGCCTCTTCTGGGTGCTCAGCAGACAATACTTGGCAGAAAATAATATACTATGACTGATATCCATGATTGTCCGACGAGGACGGTTACCAGTCGTAATAAGCCATCTACTGCCAAAAGGCATGGGGCTGGTGCAATGCAGCCCTACGGCTGCCAGCCCCACAGCTACCAGCATCCCGATCGCCGATGAAGGCTACCAGTCATGCTGCACCGTCTACCGCCAAAAGGCAGTTAGCTGCTGCTGCTGTGTAGCAATGCAGTCCCACATCTGCCGGCACCCGGAAGACATATGGTGACGGTGAGCTGAGCTGAGCGGGCTCCATGCTTGCCGTGGTATGTTGTCTGCACAGGTAACCCAGGTAAAAAGGCGCGAATCTATTGTCTGCCGTTGCTGTGACGGAGGGGGAGGGGCGTGACGCAATGTACCCAGAACCCCCCGCGGCACTGTTTTGCATCATTCAGGCATTGCGATCTCAACCCATAATTCCAATGGGCGCCGGAGACTGCGGGAACTGTGGGATAGCTACCCATACTGCAATGCGCCGGAAGTCGACGCTAGCCTCGGTACTGTGGACGCGGTCCGCCGACTTCATGCACTTAGAGCATTTTATGTGGGGACACACACAATCGGCTGCATACAATCGGTTTCTATAAAACCGGCTTCTATAAATTCGACCTAATTTTGTAGTGTAGACATAGCCTAAGATACGCAACTTCAGCTACGTGAATAACGTAGCTGAAGTGGAAGTATCTTAGTCGAACTTACCGCAGGTCCACACGCGGCAGGCAGGCTCCCCTGTCGACTCCGCGTACTCCTCTCGCGGAGCAGGAGTACCGGCGTCGACGGCGAGCACTTCCGGGATCGATCCCAGAAGATCGATTGCTTGCCGCCGGACCCGGAGGTAAGTATAGACGTACCCGAAGGCATTAAGCACCCTCAGCTCCTATTGAAGAGGAGTTGCAGGTAGCTGAAGACACGCAGCACCTTGCAAGATTGAGCCCAAATATATTAGGCACCAGATATAGCAAATAAAATGTCTGTAGCTTCAATCTTTGGCTATGGAAGTCCCCAAAATGAGTTTGCACAGTGCAGAAGGTACAGTAGGCTGAAACTGGGCTGAATCCAGGACCAATAAAACATGCAGTGATGTATGTTGGGCAGTGAAATTTTTAATACACACATGTTTTTTAGGATCTGCAAATATTACGAATATTAAACAATCCGCTGAGTCCATCAGCAAGAACATTTCATTCACTATCCCCATGCTTTAGGAGGGTCCAATCCTGCTCTCATTAAAGTCAATGGGAGTTTCATAAGCAAGATGGAAGTTTTTGTACAGAAAATTGTATCTACTGAAATGCATTCCCCCTTGCTTTTCCTATATTTTTATGGAATTTGATGCGGATATTTATATACAGCACATGGCAGCTTAGAGGTTTGGACCTTAATTTTGCAAAATGAGATAAATAAGGGCGAGCTATGGAGTCAATAATCTATTCCCTCGTCTAAAATTTAAAAAAGCAATAAAAATTAATACAGTTTCATGTGGGAGGATGGGAGGTTTTATTATTTGCTTTTAATATGAATTAATCTAATAAATCTAAAGTGGCCTTTGACCGGTAAAAAGTTTGCATAAGATATAAATCATTTACCATAATTTAACAGGCAATGAAATGTCATGACAAATGTAACTGTCTAAACCATCCTGTTACCAGCTGGTACCTGCCGTGCAAGGATGTATCCATGTGTAACTGCATAAAGAGACACATCGAAGATTGATGAAGTGTGAGTCGAATGCCCAAAACTAATTGGGTTGGGTTTGGCTCTTTAGCTTTTTATGTACTACTTTTTACATACTTCTTCCTCCATTGCTTTCTCAAATGGTTAGGGAATTGCAAGTCAGGATTTCCAAGTTCTATTTTTCCTATTTTTGCTTCATTTTGCCCATCTTTTAAATGGGCATAAATAACACAAATATCTACCTGTCTCCGGGGAATTATGTGAGGGTTAGTTACTTCATGTTTGTAAGCTCCAGGTGTGAAAGGCGCTCTGTGTGCAAAATGCAGTATTGTTATGGTCCAGAAAACATGGGAGAGAAGAGAGAGGAAAACATGCTTCCCCCACCCTCCCTAACCAACTTTAAATGAAGCAGTTGTGGAGGGCTCAGCAGAGGAACTGCAGCAGCCATCACCCACACACTGTACTGCCAAGCATATCTTGCCCACAAGGGTTTTGACTTGCATGTACTTAGAAAGGCAGAAGACATATGGATCAGGCCAGAGTTGGTTCCTAAGAAGAAAGGGAGAGCAAACAGTCCACGAACACTTACTTACAAATGTACTCTTCTTCGCTGCCTTCTTGGTTGACCTTGTCAACTAAGGAGGCAGCGAGAGCTAATAATAATAATAATAATTAGCACTTATATAGCACTTAATCTTCAAAGCACTTTACAAACATTAACTAATTAACTAAGAGGCAGATATATATAATCTGGGAAGTCTGCCACATTCAGCCTTTAAGAAGCAAGGCCCTGACAACTGCCTGCACTACATGGAATCTCTATCGTTAACAATATCACCTGCAGCACTGTTTGCAGGCAACTGCGAAGGAGTAAGATAACAATGCTACAAGGGTCCCAAGTCCCCAACTTAGTTTATGAGGCCATCCTGTCATCCATCTAGATCTGCACAGAGTGGAATCTCATATCAGTTCTGTCCTGGAGACATAAATTAAGCAGCATCTTACTTAATTTAATATTCACGGAGCTTATTTTCCAACACAAGGTGTAGTTGCTAATGATTCTAAATATCTGTATTGTCATTGCTAGTCTCTTTAAATAATTGGTAGATACCAATTAACCTGGCAAAAGACACAAGTGGAGCGAGGTGAGGAAAACAGCAGCCTTTTGAGTCTTCTGCCATCCAGCACACCACGGATGGCCTTTTGCACCTGTATCCTATACAGTGAGTTGCAACCTGCTGCTTAGGCTGATGCTTCTGAAAATTGTTTCCTTTCTGAAGCTGGATCAAGATTTTTCTGGACTTGACAGAAGAGGCAAAGCACTGCCTTTTACATCCTACTCCTAATAGCACAGTAGTCAGCCTGCAAGTCAGTGGATGAGCAGGTTTAGTCAGTGAGCAAACCATTCTAGGTAAGTATTGCAGCATCTTTTCTCACCCAGGCTGTGTTGACATTATGGGCTGGACTGAGGCTGGCTCTTTGCAGCTAGACAAGGGGAGTAACAGAGCCTGAGGAGCCACTTTCCCTGGTTCTTCTACACAGAGGCTAGCCTCAGCAAGCTGGGGAGTGATGCCCACTACATGCTGGCACCACTCCCCCAAAGGGGGCAAGGAAGGGCCATGTGACAGGCTGGGTGAGGGCACAGTGATGACCCTTCTCGAAAGAGGTGGGAAGAGGTGGAACCATGGCCCCCGCTCCTCTGACAAATACCAGCAGCTGATCATGGAAAGCAACCAGTCTATGCTCCTCACAGAGTCTGGCTGAGCTGCCATGTAAGCACATGCACCAGGGAAACCACAGGAAAAATTCAAGCCACGTCCACCAGAATTCCTTCTACGACTCCTGCTACAGCGGCTCCCCAGTACACACCCCGGTGGTAGGGCTCTGCCTCAGGGATCAGATCCAAAGCCCACTGAAGTCACTGATTGAAAGACTCTCCTCGCCCATCAGGAGGGCTTTGGATCAGGCCCTAAAGATACAACACCGCTCTTGATAAGAATGCCGCACTATATATGTTCAGAGTATTCTGTACTGTTAATTATTTATTCGGGTGCCACCACTTTGATAGTTACAGCATATCCCAGTAACATTAAGCAGGGCGGCAGATGGGGCAACATTCTCCTTTGACTCAGGTTTGGTTGTTAAACCAAAAAATGCCCCCACTCAACCCCTGCCCCTCAACAAGCCCCGCAGAGCCTGTGAGCATCTAAACCCTTGGTAGTGGGCAATGATTATTTTTTGTGATTTCCCCTCTTTTTCATTATGTTTGAGATTGAGCGTCAGATTTGTTCCAGACTAGCAGTCTGTGGCAGTGGACGAGGGAGATGAGCCTCCACCCAGACAAAGGACCTACAACAACAACATCAAAATGAAAATGTATGAAATGTAAATGAAAGGCCATGTTGCCAGCTCGTTGTTGGTGAGGTGGTTGTGATACAGTGAAATGAAATTCATGCTTCGCATGCCTGCCTAGGGAAAAAAGAAAAACCCCTCTCTATAAAAACCAAATTAAAAAATGCTTTGCTGCTTTTACGTTGGAGCCAGGGAAATGTGACTGGGCTGTGAGCACAGCCTGTTGCACTGAAATTAAATCCAGCCCCTGTCACAAAAAAAGCCCCACACTAACAACTGGCACTGATTGCTACATTGGCCGATGCCCACATCAAAGGAAGGCTAAGGGACGAATGGGCAGGAAGACCAAATTAGTCTCCCACTCAGTAGCTGGTCTCTTTAGGTCAGGGTTGAGACACACTGATAGAGCAAGTGAAGGTAGCAGTGACCCATCTGTCCTTTTAGGTACTCATTTAGGTGCCTATCACCAAGGTAACTCGGGCCTCCCAAAAAGCATTGCAGCAACTATGTCCATGGCCTCTATCTGTCCTGTGGATAGCAGACTCCCTCCTCCAGAGCTGTCAATCCATCTCCCACCCCCCCATACTCCATTCAATACTATACAAAAATGATAACCCTCCTTTGGAAAGCATTCCCAGTGTGTATTACCAATACAGATAGGGGTAGGGCTCTGTAAGAAAATACCCTTGTGAAGCACAGAAAAGTAAACAACCAAAAAGCCCAGCATATGGTGGGTCTAAAACAAAATTCCAGCTCCCCCAGAATGGGATAAATTGTGCTCTTAGTTACACACCTGTACAAATCTGGACTAATTCCACAGAAGTCCATACAGTTAATCCATATTTGCCTCAGTGTAAATGAGAGCAGAATGGGTTTCATTAACTGTAAAACCACAGTGGGACAAAATCTGCTTTCAGTTACATTGGGGTAACATCCACTGAAGTTAATAGCAATTGCACCTGTGTATCTGAGAACAGAATTTGACCCTTTATATGTTAATTCACTTCATTTTATGGGAGGAATCAGAATTTACTACAAGATTGAGATATCCTTGCCTAAAACCCTTGTTAAATATTCCATTACCAAACTGAAGTGATTTCCTTACATATGATGGAGTCACCCCTTCTTTGGAAACAGCTGAACCATCTCTGCCAGAAGACATCCCTGGGGCTCATATAAACACTTCTGAAGAGCAAATTTTTTTACATTTGGAATGCATCAGATTACACCAAGTGTCAGGTATTTTCAAAAAATTTCCCAGGGGATGATACCGCTACAAGTTCTTCACACACACTATTCCTCCACATTACACAAGTTGAACACTGTGCTGTGCTATCCATATACTCAGCATGTTATTTCAGGAATAAATATAAAGATTTTCAGTGAAATGCGTTTAATAGTAGTTTGACCAGTGGTGTCACCGTCTTCCAAGACTACAGTTATGAGAAAGCAGTTTTTAATTTAAAAAACAAATCAATATAATACCCAGTCCTTCAGCTCTGCGAAACACACAGGCTAACAGATAATTTTTTAATGTATTTGTTTTTTGTGGAAGCCCTTTATTTAGAAGTTTACAGTACAAGATGAAATCATGTCCACTTCAGATCATTCCAAAAACAAAAAGAAAAAAATGTTACTTTCTTTTCTCTTTGCTTTGCATTAAAAGAATGTAATTTTGGTGACCGTACGGCTTCTGTAAGAATTAAATGCACACCTCACACGAATACACAGAACACAAATGTGCACACATTCTCATTTCATAAAGATCTCAGGTACAAAACCACAGTTCACACAAATACTAAATAATGACTCAATACAGCCAGACATACACACATTTACAAAAACCTATGGCATGCACTATAAATATATTATACAAAAGTACAGAGGAGATGTATACTATCTTGGAAGCTATAAGAGTCATTGTTAAGCTAAAACCACAGGGAACCAGATCCCAATAGCCCAAATAAAATCCAAAATTAAAAAACTACAAAAATATTTTGCAAGTTTTTTTCTTAGTTTTCCTCTAGAAATTTGGCCTTTTTTTAGTGCAAAGGTAGAACTCCTGCCATCATTTTCACATGAGTTCTGTGTGCTTGTGTGTGTGTGTGTGTGTGTGTGTGTGTATACCTGCACATGTACAACTGTTAATCAGACTGAGTTGAAGAAGATGTAGCAGAGAGGGAAAGATGTGGGTAGAGTGGTAAAGGGGAGAAGCAGTTCAAGTGCTGTTTTATTAGATTCCAGTGTATAACTGACGTACCAGCACCAAGGAAGTCTTATAGTTGTTTCCATTGCTGATCCTTACTGAATGGGTCTCGTAACCCAAGCAGCAAGCTAGCAGGAGCCCTTCCCTACACGGAGACAGCATATGAATAGAGACGGCTGCATGAATAGTCTGTGTGTTCAGAAGCAATGGGGAGAGAGCGTACAATAGAGGGAGTGGCCTCTGAGGCAAAGGGAAGCATTTGCCTGGTATAAATCAGGTCTCCCCTGTTATGCTTGACTCCTCCACAGCATGTTCATACAAGTCAGTGAAATACCCAACCTATCTCTGGCAGGTAGGTCATATGTAGAGAGATAAATGCTCACCCTGCCCACAGGCTTCCAAACACCCTCTGGTTCACAGGCTCTGCCCAGGGCTAATCCTCCCCTTCCGTAATTCCCTTGGAATCAGTCATTAGCTAACCCTCTTTCTACCTGTCACAATCATTGGTAAATTCCCAGTCCGGACTCACCCCACCCAGCAGCCCTAACATGAAAAGGCACCTAACAATGTTCAGCCGTCTAATTAAAAACACCCCCTAATAAATTATTTAAAAATGGAATTTAGCAAGAGACATAGATACAGAGAGATGGCACACAGGAGCTTTTCCCACAGGACCTATTTCCTCCTCTTGTTATCTGAGATGCCATGTGAAGCCAATGTACTATTTACATATAAAAATGAAAGGCAATAAAAAGGCTATGTAATGTTGCTCTGCAAGCAATGGCATGCCTACATAACCTAACTCTTTGGAGTAGGGGTCTTCACACATTAGTCTAACATTCCTTTGACTCCTACAAAGTGGAATAAAACCTATTTCAAATATATTATTTGATGAAAGCAGATGTCAGCAGATACCGCCTATGTAATTGATATTTGATTTATTCAAGATTTATGCATGCTGTGCCTTAGATTTATTAATGATAATCCCCTGCTCTTGTGTTTAATATAGTGGAACCAAAACATAATTTGCTGGGATCAGTCAGAAATGCATCAAAGTGATTAACTCTACATGCAAACCATTATCCAGTGACATCCCTACTGTGCATAGTGCAAAAGGAGGCAATAATACAGTAATTGGCTTCACTTAAGCAAGTTAGATATTTGCTGTGATTGCTGGTAAAATTTGGTCCCTTTAATCTCTATGGTTCTATGTCTGCTCATCCTTCATCTTCTTTTGATGCATTCCTTGTCTCAGAAGCATCGGAAACTTAAAACAAAAACCTGGCAATTAAGCGTGAGAATCATACTCAGCAAAGCAATGAGATGTAGCTCTATCCTTGGAAACAACTTGATTGAATAGTGTCTAGTTCTGTCTTAGAGCATTTTCACAGGTCATCTTTGTTAGCCAGCACCCATGTGGTTACGTGATGTGTTGTATGGACTCCACTAGGTAGGCTGGCGGCTGTGATGCATTTGTCCTGAAATAGGGGAGATCTGGCCCTTCATGTGGACCCATAGCCCCATTTGGAAGGTGTACATGTGTACGCATCCCACATTAAGGCAGGCAGGGAAAGGGTTAATTGGCCGCAAACGGAATCAGGCAGATGGGTACATAGGCTAGCTATGTGAACAACCGGATGGTTGCAACTCACGGAAAAGCTTACACGGTGGGATTCAGTTAGATGGGGAGAGACTGTGATGACAGAGGTGGAGGAGGCGTGTGAGAGTGGGATAGGTTGGAGAGGAATTGTTGAGGGGCAGAGGGATAGAAATGGAAGAGAGGTGAGGAGAAGTTATGTGGGGGAGAGGAAGGAGAGGTGCATGGTACAATTGTGAATGTGCCAAGGAATCAGGTGACAACTATCGCTGAGCAAAGATCAGCAGGAAACGATGCCAAGCCCTACACCTCTCTTTTTTCTCCAACAGCCTGGAGGTAGCACGCTGGGTCTGGTGTCCCAGAGTGAATTTGCTGATCCATTGGGTCCAGGGAGTAGAGTAAGAGTGGAGTCAGTACTGCTAGATAGTCTCCCACGGAAAGACCAGAAGTTGCTCAGTTCTTGGGTCTGGGTGCAGATTCTAGAATGAAGAAGTAGTTTGGTGGGGGAAAAAAGAGGGTGCAGGGCATGAGAAGAGACCAAAAGACCCAGTGAATTTGGACAGAGTCAGTGAGGAACCTGATTCTGAAACTGGTGTCACCTCCCTATGCACCCAGCCTGAGTAGCTGCAGCCTGAGATGTTCTGTAGACCAGATCAGTGATTCCATTCCTGGGCAGTACCATTTAGGTTACATGTCCTAGGAGTTGTTTTACTTCTGGACAAACCTATTTGGGTAGCATGGAGCACCCATGTTGTTTCAGTGTTGATGGACCAAATCCTTCAATCCTATCAGCAGTATGGTGACACCATTCTTGATGACTGAGTCATCTATAGGATTGAGTAGGAGTCCCACCTAGTGAAGACAGAAACCATGTTATCCTTGTCTTCTTTAGGCATTGTAACAGCAAATATTACTAAATCTGACATCATCTAAGTTTAATCTCATTGTCTAGGACACACTCCCTGTAAAAAAGCCAAATCTGTCAGAGGTGAGCAAAATTCAACCCTCTATGAATGCTCATAGGCCAGCACAACAAAAAACAAACAAGCAAACAAAAACTCCAGTCATTTTTAGGACTTACAGGCTATTATCCCGTGCCAGGATTTGTCACCATAGCAGCTCCCCTGACCAGCCTCACCTGGAAGAGAGCCCCAGGTACATTTACTGGTCAGAAGCCTGTGAAATACCATTCCAGGCTTAAAAAAACAGACAGCTGGTATTATGCTGCCCTGACATGATAAAGAGATTATCTTTCAGCCCAATGCTTTTGAAGCTGGCCTTGGGCAGAACTGTCCAAAGGAACAGGCTAGAGGAAGACTGGCGTTCAATCTAATCAGAAAGCTGTTCCCTCAAGAGAAAGCCTTAACTGAGAGGAGTGTCTAGCTGTCAAACAGAGCACTGGGCACTCTGCTATTACTACACAGGGAACCAATCCATGATAGTCATGGATTATGCCCCTTCCTTCCCTCCACTCAAAATGGCCAAATGTAATGAAAGATGCCAATACCCGCTTATGCTCCTTCTAGGACTGGGCTCTGCAATACAGATTTTTTGTCCCAACAAGGGCTCAGCAGATCCAAGGTCCTCCTTTGAGGGTGTAGGTGAGCAAGGGGGTTCATGTAAACCACCCAAAGCAGACAGAAAAGGGACCATTGTCTGCAAAGAGAACCAAGCAGTGGGCCTGCCCTACCCCAGAAAAGCTGCTCAGTCTCTTGACTAGAAAAGGAGAATCTCCACTAGGGGTCACTAGGGCCGGGTTAGAAACGAGGCAGAGTGATACTGGTACCTCGGAGAGGAAATGCTTTCTCTCTTTCTTTGCCCCCACCCCAAAAAGGCAACAGGCCCAGGAGAGACCCAGACCAAGCCCCAACCAAAGAACACAGACTGGGAACTAGCTACTTTATTTACATAAGAGCTGGTGATGAAAGATTATTTATATCTCTCTTACTCCCTTTCCTGCCCCCCACCCCCCAGGCTGAAGAAAACCCACCTTCATTTGGCAGTTGCCTCTCCCTTGGGACCAGACTGGAGAAAGTCTCTGTTGGTCAGAGCAGAGATGCTTGGTGCAGACGGGCATGTGTGCCCGAAAGCAGCAGTATTTATGGTTTTCCCCTTGTTTTCCCTTTGTGCTGGTGCACAATACTACCATCAATTATACAGTGCTGTGGAGCCTCACCTCTCACGAAACCTGTAACACTCACCAGGATAGACCCCCTGCGTGTGGCACAGGGGGAGTCTTTCTCAAGATCTTCTATATAATATCAGTAATTCTTTCACTTGTCAACGTGGTTGTTTACAGTTCCAAGTGATCTCAAGTTTCAAAAGTACACTACTGACAAGCTAAAAAGACGGCAACAACTCTGCCTGGTAGGAATAGGCTGGCCTGGGGATTACAGCCCCTCTTTGAATGGGACTAGGAACAATCTACTACTTCTCCAGAAAAATGTACATCATTTACAAGAAGTCTAGATTCACATCACAAGTTCATGCAGCTTTGAGAAATCCACCCACTGTTGGAGAGCTAATTAATCTATTTATCCAAACTTCTGGGATTCAATCTGATGATGGGGGGTTGTGTAGCAAAAAGGAATCACATCATTAAAACATTGTACAATTTATTTCTTTTTTTAAAAATTGCTCACGCGGTTATATACTATTCTGCTTCATTGTTCTTCCATAAGCGTTATGTTTAATTACAAGTTATGTCCCAGAACACATTCCTACCTGTTCCATGGAACAACACAGACAATGACAGCTTCTGATCATGTTATTTCAAGTCCTCCAGTTGCTGCCAAGACAATACTGGAGATAAGGTAAAGAACTATGCTAACACAGCTTAAAGAAGCACTCCTGTGCATTTTTAATGCCATCAGTGAATTGTCGCCAGAACTCAAAATGGATACTGTCGAAGCTTTCTATTTAATGCTGTTCAAGATTATCAGCATCGCAACTTTGCTATATTGTGTTCTATGTTATGTCACTAAGGACAAAAACCATCCAAAAGCATGGTACATTATATATACATGCAACCCCCTCCCCCAGAAATGTCAATGGGAAGGGGGAAGTGCAGAAGACAACACTAAATCATAAATGGCTACATTGTAAGGGGCAGTGCAGCTGGAGCAGACAAGAGATTGATTGCGATGCAGAGTGTGACAATTCCTCCCCTGCTTCCCTCCTGCTCTTGAGTGGATGGAGGTAGTAAGTTATTTCACCCCTTTTAATAGAGTAATTTACACCTGCCCCCTTCTCCCCACCATATGCCCTCCAGCAAGTGGAGTCACAGTTCCTCCCACTCTCTGTCTCCTATTTGGTGACCAGCCTTTGCTCTCCTCCCAGTGGCTAGATTCACAGTCTGAGCAGGGCTAACCAGGGAGGTGAGAGGTGCGTGGGGGGCACGGGGTGGAGGCAGGTTAGTCAGCTATTCAGGGAATACAGGCAGAGATATTCTAGTTTTCAGGGTTCTTTCAGCAAATCTGCTGGGCATCATTCTGCTTTCACTTACCCTGATGTACGTAAGGAGTAACTCCACTGAACTCAATGGAGCCACATTACTGGGTGTGTTGGGGCACCACAGGCACAGGAATGAAGGACAGGTGACTTTCAAGGACTGCTTGCTGATTTATTTAGGGTCATGCCTACAAATTTGTAGTGGGAGGAAGGTAGCAAGCCAGATCAGGTTTCTCACATTGTGTTATGATGAAGGATCGAGGCACTACAGATGCCATTGACAAATCCGATGACACAGAGGAGACTGGTCTGCTTTGCCACTAAAGAAACTCTAAACTGTGAGCAAGCCCTTCAAGAGTGCCATGAGCTAGAGCAGCGTTTTTCAAAGTTTGGGTCGCGGCATGTAAGGCACTGGGTGGCCTTGCTTAGCACCCAGGGAAATCATGAGATTATTTTAAAAAGCATGAGATTTTAAAAATAATAAATTCTGGATTCTTTTTATTGGCCTTCTGGTGTCTGAGGCTTTGTGGAGCCCTTTTCTCCACAATCATAAGGGCTAGAAACTTACTTTTTCTTTTAAATGAGAGCTGAGGTTCTCACATAACCCCATGGTTCCAGGAGACTGGGCATTAAGGAAAAAAAAGCAAATATAATGAGATGTGCAATGAACTCGCACGAGTTATCGACAGTGAAAGAAGCACAGCACATTTGAGAGCCCGCTGGCTACAAGGCAGAACAATCTTATTAGTAGGCTTGGAAGGTCAGGTAGTCTCTCCCCTGTTAAAAGTAATATTGAACTTTTGGACTTTTCAATATTCATATTTGTTGAAAGTTGAGATTTTAATAAGTTGTAAATGGTCTGTTTAGTAGAGGGGTTTCTAAAGCTGAAAAATGTGCTAGAAAACACATACAGAGTTAATAATGTAGGTCTCTCTACACCCAGAAGTACTACCAACTTGCCTCTATCACACCTGGCTTTTTACTGATAAGGCATTTATCCCTGTTATAACCACTCATGAAACTCAATCTCTAACTTTCATTACAGCTTTTGCTGTGTATCATGAGGCTTGGACCTGTGGAAAGGTTCCTGATTTCTGCAACAGCAGTCTGCATATTCTTCAGCGAGCTCCACTTTTTAAATCCCAAAGTAGGTCCAAAAGGCATGAGGGGAAAGACGAATTTGCATCAAGCCAATGAATTAACACTGCTTCTATCTGCCACAAATTCCATGCTCTTTGAGGACTTTTAGATTAATTGATGCAGGCTGCTTTGCTGGTGTTAAGTTTGTACGTGTTAATCTGTTGAATATGTTATTGAATCCATTCTCGAACTATAATCCCAATCTTCCAAAACCTGCTGCACATGCGGATGTGCTAAGAGGAACAGCAGAACATCATTCTCAGCACTGCCATGATCAGCCATCGACAATTCTGACAGTGGGCCTTCTTCCAGAGAAAACAACCGCTCTGATTCCTTTTGTCCATCTTTCACTACTATGAACTATGAAGAGTTACCTAATGCCGAGTAACATCTCTTTTTATGACATTTAAGGCACTCAGCTTTTCAGGCTGGTGACAGTTTCCAGACATGTTACCTCACCTTCCCAACAGTTTTCTTTGTTTCCTGTCCATGTTGTCTCAGGGTTTCTTCTTGTGTTTCTTTTTAGGCTTTTTGGTTGAACCTTATTACACCGAAATTTACATCCTTATGTTCTCCCTTTTCTGTGCAGGAGAGTTGCTCAGTTTTTCCAGTGAAATATACATCAAAAATTTCTTCTCTGTATTCTATATGTTCTCCTGAACTGGAGCTAGGCCTCATGGCAGTGGTATGCCATCTGCCTCATCTCCTATAGTTCATGAGGAAATGTACTTGGCGTTCGTCCCTACTTCTGAGTGATGTGAGACCTACAGTATTAACTCTAAGTGCTGTTCAGCACACGATGCAGCATTCCCAGGTCCCCACCACTCCTCTGCCACATGACCTCTCACTTCACTTCAGTTCGTTCCTATATCTCACTGATTAACTGGTGACGCCCTGCTCCTAGTGTACCCATGAGGGCATGGTTGACGACATTCTAGGAGGTTCAAAGAAAATGTAGTTCTCAGAAAGTCTGGAAGGTTCCATGAGATTCTACAAAGGACCAGAACATTCTAGGAGGTTAGTGAAAAATTGATCCACATATGGAATACCTGAAACATTTTACTTCAAACATTCTATTTTCCTTTTTGTCGCTAATAACAAAAACAGCACCCTGAGCCTGCTGCCTCCCAAGCCCAGCACCCCAGGCAGTCACCTGGGTCGCCTGCCCCTAAATACAGCCCTGAATAGTATGCAGTAATGATGGTTTAATAGGTGAAATGCTTCCCTTTGAAGTTAGTGCCCCAGTTTGGCACCAGAGTACTGTGCTGCTAAACATATTGAGCCATTGTAATCCATGGAGATGCATACGTGTAAATAAAAGAAGAATTTGGCACACTGTCTACAGGATAAGCTATAAAATAGATCTTCTTCATCAGTGGCCAAATAGCTAAATATATGTATTAATTGTAGATCTTATTGGCACAGTTCCCAAATATGAATGTTGAAACATTGTCCTGACCTCCTGTAATCATGGTTAAGAGGATTTGCCATTGATACACCAGCTCAGAGCTGGATTTACTTCAAAAATAAAAAAATAAAAAGCTCCTGCAATGGCATGAAGCATGTTTTTGTGTTTAAGAAATCCAGATTAGTGTTCCACATGGGGTACTCAGAATAATTCCATATTTTATTTTGGGCCCCTCCAGAAGACTCCCACAGACAGGGTGAAAGTTTGATTCTATAACGAAACAGAGGTTTATTGAATAGGACAAAATGGGAGGAAATCTATTCTACAACCTTAAGTGAGCTTCTACCCATGGAAGACAATGAGATGCACATCATTTTTCTTGAACATTTTAGAAAACAAATTAGGCAAAAAGCCTAAAAATAAAAGGAACAAAAATAAAAGGAACAAAACTTCAAGACATTACTCTTTCAGAAATGAGTAACTACTTTTGTATTTGTATGTATATTAATATGTATGTGTGCATTTGTAAGTGCATCGTGTGTGTATAATATGCATACCCACGTATATTACATATGAACACAACATAAAATATAAATAGGCTGACAGAAAAATCACAGAATCCTGTCTCCTAAAAATTCTTGGTACAGATACAATAATTAGATAACTTTACTTTTGAATGTAGTATAGTTAAAACAGAGGTTTCCTAATGGTATTTTAGAATGAGGAGGAACACTATTAATACAAAAGTCATTTATAGTATTTCCTAAACTGCCATGAAGGGATACAATTAATTTTTTTTTAAAAATGCAATGAAAATAGGGTGTTTTAAAAATAAATTCCTCTCCAGTGTTTTGAACCTAAACATATTGTGGTTGTGTCAGGAAGATAATAAGATTGCAAACAACAGTGAAACTGATCAGTCATTTTTGTATTGCTTAGTCGTGATGAGTTAAATTCAAGAAGTGAACAAAGAACAAAGATGATGAAAAGTGAATTAGATTTTTAAAATTCTTTCAATAATCTATTCAGAAATTCATTTGAATAGTCTGTGGGGCTATTACTGACACTGGTAAGGATTTTTATTATAAACACATGTGGACGTATGAATGAAGGATAACTTTTGAAATCAATGGGAGTACATGGGTGGAAAATTTTAGGGGGTAAGGGGAGCGAGTGTAGACATACACTCAGTCAGAGCAAAATCATGCCTATAATTTCTATTTTATTTTATTTTCCACCCTGATCTGTTCTCCTTTCAATTTGCTGGAGGTTATTTAAATGCTCTTATTTAACGTTCTCTCCTCTTTAGCAGCCGTGTCTCCAGTTTTTCCTCTATGTGTTCAAGTCTGGCTGTCATGCCAATCTTGTCAATGCCCCTTTAAACTAAAGCAAATAGACTGACGACTTTCATCCCAAACAACTCGCTGGAATATAAAACTCATCAAATCAAATAAAAATGCAAAAGAGATTACAGTCAATAAACATCCAGTCCTTCCAATAGTAGGCAAGTATGATATGTAGGCATTTTGAGATGTAAAGGGAAGAGACAAGGCAATCTGAGGTGGGCAAGAGTGAGAATGAAGGGTTGTTGGTGTGCCTCTGATACATGGAAGGATCCTATCTGAAACAAATAAATACAGTGACAGAGAATGCTGCTTCTTCTCTTCCTCTAACCCCTACAACCCACTGTTATTAAATGCTAAGCAGCAGCTGCAAGACCATTACTGGGCCTTCCTGTGCAGCCAAAAAGGTTTTTAAGAAACTTGTAATAGGTTGTTTTTGGAACCAAAATGTAATTTGTTTATACCACTTCTTGAGGAGTATAATGGATGAAGGAAAAGTGAAGCAGAGAGAGAGTGAGAGAGAGAGCGAGCACGCACACATGAGATGGACTTTCATAGAATAACACAGCATACTAATTCATTCTGATATTGCTATTTAGTACCTGCAAAGTCTACCATTATGCATTATTAAATTCATGTATTATTGAATCACAATCCTTGTTGCCTGGTCAGAAATGTAGATGATTTCTTAGCTTAAATTAAAGCACTGCTTCCTTATTTGAATAAAACTGCATTACTGGCTGCCTAGCATGATAATCAGAAAACTGCATTAGGCAGGTAGTACTGTATGAATTAAAAAATAATGAAACAAGATTTTTCAGTCAGACATTGTTCCCTTGCCTGCTTTTCATGACAGCGTATTTCCTACTTTGAGTTGATAAGACAACGGCAAATGAAGATAACAACATGAGAGCAAAATCATTCACTCTAATAGGCTCCACCTGTGCAGACTTCAGCTCATTTACATGGCTGCAGAAAAATTAGAAATCATGCAGCAATTAGTCTGTTCTAGATTATGCACTGTGTCAACTGATACCACTCTGGAGAGCACTAGTGCTAAAATGGTTTCAGAAGATAAATCTACTAGCCTATACAAACATTTTTAATTACCTGGAAAACAGAATTGCCTGTTTGGAAACCTCCGTTGTGAACCCAGGCTGCCTGAACAGCACTGGAATCAGATGTCACAAAATTCAAATGTTTATATAATTGACTTTTATAATGTTTGATGACTTGTTGAAACTGAAATCGTGTCTCTGATTCTGCTGCTTTGTACTGCTGAGTAGTTAAAGGAATATCTGTTCAGGGAAGTGTAATGCATTAGAAATATAAGGGATTTTCTTTTATTGCTTTAGTATGTTTGCTCCCTTCAGTCTTGGACTGCAAAGCCTAATCAGTCTTCCTTAGAGGTTTTTAAGGTCAGGCTTGACAAAGCCCTGGCTGGGATGATTTAGTTGGGGATTGGTCCTGCTTTGAGCAGGGGGTTGGACTAGATGACCTCCTGAGGTCTTTTCCAACCCTGATATTCTATGATTCTATGATCTATTGTCAAATGATTACTGGCGTTCAGCAACACTGAGACAATCCAACAACAGCAGCTATTTAGATGATAAAAATTAACAGCCAAACTGTGTACTGCTACCTCACTATGTTGAGCAGTTACTTGCCCAAGTAGGCCCAATGAAACCAATGCAACTACTCTTGTAAGTAATTGCTCATCAGTGTGAATAAGTAGTTCACAATCTGCCCCTAAATTCTTTGCCAGGGATAACATATGTTCTGGTAGAAGTGCAGAGCCGTATCCCCAGCTAGTGTAAATCTGAATGGGTCCCTTGAAGTCAATGAGGCTATGTCAATTTACAGCAGCTGATGATTTGGCCCAGGGGATTTTATTGAGAGTCCATTGGATTAGAGCAGTGGATCTCAACCTTTCCAGACTACTGTACCCTTTTCAGGAGTCTGATCTATATTGCCTACCCCCACGTTTCACCTCATTTAAAAGCTATTTGCTTACAAAATCAGACATAAAAATACCAAAGTGTCATAGCACACTATTACTGAAAAATTGCTTACTTTCTCATTTTTACCCTATAATTATACAATATCAATTGGAATATAAATATTGTACTTACATTTCAGTGAATAGTATATAGAGCAGTATAAACAAGTCATTGTATGAAATTTTAGCTTGTACTGACTTCACTCGTGCTTTTTATGTAGCCTATTGTAAAACTGGGCAAATATCTAGATGAGTTGATGTAGCCCCTGGAAGACTTTGCATACCCCCAGGAGTATGTATACCCCTGGTTGAGAACCACTGGATTAGAGATATATTTGTAACTTTCTTGGTTATAAAAGTATCTAATTACATTTTAAAATAGAGCTTTTATTATATATTGAGTTTCTATCCCTTAGGGGAAAGTCCTATAGAATTTAAGAGGGATGAAACCAATTGACTTCAGTAGAGTTTGCTCTAAAACCTATAGAATTTCAAATTTCTATAAGTTTTATTGGCCATCTCTTAGAATTCCTGAATAGTGATATAATTCCCCATTAAATTCCACAGAATGGGTAAAACAAGTCTTTATAGAATGACTACCAGTTTCTATATTGTCTATAGGACATTTCCATGAAACGTATCATAGTTTTGCAATTTTAACTGGATTAAGTCAGTAAGAGTCCCTTTTAAAAAAAAATAATGGTCCCAAATTTAGTTACAGAATCCACTCCCTGATGTAGAATTTGCAGAATCTACGTTTTTTATTTTTTTCCTTTTGACATGTTTTGTGTGCAAGTCAGTTTCTTACAGAATAAAATGTACTGAACTTTAGTAGAAATAATTGTCAACACCACACTAATGCATATGATAGGCCTGAGTCTGACTTCAAACCAGTTTCACACCAGTATAATCCTACCACTGTACTTAGCTGGAGTTACTCCTGATTTACACTAGTGTATGTATTAGACATTGTATTAGACATAGGAAGCATTCCCAAGAGATGGAGGTATAATTACAGTGGTGTAGCCTGGCATCCCTACTCCCCACTGATGCCTACCTACTGAAATAGCCCCTTCGGGCTAGGCATGGCTGCTCTAACTCACTCCAGGGTGATCTCCTACAAGTTCCAAGATCAGTGTAGTGTGAAGGTAAAGGATGTCAGCCCTATGTGTAGTTCTAGTTGTAGCTTTACATTAAATGTCACCTTTACATTAACCATTAGGATGTAGAAAAGGCTAAGCACATTACAAAATGACAGATGACCTAGCATGACTCAGTGGCTGTGATTAGCAATTCAATAATTTGACATAGTTTCCATGCACATCCAATGAGACCATTTTTAATATTAAATATTTCAACATTTTGATGTACCAACTCAACATTCCAACATAACAACAATGGAAACGGGGCTAGAACCAAGACAAATAAGCACTGTAAAGTGTGTAGACTTCGTATTTGAAAAATATTTCAAGTGTGTAGCTTCTTCCAGGAAGCATTTCATAATTAACATCAGAAAGAAGTCAGCAGCCTGAGGCCTACATTTTCAAAAGTGACAAGTGATTTTGGGTGCCTCTGTTTTTAGAAGCCTGACATGGAACATCTTAAAGGGGCCCGATTTTCAGAAGGTGACTGCACGGCACTTCTAAAATCAGACACCCTTCAGAGGCTTCAAATTGGGCACCCAGCAATGGGAAGTATCCAATAACATTAGTCATGTCTGAACATTTAGACCTAAAACCCTGGGCCAACTAAATAAGTAAATAATTGTCTTGTAAGAACCTTTTATATAAATAAATTAAATGTGTTTTAAAATTTCTCATGTTCGGTTAATGTATTGGCTTCAAGTTGCAATGAAGCATTTTATGGTGGATCAAAAGTTTAAAAGGACAAGCCCCAAATGCATTATATTGTATTACAAGCATTTTGACATAATTTTGAGAAATATTTTTTCTTCACATTTGGGAACTTATTTTTATGATAGTTTCTTTTTAATGATTTTTGAAATGTGATTCTTTTGAAAATGATAAAGAATTAATTTTGAGTGTGTGTGTATACACACACACACACTATATTATATACATACACACACACACACATTACACACATACAAATACACTAAAGGAATCTTAAGGTGGCAAAGTCAACCACTCAAAAATTAGGAAATGCCAGAATTGAGGTTTCTTGTGTCAAAGATACATAATTTAATTCCACATTCACATCAAATAGTTAGAGTTACAAGTACTCTGATCTGTCCCTGCAATTCATTTTGTGGGCTCCAAAATATAAATGCAAACTATGCAGGAACGTATTGTACCTGCAAAAAGGAAGGCCCAGCCTCAGCATGTTTGAAAATCTGCTCATCATACCAACCCATGAGAACCAATCTCTGGGCCAGAGTCTCCGCTGGTGTAAATCCGCATGGCTTCATTGACTTCGTTGGCTCTGCACCAATTTACAACCACAGTGAATCTGACCCTAGAGCAGTGTCTCCAAACTTTTTTTGTCATGCCCTCCCTTACCTGTAATGTAATCTGTCTGCGCTCCCACCCCCCGCCAGGAGCCGGGGCCGAGAGCAGGCCCGGGGCCTGGAAGCTGAGGCTGGAGCCGGAGCTGTGCCTGGGGCCAGAGCCAGGAGCAGGGCCAAGGCCAGGACCAGAATCAGGGCTGGGAGCTGGGCCACAGTTGGGAGCCAAGGCTGCAGCTGGGCCATGGTCAGGTCCAGGAGTCAAAGCTGGGGTCTGGGGCCAGAGTGGAGCTGTGGGCAGAGCAGGGTTGGGTAGTGCTCCTGTAGGGTTGCCAATTTTGGTTGAATGGATTCCTGGAGGTTTCATGACATGACATAATATTTAATAAAAGATTAATCTTTAATTCCTGGAGACTCCAGGACAATCCTGGAGTGTTGGCAACCCTATGCTCCCTGCTCACCACCCATGGGAGCTGGCCCGGGCCATGGCCATGGCCAGAAGTGGAGCCACAGCTGGGCCCAGGAGCCACAGCCAGGAGCGGGGCTGGGGTCAGAAGCCAGGAGCCATGGCCAGGAGTGGGGCTGGGAGCTGGGCTGCAGTCAGGGGCTGAGGACAGGGCCAAGCCACAGTTGGGGCTGGGAGCTGAAACCGGGGCCTCGAGTGGGGCTGGAGCCAAAGCAGAGCTGTGGACAGAGCGGGGCTCGGTGGCGCTCCCTCTCCGCCCCCTCTGGGGACTGGCCCAGGCCCCACCACACCCCCTCAAACATTCCTCCATGCCCCCGTTAGGGGGGCACACCCTACAGTTCGGAGACCAATGCCCTAGAGATTGATAGAGCGAACACTGGACTATGACTCAGGAGACCTGGGTTCTGTTCTCAGCTCTGATGCTGATCTCCTGGGTGACCTTAAACAAGTCACTTCACTTCTCCAGGTCTCAGTTTCCCCATGTGTAAAATGCTTACCATCTTTGTAATGCACTTTGAGATCTATGAAGGAAAAGCACTATGTAAGAGTGAAGTATTATTGTCCTCATAGCACTGAGGTGTGTAAAGGGTTAACATGTTATGGCTGTCTTTCTTGAAGAATTCATGGATACTGTACAGTTTATAGAGAGCCTCTTGTAGGTAGTGCTGTCCTCCTCTCCTGTGAGTTCATAAATCATGTGGTAATGTAGATATGCTGTAAGTAAAGCCTAGATAACTTACTTTTATAAACATTAGATAATGTACAATTCTCTATCAATGCACAGCATATTGTACTACTGTAGGTCAATATAAGGGGGCATCCTTTCATGAGATATGATGTCCTTTAACATGCTTCTTGGGCCTCCCATTGACTTCAATGAGTTTTGGATTAGACTCTTTGTTATCATACAAAATAGGGAGAATTCTAATTAGAGGGTTTGTTTTTTGATATTTTGTTTTATTTGTTATTCAGCAAAACAACACACATTTGTTCCGGGCATTGGAGTATTTCCTCCTTCCACAGTGCCTGGGTTACATTTTATGGCATCAAGCATCAAAAACCTTAAAACAGACAACAGAAGGGATGACTATTTTTCTAAAAAACCATAAAGCAATGCATGAAAAAGCATTTCCATCCCGCCAGATGTTGTACTGACTCTCCCCACAAGCTGACGGCATGAGATTGCTTTACACTATGTTGAAAAATGAATGTAAAAGAGGAAAAGAAATTACAGCCCAACAATACATCACAAGATCTCAAATAAAGGACTAGGCTGTGACTTTAAGCAGAGTCCTGAAGAAGAACTGGACCAATCCTACAGCAATCCTCGAAGATACACACCCTGGAATTGTCTCCCTGCTTCTTCCTTGCTCCAGGGAGATAAGGAGGGACCCTCTGCAACAACTCAGCTGTTCTGGCCAGTGGAATCAAGACTCTACCCATTCCCACCTCTTCTCCCTGCTCACCTGCTCTGGGGAAGAGTACATGTGACTGCAGCACCTGTTTACTACTTGACCCCCCGGGTCTCAAAGTCCAGATAAGAGTGTATAAGGGGAGAGTTTACTCACTTTACACCCTTTACACCCTTTTGTGGGCACAGCCCAAGTCACAACCTAGCCAAAAGTAAACAGGCCTGGTAGGTCAGGTGAACTTTGTATGGAAAATCTCTGGGTGGGGAGTGAATGAAAGAGTGGGATAAAAAGGAGTTCCCTGTTCTGAGCATCTCGCAGACTGAGAGCCATCTGTGCAAACCTTTGCTATTGCTTTTATTTTTAAAAACAGCTAGTTTAACCCTCTTTTGTGATCAACATCTCTAGTGTATGGACATTATTCACCCCAGCAATGGTGCATTGCAGTTCACAAAAGGAAGTGAAGAAATAAATCTTATCAAACTGGAAGTGCCGAAGAAAGTCAGGGAGCAGAATGCAATGGCTCTCAATGGAACATGGCCAGAATGCATGATACACTTTCAGTAGGTGCTATATGGACATTCCCAAGTATAGAGGTGCCTAAATTAGTACAAGCTGGCTTGACAGGCCTTTAGTAGTAAGGGCTAGCAAGAAGCGTCTAGTAACTGCTTAAAAATCATTCTCATGATGCCACAGTCAGTGGTGCTGACTGGGATTCAATATAAAATGGAATGTATGGAGAAATTTATGAGTTTAATGGAGAAATCTGTTAAGACCCCTGAAAGCCCTTATATAGCTATGAGGTGCTTTAACACTACACTTGCCTGAAGGGGTTCAAGTTTCATAGCATAACCAGACAGCAAGGGGAAAGTATAACAATGTATGCAGCGGAGCTGGTAACACTGACCACAGGCTGCTCATTTGGAAATGTCTTAGAAAATACGCTATGAGGCATGTTCATCTGTCGTTATTAATGACTGAAGTCAAAAGCTGAACAGGGTGAGCCTAATCTAAGATGTGTGGAGCTGGCAATATGAACAGAAACCACAAAATAATCTATGGGGCAAACAGACTCTTAAAACCATCAAGGATCAATGGAGAACAGGGATTCTGTGCGATTGCTTTAGTTGCAGCGGCTGCAGAAGGGATATGTGGGCAAATTTAGCATTGTAGAATGCAACATGTGCCACAAGATGGGACATGGAGTTCAAAAATTAAAAATTAATATTAAGAATACTGACTCATATCTAGTGAATACAGCTGACTCGGGGCTATACTGAAACTCATGTCGGCATAGCGACGTTTCTCAGGGGTGTGAAAAATCCACAGCCCTGAGAGATGCAGCTACGCTGACCTAGCCCGCTGTGTAGACAGTGCTAGCTTGATGGAAGAATTCTTCTGTTCACCTAGCTAACGCCTGTTGGGGAGGCAGATTATCTACAGCAATGGGAGAATCCCTCCCATCGCTGTCCTGAGTGTCTACGAGGAAACACTGCAGCTGTACCACTGTAATGTTTTAAATGTAGACATACTCTCAGTAACCAATTCATTGAGCAGATTTAGTCCTTTGCCCTGTCTGTGAGTTACTCGCAAACAGACTACTGGTGAAAGCCCGGTCCCATTGAAGTCAGTGAGAGTTTGGCCATTGACGTCAGTGGGGCCAGGATTTCACCCGATGAATCTTATCAATTTGTTCACTGTTCAAAAATGATCAATGAAAATATGGTATGAATGTATTTCATCCTATGGAGGGCTCATAAAGGGTTCCCTGCTGGCGTTCCTGTGATTCTATAATGGAGCTGTGTGACTGGTTGAAAAATCCCAAGTGATGTTTCTACTGCCTGGCTGGATGATGAACTATCCTGGCTTTCTTCTGAAATGAATTTCATTTTGTACCATTTCTTAGTATTGTTCTAGCTGTACTGTCTACAGATCCCAATCCAGGACGAAAACAACCCTGAGCAAGCAAACAACACAAAGAGAGTCCCTGCCCCCAAGGAGCTCACAATCTAGGATTTAGATCTCACTGTCTCTAGCATGATTAAATGGCTCGGGGCCCCAAAGTTGTTTTCCACAAGCATTTGAATAATACATCCCTTGCACGAAGGTTTGTGAAAGCTGACGAGAATAGTGTGAGCAAGACTGATGCAAAATCGTATTTAGAACAACAAAATGTTGACAAAAAATTGTTCTTTCCACTATTCACTCAGTCCTTCTAATGACAACTAGAGGAAATCCTACTGTTTCTACATAGTAAGAGGGGATGGATGCAAACATGGCTTCTGTAGTATGTTTCATAAAGAAGGGAAGAAAATGAGTTAAATAGCTAGCCTACTGCACGGCATGTGGATACAATGTCAATAATTGTATGTGGATTTAATGTAAATAACATGAACCACAAATTCAGCACAGGGCTGGGCTCCAAAAGGAAAGTGGAAGTGGCATAGAAAACCCACACAAAGACAGTAATTTACAAGCAAGAGTTTTGTGCTTCTGGAATATAAGGGCAAGAGTGAAAAAAACTGCCTGTGTTAGTAATCTAGGATCTGGAGCAGAGTAACCAAATCTATTGGGCTGAGATTGCCTGAAGGCATAAAATTAAACTGGGGGAGAGACATTCAGTTTAATCTCCAGCATGACAGATGCTCTTAAGGGGATTCTATGTAAATATGCAACGTATTGTTTTTTGTTAAAAAAAAAAAAAAGGAGCTGAACTACCTCAGTCACATCACACAATACCAGTATTTTGCTCTATCTTAGAGGAGATTTGGTTCAGTATAAAAGCAACCTCAGGATTCCAATTCACCTCCTTCCCTGGCCCAATGTAAATCAGCTCCATTACAGGGATAGCATAAGTATCCTTCAGAGTAATATGGCTGCTACACTGCTCTTAGGTATGCCAGCACCCAGACAATCCGCTGACCTACTGTTGTCTGAAAGAGCAATACACAAAGCAGACTAGGGAATTTTTACTGTGCAGCAGCAGGGTCCATATGGACATTTAGTGCGTGCCCTGCACTGTAGATTTACCCTCCTCCTCCCTCCCCCCCCCCCCGAGTTTGCTATACACTAACTCATCCTTTGGATATGCTCCAGGAAGTAGTATTTGCAATGGCCCCTCTGACTTCTCTATTGCATCTAGAAGAAAGGGGACTCCCTAACACTTCTCAGAATGATAGAATGCAAGGAGTGTCCTATTTACCATGATCCCCAGTGCTGGCTATCTCACAGACCACTTTGGGATGGACTTCCAAGAGCAACTCTATCCTTTGGCAAAGCTGAAAATCCTAGTTTAATTACAGGATTGCATCAAAGGGCTGACAAATTCCAGGGACTATAATCCAAATTCTGCCCTGGGATCACTGCAGGGAGCCAATGGAGCTAAAAATTTAGCCAGGGTTAAATTTGGCCCAATGTGTCTGGAAATAATTTATTCAAAATCTTTCTTTTTAAACAAAAATAAATAAATAACCAAGGAAAACACTTCAAAGGGTGAGGACATTTTTACTCAGTCATGGAAAAAGAGGAACATAGAAGCATGAGCTAAAGACGAGACATTATTGTGCGCATGCCTGACCTTAACCTTGTAAGAACTCCCAGACAACTGGTGTATATGGCACGTGGAATGTCTGACACAGACAGAGCTTTTCTAGTGCAAAACTATGTTGATTTTACTCTACAGCCACAGGAAAAAAAATCTATATATCTATATATGTAATAGAACTGCAATTCAAACAAACATTTATTTCTGCCCTTGTGATCCTCCACTTCTACCATGGTGACTGCATAATGTAAAGGTCCTTGCTTCATCTCCCTATGCTCCAATAAAAGAGAGGAGAATGAGTTAGCACAGAGAGGAAGTGGAGCACCAAGGCAACGACACCAACAGCAGCAGCATGTAAGATACAAGGGAGATTTAAAATGTTTTAAGTCCGTAATGCCCAATTTAAGTGAGTTTTGTAGATTGGGTTAATACTGTCATCTGTCTCCTGTGAAAGCTACCGAACACAAGAAATACTGATCTCATCTAGAAAGATCACGAGTGATAAGATCAGAAATCTAAGCTATGGTAGGCCAAATTCACCCATGTTGCAATTCCACTGAACTCAGTGGGAATGAATTTGACCCATTGTCTTTAAATGAGGAATTGCCTGAATTTGCTAATGTCCAAAAAGTTGCTGAAAAGACAGCAGATTAGTCACGTTCAGAATCTGATTTTAGAAACATCTTGTCAAATTTGTAATTCAACTTTTCAGGATTTTAAAAATAAATGTAATGCTTGTGAAATGGGCCCACTTGGCAGCAGTGTTCTCATCTCAATTGCATAATTACTGGGGGGGGGGCGAGGGGATGAGGAGAGCTGATATCATTGCTTATAGTTAAAGTTGCCTGGTACTTCCCATTACGAAACCCTGCTTTCAGTTGCTTATAACTTTGCCAAACTGTAAACGTTTGGGCTGAAATTTTCCATGGTGGGTGCCTGCCTCGGGCTACATTTTTGGAGAAAGTTTCACCTAATATGGTTCCACCATTTCTCAGAATGAAGATAGGGGAAATAATACTGTTTGCCCATGTTACAAAATTAAAAAGCACCTCCATGCTTTGGAGGAGGGACTTGAAATGTAGTAGGGAAGTTGCCCTAGTGTTAGGGATGTGTCTTTTGTTGACCCTGTGAAAATTCATCCAAATCTTTCCAGGTTATAAGCCTCTGAAAAATCTCAGTTCACACATGCTCAGTAGAGACTTGTTAGAGTTTGGCAGCTAAATTCTCCAGATTCTGTCTGCACCCCCTCAAAACTCCTATGTAATGACCAAATGGAGCCTGTGCCACCTCCACAGAAGGACTGAGCATGCTCCATCCCTGGGATGCAGGGGCTGAGTAGGATTTTCCTTGCAGTTTCTCCATGTGGCTGCTGGAAGCCACTGCTGTGCTGGGCACCAGAGTTGGAAGTAGGGAAACGGTTTCTCCTGTGCTCTCAGTTCTCCCCTTTCTGGTACCCAGGCAGCAAGGAGGAGGAGGCCAATGCAGCCTTAGTGGAATGCAAAGAAGTGAGGAACAGACCGAGAAAGGGGGAAGAGAAGGGGGATGGGGAAAGGGGAGGAGTTTGAAAGGAAGGGAACTTAGAAGCAGGAAGGGGGGACAAGAGAAGAGTGGTGCAGAAGACAGGGAAGATAGCTACAAAGGGTGGGGGAGAGGGGCAAGAGCCAGGGACAGGGGAGGACATGGGGGGGGATATGGGCAGGAACTGAGGACAGGGGCAGTGGTAGGAGCTGGGAGCAGGTTGGGCGAGAGACAGGGGTGGGAGTCAGGCAGGAGCTGGAAAGAATAGTAGTTGAGGGTGGGTCTGGGCAGGAGCTGGAAATGGGGCATAGGACCAGAAGATGATGAGAGACGCTGGGGGAGAGACAGGGGCAGACAGAAGTGTCTCTAACCAATAGAGATGTGAGCATATAATTAACCTTAACTCAAATCAGGACCTCCTGTACTATTGACGCAAACAAAGGCATCATTTAATGATAACAGTTTTTATGATATAGAGCTGTCCACTCACACACAAATCACCAACTAGCTTTGCATAGCCCACCAGAGCACTTTCTGATGGTAACTACTTTTGTTCACTCATTATTGACTTGGGCCAGACGGGAACCAGCAACCAAAAGGCTCCATATCCCAAGAATAGCTGTCAGCCCCAGGAGACATCCGTCCATCTACCTTCGGTGCTACATCCCAGCATCCAAATCCAGTTAACTTGCTTTCTCCACTACTATAGGACATACCAAAAAATGTTGAGGCTAGACTGTGCCTGACCCTTGGATGAATGGCGAGGACCAGGGGAGGGAGAATGCAGGAGTCGTTCCATCCCCTTCCATTTGGGGGAACACACACAGGCTGCTTCTTCCCTGCATCCCCTGAGGTACAAGACACCCCAATGTAGGTGAATAGCGACAGATAGGTGGGAACCCACTACATCATTATAGTGGAGAATGCACACTCCCAGTCTGCCCTCCAGAGAGGGGTGGCTCTGCTCTGCTCCCAGCACCGGTCAATGTACAAAGTGCGCAGTCTGACCCTTTGTGTCAGGCTCTTTGTGTCACTCTGTTGTCCATTATATGCTACAGGGTTGGCTTTAAAGGAACACAAGCCACTCAAGGGATTAATTGTAAAATCTACAGTCTACTTCAGATTCCTCTAGAAATTTTTCCTCTAGAAACACTGCATATGCTTTGCATACGAATAAGTACAGTATAATGTACAGAGGAGAGGGGTCATAGCCTAGCAGTTAAAATACAAGCCTTGGTGTCAAGAGATCTGAATTCTCTTCCTGGCAAATAACAAATGCTAATATTTCCAAATGTGCATGCCAAAAGTTAGGCACCTAAATAAGCGCTCTAATATTCAGAGGTCTTGCACTCCAACTTGAGGTACTCATATTGGAAAATTGTGGCTTTAGCAATTCTGTGTCTCAATTTCTCCTTCTGTAAACTGGAGGCAGTAATAACTATGGGTTAGATCCACAAATGGACTTTTAGGTGCCTTGCCAGCCAGTGGAACTGAGAGCCTGAATTAGGTGCCTAGCCTCCCTATACAATGCATGGAGAGAGAGAGGTGACTAAGAATGAGATCCATAAAACCCAGGACATTGAGCAGGGAGATATCTAAGCCAGCCAATAGGAAATGGTGAGGACAGGGGTGGGTCCTAAGCCCCACCACTCAAAAGGACCTAAGTATCTATGTCCAGGCTAGAGGGAGCCTATCTCTACTTGGGAGTCTCAACCATGAACCCTCTCCTGGATTTAGGCACCTAAGTTGTTGGTTTCCCGCCCAAGAAACACCGGACAGGGAGGAGGAGGTGATGGTTGCAGCTCCCTCTCTTATAACTTTCAGCCCAGTGCTTAGGGCACTCAACACAGATGTGGGAGACGCAGGTTTAATTCCCCTCTCTGACTGATGTGGGGAAAGGGATCTGTACTTGGGCTTCCCCCCTTCCAGGAGAGTGGCTTACCAACGAGGCTCTGAGGCCATTCTCACACTCCCAGTTCATAAACCATTATGTTTTGTACCTGGGGCTCTAACATATCTGATTTACAAAGGAACAAGACCTTTAAAAATAACCCCCAATAATGTTACTTTTATCCTAAAAAAAATGCATTCATATTTTTCTTTCCTTAAAACGTTAGTATTTTTACTTGGATTAAATAACAACAGATGTAAACCATCTTGCTTGAATCTCTGTCTTTTTTAGAAAATAAAAGATCATCCTTACAGCTCTGTATATTTATAAGCATGCACAGACCCCTTTGATACACTGAATCTCCGCTTAAATGGTATTTATTTTTAAAACCATGCACTATTAAACAGAGCAGGTTTACCTCTTTGTAACAGAGGGCCCAATCCTGAAAGCTGCTTGACTCATTCACTCCCTCTGACATGAATGGAAGTTGAGGGTACTCAGCACCTCACCGGGGATGCACAGAATCGCTCAGTATTGGGCCCAGAATGCAGCATTTGGTTAGTTTTTCCAGCATCCTCCATGGATCTGGCTGCTTTTTGAGCAGTGGTTTAAACGAATTATTTTGTACTTTGATGATCACAGTGGAAAAAAAAAAGTTGAGGAGAAGGTAGCTATTTGTTAAACAAGATTTTGAAAAGCTGCTACTTATCAAAGCAGGCAGAGCCCTGATCCAGCACATCTTCATCACAATTCGCTGCATGGCATTTCCAAAACACCCTTTGTACCGAATGCTGGGGATACTTCTTCATTAAAATTAGCTGATTACTCTACATTCACAAGAGCCCAGCCCAACAGCAAATGTAATTGCATTCACACTCATAACATGGCCAATAATGACTGAAGGGGGAAAGCTACTTTATTAAGGGTCCTTTTTTGGATGGCTTTGCGGCTGACAACAAAAGACAAGCCCGGTTCCTGGTGAGTAAGGTCAATATTTAAACGGCACTTTAAATTAAGGTTCCCTTTTATAAATGCTTTATTCATATTTGTTAAATGGTCATTAGATGCAGCTACATTCCTTACTATCTTATTAGAAAGCATTTTTTTTTTGTAAAAAATAACATACATAGTAAATTCCTAACAGATGATGCTATTACAAGCTGTTACAAAGCATGTAATATGGAGATATTGTTAAAACAACGTGTGTGCCTGTTAAATGCAGATATATTTAATTTTATTATGAAGGATGCTATAAAGTGCACCATAATTTATTAAATAACATTAAAGTATTTATAGATGGACCCCTCTCTACCATGCAGCTTGTTACTAGTGGAACAAACAAGCAATGCCAAATCTATTGTTTGGACTTTTTAAACTTTCCTGAAGCAATTTTTTTCTTGCTATGAAAAAGCAGATGTTCTAAAGCTACAGCAACTGTAAACGTGCAATATATGCTCGAAGGCTGAAATCTAATATTTAAAATGAGCTGTTCCAGTGAGAAATGTCTCCATGGTGACCCATGGGAGTGAAGTGGGAACTAAACTTGGCAATAAGTGCAAGCTGATGCAGCTTCCTGTTAGTGGAAAGAACTGATCAAGGATTCAGTGCATCTAAATTCCAAATCGGACTGAAGTGGAGTATTGCTTGCATGTGCTCAACAAAATGAAGTAAATAGGGTTTTCTGTGAATTGCACCCCGCCGAGAGAATAGATAGCGTCTGGTTTGTTGTGAGCCAATAATTTATGCAACAAAGTCAGGATTTACAATGTTTTTTAACCATGACAGTTATACTGACTTTAGGTCTCAATGGCTATTAATAAATGTTATTTTTTCTAATAATTTGTTCATGCGGTGCCTGCTGTGTCATAAATATTGATTCTTCATTTCTAATCACTTCCTTAAATATTTGTATCCAAAAATACCATTAAAACCAAAATAAGGTTTTGATTTTTAAGCTAGGGAATTCAGAAGAGATCTGTAACTCCATTCTCAACCCAGTGTTTGGTGATCTGCTAATTAAAGACAATATCAGCTACAATACCTAAGCATAGCAGGGTGAATTAAAAACAGAAGGAAAGATGTGGATTTAATTTACAGCAGTGCAAAACTGGAGGTCATGAGGTCAGAATCTCATATCATCCCATAGTTTTAGTATTAACTGTGTGAACAAATATTACGGGCCAAATTCTGCTCTCAGTGTAAATCCAGAGTATCTCCACCCAAGAACGTTAATTCACCTTACATTTATACCAGATAATCAGATAGCAGAACTTTGTTTCAAAGAGGGGACATCAGAAAACTCTTAGCAGTGGAAGTTTAAAATGATGTAGGATTTGGTTGGGATTGGGATCTAAACATACGTAATATTTTCTGTAATCTTAACTTCATAATTGCACCTTCCTCATGTGAATTATTTATAAAAATAAAAGTGAGATAATATTAAAGGCCTAATCCTGCAAAGGCATTGAGGGCATTGGGCAATTCAGAGGATGTGTTCAATACCTTGCAGAAGATAGACTGCACTTTGTAGGCTGGGCCCGACATTTGTGGCAGGGGCAGGGGGAGATAAATCTAGATCTAAAATGAGAGACAGTTGAAGGAGATGATCCCTAAAGTTGAATGAGCCTGTGAGAATCCAACAGGGAGTAGAAGTAAGCTTTAAAACCACATTCTCACAAATCCAGGCAAGTTTAACTAAAGCCAACACATTTTTAAAGTCATTATTTTCCTCCGGTTCTTATAGACCCTGACAAACCTCTTGCAGATGGGAAGCACTAAGCAGTACTATATTTGGGTCTATAACGTACATGAAATCTTTTCTGGGTCTATGAGACACCATATTCTGATCTCAGTTACATAGGTGTAAACCTGCAGTAGCTCCACTGAATTCAAGTACCGGTTAAATCTATAGGTCAGACAGCTGCAGCTCAGGTTTCAAACTCCGGTGATGAACGTTCCATGATGTCAGCCTTCAAAATCTCCCTAGGTTGCCAAAACCCAGGAGGAAAAAGAGGCAAGTCAGGACTTGGTATTTCTAAGGTAAATAAACGAGGAGAAAGGAAGCAATGAAAGGTACACATGATTTTATTAATTTATTGCTGCTTTGTATTTCATAGACTCATAGAAATGTAGGGCTACAAGGGACCTTGAGAGGTCATCAAGTCCAGCCCCTTGTGCTGAAGCAGTACCAAGTATACCTAGACATCCCTGATAGGGGCTTGTCTAACCTGTTCTTAAATACATCCAATGATAGGGATTCCACACCACAATGTCTCCTGGATATATATTCCAGTATTTAACAACCCTTGCAGTTAGAAAGTTTTTCCTAACATCTAACCTAAATCTCCCTTGCTGCAGATTAAGCCAATCACTTTTTGTCCTGGCTTCAGTGGATCTACAGAACAACTGATCACATCCTCTTAGTAAGGGCCCTAAAACATATTTGCAGGCTGTTATTACATCCCCCCTCAGTCTTCTTTTCTCAAGACTAAACATGCCCAGTTTTTTAAACCATTCCTCATAGATTAGGTTTTCTAAATCTTTTATCAGCCTTGAACCTGTCCTCTAGACCCTTTCATATTTGTCCACCTCTTAAAGAGTGGTCCCCAGAACTGGACACAGTCCTCCAACTGATGACTCGCCAGTGCAGAACACAGTGAAACAATTACCTCCCATGGCTTACGTACGACTCTCCTTATTAATACACCCAAGAATTATATTTGCCTTTTCTGCAACTGCATCACATTGTTGGCTCATATTCAGTTTGTAAATCACTATAACCCCCCAGATCCTTTCCAGCAGTTCTACTGCCTTGCCAATTGTCCCCCATTTGGTATTTCTTCATTTGATTTTTCCTTCCTAAGTGTAATACTTTGCACTTGTTTTTATAGAATTTCATCTTGCTGATTTCAGACCAATTCTCCAAATTCTCAAGGTTGTTTAGAATTCTAATCCTGGCCTCCAGAGTGCTTGCCATGCCTTCCAGCTTCGTGTAATCCGCAAATTTTGTAAGCATACTCTCCATTCCATTAACAAATCATTAATGAAAATATTGACTAGTACCAGACCCAGGACAGACCCCTGTGGTACCCCACTACATCCCAGGTTGAGAGTGATAATTACTCTTTGAAGAAAGTCTTTCAACCAGTTATGCACCCACCTTATAGTAATTTCATCTAGACCACATTTCTCTGAGAATGTAATGTGGGACTGTGTCAAAAGCCTAACTAAAATCAAGCTATATCACATCTACATCTTCCTCCCTATATTAGGGTTGCCAACTTTCTAGTCACACAAAACCAAACCCGCTAGCCCCACCCCTTTCTGAGGTCCCACCCCTGCCCTGCCCCTTCCTGAGGCCCTGCCCCCACTCACTACATTCCCCTTCCCTCGGTGGCTCGCTCTCCCCCACCCTCACTCACTTTCACTGGGCTGGGGCAGGAGGTTGTGGTGTGGGAGAGGGTGAGGGCTCCGGCTGGGGGTGTGGGCTCTGGGGATGAGGGGGCTGGGGTGCAGGAGGGGGCTACAGGCTGGGGGATGGGACCAAGGGATTCGGAGTGTGGGATGGGACTGAGGCAGGGGGTTGGGGTGCAGGAGGGGGTGTGGGCTCTGGGTTGGGGCCAGGGATGAGGGGTTTGGGGTGCAGAAGGGTACTCCAGGTTTGGGGGGAGCTCAGGGATGGGGCAGGAAGTTGGGGCTTGGGGTTGGGGCACGGGCTTACCTCAGGTGGCTCCCGGTCAGCAGCGCAGCAGGGGAGCTAAGGCAGGCTGCCTACCTGCCTGTCCTGGCACCGCGCTGCGCATGCCCCAGAAACACCCAGCAGGTCCAGGTCCTAGGTGGGGGGTCAGAAGGTTCCATGTGCCGCCCTCACCCGCAGGCACTAACACCCCCAGCTCCCATTTGCTTGGAACCGGCCCATGGGAGTGCAGAGCCAGTGCTCAGGGCAGGGGCAGCGCGTGGAGCCCTGTGGCTCCTCCGCCTAGGACCCAGACCTGCTGGCCACTTCCAGGGCGCAGAACAGTGCCAAGACGGATAGGGACTAGCCTGCCTTAGTGCCACAGCACCGCCAACCAGACCTTTAACAGCCCAGCCAGCGGTGCTGACTGGAGCCACCAGGGCAGGGCCAGCTCCAGCATTTCTGCCGCCCCAAGCGATCGGCGGCTGCAATTGGGGAAAAAAAAAAAAAAAAAAAGCTGCGATCGGCGGCGGCAGTTCAGCGGCAGGTCCTTCGCTCCTAGAGGGAGTGAGGGACCTGCCGCCCCCGAATTGCTGCAGGTGCCGCCCCTCTCCCTTGGCCGCCCCAAGCACCTGCTTGTTAAGCTGGTGCCTGGAGCCGGCCCTGCACCAGGGTCCCTTTTCGACCGGGTGTTCTGGTCAAAAACTGGACACCTGGTCACCCTACCTATATACTAGGCCAGTGACCCTGTCAAAGAAGGAAGTTAGGTTGGTTTGGCATGATTTGTTCTTGAGAAATCAATGTTGGCTATTACTCTCTAAATGCCTGCAAATTGATTGTTCAATAATTGTTCCAATATCTTTCCAGGTATCAAAGTTAGACTGACTGGACTATAATTCCCCAAGTCCTCTTTGCTCCCTTTTGTAAAGATAGGTACACCTCTACCCCGATATAATGCGACCCGATATAACACGAATTCGGATATAATGCGGTAAAGCAGTGCTCCGGGGGAGCGGGGCTGCGCGCTCCGGCGGATCAAAGCAAGTTTGATATAACGTGGTTTCACCTATAACGCGGTAAGATTTTTTGGCTCCCGAGGACAGCGTTATATCGGGGTAGAGGTGTACTATGTTTGCCCTTCTGCTGTCCTCTGGGACCTCACCCATCCTCCATGAGTTCTTAAAGATAATTGCTAAAAGTTCTGAGGTTGCTTCAGCTAGTTCCTTAAATACCCTAGGATAAATTTCATCAAGCCCTGCAGACTTTAATATATCTAACTTAGCTAAATATTCTTTAACCTGTTCTTTCCCTATTCTGGCTTGCATTCCTTTCCCATTGTTGCTAAAATTAATTGTGTTAAGATCTGGTTACAATTAACCTGGTTAGTGAAGACTGAGGCAAAATAGGCGTTAACACCTCAGCCTTCTTGATGTCATCCATTATTAGCTCTCCTTTCCCCATTAAGTAGTGGACCTACACTTTCCTGTGCTTCTATTTATAGAACCTCTTCTTATTGTCTTTTATGTTCCTTGCTAGGTGTAACTCATTTTGTACCTTAACTTTTCTGATTTTCTCCTTATGTTATTCTTTTGTACTCCTCCTTAGCAATTTGTCCATGTTTTCACTTTTTGTGGGATTCCTTTTTGATTTTCAGGTCATTACAGAGCTCCTGATGGAGCTGTTTCCCTATCTTTCCTTGACATTTGGATAGTTTGCTGTTGTGCCTTTAATATTGTCTCTTTGAGAAACTGCCAGCTCTCCTGAACTCCTTTTTTCCTTTAGATTTTCTTCCCAGGGGTCCTTACCTGCCAGTTCTGAGTTTATTAAAGTCTACTTTTTTGAAGTCCCTTGTCCTTATTCTGTTGCTCTCACTCCTTCCTTTCCTTAAAATCTTGAAATCTATCATTCATGAGTAAGGCTACGTTTTAGTCACGAGTATTTTTAGTAAAAGTCATGGACAGGTCACGGGCAGTAAACAAAAATTCACAGCCCGTGACCTGTCCATGACTTTTACTAAAAATGCCCATAAATAAAACTTGGAGGGCAGGGGCTGCCCGGGGGCCCGTGTGTGCTGGGGGAGAGCAGCCAGGGTGCTGGGGGGGGGGGGCAGGCGGCGGCGTGCAGCATGGGACCCTTTTTAGTGCTGGAGGGGGGCCGGAAGTGGCACGCGGCCCAGGACCCCTGCTGGTGCTGGAGGGCCGTGGGCAGCGGTGCATGGCCCAGGACCCTCTGCTGGTGCTTGGGGGGAGTGGGCAGTGGCGTGTGGCACGGGACTCCTACTGGTGCTAGGAGGTGGGTTGGCGGGGCTGGCAGGCTCCCTACCTGGCTCTGCACCTCCCCCCCAGCAGCAGCATTTGAGTGTGGGAAGGGGGAGGGGGTTGGAATATGGACAGGGTGAGGTGGGCTCTGGGCAGCGCTTACCTGGGGGGGCTCCCCGGAAGCAGCGACATCCCCCTCGCTCAGCTTCTAGGTGGAGGCATGGCCAGGCAGCTCTGCGCACTGCCTCCACCCATAGCACTGGCTTCACAGCTCCCATTGGCTGGGAACCACGGCCAATGGGAACTGCGGGGGTGGTGCCTGCAGGCAGAGGCAGCACGCAGAGCCGCCTGGCCATGCCTCTGTCTAGAAGCTGAGAGAAGGGGATGTCGCCGCTTCTGGGGAGACCCCCAGGTAAGTGCCGCCCAGAGCCCGCCTCACCCTGTCCCGTGCTCCAAACCCCTGCCTCCTCCCACACCCAAACTCTGCTCCTGGGGCAGGGGTGTGGTGGCCCGAGACTGCCCCAGCAGTGGCTGGTGCAAGTGGCAAGTCATGGAGGTCACGGAAAGACACGGAATCCGTGACTTCCATGACAAACTCGCAGCCTTATTCATGACCACTTCACCCAAATTGCCTTCAATCTTCAGATTCACACCCAATTCCTCTCTGTTAGTCAGATTCAAGTCTAAAATGTCTGTCCCCCTGGTTACTTTCTCCACCTTCTGAAACAAGAAGTTGTCCCCAATACCTTCCTAGAACTTATTGGATATTTTGTGTTTTGACATATTACTTTCCTAATAGACGTCTGGGTTGTTAAAGTCCCCCCTTACTATCATATCTTGTGTTTTGGATATTTCTGTTATTTGTACTATAAATGCCTCATCCACCTCCTCTTCCCGACTTGGTGGTCTACAGTAGACCCTTGCCATGATGTCACCCCTTGGTTTTTTTCCCTTTTATCTTCACCCAGAGATCTGTAACTGGTCTGCCTCTCACCTCCTTCTGGACCTCAGAACAAGTATATATATTCTCGATGTTTAATGCAACACCTGCGCCCTTTCCCCCTACCTGTTCTTCCTTTTAGAAGACCACTCAATACCAATATTCCAATAATGAAATTTATTCCACCACATGTCAGTGATGCTAATTAAGTCATAATTTAACTTATGTACTAATACTTCCACTTCTTCCTGTTTATTCCCCATACACCTTGCATTTGTGTGTAGACATCTAAGACATTGAGCAGATTTCCCCATTGTTTTCCCTTATATTGCTCCTATGACCCTATTGTAATTTTCCATCTCCCCACATCTAGCCCTCTGTTAAGATCACCTTTTTTTTAATACCCTACATACAGATGCTCCCCGACTTACGCAAGCGTTCCGTTCCGGAACACCTTGCATAACTCAAATTTTGCATAGGTCGGAAACGTATACCCGACCATTATGCAAAAAACAACAACAACAAAACCCCCCAAGCCCCCTATTTCTAGCTTACAGAACTTTTTCCGTAAGTGCAGATTTGCGTAAATCGGGTTTGCGTAACCCGGGGGGCGTCTGTATGGGCTTTTGTCACTTGTCCTCTTTGAACCTAGTTTAAAGCCCTCCTCTCTAGATTGGTGAGCCAGGGTTCAAAGATGCTCTTCTCCCTTTTGGTCAGGAGGAACTCATCTCTTCCCAGCAGTCCTCCTTCCCAGAACAGCATCCAATGGTCAAGGCAGCCAAAACCCTGCTGTTGACATCATCTGCACAGCCATACTTTTGTCTCCAGGATGTATGCCCTACTTCGGCCCTTACCCTTCATCATGAGGATGCACAAGAACACCACCTTCACCCCGCCACTCCTTCACCCTTACTCCCAGAGCCCCGTAGTCATTGCTGATCTGCTCAGGGTCATATTGGGCAGTATCATTAGTGCTCACATGGATGAGCAATATGGGGTAGTGGTCAGAAGGACAGATGAGCCTCAGCAACCTTTCTGTTCAGCACACCTTCCAGGACATTTCACTTTAAATGCCAGAGAGATCATAGCATGAGCACTGCTATGGGGGTAAACACTGACCATGTTTGGATAAACTAAGGATCTAGAGCCCTAATCTTGACTAGCATACCATTTTCAAAGGTGCCTAAGTGACTTAGGAGCATAGGTTCCATTTTCAAAAGTGACCGAGGCACTTTGAAGCCCATCCCATTGACTTTCAATAAGACTTATGACTGGTCTACACTTGAAATACTAGGGCTGTACAGCTGCACTGCTGTAGCGCTTCGGCATACCCACTCATGACAGTGATGGGAGGTGTTCTCCCGTTGCTAGTTAATCCACCGCCCTGATAGGTCGTAGTTAGTTTGATGGAAGAAATCAACAAGACAGCTTGTGTAAAGTAAGGTCCTGTTCGGCATCCATGAGTCTGTCACATTAAGCCCAGCATTATTTTATTGTTACTTTATTTTCTTGCCGTTGTTATTTTGATCCAATTAGTCTCTGTAGTTAAATTAGAAGGCATGATTGGGAGACATAAAAAGAATGAATTCCCTTGCTTAGTCAAATTTTTGTGTTAAACTCCTGGATTCTCAAAAGGGCAGGCCTGGGCCCAAAAATTTGTTTTCAAACTGACGGAAACAGATGGTAGCACTTGCATATATATATATATATATATATATATATATAGCTATTAATGGACCTATCCTCCATGAAATTATCTAGTTCTTTTTTGAACGCTGTTATAGTCTTGTTTCTGTAACTGTCTCAAAAAGGAGCTTTTTCATTTTAAAATAAATTCTTCAGCTTCAATATATTTTTTCTTATTAAATGTTTCTTCAGTCTCATATTAGCTAGAGAAACCCTTCACATCTCACAGTTTTGAATAAATAACCAAAATAAAGTATGGCTTTCCTAAGTGCTACAAAGAGTTCATGTGTATATAATTTAAAGAGGGGAGTGCATTAATATACTTTCCAGCTGTAGGATGAGCCAGTCATTATCATTACAGGTCCCATGCCTCCCTTTATAGCTAAAGTCTCACAAAATGCTGTGCCTCATTTCAGAGGCTGAAGAGCTCTTAAATATTACAGATTATTTATCTGAATAAATTTCAGAGAAAGACCATTGACTCTGCCGCTTTGACACACTCATCTTCTTTGCTATCCCCCCCACTGATCAAGTTTCAGAAGTTTATCAGGATAATAATTTTTTTTAAATGTACATGATCTGCTCAGTTACTTGGGGTGAAATCCTGACTCCGTTAAGCTCAATGAGAGTTTTGCAATTAGCATCAGTGGGGACAGGATTTCATGCTTAGCCTTTATTCTCTTGTGAATTTCCCCACCTACATTCTTACACTAGAAGAGTGCAGTTAGGGTGACTTAAACGGTAATGCAAAATTAGCTGACTTTTTTTATTCTTTTATATATAAAGTGTATATATACACATTTGTATTCTTTTATATATAAAAAGTGTATGTGTGTATGTGTGTGTGTACATATATATATATATGTACTCACACACATACACTTTTTATCTTTATGTTCAGTGGTGCCAAATGGCGATCTTCCACTAATTCATGGGGTGAGACTGTAGTTTTCTGTGAACAAAGGATCATGATCCTTTACTGTAATGAGAGAAAAGAAAAATTCTTAAGCAGCCCTATTGAAAGTTAATTTTTTGTCCTTGAGATAGTCCCTCTATTTTTGAAAAGGAGAGAATGAACTCGGCCGTCTTTCCTGGATACAAGGTTCACGCACCATTTTTGTACTACCCAATGGGTTTTGGTCAGTTATTTTAGTAGTTTCCAGTCCTTCATCTACATATGCCACTAGCCATAATGCCCTGAACAGCCTGGGAATGTGGCCATTTGTTAAATCTTGCTGGTGTCAGCTTTAAATTGTGCCACCTTGAGTTTTAATTTTTATTCAAGTCTAACTATTAGTTTTACTGTTAATCAGAAAAAATTGAAACGGCTCATCTTTATTTGTATTTAATTGATGAATTAAAAGCCAAAAGAGAAATGCACCAAAGAATGTACTAAGATTGAGGATGGTGGGTCAGTGAGCTCTAAGGATTACAAGTACTAGCACTTCTAATTAAATCTTAGCTCCACTTTCCTTCATTTTATTTTGGATTTGCAATCAAAATAAAAAAGAGCACTGTAATCCAAAAATCAGTGTTGTACCACTACCGTAAGTGTCATCTGTTGCATTACATCATGTAGTGTTGCATCATCATGAGACAATAATACAACCCAATACAGCTGTATTACAACACACACATGTGTGATAGAGATGTTCATGTGATAAATAACAGAGCCAGGAGATAAATGAATATATTATTACCTTTGCCCTCTGTCCTCTAAACAAACCTCTTGGGTTTACTGAGCCTTCCAATCTACTTTAATCTTCAAACAGCTGCCATTTATTAAAAAACCTGGCTGACACAGAAAGGTTGCCTCTCCACCAAATGTGGGATTTCCCCCACAAAACTTCAGCTGTGCAAGGCCCATGACAGTCAAGGCACAGTCCTACACCAGTGACAGATTGTCTAGACAGAAAGATGGCACCACTTTAAAGTCAATGGAACTATGCCAATTTATACCAGCTGAGGGTCTGGCCCATCATCTATTTACCCCTTTAAGTATTTCGTACCCTGCTTCTAGGACTCAAGATGAGGGGATAGGAGGAACCGACAAAGCTCAGGCTGAATACTACAAATCTACCTATTTATGGGACTAATCTAAAGCACAGTGAAATCAAAGTAAAGGCGCCAATTGGCTTTGAACCAGGCCTTATATGGAGGTCCTTCAATGTTATTGAGTTTTTGAATTACTGACTGTGGAACATTAGGTTTAATATTTCTATGAGATTCTCAAATATTATAGGGGCTTTTGTATTCGGGCTACACTGTGGATTGGCTTGTATGAAGGCCACTAACCATTGATTGCAATCCTTAATATTTGTACAAGTGCCTAGGGTTCAGGCAGGCACTCTGTGTAAGCTGAAAATGACAGATAAATAAATAAATAAAAACACAGAATAGAAGCACGGAGTCAGATAGTCCCCAACATTGTCCCAATATAAGCAGGATCAAATAAGCCCCCCAGACTGCCAGCACACATGTGGGAATAAGAGCAAAATATATGTGTAGTGGCTAGTTTAACACATGCTCTTACTGTATATGTTTGTGTGTGTGTGTGTGTGTTTGGCCTGTTTTCTATGTGCTTGTGTGAATTACGACTATAAGAGAAGGAAGGAAACTAGTCCCAACACAGCAAAAAGAACACAGGAGAGCAGAATAAACCAGCCCCAATATACATGTTTTTGCTAAACTAGCAGCAAAAATGTATGTCAGAGCATGCAGGAAACCAATCCCAACGTAGCAAAAGTACATAAACTTTCTAATGATGACAGAACCTCAAAAGATTTGGAGACTGGTTCAGAGACTGGACCAAATTTCCTGCCCATTCAGGCTCCATAGTCTCCTCCACCACAGCCTGCACCAACCTAGAATAGTAGAACAGGGCACTAGATGGACTATGAACATCATTCATTTGTCCTATGTTCCCGCTCCTGGATTTGTATGTAGGCTCCCTTATGATCTAGATCCAGGCTGGATTTGTCCAGTTCTATGTTATTGGATCCAAACGCCCTGAAGGATAGGTAGTTTTTGGCTTTGGAGTATAGGTTTGGGCCCATCTCTAATAATGTAATACATATTAACTTTGTCACTCTATCCCAAAATGCTTTACAGTGTTAAATAATACAGTTAAAATTAAATAATAGATAAAGGCAGCAGGAGAGAGAAATTAAGACGTATAGGGAAGGGAGAAAAGATGTTTTCAAATTAGATTTGAAATGAGAAGGGGAATCACTGAGGCAGAGAAACAGCCGAAATCTGATTCAGATGGCAGGAGCTGTGGAGGAGAAGGCTCTTGTACCGAGAAGGGTGAGATTTTCTGAAGGGATTGAGTGAAGGCCAATGCTAAAAATAACAGGCCAGATTCTTGTGTCAGTTACACTGGTGTAAATCTGCAGTAACTAAGATCAGAATCTAGCCTAATATATTTAAAATGACAAGTACATTTTTCAATAGAAGATTTTGTAGAGATTGTTATGATGCAACCAACCAGAAACTGGTGCCACATTCAAATAAAACACATCCCTCTCTATGTATGGTCAGTCACTGTGACAGACGGACTTTAACCTGTCAATAATTCATACTTGATACAGAGCAGAAATACTGATAATGGAAACTATACATAAGTGTAAATTCCATTGCTTTAAAGACAGACTAGGCTTCAGTCTATCTAGCACCTGGGGTTATCAACAACTGGCGCGAAAACCATCCAAACACCCTTGACCCTTTAAGCTGACTAAGGTGCAGGCAAGGAGCATGAAATGCTAGATTTTGAAAGAGGAAATTGGGAAATAACTCCAGAGCTTGACACAGGGATGTTAGATGATATTGGGGACAGCTACCTTTGAATGGAGAACAGAATCTCTTCCCCTCTTCCCCCACGCACTGATGGTACATCGAGTCAAATATTACATTGTTGAAATGCTAATCTTGACTGTCAGGCATGATGTGAAAATTAATTCTGCCACACCTTTCATACCAAACATGGCCATGGACACACGGAAGGTGTGTGTCTGACCACTATGGTGACTGGGAGGGTCATGGAAGAGAAAAGGTAAATTTGCTCTCTAGAAATGTAAAACTCCGTTACTTCCCTGCAATCAAGCCAATTCTATCTGTCAGACTTCACTGAGTGTAAGACTAGATATATATGTTGTTTAATTAGTTTTAATCTGATCTTCTTTCTCTATTCTTAATAAATCTTGTTTTAATTAGGGTATTGGCAACTCAGACCTTGATTCTCATTCATACCACTCTGGCAGTATAAAAGGTCCTTCAAGTGCACACAAATTACATCAGTGTAACTGAGAATTCAGGCTTTAGACTGTTTGGGAATTTCATGCATATCATCCCAGAAAGATAAAACGGCCTTTTACCTCCAAGAAAAGATAGTGAAGGGAAGGTGGCAGAAATCTCCTTCCCCTTCTTGGGATCCAGGCTATCGACTCCTAGCGATAAGGTGCATCTCTTTCAGGACTGCAGTCCCAGAGACACATATGCAAAAAGTCTAATGACCACGGATGAGGACATGAGCTGTGTAAATTGTCATAACTCTATTGAAGTCATGCTTTCTCCTCATTCTAGGATCTCAGGCATTGAGGCTGATTTACACAAAATGAGGATCTGTCCCCTGCCAGTTTAAGGGGCCAAAGGCAACACTTACCAATGTATCTCTGCTAACACAGTATCTCTAGTACCTTTGTTATCTATGTATCCCTTCTGGTGCTGTTTCAAAAGGAAAAGTAAGAGAATTCAAGACCAGTGGCCAATATTCATCACTGATGTAACACCAAAGGAGTTATGCCAGGAATTAATCTGGCCCCATATATTTGAGATTGCCAACTGAGACATCATATAAATGTCCCTCTTTTAAAATGCTCTGTACCACACAGTCGCTCTTAGAGTGGTTGCTCTAGAGCAGGACTGTGGAATCCAGTTAGGTGGTGTGGCGTGGCTTGCACTTAACTTGCTAGATTCTACATCTGTTTGTTGGATAAATACAGGATTTTAGCCTGCAATGCTGACAAAGGGCATCCTTTGGTGCAGGTTAAATCAGACCCCTGTGCAGATGCACAAGGGAGGATGAAGGTGAAAGGAGCCTTCCTCCCACTGTGCAAGTCGCAGGCACAGTCTCAGTGCTTTGATTAGTGCAGACACTGCTACCAACTACCATACTCTGGGATGGATGCAAGCCACCACAGAGAGCACAGGGAGGGGCAGGTGAGAAACAGGGCCACGGTCCCACCCACCCAGATAACCAACTGCGGACAGAAGAGCATGCTGATAGTGGAGCAGGTGTGTTCTCCTGCACACCTGATAATTTCTGGAGACATTGTGCCTTCCTAGGGTACAGCATTTCTCACAGGCTTGTGCCTTAAAGAAACAATCTGGCCCTTAATCAGTGCTTACCTTCATTTTAAAACACAAAGAAAAAGCAAAGACATAGGGCCAAATTCACACCTGGTGAAAATGGATGCAAATCACCTGACTTCAGTGGAGTGGCACCAGTTCACACCAGGTCTGGATTGTCCCCTAAACTCTGTGTATTTGACTGAGTTCTATATACTTCTTCCAAATAAATGTTTTATTTTACTTTGCTGACCCTTATGGAAAAGGCCTACCGAATTTTTTTTTATGAATGAAATCAATAGTTACATAGAATTTAGACATCTAAATCTGCCTGCTAGGTTTCTACAGACATTGTTCTACTAACGTACAGAATTGGGTTTAAAGAGAATGTTATCCTTTTTATAGAATTTTCAAATCAACCTACAGATTTTAATAGAAAATTATATCCCTCATGTGGAATTCTATAGGTTGGTTTAAAAATTCTATAGAAAGGTGACTGTTCTCTATTAAATTCTAGAGGACTTTTCCATAAAGAGATTTTATGCCACTTGTGAAAGCCAAGCCTGATTCAACTAAGTGCATGCTGGGTAATCCAAAACACAAATAAAAGCCCTGGGCCAAATTTTACATTGACTCATTTACATTGACTTTAGTGGAACTTGCATAGGAATAGCTGAGAGAAGAATCTGAAATTCTCGGGTGCATGTTCTATAGAGATGATGAACTATAGGCATCACTTCCCAAACATTAAAGCCCTGGCCCATTGAAATCAATGGCAAAACTCCCATTGATTTAATGGGGCCAGCATTTCACCCTAAATCTTCAAAACTATTCACCTTCTGCTTATCTTAAATATTTTCTACCAACTTTTGTTTCCAGACTGGAAGAGCTGTATCTCCTACAATACACACTAACAGCTTTTCTCTCTCTCTCTCTCTTTTCCAAGATTACAGATAAAAGAGGTGTTGAAAATAAACTAGACCAGATGGCCATGGGATTACATTACTTATTTAATGCCTCAAATACCATTTCTCTTCTAATATGATAAGACATTTCACATGTACAAGTTTTTCTTTCACATTAGTGAGTTCATTTCAATAAATTCAATATGCATATCACTAATTTGAAATGAAAAATTGAACATACAGCTCCTGCAATTAAGTAGGTGCTGTAGATATTTTTAATCTCTATTAAGAATTTACCTCTCCTTTTGCCAACTTCCACCTCCAAGATTGTGAGCTCTTTCAGGCAAGGACCATCTCTTTTGTTCTGCGTTTGTACAGTACCTAGCACAATGGGGTCCTGGTCCATGACTGGGAATCCCAGGTGCTACTGCAATACAAATAATGAATAATAAGAATGATGGTAATAATGACTAACGACAGGGCTATTACAACAGAGAATCTGTTAATACAAACCTTAAGAGGTACTAATAAGATAAGCCCTTTTAGGGGTTAAGCCATATACAATATGCACAGAAATGCTGTTCTTGTGTTTGAAATCAGAGTAAGCTGTACTTGCTGTGCTCATGTTCACTTTTAACTCAGCATTGGAAAGTAATGAGAAGGTTTCTGCTTCTTCTCAAAATGTCACTTCTCTTTTCATCAACTCAAAGCTGCAGCATCCATCATTATTTGTCATCAGAGTGCTTGTATCTGGCAGTGGTGGATGAGAGTACAGTAACTATGGACTAACAGACTTTGGAAATGTTACTTGCATCAAGTTGATTGAATTCAAAAAGAATATTTCATTGTTGCATAGGATTTATTGCTCCATTGGTCATTATATTATGTTCCCATTCTGATGGGACAGCCACACAGACATACCCTGGAAAAATAGTGTAAAGCCACTCCACACCAAGTAACTTGACAGCCCAATTTCTGCCAGCAGCAAAAACCCAACAGAACAATAAATCTGCAGCTGGTCTAGTTGTGAAGGTGTGAAGTATGGGGACAGGGACGTCGTCTGGGTGGGATTTGCACCTCAAAATAAGCATATTCTGTATTCAATGCAACATATGCGGTTCATTTTGGCCAAAATCTATATGAAGTTCTGCACACAGCACCTGTACAAACTGCCCTACCTTAGAGGTATAATACGTAAGACATACAAGTATATGCAACTGCTGCTATAGGCTGTTATTGGTCTGTGTAAAAGGAAGTATTGCATAGGTGAAACTACAAACATGTGTTGGAGGAGGACCAGGAACTAGAATTTTACTCAACAAAAAAGCTGAACTCAGATGAGAGGCATGCTTTTTAAAAAATTAGCCTTGGTCATTTCCTTTCTCCTTTTTACTTCACTCTATCTTTTCCTATGTCTTTTTCAGTTTATTCCTCCCATATCATTTTTCTATATCATGCACTATTTGCTCCTCCTTTCCTTCTCTGTCCTCTCCAACCTCTTTTCTTTCTTTCCCTAGCCTGTGTTTTCTTCCTCCTTCCCCCAAGTTTTCAGTAACTTCTTTCCCTCTCTCATGTTCTCCTTCCCCGTCTCTCTGTACTCTCCACATCTTTACCTTTCCTCACATTAAAAGTTCTTACACACATTCTCCGCCCTCACCCATAAGATCACAGAGGTTTTCTCATGTGTCCCATCCCAAAACCTCTCTCTCTCGTGCTTCCCACCCACACAACTGGGATACCCCCACATTAAACAGAACTCTCATCTTTTCAAACCCATCACTTTAACCTTGACCTAGAACTGCAATGCTCTTCAGGCGTATGGTGCTTGGGCCTCTAACTTTCAAGTTAATCAGTGTAAATGCTGGAATCTGACATGCAGATCCATTTGCAGGACCGAGGCCTTAAGATCACTCAGTCCTTCCTGGGATTGTCCACAACAAAACCAGCCCATTCAGAGTTTGCTAAAACTACAGCACAGACTTTGTGCAGATTATGATCAAAAGTCAACAACCTTTTTAAACTGAAGCCTTGCTATCTGAGATGAAGCATGATACTAGAAAGGCTACTGCTGCTTCAAATGATGGGCTCCTTTAATCACTTGATTCAGTTCCCATTGAGATCAATGAGAGCCTTTCCATTGACTTTGATGGAACTTGGATGGAATTTTCTAGCTGAAGATAAGGAAGCAAAGCCTAAACCTAATGGGCCAATATTCTTCTCTCAGTTACAGTGTGTATGAATCTTAAGTCGTTCCACTGAACTGAAGACAAATGCCAGGTTTACAGTGGTGTAAATGAGAGCAGCATTTGACCCAAGCAGAGGTGCTGAATTCAAATCCTGTTCAAGATCACTTCTTCTGCAAGTGAAATGCAATGTGGCCTTTCAAACTTTGGCAAGCTATATAGTGCAGTATGTGTTCCTGGAGAGGCAAAGATAAACAAGGGAACTTAACACAGTTCTGGAATAGAGACAGGCTCCTTATATTGCAATAAATATTAGCCATGTGTCCTGAAAAAAATGGGGAAGGACTTGAGGCCAGCTTTTGATATGCACTTTAAAACTTTTGACATCTTTATGAACAGAGGGTGCACAGAGAATCTTGCTGAGAGGCTAAACCTCACATGGAAGGAGGACTATTTGTGCAACAAAAGACTGCATATGTAAGTAAAGCTGTCCAGAATACAGCCCTATGTGTCTGTGTTGATCTTACGTCATAAAAATTGATTAGGTATTAATTATAAATGTTTTTAAGGGTAAGTAAGTGAAGAGTGCCTTTCCATAAGCCTCCTTTCTGCAGATCCAGTAGCATAAAGGGTGTCTTGGGGCATCCTTAAGCAGGCATCTACGGATTCCCTCAGCATAGGGGAATACTCAGTTACACCAGCTTAATGCAGCTTGGTCTCCCAACCCTCAGGCACTTGGGGCACGGAGGGGGCATACTAGCAAGGGATCCCAGCAGTCCAGAGATCCTGGGGACAGCTCATACGGAGCTGTTCCAGCCAGCGTAGGTTAGAGCAGCCCTGGATTGTGGGGAGCACAATGGTACCACCACCTCTGCCACTCTCCCCACCTCCAGCTCCATGGCACATTTGATGATTGAGCCCATTATGTTTAATGAAAGAAAAAAAGACTCAATCCTTCATCCCTTACTTATGTAAACAGTCCTATTGGGCTAGATCCTGAAGTCCTTACTCAGTCCTTGTCATCAATGAGATTTTTGTCTGTGCAAGGATTGAGTAAGAATGTCTAGATCTGGCCCACTGATAATACAAAGTTGGGAAGCATCATCAATACAGAGGCGGAGCAGAATGTTATACAGGAAGATATGGGGTACTCTGAAGACTGGATGACAGAAATGGGAAGAAATTCAATAGTACAAAGTGCAAGGTCATGCATTTCGCATCCAATAATAAGAATTTCTGCGCCAAGCTGGGGGGTTCATCAGTAGGATGTGACAGATAACTAGAGAGACCTGGGAATGTAGGTTGATCATAGGATGACTATGAGTCACCAGTGTGATGTGGCTATGAAAAAGGCAAATGTGACCCTAGGATGTAGTAGGCAAGGCATTTCCAGTAGAGATAGAGAAGTATTAATGCCATTGTACAAGGCACTGGTAAGACCTCATTTGGATTGCTGTGTGCAATTATGGTCACCCATGTTCAGGAAAGATTAATTCAAACTGGGACAAGTGTAGAGAAGAGCTACGAGGATGATCACAGGACTGGAGGATATGAACATGAGAAGAGAGTGGAAGAGTTTGGCTTGTTCAGTCTAGCAGAAAGAAGGCTGAGAGAGGATATGACAGGGGAGTAAACACCAGGGAGGGTGAAGAGCTGTTTAAGCTAAAGGACAATGTTGGACAAGAACAAATGGATATAAACTGGCCATGATCAAATTCAGGCTTCAAATCAGAAGACTGCTTCTAAGCATCAGAGGGTTAAAGTTCTGGAACAGCCAGGAGTTGTTGGGGCAAACAATTTAATTAGTTTTCAGAGTGAGCAGGGCAAATTTATGAGTGTGATTGCATGATGGTTTCTTGTGATGGTAGGGGGCATGACCCAGCAGCCCTGGGGCTCACTTCAAATTTATTTCCTATGTTCCTAAAGCTCATGCTTCAAGGTTTCAGCTGGCCACCTTCAGGGGTCAGGAAGGGATTCACACTCTCCCCCCCCCCCCCCCGAATGTATTCTGGAAGGTTTTTTTTTTTTTAATCTCCTTGCTCTGAAGCATCAGGGATGGCCATGGCTGGAGATGGGACACTGGGGAAGGGGCCAGGGCTCTCAGGTGGCTCTCTCTCAGGTGCTTGGCTGGCAAGTTCTTGCTCACATGCTCAGGGTCTAATTTATTGCCAGATGTGGGGTCAGGAAAGAAGTTTCCCCCAGATCAGATTGGCAGTGACCTTAGGGGTTTTTTTTTGTCTTTCTCTGCAGTCTGTAGGTGTGGGTCACTTGCCAGGATTATCTGGGTATATCTGGGTTAATCATTTCCCTGCCATTGTGGGGATCTTGGGTACTGGAGCACCTCGGTCCCTCCTACTCTCTGCCTGTGGCATATAATATCTAGTCTCCTGTGAGCTGCAACACTTTGGTCTCATTTTGGTTGTTGGGTTTAGCGTGCAGGTGCTGGTGGTCTGTGATAGACTAGTTGATCTAGTGATCCTTTCTGGCCTTAAACTCTCTGACTCTGATGGAACCACTCCCATAAGTTAGGGCTGCAGGGTGGGGTCTAAAGTTTGTGCATTTCAGAAGAAATGCTTCTATTTGCTGAAGACACGTCTTTCAGCTGAGAGGTATGTAAAATGTTGGTCATAATGTGGTCTCTCAAAGGAATGCTTCACATGACCCTGGTGCAGCTGTGGACTGAAGGTGATTTGTCTCTAGTATTCCAATTATGCACAGCTTAATTATCTGCTGACTAATTGCACTTGCCTTCTTGAATGTCCCCAGGTAATAGGAGCAGTGTTTTTTGTTTGTTCATTGGGCCATGAAGGCAAGTCACTCAATAGCTCATCCTTTCTGGTAGTGTTCAGACAAAGGGCCTGTTCAGAAGAAAACAAAATCCTGCACAAAATCTATGTTAAAATAAAAACAAAAAACTATAACACACACAGTGTCCCTGACTCAGATCTCCCTGCAGTAATTAATATGTACCAGTCTCTGTGGGATTTATTTATACCCCAGGGAAGAAACAAAACTTTTTCACAGTTTAGTTTAAAATTTTTAATGTCAGAAAAAGTTGCAGGAATATGAGGTTAATCCTGACTGAGATACACTAGCTACCTAGATCATCACATCTTGGAGGGGAGAGAGGGGATTAAAGTCAGAAAGTATCTTTGAGCTACTTTCATTGCAGAGTTCTTAAATAAAACAAGAGTGTGTCGATTAACTGAGGTGGCATGGCCAGGGAAGAACCACTCTGCAAAGCAGATTGGTAGGAAAGTACCCACTGCTGATCATGAATCCACCATAGGTTCCTGCTTCATGCTGGGAAACCATGAGGAGAGCCAGATTTAGGTGTGGAGGTCTTGGCAAAACAGCTCCAGAGGCTGGCAGGGATTACAGGGATTAGCACCTAGGAGCTAACCCTTCAGAACATGCTCCAGTCCCTCACAGATATTCAAAGTGCATAATTAAGACAAAGTGCAAAACCCCATGCTTTAAAGGGGAAATCAGCTGTTGCACTATATCTATCCAACACATGTGCTACACCTAGGGCAAACCAATGGGATGAACTACATTTTCAGGTGAGATGATACCATGGGGCAAATCTTCATCCTTTCAGGCTTGTGAGTCTTCAGAATACTGGTGGATGTTCACCAATCTTTGACAAGCAAAAACCTTTATGAAACCTATGATGATACACATGGGATATAATATGCACAATTCAGCACATCCCGCTTCCTGAAAATACACCTTGGCCCAGCAGAGTTAAATCCCAGATATTAATGCTTCCGTTACTCTACTGTAGCTAAAAATAATTTAAAAAATAAATTTAAAAGAGGAAGTTACTTACCTTATGCAGTAACAATGGTTCTTCGATTTGTGTCTCTCTTTGGATGCTCCACTGTAGGTGCGCTTGCGTTCCTGCCCTGATGATTGAAGAACATTGGTAGCAGTGTCTGTTAGGCCCGCACATGCGCTGTCTCTCCTCGTGCTTTGCCACGAGGTTAACCAGTGTTGTGCAGGTGAAACCTCCTCAGTTTCTTCTCCACTGCAGAGTCCCTGACAAGAACAACGAAGTAGAGGGGCGGAGTGTAGGTCGTGGAGCACCCATAGGAACACACATCTCGAAGAACCATGGTAACTGCACAAGGTCATGACCCTTGCATGTATACCTCTGATCAGTGGAAGAAAGTGAGCACACACTTTCCTGACCACTCTGAGTTCAAGGAGGTTGATATGAAGACATGCCTCCATGAGTGACTACGTGCCTTGTGTCGTGAGGTTGTTGAGATGTGTTCCCCATCCTAAGAGGGATGTGTCAGTAGTGAGGAGTAGTGACGGGGAGTGCTGTGCGAACAGGATTCCCATGCAGACGTTTTCTGGGTCCTTCCACCAGTTCAAGGATTGTTTGACCTTGGTGGGTAATGATAGAGGTTTGTCTAGGCGATCTCTGTTCGGCCTGTAAACTGAGTTGAACCATGACTGGACACACCTCAAGTCTGGCATGAGCAATCACAAATATGTCCACAACATGCCCCAACAACTGAAAGCAATGTTTGGTTGATATTTGAGGGCTGGTTTGCACTCTCTCTCTGAGTATGGACAGATTGAGGAATTGATGTTGTGGGAGGAGTGCTCTTGCTCAAAGAGAGTCGAGATCAGCTCCTATGAACACTAATCTCTGTACTGGGGTTAATGTTTTTTGGATATCGATTTGTAGGCCCAGGCTTCTGAATAAGTCCATAGTCATGTAAGCGACCCGTAGATCTTCGTCAAAGGAATGAGCCCTGAGGAGGCAGTCGTCCAGATAGGGGTAGATCAAAGATGAGAGGCCACCATGGAGAGGACCTTGGAGATTACTCTGGGAGACAATGATAGCCCAAAGGGGAGTATCCTGTACTGGTAGTGGTCCTGTCCTAGGGTAAATCTGAGGAACCGTCCATGGGAAGGTAAGATTGAAATATTGAAATAAGCATCTTGAAGGTCGAGGGCTGAGACTCAGTCTCCCTGTTCCAAAGCTGGAATAATCGTCACTACAGTGACCATCTTGAATTTTTGAGCCTTGACAAACTTGTTGAGTGCTCTGAGGTCCAGTATGGGTCTCCAACCCCCCCTTTTTTCCTTGAGTATCAGGAAGTAATGAGAGTAAAAACCTTTGCCTCATACTTGCTGAGGTACTGGTTCTATGACTCCCACATGGAAGAGGTGCTCTATCTCTTGTTGCAATAAACTGTTGTGAGAAGGGTCCCTGAAGAGGGATGGTGAAGGGTGTTGTGCTGGGGGAGGGAGGTGAAATGAATGGGATATCCATTGTGGATGATTTCTGGCACCCATTTGTCAGATGTTATCCGTTCCCAGGTGCCTCAGAACAGAGCAAGGTGGCACCCAAAGGGTTGTGAAGGGTTGGTCAGCGTCAGGTGGCATTGGAGGAAGTGGTCTGTTGGCGCCCTGACCAATTGGTCAAAATTGATGTTTTGAAGTGGATGGTTGGGAAGAGGAAGGTTGTGGGCCTGATAGCTTGCTCTTTGAGAAACTGGACTTTTTCTTTTGTGACTCATAAAAACGTTGAGATTGATAGTATGCTATACACAATTTAAGTGAGGACTGAGGACTATTTTCTTTTCTGTCCAGGTGTATAAATCCACAATGACTGAAGGATAGTCCTGGAGTCTTTGAATGTGTGAAGGGATGTGTCTGTCTTTTCTGTAAATAATTTGGTGCCTTTGAAGCGAAGATTCTCCACATTGTCTGTAATTCCTTGGGGAAGCCAGATAAATGTAGCCAAGAGGCTCATCAAATCACAATTTCTATGAGATAGCTCATGCCGTGGTATCGGCTGCATCAAGCGCTGATTGAAGTGCCGTCTTGGGCTCCAGTTGTCCTTCATTAATAATGGCCCTAAACTGAGCTTTGTGTGATTCCAGAAGCTGATCAATAAACAAATTGTGTTTGGAATAATTGAAGTAGTTATGTTTTGCTGTTAGCGCTTGGTAATTTGCAATGCGGTGGCTGAAGAATAAGCCTTTCTTCCAAATAGGTCAACATGTTTCCAATCCCTATTGTATGGGATGGACTTCATCTGGTGTTGACAACCTCTGGAGTTCACCACATCCACAACAATTGAATTAGGGGGTGGATGGGAAAAAATCTATATCCTTGGCTGGTATGTAGTATTTCTTATCGGCTTGCTTACAGGTTGGCGCGACCAATGCAGGGGTCTGTCATAAAAACTTGGCTGGATCCAAGAGAGCCTCATTAATTGGGAGGGCTACTCTGGATGAAGAGGAGTGCAAAATGTCATCCGTTTATGGTGTGATTCTTTTACCTCCTCTGGAGGTAATTGCAGAGTGTCTTAGCTAGGTCTTGAGTTTAAAGAGTTTAAAGTCGTCGGTTAGAGATGGCAGAGGAGGCATCACTGCCTTGTCTAATGAAGGAGGAAGTTAGTTATGTGTCCTCTTCATTGAGGTCAGCCTCCTGTTCCTCCCTCATCTTTTCAGGAGGTTCAGAGGCTCTGGATGCAGAGGCTGATGGAAGGTGCCTCGATTCATGGTGGGCCATGATAGATGTTCACCTCCTTTGGATGTGGAGGGCTGTGGTGAAGATTCCCATCTTCTGAGTGAATCTGAGTGAATCCTGGCACAGGTCTGAAGGAGGTTGGAGAGTTGCCTCCATTAGATGGATTTTAAGTCTAAGCTCTCTATCCCTTCGAGATCACGGCTTCAGCTGCTGACAAAAAACACACTTCTGGGGAATGTGGTTTTCCCTGAGGCAATAGACGCAATCAGAATATCCATCTGTTACAGGAATGGCCTCTTTACAGGAGAGGCACCTCTTAAACCTCGGTGAACCAGGCATACCCCACACCAGGGTAGTCACCAGGGGAAAGAGGATGAAGTAGATTTAAAAAAAGAGACCTTTAAAAAAGAAAATCAAAAGAAGCTCTAAACTAACAAATAAAGAAAGATTAGTGATTATTTAAGTTTGAACAATAGTGTTAATGATCTGACAAATGGACAGCTATAGCTCCGTCTCTAGGCAGGGGCAGTTCAGAAGGAACTGAGGAGGGTTCGTGCACGCAACGCTGGTTAGCCTTGCGGCAGAGCATGAGAAGGGACAGCGCATGTGCAGGCTGAACAGACACTGCTACCAAACTTCTCCCATCAGCAGCACAGTGAAGCAAGCACACCTACCATGGAGCACCCATAGGGACACTACTCGAAGAAGAAGGCAATGATGCTCCCTGGAAGGGTTAGTGTAGCAATCCAGCAAACATTTTATTAGAATACAAAAGGCACATTTAGCTGAGTATATTTTCCCAGCTTTTCCCAACAAGACATTACTAGAGAGGAAACACTGCAGAGGATGAGAATAAGAATACAGCTGAGTATATGAGTATATGAGTACAGGCTGGAGACTCTAGGATGATGGATACGAGCTGGGCATTGACTAAAATGTCAACAGGGCTTCAGTTTTATAGCAGCAATTTGCATGATATTAGTCAGAAATCAATACTTGCAATCTAAATTTTGTATATCGTCAGTTGAAATTTGATGTCTGTGTCTCTTTCTTGGACTGATTTTTCTTCTGCAATCAGCATGATGAAAAAATAATGCTTATAAATTAAGTCAGAGTTCCCTGCCAGCTGAAAAGAAGCTAGAACTGCTGGCTGGAAACGGGCAGATGCAGGGGGTCCAAGTTTTCATGTTATCTTAGACTGTAATAATTAGCTCCCGCAAAGCTAATAAGCAAGTTTAACTGCACTGGACGTGGTTTAATTCCCATTTTGGCATTTGGGGATTCAAATCCTACATAGGAATAACACGAACAGAACATTTCTACAAAGGGAAGGAAGATCTAGAAGCTCAAAGAACATGACTGGGAACCAGAATACCTATTCCCAGCTCTTCTGTGCACTTCCTTGAGCAATTTACTAAACCTCCTGCTGTGACATTTTGTCCATCTGTCAAATGAGCATCATACCACTTCCCTGCCTCCCAGGGGAGCTGTGAGACTTAATTCATTTAAGCCCCGTAACTACCGCTCTAACCAAAACAATCACTAGTAAATAAAATACAGCAACAAGGACTCTTTGCACTGTGTAAATTGCAAGTGGTCTCCAAGCAGGCTGAGATAGACAGGGGAGATTCTGCTTGTACAGAGCAACTTTCCACCAGTGGACAGCTGGTGGAGGTGACTCCACTGACTAAACTCCACCTCTTGACAAAAGGAGACGAGGTGTGTCAGGGTGTTCTGGGGCTGGGATATGGGTAGGGAGGGGCGGAACAGAGTGGAGTGGGCTCCACTACAACTCATTCTCCACTGGCATGAGGTCCCTGTGGATTCTGACACCAGTGGCATAAGTTAAAGCTGCTCTCTGGCAGCATCATACGCATCTACATTCTCATCGGGTCCTGACATGTTAGGAACCAGTCTATAGTTACATTGCTCATTGATTTGCTTTTACTGAAATAAGGGTATAGTTATGTTATTCCTCACTTGCGTATTATTGATACCATTTATGTGATGCCCTAGAAAATGCTCGCTGGCAGCTTATTATAGAGTTAACTTACAATAGGCAACTTGGATTGTGTTTATGATCAGACAGTATCTGTGTGGTAATATGCTCCTGGAAGAGACTAAAACTAAGCCATACCTTCCCCCTGAGAGTTACCCTGCTGAAATCAAAAAAGTCTAATGGAGCAACAAATGCTTTGTTTGCTCTGATGCCTGCAACTGACCAGAGCTACCCTCACTGGGAGACAGTGCAGCAGAAAATAGAAATTACGGGGGGAAACCTGTGAAACACATGATAGGACAATTTCAACTAGCTGAGAGTAACAGGGAAATAAAGACAATTATAAAGTGCAGTATTAAGAGACAAACATTGCATTTTATAACCTCAATTTTATACTAGACTTATCTATAAATGTTTCTTGTTTCAGGCATCAGTGAAATTCTACAATGCATGTTCAGGTTCTAGGACACGGTGTTGCTCTATTTAGTAGTTTTTAGCAAAAGGGAGCTGATATCTATTTCAGAATTGTAATCCATTTATATGTGGTTAATTCTCAATCCCTTGTAAATGGTAGTTATGAAAGAAAATGTTAGAGGGTTTCTTAGGAAATCAATACTTTATTATACAATAATTGCATCTGCACGTTTAATGTTCTTCATAAGACTTAGAAAGAATGAAAGAGGTTGGTAGGTCAGATGATGCAAATGGTGGTTGCATGACCTGGAAAGTCATCAAGAATCTGAGGCCTAGTAAAGTGCCGAGATGCCATTAAAACATTTTTGCAAGTGCAACTTTTATTATGGAAACCAAACTGCTAGTACATCTGTGGAGGTGACACTTTGGCCCAGCACTGAATATAAACCTGGTCACAGTTATAATTGAAATTGCTGCTTCATTGTTCGTCCAAGAGCTTTGATTATTCATTTGCTGCATGATTTGTTTCTTTTAGGAATAGTAGTTGAAATTTGTTCTCCTGTATCTTCCCCTGGCTCATTCTCCAGTTGGTCCAGCTTTCAACATAGGAGTCAGTGAGGAGCTAGTGGTAGGGTTATAAACCCTGGAGACAGGATATAGCTGAAAAATCATTCTTCCAAGAATTTCTGGGTCACTGTCTAATTGATACTAGTATTGGCATGCTTCACATTCAAGCATGTTCCAACTCCACAGGCAGTTCTTATTCTGCACCCAGCCATGTGTGACTACTCTAGGCAGTAAGTTGGAACCCAAAACAACACTGCCTAAAACTCTCCAGCCCCGAGAATTTTTACAACAAAACAGAAAAAACAGTTGTTTCTCCACTATGATCATCAGCAACATGTTTATTTTTTTTTAAACTGCACACTTTTAAAGGCAATGGGCCACGTTCCTTAGAACAATAATTTGCAAAGAAATCACAAGTATTTCAAGATACTGTGGGTTTTTTTATGGGCCTCTCCAGGATCCAAAAGAAATGAGTTGTAAGTCTCAGTACATTATAAGGGGATTCCTTCTATGTCCACAAACTGTAAATCCTTCATTAACAGAAAAGCATTTCGAAGGAAATGTTTGTACCATCATTTTTGTCAAAGGGTGAATGAGAAATTGCTACCAATTCATAAAACAAACCTGTTATTTAAAACACAATAAGGGGAGATACAACTGGGTTTTCCCGAGAAACCTAAAAGTTGATACCATATGATCAACATGTAAATTGATTTTATAAAAATCAGATGAGTATTAAATATTATATCAGCTATAGCTGATCCTAATTGTTTGTTTCTGGCAAGTGTGTGTGTGTGTGTGTGTGTGTGTGTGTGTGTGTGTGTGTGTGTGTGTGTGTGTGTGTGTGTGTGTGTGTGAGAGAGAGAGAGAGAGAGAGAGAGAGAGAGAGAGTTTTCACTTCCGTGCTTCTGTTATGATTTCTGGCTGGCTGCCTGCAGACAGGTCAATGCACGTCTGCTTTAGTACAGCAGCCATACACTGATTTATGTGTAAAATGGGGTGTTTGCAATGGGAAGGGGTAGGAACTTAATTTTTCATGTGAAAGCTTAGGCTCTGCTGAATACAGCAAAATCCCAAGACATGGAATTCCTGGTTGTTTGGGGTTTTTCTTTTTTCAATAATAGATTTCCCTGGCACTTGCCCAAGCGTAGCAAATAGTGATCCTTTCCCTTACCCAGGGTGGGCTGGAACTGCGGACATTACTACTTGAAGAACGGAAATGTTGGGATAAGCACCTATACATTTTTCTATTCTTCACCACAGTACGTTCCATAGATCCTACAAGGGGATCTTATCAGCTGAGTGAAGGGAGTGAGGGAAAATAGATTTGTGTAACAAATAGGTGAGCAAAAATAACTATGCACAGTTTCCTGATTGACTGAGGCACTCTACAGTGCAGCCATTCTCTGAACTACCATGTCAGATAAGGGTTGCCCATCCACTTTGAAGTGTTTCGTGAAGGAATGCACAAAGGACCAGGTGGCCACCTTGCATTTTTTCTCTTAAGGGAATGTCACCACCCAAAAGATCACTGCTACTTTTAGGGAGTGAGGCTTGTATGTAGAGGATGACAAGCTCTTTTCCTTGTATGCCTCAGATATATGCCTTGTGATCCATCCAAATATTGAAGACTTCTTGTCCCTTTCAGCCAGCTGATAGAGCACACAGCATTAGTCTTGCCTAGATATATTTTCCCTGTTGTGAGGACATCCACACTGCATCATAGCTCTCCCACTGGACAAAATGGCTTAGAATAGAAGATTACAGTGCTATATCCTGTGATTGATAGCATAAGGAGTTGGTTCTAGGCTGAATGATGGGATTGTTCCAAGAACCACCTTGTGAGTATTGACAGATAAGGAATACAGAGATCGTTTTCTCAGGAGTCACAAGCAGTGTCACGGGACAGCATTAGCACCATGATTATGTCCAAGGTGGAGCCGTGTGTATCCAAGGATACAGCCAAAAGGCTGCTTGGAGAAATCTCAGTGTCTGAAGGGTTGGTATAGGAGCAGTTTTGATAGCTTTGAACCACCTACACAGAGATGATCTTCTAGGGGTGGTCAATGCAGTCTGTAGGGATACTTTGCACTGGTGGAACAGTTCAAATACAGATATAACACAGCCCAGGATCTTGACACTGGTGTCCATAAGTGACCTACACTTTGTCCAGGAGAAGAAGTATGTACCTTGTAGACACAAATGTGAATGAACATGAAAGAGAGAGAGTGATATCTCTGGTAGGAAAATTCCTTCATATTCAACTAACCATCACATAGATATAGCTCAATTAAAATATATATATTTAATTCTCAGTGGGACAGGAAGGGAATTTTCCAAACATAGAGGAAAGTTCACAGACAAAAAGACAGGTTTTACTTTCTGCTGCTCAGTATAGCAGAACATATTTTAAAATAAATTCCAGTACTGCCAATCCTAAGTGTTCAAAAAATAACCAATCAGGACTCTCAAAAAATCATGCAATTTCATTTTTTAGGGATATTCTTTCTATTTGCCTCTTGGTTTTTGAGCCTTTAGTGTTTACATTTTTCAGCTTTTCTCTACAGCCCAAAGAGATAATAATTTACCTTTTAAACAAAAGATGAGATTCTCACGTAATCACGACTCCAGGAGCTGAGACATTAAGAAAAATATCACAAGGCTCACAATAAAATTGCAAGAGTTGGCAAGTCTGAAATTAGATGAAAACACCACACATTGAGTTTTTAGCAGATCCATTAAAAGTGATTCTGTGCTGGGTTCCTCTGGTGAGCAATCTTTCCCATGACACTTTAAATCGGGACAGACTGTCAGCTTTAACTTAATTGTCTGGTTTCTGTCATTTTTCTCACAAGTTCACCACTGAACGCTATCAACTTAAATTTGGCTAAAAATGTCGATTTTTCAAAAACCAAAATCTTACACCATAAAGAATTAGGCAAAGTGTTCCTGTGCCTTTAAAACAAAAATCCCAGTGGAAACAGGTTTTTTTCTTTTAAAAAATAAACAGACCTCTGCAATGTTGGCAACACAGAGCACCTGAAAGTTGGACTGATTATACATTAAAGTAAGACATGCTCCAAAATGGGAGAAACACAAAAAGTAAATACTCAATACAAAGAGTGAAAAGTAAATTGGAGTTTGAGTTTGCTTTCATTTCATTAATTTAAGGTTTTATAAGTAACAGATTTTTTTAAACCATGTTTGCTTTCAAGCTGGCCCCTTTAACCATTACTTTCAGTGTTAACACTCCAACAAACTTTCTAATGCACTGCTCTGCTCTCCTTGTGCAATAGTAATAATAATGCCAAACTCTTTCATAGTGTTTTTTACCAGTAGATCTCAAAGCACTTTTCAAAGGAGGTCAGTAGCATTATCTGCATTTCACAGATCGGGAAACTGAGGCACAGAGCGGTGGAGTGACTTGCCCATGGTCACCCAGCAAACCAACGGCAGTGCTGGGAATAGAGCCCAGTCTCCTGAGTCCCGATCCAGTGCACTATCCATTAGGATACTCGGCCACTATGAAGCCCACATTGACATCTCTATTATGTTTTGTCATACTTTAAGAGAACATGAAGCATTGCAAAGTTTCCGAAACAAAAGGAAAAAAATGCCATATTTCAATTTTTGCTCTAAATCTGTGTCATGAATACTTTGCTCAGAAAACACAAATATTTAGCGAATCAGGTATCTTATCAGGGACAGTAATAGAATTGTCTATGGGTTGCTCATATCAATGGGCAGCTGTATGATACCTGTTTAGCCCTTTTCCTTCTGAAAATGCCCATATCGAGGCTCTGCTTCTCCATTCACTTGATGTAGCGGGACACACATCAAGCCATAAGCCATATGGACAGGGCACATTTGGTGGACAGAAGTTTCCTATTACTGGTGTTGCCTAACTCTATTTTTAGCAGTTCAGAGCAGTGCAAATGTTGAGAGTAATCTGCTCTCCCCTTCCTCCAGAGTTAAAAGTGCCCTCACCCGTGGGATTGTCTGCTATGACGTGCCTGTTAAGCTTCAGGATTAACATAGAGCAGGCTGGCAACATTAGATTCATAAAGATCTGACATCACAACCGCTTTGAAGACTAGTCGAATAATCTCTCTCTGTCCTTCTACCTCCATCATCCTTCCAGCTCAATAAAACAATGAGAGAAAAGAGCGAGAACAGTGAAGAAGTTTTCTTGACCCCAATGAGGCTAGTGGCCTGAAACTGACAGGTGCTGAGTAGCCTCTACTCGGTCTGACTTTGACTTCCTTGTTAGTTCATTATTCTCCTTTCTTTAAGGAAATTAGCATTTTACTCTTGTATCCTTTCAGCTCTTTTAACCAGGGCATTTCCCTCTCCATTTCCAGCTCATGTGTTCATTGCCATTCTAAACTCCATGGTCTTTTACTTCCAGTTCTGGGAAGTATACAGCACTATCTGGCAGCGCCCAAGTGTGTCAGCTTTAGAAAGTGTAAAAGGAGGTGCTCAAGAGCTTGCGTCTGTCTAATCACCACTGCACTCTCCTTTAAACAAAACAAGCTACAGAACTCAAAAGGGCTTGAGAGGCAGTTTTCCTTCCAAAAGCACAGAAGCAAAGAGCTGAAGGACTGTGCTTCTCAGGCAACCTTAATTCAAAATTAAATGTCACTGATGTGGTGTCCTGGCTTGCAATTTACACCAGTCATTTACCCAACTGGATTTCAAAGGGTACTTTGAAAAGATATGCTTACGTTCACAAACTGTGTTGCTTGTCCTGGAGAAATAATCAGACCCTAGAAGAGACCCATCCGGGTGTTATCATAGCATCTCTATTGTCCAGATACAACGGAGAGTGTATGGAACTTGAATATTCCAAAAAGGTAACTTTGAATATAGTTGACAAGCTGAGTTAATCTCTAGTAGGTAAGATCAGAGAAGTTCAGGAAGATAAAACTGATCAAACATCAGCATTTCGTACCCAGCCCTGCTATCTTTATGCAGGCAAGATTCCCATTGTCTTCAGTGGGTCTTGTGAACACACAGAATACGGTTCTGCTTTGAAAAATGACCCTGTAATAAATCATAGATTTTAAGGTCAGAAGGGACCACGGTAATCTTCTAGTCCGACCCCTTGCATAACATAAACCGTTGAATTTCACCCAGTGATTCCTGCATACGCCCATATCTGTGGTTGAGTACAGCATATTTTTATATTGCAATTTTTAATAACAACGTAGTGGAGTCCATGGTTTCTATCTTTCCACGGTTTCCATACCCAAGCTTTTCTAGCATCCTCAGTGATGCTTGTACAAGTCCACTGCTCTCAGTAAGTTTGCTCGTGTGCAAATTGCTGGACATTAGTAAACAATTCTGTTGTGGATGCTGCTGCTGCAGAAGGTGGAATGGAATCTAGCTCACTGTCCCATAGCTGTGCTGGCTCCTGCGGGGTTAACAGAGTAAAAAGCTTATTTCTGCTGTATTGTCTGGAGGGATGGGTGAGTTTTGAGGAAGCTTTGTGGATGATAGAGTATTGCTGACTGATGTTGAGTTAGATTTTGAATTCATGTCAAAGGCACCTAACGACAAAGCTGCCTTTCTAACTTTTATAAACAGAAATAATTAATGTCAGCAGTTCTGACTATTAATTCATACGGAGCTAGAGTGCTCCCTTGTCTTACTCAGAGGAGTAGGGAGGCAAGGATGAGCCAGCCCCTCCTCTTTTTTTCCTTGCTTGGCCAGCTGGATCTTGGGAATAGGTCTGGTATGCAAAACCCCCACTGCTATCAGGATACTCCCTGGCAAGCAAGTGGTGTGGTGGAGGCAGAATGTGGAAGGTGTTTTAGCTCTGCCCCTCTTCCCCTACGCGAGCTAGGAGATAGGGGAGGAGTCAACTGCACACTTTCAAGGGCTGCAGTAATTTGCTTCTCCTGCCCCTCAGAGCAAGGGGGTAAAAAGGGATGTATTGTGACTCTCATATCTCTATACTACAATGCAGGCCTTTGTCGAGCCCAGGCGCAAACCTAACCCCTCCTTGCATCTACACTGCAATTGTGCTAATGCAGGGCTTTGACAGTCCGAGCTTGAATCAAACCAGGACCCAGGGTCGGAGCTCGAGTCAAGCTGGAACCCATCGTCCAAGCCCTATTTCTTTGCAGTGGAGACGTAGCCCCACTTGACTTGGGTCCCAGGAATCCTCCAGAAGTATCCCACAATTCCATGGGACAACATTCTTGGTCCTCTCTAGCCCAACAATCAATAATCCACTATTGAAAACAGAAGCCACTCCCCCTTTGGAAATAACACCATTAGGTAATTGGGAAAGCATCAACAGTAACAAATACCTATCCTGTAAATTAATACATGATCTTGGGCTATTTCCTATGGTATAAAAACATAATGAACAGAGGAATTGTGGAACAGTTTAAAAATACAAAAGAAAAAAATCCAGTTGCCCAATTGATGAATCTAACCAGTGTTTCAAAGGAGATATTTCCTTCCACATAACATACCAAGAAAGTGTATAGATAGGTGTAAGTGATGTAAATATTTCCTTAGAGAACATGCTGTAGGTGGTATTTATTTCTAAGAATGGTTCAAAAGGAGTGTAGCAAACATAGCATATTTTATGCCACAATTCTTTCATATCCGTACTGCCTCCTGAATGAAAGCAATATAGCTGCATCCCTTGGACTTTTATCTAGTTTGGCGTGGACACTCTTAAATGAGAATCTTGCATATGCCACTGAAGGAAAACAATAAATGAATGACATAAAAGTATAACCTTCCATTTTAAGGAAGGTACAGGGAGATGATGGATACAAAGATAAGACGACCCAGGAGACTTTTTCCCTGTCTTTCAAGAAAGTTCAAAAACTACAGTCAAGAAATAGTCTGTTTTCATGAACAATAAAGCAGGGGGCAGATAAAAAAATAGTTTTGCCTTTCCTCTTTGCTAATGTCCATTGTGCTTCAAATAATCCATGCTGAGGTACAATCTCATGTGTTTAGAGAGAAATGTGGAAGGCATGACTATTCATGCAACGTAAAGGACAAAAGTCCTTGGATGAGCTATAAGCCTCTAGTATGCATGAAGAGTTCTACCACATAAAATCAGATTAAACAGCTACCATTACATTTATGTATAGTAAAGGTACAAGATATACAATCATGGAGAGAAAGATCATAAACCTAGTTTGCATGCTGAGAGAACATCTGTACATTTATTGCACCACAGTTTATCAACTGTTTATTTCAGTGAGTACTATACAAAACGTAGGGACGGAGATGGTGGGAAAATAAAACAGAACAGCCTGGAATACCTGATTTCTTCAAATTTAAAGAGTCAGAACAATAGGACCAAACTCCAACTACACAGGAAAAGTAAAGAAAGAGTCTGAGGATGAGACAGAGGGCCAGATCTTCAGCTAGTGTAAATCAGCATGACTCTGACCTACCCCACAAGTTAAATTCCTGTTAGATATTTTCAAAGGCACTTGTAAATCCAAAGCTTCATTGTATGGTTAGCTTAGTAATTTAAAAAGACAGGCTTTCTATTGCAGATAGTAAAGGTGAGCTTCTAAAGGAAAAATTGGTTTTGAATAACTTTGTTTCTTTATGATGTATTAAGAAAGCCTATATATTTAAACAGGGTTTTCCATTTGGTCTTGACTAGCCTATTAGACATCAGTACCCTACTCCAGTGGTTTTCAACCAAGGGTACATATACATCCCTGGGGACATGCAGAGATCTTCTAGAGGGTACATCAGCTCATCTAGATATTTGCCTAGTTTTACAACAGGCTACATAAAAAGCACTAGCGAAGTCAGGACAAACTAAAATTTCACACTGACAATGAATTGTTTATACTGCTCTATATACTATACACAGAAATGTAAGTACAATATTTATATTCCAAATGATTTATTTTATAATTATATGGTAAAATGAGAAATAAGCAATTTTTTAGTGATAGTGTGCTGTGACACTTCTGTATTTTTATGTCTGATTTTGTAAGCCAGTAGTCTTTAAGTGAGGGGAAACTTGGGGGTAAACAAGACAAATCAGACTCCTGCAAGGGGTACAGTAATCTGGAAAGGTTGAGAACCACTGCTCTACTCTATGGTTGCCTGGAGAACTGGTAGGATTTATTACATCATAGGTATAATGAAAAGAAGAAATACAGATTTACTGAGTGGTGATGTTTTTAGATAGATCATTTAAGTGCTTATCTTTGCATATATGTATTTAGCGCAAACACTTTTGGGACAACTTCTGTTTGTGAAGAATACAGCACTCTTTAGCCTTCAAATAAGGGTAAAAAAGACCCCAATCCGTATCTGATCCCTCCAAGATGGCCACCAACAAAACCAGGGAAAGATGAGACATTTCTATGATTTATTTAAAATAAAAGAGAGAGAGAGAGAGAGAGAGAGAGAGAGAGAGAGAGAGAGAGAGAGCATGCGTCCAGGCCTTCTTTATGCATCTAAAAGAAGCAAAAATGGCCTGACACATTTGTTTCCTTTGTATGTCACCTTTGAACTCAAATCATTAACACTAACTTGTTTGCTTTCTCTAAACCACCAGTAAAGCTCTGGGAGCTCTGAAAAGGTTAATATAAATTTAAAGTTAATATAAATACAAAGTTAATACACTATCTCTTGAATGGATGCAGGCAGATAAGTGATTTATATAAGTTACAAGCCACTTCAATTCCTGCTGACATCCAGAGAGCACAAAAAGAGTAACCACAATGAATCACGTTGTTTGGAAAAGCTTTTGATTTCTTCTTTTATTACCACTAGTTATCATTTCATAACATATAGATAAAATTTCAACTAACTCTACATTACCATTCTCCGGTTCCTAATTTCAACAATCTGCCTGCATTTTATATTCCAAAGGAGTCTTCATTCACTTGGAGGTGGGGATAATTAGAAAAGTTGTACATAACTAGGCCTGTTAGAGATGTGGGGATGTAATACAATTGTGACTGTGATTCTGTTTCAAGAGGCATTTCTTAGCTTTAAAATTTCTACTGCCTTGCCCACAGCGGAAATGCAAGTTTCAAAAATTCCTTCCCCCAATGGGTGGGATTTCCTAATTGGCCAGTCATAAACAAAGAGCCAATGAAGAAACTAGAGTAAGGAGGAGAGAGAGAAAGAGAGAGAGAGAATTTCCTTTGAAAATATCTAAGATAGGAGAGCAAAGTTATTGAAAATAGAATGGAAAAATAAGGAAAAAAGGGGAATTAGAATAAGAGAAGAGTTTTAAAATATAAAAAATAAGAGAGAGGAGGGAACGATAAAAGATATTAAGAGGAATTTTTAATGATTCTGACAACAGGGGTCATAAATGTTAAAAAGAAAACATAAGTTAAGAAATACTAAGTACCAAAGTTACTTTATAGTTGATGCAACTTTTTACTGTGGTCAAGTTTTCTGTGTTTCATGATTAGCTTATCCATTTGCATCATGCTGCAGAAAATAACCTAGGTAGTTACAAGTGCCAGTCTGGGTGTTTATATCACACTCATCACCCTGTTATGAACAATAGGACTGAACACTTCAAGGAAGGATCAGAAGGTCGCCAGTTACATACATATAATTCCAGCGTTCCAGCATGAGCAATGTATAATGCTCCTACTGGATGCCCAAATCACTAAATAAAGTGGCCACTCTCCTGACCAAGCACAAAAATTTGTGGTATAGGGAGAAACGGCATAGAAGAATAGTGCTCTTGCGCAAGCTGCCCCAGCTCTGGACAGGAGCCCCAGGCCTTGACAGGAACCCCACAGCACAGTCATTGTGGGAGGGAGACACCACATTGCTCATATAACGGCAAGGAGGTGGGTGATGCAAGTGTTGCAGAAATAAGTAGAACACACTGAAGGATGGCAGCAAACCATGGTAAGACAACTTCCACAATAACCAACCCACTGATAGGCAACTCGTGTCTCCTACACACTTCTACATGAGTTCTACCTACACCACAAAGATTAGCAGAGATCGTTCCTAGGGCTCCTGTTGTGTATTTGGTTGTCGTGGTAACAGAATCTTGTGTTGCTATGGCAACTGAGTTAGATTATTAGGGGATAGCCCAGCCAGTTTTGGCTGGTTTTTGGTTAGTTCAGTGTGTGGCAATAAATGGCTGCTTTCAAGATTTACAGCTCTCTATGTCTCCAGTGATTTCTTCCTAAACCTGTTGCCCCCAAGGATATAACAACATGGCGATGAGGGTGGGATGTCTGTGCTGCCCCAGGAACAGAAGGAAGTAGAAGTTAAGGTACAAAAAAAAAATAAACCTTTTTGCTGCTGGAAGGGGGTGAGAACTGGCTTGTTTGCACTGACTGTGCAAACTGAAACTAAAACCATGGCTACACTTACAGGGCCACTGGAACCTTTTGAGGAGACTATAGTGCAATGGCACATATATCCTGAGTGTTTTGAGCTTTTTGTTATTGAAAATGACATTACAGAAGAGAAGAAGGTGCCAATATTCTTAAGTGTTGTAGGGGCTAAGACCTACTCCCTGCTACGCAGCTTACTACACCCTGTTAAGCCAGAGACCAAATCTTACAGTGACACTGTGGAAATCCTGGGGTCCCATTTTTCTCCAAAACCATTGGTAATTGCTGAAAGATATAGGTTCCACAAAAGAGACCAGAAAAAAGACGAAACAGTTGTACAATCTGTAGCAACTTTGAGAAAGCTTGCAGAACACTGTGAATTTATGGAGATACTAAATGATGCCCTACGTGACAGGTTAGTGTGTGGCCTGCACAGTGAAGCTATATGGAAGCGCCTATTGACAGAGGCTCAGCTTACCTTACAGAAGGCTGTTGACATTGCGGTTTCTATGGAACTGGCAACAAAGGAGCCGCAATCCATCGGTGCATCCCCTAAGGTGCATAAAGTGTCACAAGAACCTACCCACAAAACTGTGGGGAGTCAGGAATATTACCGTTGTGGTAAGCTGAGTCACCATGCATCAGAATGCTGGTGTAAGGACCTGGTATGTCGACACTGTGGCAAAAAGGGACACATTGAGTGTGCCTGTAAACAAAAGAAAAAGAGGCCTGTGGTCTGGCCGACCAAAAAGGGAAATCTGCATACCCTAGAGCAGACCCAGGATGACCAAGGAGACACCTCATCACAAGAAGAAGAGCCACTCCATGTTTTGTCTTTGGTAGTGGGCTCACATGAATACTAGGTAACCTTGTTGTTAGACGGCAAACCTATACACATGGAACTGGCCACCAGTGCAGCCGTCTCGCTGATCTCTGAGACTGTGTATAAAGAAAAGCTACAGCATCTTCCGCTTAAAGCAACAAAAACAGTTCTGAAGACATATACGGGAGAAGCTGTGCCCATATTGGGCACTACTGATATTAAGGTGGAGCTCAATGAACAGGCTGCTAAACTATCACTGTTTGTGGTGAGAGGTAATTACCCAGCCTTAATGGGTAGGGTGTTGGTTTAGGAAGATCCAGCTGAACTGGGCAGAAGTGCACCGAATGACTAAAGAAGAAACCAGTCTGCCTGCTATACTAAGGAAACATGCTGCTGTTTTTGGAGAGGATCTGGGAAGTATGAAGGGAATCACTGTGACATTGAACATTAAACCTGACAGTCAACCAAAATATCTGAAAGCCAGAACTGTGCTATATGCCATCAGGCCAAAGGTTGAAGTGGACCTGGAGCGCCTGGTCACAAATGGAGTCCTAATACCAGTTACCCATAGCCCATGGGCAACTCCTCTTGTTCCAATAGTGAAGAAAGATGGCTCCCTCCGGATCTGCGGTGATTTTAAAGTCACTGTCAACCCAGTGTTGTGTGCAGAGCAATACCCACTTCCCCGCATCGATGACCTCTTCGCAGGCCTGGCTGGGGGACAAAAGTTCAGTAAGACTGATCTGAGTCAAGCATATTTACAGCTGCACGTCGATGAAAAGTCCCAAGAGCTGTTGACTATTGTGATGCATAAGGGGCTTTATCGATACTGTCACCTACCCTTCGGAATAACGTCTGCTCCCGCCCTGATGCAGAGGGCTATGGACCAGATCTTGTGTGGCTTGCCAGGAGTCCAGTGCTATCTGGATGACATCCTGGTTACTGGAAGGAATGAGGAGGATCACCTAAAGAATTTAGAGGCTATCTACAAAGACTGGAAGAGTATGGCCTACGAGTCTGCAAAGACAAGTGTGAATTCTTCCAGCCCTCTGTTGAATATTTGGGACACATCATTGATGCTGTGGGTCTTCATAAGGCCCCTGCAAAAGTTAAGGCTATTGTGGAGGCTCCCCCTGCTTGAAATGTTAGCCAGCTTCGCTCGTTTCTAGGACTATTGAACTATTATGGAAAGTTCATCTCACAGTTAGCCAAACTGCTAAACCCACTTCATGAACTGCTTGGGTAGAACAAGGCCTGGAAGTGGACTCAAGCCTGTGATGTTGCATTTAATAAAGCTAAGGATGCATTGCTAAATTCTGAAGTTCTGATGCACTTTGATCCATCCTTACCCCTACAGTTGGCCTGCGATGCATCCCCTTATGGAGTGGGAGCAGTCGTGTCACACATTATGCCTTCGGGAGAAGAGAGACCTATTGCTTTTGCTTCACGCACTCTAAGCAAAGCAGAAACTAACTATACCCAAATCGAACGTAGGGTGACCAGATGTCCCGATTTTATAGGGACAGTTCCGATTTTTGGGTCTTTTTCTTATATAGGCTCCTATTATCCCCCACCCCCGTCCTGCTTTTTCACACTTGCTGTCTAGTCACCTTAAATTCGAACGTGAGGCACTGGGAATTGTTTTCAGAATTCAGAAGTTTCATCAGTACCTGTTCGGACGGAAGTTTACTCTTTTCACAGACCATCAACCCCTGACTTCAATTTTTGGACCCCACACAGGCATTTCCCCATTAGCTGCCAGTCGTATGCAACGTTGGGCATTGTTGCTTTCCATGCACACATATGAAATCAAATATCGGAAATCCACTCTGCACGGCAATGCAGATGGTCTCTCAAGGCTGCCTTTGCCAGTCAAATGTCAAGATATTGCCAGAAGGAAATAATTTACTTTGAACAGGTAGAGAATACACCCATTACCGCTACTCAGGTAAAGAAGGCAACTCGAGTTGACCCAGTATTGTCCCAAGTTATGGACCTGGTGATGCATGGTACATCTTGACGAACCTCCCTAGCCTTTCTAATGATGGGATGACAGCTGCGCACTTGCTTTGATCTGCTGAAACCTTCTGAAACCCGACAAATTGTGCAATGTCAGCAGCAAGATCAAGTCATCAGGCATGCACCCAGAGCAAAAGACCGAACCTTTAGCCAGGGACAGCCAGTTTTGGCTTGGAATTATACTTCTGGAGCTAAATGGGTCCCTGCCACTGTCATCGCTCAAACAGGGCCTGTTTCCTACACAGTCCAGAATGCAGAGGATCTCACCTGGCGGCGACATGTAGATCAGCTGCTGCCAGGTCATACCAGTCCTCAGGACACATCTTCAGTTGAGTTGCCTGACTTCACCACTTCCGGAGAGACACCGAATCAAGAATCACCTGTTCCTGACTTTTCCCCTCCATTACTGCCGGTTGCAGAGATACCCCTCTGCCCGGCACGAGCTGATACCACATCCTCACCCATTCGCCCTACGAACCCTGAGCCCACTGTCAGGCCCGCACCCAAGACACTTTCGGGTGTAACACCACCAGACGTCCGCCGTAATCCACCTAGAGACACAAGGCCTCCTCAATGGCTGGATCTTTAGCTACGGCGAACGCATGGTTACGGGGCAAAATAATCCCCGGGGTTTATCCGGGAACGGAGGCAGACTACCCTCCTTCTCTAATTTAGTGTTTGTTTTATTTAGGAGATGTTCTTATTAAGGGGGGAGGAATATGTTGTGTATTTGGTTGTCGTGGTAATAGAATCTTGTGTTGCTATGGCAACTGAGTTAGATTATTAGGGGATAGCCCAGCCAGTTTGGGCTGGTTTTTGGTTAGTTCAGTGTGTGGCAATAAATGGCTGCTTTCAAGGTTTACAGCTCTCTGTGTCTCCAGTGCTTTCTTCCTAAAACTGTTGCCCCCAAGGACATGACATAACTCCCACACAAAGAAGTTACATAACTGACCAGTCAACACAGTATGGAAAACATGTAGACATGTCTGCAGCCCAACGTCCCTGAAAATGGCCAAGGCCTCTCTTCAGTGAACTCAAAACTGGGTAGATAAGAGACAGGAATTAGATTGGCATCCACAATTCAACTGCAGGTGAAAAATGCTGGTACAAAATTTGCAAGTGAAATAATCTGAAAGCATACCCCATGGGGTGACGTTCATGCCATCTGCAGCAATTAAACCCAAATATTTGGCTTGTTGTTAAAGAGGAGAAAATAACACAATAAATATGTATTGGCAATGTAACATCTCTTTCGAAGTAAATCAGTTTAAGGCTCAGATAAGGAAAGCACTTCAATACAGGCTTAAGTCCATCCCTATTCAGAAAAGCACTTAAATACACATTACACTTTAAGCATGTGCTAAAGTCCTAACGATATCAACAGGAGGTGCTCCAGTATGTGCCTGAATCATACAGTATGCTTTAAAAAAGCACATTGTCTGATATGATTGTATGATGTATTCATATTGTTTGTGTACTAGGAACATTCAGAAATAGAGATAAACAATTAATAATATAGGGTTATTCCCAATACACAATGGGTGCAAACATTGTCTTTGAGATCCTACTCACCAGAATAAATAAGCGAAAATATTCTTGCCTTTGTTTATTACACAGTCACAAATATGATACCAAAATAATTATAGCAAATCTAAATTGCTGAACTTCCTAGCTGGCTTAGTAGCCAGCTTGTGAAAATTGTCATATGGTGTTTAGAGTTGTATTTTCTAAGAGTCCATACTAAAAGTTAGGATCACACACACCAAGGACAGGAACATGACACAGTTTTCATATCACAGCTTCACATTAATGAATGCCTGCATCACGTTAATAATCCTGTCAGGCCTGTCAAGAGGGCACTGTGCTTGCTATTTGGATGACACTTTGTCCCAGCCTCCATGTGAATAATTTGTCTTTCATCACCAGCGGAATTGCTTCCAAGTGTTTCTGTTTGACTGTGTGATTTCTGATCTCTGGCCTACTATTCCACTCATCCTTATCTAAAAGAGCAAATAGAATCATGAAATGAAAAGTTGCCGGCTAACAAATCTAAAAGTTTCAAAGGCGAATGGGCACAAATTTTATTATGTGATTAATACAAGCTGACTCTATGTCCTGATGAGACTATGTGGCTTCCCTGGGAAATACCCTTCTGCACCAGTTATTCTTAGGTGTTATTTCTGATTAATTATGCTCTCGCTCCATTAGAAAACTGATGGGTAACTTTGCATCTGTCTCTCTGTTTTTTATTTTACACAGTTAACTTCATTGAAAAATTCATAGAAAATAAACGAATAGATGGACCAGTGCGTCCAACATTTTGCTTCAGTATAATGAGACTACGATGTATCCTTTCATATGTGTATAGACTGTATATAAAATTGAAGGTCACTATAATGGTAACAAGAGATATAGCACCAAAGTTTCATTTAGGCATCAACACAGCTTCCTGTCTGCAGGCACATTTTTTCTACCCATAAAAGTGCACCCACATTTCAATGTGAGTGGAATTATAAACAGTCAGAAAAAACACCTGACTCATTGTTTAGCTTTAGGTGAATAGCCCCTTAAACCAAAGGAAAAACTCACATTTGTGAAGTTAAGCACATGCATAAGCATTTGCAGATCAGGGCCCTAACCATAAATATTTATGTTTCCAATTCACTGCAGGCACAAAAATGCATTCACAAAACAGGCTACAATACAAGTTTCTATCATCATGGACTACTTCCTTTGAATTTCAGTGAGAATTGGGTGCCTATCTATCAGGGCCCTTTCAAAATCCCAGCTATCTATTTTGAAAAGACACCCTACACCTGTATCACTTCAACAGCCTTGGCAAATATGCTCCAAATAGTTGCCTTTTTGTTAAAAAGAGGAGAAAATAAAGCAATTAGTTTTTGGCAATGTAGCATCCTTTTCAACTTACATTAAAAAAACGCAGTTAATAGAAAACTAACATATTTTGGGGCCCTAAAATTTCATCTTCAGTAAAATTGAACAAAAATCAAACAGACTCCCACCTTTCCTCTTTGTTAGACAGTTTAAAATTAGACTTGGGTGACTAATGCAGATAAAAATATTCTGCAAATATTCCTTTGCGTCAGCAGTGTCATCCAGTTTCCTGACGCAAGTGTTTGCAGAAAGCAACCTTCAAAGCAATTGCCAGTGTTTACTTTGGAAAAGTTTTTGTGCTCACCCAATCTAGGAACAGAAACAACTGCAGGTGACTTATGGGACCAGTCATAACTACTTAATACAGCTCAGATTTAGAATATCCATGGTGAATTCATAGCAGAAAACATTTGAAAAGGCTTTTGTCAAATACACTTGAACTACAAATACATCTGAAGAAACTGAAAACTACTTGTGGATAAAAAGAACTAAAATAGTTAAAATAAATTGTTCACTATGGGCCTGATCCAATGGGAACCTAACCATTCACCTCAAAGGGCTTAGGATCAGGTCCTATTTGCTCAGCTCCATTTTAAATGTTCCATACAATTCTAAGGCTTAATCCTGCAGGCAAAGTTCAGAGTTTATTGGGAGTTTTGCCTGTTTGAAAACTGCTGTATCAATCCCATAGAGGGTCAAATACAAGTAGTAATTAAAATAACTCACATGCTGCTAGCATGTCAACTAAAGCAAGCACATCAGGGTCCCAGCATGGATTTTAATTTGCTGCTAAATTACTCATTGATAGAAGCTCATATTTTGCAACATCATTTTTAGTTAAGCCTAGGAAAAATGCAAGACCTGCATGATTAGTTATTTGATAGGGAGGCTTGCTATCAGTTGGTAGGTATTTATCTCCACTTGCTGCCTGAATTTTTATCATAATAGAAAATATCCATGCTATGTGCACATTAGCAACAACTTCTAATCCATCTAAAGTAGCAAAAAATACCAGTGTTGCGGTGGGGGTAAGGGCTGGATATTTCCCTCACAGGAAAAAGCTTGTGGGATAGATAAAGTAGGCCTGAAGCTCCACAAGGGGAGGGGCTTGGTGAGTCATGCAGGAATTGAGTTCCCATGCTGGGGGTGGTCATGCTAGGAGAGGGCCCCTACACATTGTTCCTCTGTCCCTCCAGCAACACAGCTCGGAGGGAACGGTGTTCCTCTTGATTCTTTTCCATCCCTCACATTTCCACTCAGGGTTAATGGTGATTTGACCAGCATTAGCCACCAGTCAGTTCTCCTCTCAGAAGTAAGCAAGTTAAGTGGAGCATGCTGAGCTAAGCAGTGTCCCCAGACATCTCACTGCTGCCCCAAGCCTGTGGAGACTTGAATCTACTGCATTTTCATGTGTGACTTTCTACAGTCTCAGATGGAGGAGTAGCATGCATCAGAGCATCTGCTCACCCCACCCCCAAATAGTTCCTTGAGAAAATTCCAGGCAGGTTGGCTCCCATACAACTGTGGGTCATGGTGGGCATCCAGTCATAGATGAAAAGTAAATGCAACACTCGTCCAGGTTTATTATGCTCAGTCCATACTGATTATTCTTTTAGTGTCTCTGATAAGCATAAGACAGTATGATATGTTAGTGGGTGACATTTTGCACCTCTAATTGGCATTTTACAACATAACATCAGACCCAATACTCTCCTCCGCTTCTGTGAATGGAGCTAAAATCAGATGATCCTGGCTGGAAGCAGGGGAACGCAGAAAATGGAAGAACCTGTCTCCAAGGCATACTCCCTCTTTCCCCCAGTAGCCATTCTCTGGCTCTGTGGGCTGAGAGGAGGCAGTCTGAGGTCAAGAGTTGGCAGGGCCGGGGTGACTACACCCCTTTCTCCAATCCATAGGCAAGCCAGCCCAGGCTAACTCTAGCCAAATCACCATGAACCTTTGGAGTTTCTCCCACCACAGACCACACACCCATCCCCTCAAGAGTGTGTTTATGGGGGAGATGTACCTGCAGGCAGAGGGAGCACACATGAACTCAGCTCCTGTGGGCAAAGTACCTGGGGGAGGGTGGGGGATGTAGAGGTACCCATATAGGCTCCCCAAATTGGTTGAATTCTCATGACTTCACAGAGGGCATCCGTCCCTCAGTGCCATCAACTAACTAGAAGGCAACTCTGGGAGCCGGATCCCCACCTGGTGAAAATTGGCATAGCTCCAATGACATCAGCACTACTGGGAGTACATATTTGCAATTCTTCCACTGCTCTCTGTCAGTTAGACATGATCTAAAGCCCAGTGGAAAGAACCAAATGTACTTCAAAGGGGTTTGGATCAGGCCCTTACCTGCCCTCTCATCAGTCCTCCAAGCTGGAGTATGGGTGGAGGGTGTTTGGGGGGAAAGCGGAAGCATGCCATGGGTCCTGTTTTTCCTTTATATGAAAAACACACCTCAAAAGGAACAGATGCCCCCAGAACATTATCCAAATATCTATCGGTACATTTCCCTTATTCCATGGACAACCAGCCATTTACCCACCACGTTAAAATATATTTCCTATTAGTCACAATATATGTACTCCTAATTGTTAGAATTCATTCTTTGGTCACTTTGAACAGATTTATGGATTTGTATTTGGACGCTATAGCATTGGTGGTGGCAACTTGTCCAATTGATTTTTAATTTCTACTTGGAAAAAAAAATCCTTAAAACTCTTTGAACGGATTCTCTGCCTATACTGGATTCATTTGAAGCATTTGATTGAAAGTGGCATTTTAGGTCAGAACCTCTGGAGTCTCAGTCCAGAGGTTCTGAGAGCTCAGCCCAGCCATGTGACACATTGGATATTCAGGAACAACACAGCTGAGACATGAGCACGCACTCGCACAGTAGCCAATTCTTTGAATTAGGGGTGAGGAGCGCTGCTTTTACAAATTGGGAGAGAGCATTTTCTTCTAACCATGTAGGCTCACATGTAACAGTCCTGAAAATAAATGTTTAGCTTGAGGAGGCTTCTGCAGCATGAAAACCAGACAGTGGGTGCAGATCATGCACTCTGCTCCTACACATAGAAACTGGAAAACCAAGGAAAAAACAGAAAAAAATGGGCCAAGTTTTGGCCAAGAGAGGGCAATTGTCCCTAAGTATCATTCTCCATCCCTCTGACCCTGTGTGAGCTCTGAGAATTTGGGGTTTTATAGTCCATGGCTGGTGGGGGAGGGGGCAGTGAAAAGCTCCATGATAGCCATCCAAACCTTCAGGGATTTCCACATGGATCATGGTACTGATGCAGCTCCCCTAAGCCATTAAAACCTTCCTGAGGGAATTGATGTTGGTTTGAGTGTGGGCCAGGAGCTAGCAGGGATATAGCTCCTAAAGGAGTTGCAGTGTTGTGAGGGAAGGGCCAAAGGAGGTTCAAAGAGACACTGGTCTAGCCCTCTACAGATATTCTGAGATCCAAGGGATGTCTTTGTGGCTCTCAGGAACCCATGAGTTAGGAGGCCAGAACCCCTACTCATTAGGTGAGGCCCGACTCCAATCTACGACTGAGAAGAAACTCCATGAGTTACAATTCACTGAATTTCTGGGCCCTTGCCTGCTGTCTCCAATAGGAGCCCTCTTTTGGACCATAGTTCTAATTGTTCCTTCCCCTTCACTTGTAATTGAAGTTGAGATTTGAACACAGGTCTCCCAGGTTCAGATGCTACCATTGGTAGATCTCTATTTAATTGAACTTTACACACTGGGTGTCTGATCCTGGCCCACTGAAGTCAATGGGTGCTTTATTGTTGACTACAATGGGTGGAGAATCAAGCCATAAAAGAGCTGAGGGTAGGGTGACCAGATAACAAGTGTGAAAAACCCAGACCGGAGGGTCAGTAATAGGGTCCTGTATAAGACAAAGCCCCTAATATTGGGATAGTCCCGATAATATCAGGATGTCTGGTCACCCTAGATGAAGGCTGCATATCCACAGTGAAGAGCCTTGGTCATGCCACTACCTTCCAAAACGGGTGGATCACCAGGTCCGGTAATCTTCATGGTGTCCACAAAAAGGAAGTTGATTTGAGCACATGTGGAAAGAATAAGCAAACAATAAGGGTCAGATTCTTAGCTGGTATAAACTGAAATAGGTCTTATGACTTTAATTAAGTTATGCTGAGGTACATCATCTGACCCTAATTCTCTGCCTTAGCATCAAATAAGGATTGCATCTGACAAATACCAACATGCCATTATTTAGTCTCTTCTTTTTGTACTATGTAAAGTCAAGGGCCTGATTCTCCTCTCACTTACAATAGTGTAAACTGGGAGTAAATCCACTAACGTCAATGGAGGTATGCAAGTGGAAGACAGGAAAACTGCCCTACAGTGGGAGACCTGAAAGATGGAAGAGGGTATGAAAGGCGGCAAATTCAAAACCAATACAAGCAAATACTTTTTACATTCATATAATTAGATGGTGGAACTCATTGACACAGGAAGCCATTGTTGCCAAGATCACAGCAAGATTCAAGTTGGACTTGACATTTATATGGATAAAGAATATCCAGAGATATAATAATGAAAACAAAAAATTTGGAAGGGAATTTAAAGCTCATGCTCAAGTCTTAGCCAATCTCTAACTATTAGAGACCAGGATGAGACCTAGTGTGGAGGCAGATTATTCCTCTTAGTTGCTGCAGTCTTACACCTTTTGCTGAAGCATGTGGTATTGGCCACTGTCAGACAGAGAATACTGGACTATATAGGCCTCGAGTCTGATCCAGTCCAGCAATTCCTATGTTTTCTATATAACTAACAAAAAATGTGTGTTCAAAGTATTGTCTTCAAAGTACTGAGCAGAGAGCTCAGTATATCATATTTAGTCTGCATGGTCTAACCTACCTAGTTGCAGTGTTGTTAAGGTACTCAATATAAATGCTCGGCTGACAATGGAAGTGTGTACCTGCTGTTTTGAACATTATAAAAATATAATTTAAAACCCTACTAATTCATATGATGCCATCTGAAAGAAGCAGGTCAGGAGGGAAACTTATTAGCTTAGATTCATGTAGATGTTAGCAGGAATAACCTACGTTCTTGATCCTTCTCAGATTGTGTAGTCACTAGGGAGTTGTCTGGCTAGATGGGATTTTGCACATCTGTCAGCTAAATCAGAGATCCAAATGCAAAACCCAGCATGCAGGAACATTATGTGGATTTGTGATACTCTCCTGAGGTTTTGGGGGTCCATAAACCAGTGAATGGATTACAAGGAGACATTACTACAGTATTTTCATCTGTGGTAGATATAACTTTCCTCCAATGTTGCTCACAATATTTAAAGGAAAACTACCCATTTCCCACAGATGCCCCCTGTTAAATTTCAAAAAGATAAGCACCATTCAGCATGAGGAAATTGAGAAATGTGTCTAAAAATCAGATAATCAGCTTTGGAAACTCCAGACTTCTATGATCAGAATGATGAGTGAAGTTTTCTTTTGATTTGTTTTGTACAAGAACACACATGACAGAATGCAAATCACTTGTTCAAAATGTGAGGTGGGGCTGCAGTTATAGCTATCTGAGTCATGTAAGATTCATTTGGGAACATGAAAAACTAGATGAAGACCAGAGGTCCATCTACTCCAGTAGCACAAATCAACTGAAAATTGAACCATGCAGGTTTGTTCCTATCAGTCTAGGCCACACCTCCAAGCACTCTACTTCCCTCATTCTCCAAATGCTTTACAAAGCTATGAATTATGAGGGAGTGTCTCCCTCCGAACTGATGCAGGGAAGACTGAGTTATGATGCAGTGAGAAGTTGTCTTCCCCGCTCCCTCTGCATTATAACATAGTACAGGCACATCCTCCTCACCCTCCTGAAGATCCTTCTGGCTAAGGCGGGAGGCAGTCTATCCCATCAAGTTGCCCTAAAGCTACCTGAAGTTCATGGGAAGAGGCAGAGGGGGCTACTCAGCCCCAGGGAGATGGAGCAGGGCAAAAGCCATCAAAATCCTCCTCTGAAAACACCATGAGGTAATATGAGGGCTCCTGGAGTGGGGGTCAGGCAATGAAACCTAGCCCAGGGCTGTGAGCTGCATCTTGGATAGGTTCTGAGTTCAGTAAGAAATGCTTGCACAGTCCTAGTTAGACCATGTGACTGGACTAGAGGACCTCCCGAGGTCCCTTCCAGTCCATCACAGAAGTATAGGAGAGGAAGGAGGGTCTTGAGGTGAAGGCACTGGATTGGGACTGGGTTCAATTCCCAGCTTTGTCCCAGGCTTCCTGTGTGATTTTAGGTAATTATCATAGAATCATAGAATATCAGGGTTGGAAGAGACCTCAGGAGGTCATCTAGTCCAACCCCCTGCTCAAAGCAGGACCAATCCCCAACTAAATCATCCCAGCCAGGGCTTTGTCAAGCCTGACCTTAAAAACCTCTAAGGATGGAGATTCCACACACTCCCCCCCCCCCCCAGGTAACCCATTCCAGTGCTTCACCACCCTCCTAGTGAAATAGTGTTTCCTAATATCCAACCTGAACCTCCCCCACTGCAACTTGAGACTATTGTTTCTTGTTCTGTCATCTGCCACCACTGAGAACAGCGGAGCTCCATCCTCTTTGGAACCCCCCTTCAGGTAGTTGAAGGCTGCTATCAAATCCCTCCTCACTCTTCTCTTCTGCAGACTAAATAAACCCAGTTCCCTCAGTCTCTCCTCATAAGTCATGTGCCCCAGCCCCCTAATCATTTTTGTTGCCCTCCACTGGACTCTCTCCAATTTGTCCACATCATTTCTGTAGTGGTAGGCCCAAAACTGAACGCAATACTCCAGATGAGGCCTCACCAGTGCCGAACAGAGGGGAATAATCACTTCCCTCGATCTGCTGGCAATGCTCCTACTAATGCAGCCCAATATGCCGTGAGCCTTCTTGGCAACAAGGGCACACTGTTGACTCATATCCAGCTTCTCGTCCACTGTAGTCCCCAGGTCCTTTTCTGCAGAACTGCCGCTTAGCCAGTTGGTCCCCAGCCTGTAGCAGTGCATGGGATTCTTCTGTCCTAAGTGCAGGACTCTGCACTTGTCCTTGTTGAACCTCATCAATTTTCTTTTGGCCCAATCCTCCAATTTGTCTAGATCACTCTGGACCCTATCCCTACCCTCCAACATATCTGCCTCTCCCCCCAGCTTAGTGTCATCTACAAACTTGCTGAGGATGCAATCCATTCCATCATCCAGATCATTAATGAAGATGTTGAACAAAACTGGCCCCACGACCGACCCCTGGGGCACTCCGCTTGATACCAGCTGCCAACTAGACATCGAGCTGTTGATCACTACCCATTAAGCCTGAGGATCTAGCCAGATTTCTATCCATCTTATAGTCCATTCATCCAGGCCATACTTCTATAACTTGCTGGCACGAATACTGTGGGAGACCGTATCAAAAGCTTTGCTAAAGTCGAGGTATATCATGTTCCCCATATCCACAGAGCCAGTTATCTCATCATAGAAGGCAATCAGGTTGGTCAGGCATGACTTGCCCTTGGTGAATCCATGTTAACTGTTCCTGATCACCTTCCTCTCCTCCAAGTGCTTCAAAATGGATTCCATGATTTTTCCGGGGACTGAGGTGAAGCTGACCGGTCTGTAGTTCTCCGGATTCTCCTTCTTCCCTTTTTTAATTCACTTAATCTTCCTGTGCTTCAATTGCTCTTCTGTAAAATGGGGATAAGAATCCTTCCTTTCTCCCACCCTTTGGCTGTCTTGTCTATTTAGACTGTAAATCTTTGGGGGCAGTAACTGGCTCTTATTATATGTCTGTACAGTGCTTACATGATGAGGCCCTGACCTCAGTTGGGCCTCTAGGTGCTATGTCACAAATCTCCATTTCGCTGCATTATGAGTAAGGATAGGTGAGCTCTTTTTACCAAATTTTTAGTAGCTCAGTCCTAATTTTTGGGAGCTCAGAAGTGTTACTTACTAAAATGCTATTACTTTCATATTTGGGTTAGGACAGGCTGTGAAAACAGGAGCAGAGAAGGGGAAGAAGGAAATTTCTAGTGAAAAAAAATACAGTTGATATGTAAATATCCCATAAACATACCACCCTTTATATCAGCCTAGCCTTTTCATCCTTCTATTCCTTGGCTGGAAAAAAAAAAGGGTGAACTAGTTTTGTGAACCCCCAAACCATTCAAAGGTTCTCAAAACCCTTAATTCCATGAGGTTTGTTCATCCCCAGTTACAACCTCCATGCTGTGCCAGGCAATTTGCCAGAACCTAAGAGCAGGTGTGGGACATGCCTCCTCTTCCACTGATAAACATGACACAAAATGCTGCACGGCAGCTGGCACACAGCTGGTCAGATGTGCTGTATTGATCTGACGATAAGTAATTCCATCTTTAGAAGCACCTCAGATATTGGATGTTGGAAACAACAGAAGGAACTAGCACTGCTGTGTAGACAACATTTGTGCCAACTTCTGACAGCCCTACATGTAACTCAATGCTGCCATAGGTAACCATGAGGGTTTATCTTACCTCTCCAACATCTGGATGTGCAGCTGTGGCCTCCGCTTCCTGGCAGAGACAGCCTTTCCTGGGCTGGTAATCTGATTTGTGGATTCTGACCCATCTATTTTAGATACTTATATGCCCCCTATTACTGTAGTATCTGAATGCCTTGCAAACTTTAATGTACGTATCCTCATAACGCCCTGGGAGGTAGAGAAATGCTATTATCCCTATTTTACAGATGAGGAAGCTAGACACAGAGATCTTATAGTGACTTGCTCAAGGTCACACAGGAAGTCTGTGGTGGAGACAGGAATTGAATCCAAGTCCCAGGCTAGTACCCTAACCACTAGACAATCCTGCTCTCATCAAAACCCTCTGGCCAATACAAGAGACCTATCCTTGTAGGAGAAAACAAAACAGTTCCAACAAAAGCAAACAGCTTTTCGTTCCCCACTCAATAATCCTGTTCCTGTCAGCACAGGGTTTGCCACACCACCTCTCTAGGTGGCCCCAAAAGTGGCTCTATATCCTCCCTCTACAGAGGCCTTGATCCAGGGATCCTAGCGTGTAAGCAGCAGACTGTCCCGCTCCACTTCCCAGGTGACTGCTGCTGGTCAAGCCTTCTTCTCACTCTGGCTCTTTGCTGGTTTCTTCCACACAACTTTCACAGGTTCCTTCATCCGTTTCCTCTCAGCCCGGAGCCACTGCTGGTCCTTCCTCAGACCCTGATCCCTGGAGAGCCCTCCCAGCACCATGCTGCTCTTGTCAGCTCTTCCCCTACTCAGAAAAGGCTGTCTCTAATATTTCCCAGCAGGCTTGGCCCCCCATCTCTTGCACTCTCAGGCATATTATCCAAGGGTGGGGGACGAAACTGAGCTCAGGTCAGCGGTGGGACGCGATCCCTTTCACAGCCCAGCTCACCCTGGGACAGTAACCTTCCTACTAAATACCAATACAAATACTACATACTATTATCATTCATAATAAGCCAAATCTTGACATTCTTATTTTTGCCTCAACCTCAAGGGGACTACGCACATGCTTAAGTTAAGCATTTGTGTAAGAGCTTAGCTGGATCAGGGCCAGAATGTTCAGTCCCCTGTATGACTGAGCCCTCTAACTGTAATTTGCAGACTAGAGTCCCTTTTTCTGATAGGCCACCCAAAAATAGCTGTTCAATGGCTTTCAGTGTGTCCCAAAGAGCTGCAGTGGGCCCTCTTACGAAAAAACCATATGCAAATACAGTGTAGAATTTCAAAAACCCATAGACAGACTCTGGGAGGCAGGACAATAGCATATCTTCCTTACCATTTCCACCCAGTTTTACCTCTGAATATAAGAGAGCTGCTGTATTAATATTAAATATTAATTTTAAATCTTTAATATGGATCAAGCCATCATGGAAGCAGGGGTTAGATGCAGACGCTCTGGCTGACTGCTGATGACAAAGAACACACATAAACTACAGTGCAAAGATGTAGTTAATGTGTGAGTACCCCACTTTGCATGTGCTAGTTCCTATTTGCATGCACAAACTGGATTTTTGCAGGCACATACATTGTGTGGGGACAATCCCGCCCTCCTTTTTGGCCCTAAATGTGATTTCTGGTGCTCTGTACCTTGCTGTACCAGTGCCCCTTACACTTTGGAAAAACAATCTGCTGAGCATACAGTTTCATCTCTCGGCATTTCTGAGATGGCAACTGTTAGTCCACATCACCTTAAACATACACAAAAATCATGTTCTCTTCCTAGATGCATTGGGTCATCCTTTTTTGCAAACTCTTTGATGCTCACAGTCGTAAAGGTCAAGAGCTCTCACTGGTCAAGTTGTGCAATTTAGAGGGGGGGGCGGTTTCCATGCTGATTCTTCAGCTCAAGAATAATGGCACGTTCAGGCTCACAGTGAACGCAAGACATACCAGACAAACAGCAGTCAGCTGGAGATCACTGAGGAACTTATTCACCAGACTGTCAAATTGATCACTGTATCTGTATTTTATACTTGAATAGATAGTAGGGCAACACATGAACTGGTTTTTTTAAGCTATATAGTGTACATTCGTTAGCTGACAAACTGTGTGACTCCAAGCATATCCACATTCAAATCAAAGCTGTTCGTTTTTGCTGTCTCAGGTGGCTTCTCTATGAGAAAGGATCTTTGTATCCTTCAAATACCTGTTTGAAAATCAGTCATTTTAATTTTAAACCAGTTTAGACCTTACTTGCACAATGACAAGACACTATCTTCTGTTTTGTTTTGTTTTAGTTCACCTGTTTTCATTTAATAAAAAACGTTCTTTCGTAACTCATGATGGGCTAGAGAATTCCCAAACCATTCAGAATACTTTAAAGTTCTTTTGGGACATAGCCAGATACTTAATATTGTATTACATTTTATAGTTGTCACTTAATCAAGCTATTTAATATTATAGTACATTTTAAAACTGTCACTTAATCACATTTTCTTGACCCTTTTATGTGAATTAAAGATCACTGTAGATAAAAAATGGCATGCTTTAGTTTAAATAGATTCAGTATGTCCAGTTTGACAGTTACTTCTGAGACATTAAAAGAATTTTCTGTGATTAATGTGACCCACACACGTTAAATGGTGTAATGTTCCATTTCTTCAGCCATTAGAGGAAACAGCATCAGACAGAAGGAGCCAAAACTTATCCAACTGTATGTAAAGCTGAAAAAGTCTAAAGATAATGTAGAGCGAGGCATGCTGAGCTAAGAAACTGACTTAAACTGACTCAATATTTTCCTTTTCCCTGCATTTTGAGAGGAAAAAAATGTTCTCCAATAACACAGTAAGTGCACATTCTACAACAAAAGAAAATCTTGCTCAGAATGGAAATAAACACACTTCATTCAGAGACAGGTGAGCAGAATTATTGTGTGCTTAATATAAATAATTAATAAACATTTATTCTAGTTTTAGAAAAGCTGCCTAAATGGATATTTACTCACAAGAACAAAAAAAGGACCTAAGAAAAGGCTATCACTGGAACCATTTTTTATGACTGTGATAGTTTTGTGCAGTTAATCCAGAACTGCTTCACTGAAAGATTTTATGCTCTTAATTGTTCAATGTCATTGTAAAAATACATTACATGCCTTCACAGAAATGTTTAAAAGTACCATTTTTTTTTTTTAGCCTTGGTGCTCAGTTCCTACTTGTTTGTTTAATTGATCTGACTATAATTGTTCCTACTTTGTATCTTAATCTCAAATCAGATGTACAGAGTTTGTTAACAGCTGTGAATATACGTGTTGCCTACTCCTATTGTGTGTTTTTCTTGATAGTTTAGTTAGAAGAGGTGAATAATACTCTAATCCATCCAGTAGGACATTTTACAATGACACTGACCTTTTGTTTGGCAGCAAATTCATTTGATAACAGAACAGAATATAATATAACCAAATTGGTGTCAGTAATTCAGGTAGTCAATTAAAAATACTCTGTATACAGCACATACGCAAACAGTGAACAATAGGGCAAACTAATCAAGGTATATAACAAGAACCTACATAGAAATCTGGATGTTGGAGGAGGAGAATGGCTCAAAATGTTATTATTTACAAGTACTGCTAATGAAACATATATGGCACATAAATGCATCTCTTCAAAGCACCCAATGTGGCCACGTTGAGAAAAGGAAGCCAGACAGCAAAGACTAGTCACCTATATGGAGGCCTCTCTGTCATTTTCTCCAGTGAGATATTTCGTTACCTCGAATGATGTCATTTTGCACATAGGATGCAATTCATGTCTTCCCACTAAAAGTATGAGTAATGGAGCTTTTGCAGAGGACCATGTGGGGGTTGGGCAAATGGGATCTAGCGCCTTAACCTGGAAAAGAAATTCTCTCTACCAGTCAACTCCAGCTGTCCTTTCCAGCTGTTTTGGAACTGGTACAAAGAACCTCTACACGGCAGGTGTAGAGACCTTGTGAACTGGGACAAATGTTACCTTTTCTCTGTTGTTAAAACATAATAGCTAAGTTGAGGGCCATAGAGGATTGCTGATATTTACACACACACACGGCCACATCCTCAGTCGGTTTAAATTGGCAGTATAGCCTCTTGGAGATCAATACACCAATTCACACTAGTTGAGAATCTGGCCATATGAACTGATTCATAACCTTTAATACTGTTAATCTATTAGTGGGTATCATGAGGTTTAGTTAGTTAATGTCGGTAGAGTGCTTTCACCATATGAAAGGCTGTAACATGGCAAGTATTATTTTTACTAGGTAAAAGTATGTTCTCATTACTATTAGCTTTGATCTCCCTCCCTCCGCCCCTCCTGTTGTTTGCCACTATAACTTGTTATGTGAAATTACACTGTAAGCTCCTTGGGGCATAGACAAAGTCATTTTTGTGTGTTTGTAAAGTGATTGGCACAAATGGGCCCTCAATGCTGGTTAAGGCCTTTGGGCATGACTGTAGTATAAACAATTACCACCCTCTGTACATTTCTTTCCAGTTTGAATCCAAATTGCAGAAACGCTGCTGGCTGTATTTTGTAAGCAAATGTTTTGCAACTCGGAAATATGTGAGCTTGAACAACATATTTCACCTCCTCTCCATGAACAAATATGGGTGTTCCTCGTGATGCTATTTGCTCTTCAGTTTCAAATACAAACATAGACAAAAACTGAAGGGAATGCCCTTTCCTTTACACTCCTGTATTAGGTACTCAGTATTCACCCTAACTCCTATGCGAAAGGATCACAACGGCTGTAAACTCAGAAACCCACTGCAACTCCTCGATGGAAGAACACTCCTAGATTGTGTACCAAGACGTGTTTGTAAATTGTCTGTATGACCTTTAAGTTGGTCTTGTATTGCCTTCCTTATCAATTCTCATGCCAGCACTGTATTTGCTATTGAAATACAAAATTAAATTTCTCTGCCACATACAGTACAACGCTGGTCTTACCTTTTGGGGAAATATCCTTGATGACTTTATTGGTCTAAAAAGTTTTTACATAGCTTTGTTTTAATTTCTCTTTAGCTTTTCTCTCAAGTCTCCCATATATGACACTATTAGAATTCTTTCCCTAGCTTTCTACTTGCCACCTCCTTCCCTATTTTTTTGTTCTTTGGCTAATCTTTCCTTATATATTAATGAAGTCCTTTGTAGTTTCTCTTCAAATCTTCAACTGGATTCCTGTGTGACTTTTTTTAAAATATACTTGCTAGAGTCTTTTATCATGAAAATTATTAATACTTCCATCGCTTCTGGCATTGTACCATCAGCTCTAAAATGGTCTATTATTATTTCTGATCTTAAGCTGCTTTCTCTTGACCCAGAAATATTGGCAAATTACAGACCTATAGCTAAGCTTTTATGGGGAAGGTCTTGAAGCAAGTGGTAGCCTTTCAAGTGCTTAACCACCTAGTAATAATCTTTATGACAAATGGCCTCCTGGTTTGCAGTTATGCCTAGTTGACTATGCACAGTGCTAAGAGAGTGCCCCTTAAAGTGGCCAATGACTTTTTATAAAACCCTACCTCAAGTGTCATGTCTGCCCTTACCTATCTTGTTATGAGCACAGCTTTAGATTGTGCAGATCCTCCTAATCACATGCCAGGTTATAAAACTCAGGGTTGGTTTGTTCGATCCAAATACATCAACTTGTCACTATCGATAATCATTCATCTGCACCAAGCATCGTGCATCATGTTTTCAGTATCAATGTTAAGATCACTGCTCTGGAACATTATTACGACTAATTATTAAGATGAATTTGACTGTTAATGGTAGCAACACTTTTTTCAGTTTATGCAAATGATTAACTCATGCATATACATTTGTCTGTGCAATCTGGAGAGCTGTGAAGGGAGCTTTGAAGAAAGATGGATCAAAGTGAAGCCAAGTAGAGGGTAAAAAACAAGGTCTCCTAGATGAAACAAGTTTAGCTCAACTTTCTCTCCCACTGCCTAGATCCCAAGTTTTAGTACCCTACGAGCTGGGGCTCTTGGGGTAAATTATAGCACCTAGTAAGGGATGGGGGAAGTCAAGTCCTGGCTTGTGTAGACAAGGAAAATCTGATTAGGAAATTTGTTGAAGGGATACAATGTAAGCCAAACACACAAAATAGTTCAACAGATAGCCAGATAAATGATTAGTAAGGAGAATAAACTGCTTTACTGCTGAAACTTCTGCTTTGTAATTGGTGGTCCTCTATCACATATTGGACTCTGAATTGCACCACAACATACTGCAAGCCTATCTAAGAGCCAAGTACTAAGGTATTTATTCAGGCAACTCCATGTGAGTTGCCTGAGTAAGAACTGAGGGCCCAGCTGTTTCCCCTTAATCTGTGTGGAGAGCAGGTCTTCACCCATCTCACAGAAGGAGGACTCAGCTGCCTCCATGGCACCGTGCTCTCCTTCTAAGGACTCAGAATCCAGGTAGGCGAGGGCAGCGGGACTGGGCATCTATCAGCCCCAACCAGCCCTGAGGGGATTCCCATGAAAAGATACTGCAACCTGAGTTTATATCACCTTTCCCATAATACCCTCTCCCCAGGGCAGAATCCCTTTTAAAGGAGGTCTTGTGCAGAAGCATTTCCAAGGAAGCCTTGGTTTTGTGTCTCCATTGGAGCTGCACTGCCAGAGAACACGGAAGGCATGCTGGGATTCCGGCAGCAGCAAAGAGACACAGAACCTCTGTGCAGATGGATTTAGAGGGTTTGGGGGCCAGGTCAGACTTGACACTAACCCAACGGGGCATGAGAGGACTTCCCTGCATGAGAAATTCTGCAAGGGGAACCTCACAGACTTTGCCTCCCTCCAATCTCCTCTTGTGTGAACTTTACCACATGGCTTAGGTTTAAGTGAGGAGCTATGAGATGTTGTCCCCAATGCAGACATGACCGTCTCTTGCTGGAATGACTGTAAATGCTATGATGGGAATTGAGGAATATGGCAAAAGGCAAAAATAGGTATATACATATAATTCTAACTATTAACACAGGTATAAAAGACAGAATTGGGTACACTGAATTAAATGATTTTTTAAATCTAGAACGGAAATAAGATGGCAAAGATAATAAAAATGGTTATCTTGTTTATAAAGTACTGTATATTGAGAAGAAAAAAAACAATGAGAATTATAGCAACAATATAAGAAAAAAGCTAGGAAAATCCTGATAAATGAGCAAACTTACATTTTCAAACATGATAAAAATGGTACATATAAATCTAAAATTGAACAGAGTTCAATGCACAATTTAATTAAGGTGGGGGGAGGGAAATCCAACCAAATTGTTAAACTTCCACTACAGAACTTGTAAGTGGTTTATCTGGACAAAGCTATGAAATGAATAAAAACAGCAGCTAAAGGATTGAACTTTTGCTGTCAGTAAGAAATCCAGATCATGGATAAGGATATTATGAATGCTGTGTAAAGAGCTCTGCAAAATATCCTCCACTGAACAGGAACTAATGATAGATGAATGCACACATGTAATTGAACATGCAAAAAGGAAAAGCTACATCCCAAGAAAAGAAACAGAAATGCTATCTAGAGGATGGAATCATGGTAATATTTGTAGGGCTAAGAAACACGCAAGGAAAAAAGGCAAAGTATGAAAAATGCAAATTGTAACATAAAATACATGTTTGGGTCCATGCATATTCTACATTAGATTATCAAGGGAGCATCTGTCATGAACAGAGTCATGTAGAATGTTGGCAGGGAAATTCAAGCATGTAAAGTTTGTCTGGTTTGGGGTTTCATTACAAACAGAGGACCCCACGCTGTTCCCATTGAAATCAATGGCTAACTTCCCATTGACTTCAATGAAAGCAGGATCAGGCCCTTGCAAATTAGCCTGTGTGTGGAAAGGTTCACAAAGGTGCACAGATCTTTCAAGCACTCCTGGGGCCCAGGTTCAACCAAACATAAAGGCTGGTTCGTCGTTTCCTATCAACACCATGTGAAATGTGATCATCTCGGCCGTGTTTTGCTTTGAGATGTTGGGTTCAGTTAAATCAAAACTCAAGCAGGGAGAATCCACACAAACTGAAATCAAAACCCCTTGCAAACTGAAATGGCTGAAACTGTATATTGAGAAGAAAAAAAACAAGGAGAATTATAGCAACCAGAAGACTAACCCAGAGTACTGGTTAAGACTAAGAAGAAAGTAGAGCATATTAGTAGCATGAGAATTAGAACAGCAACATCAAGGTCTTGGAGGCAACCATTTTTTGAATCAAGCCAAGTACACAGTAGGAATAGGTTATAAGGCTAAATCATTTCTTACCACGACTTAAAGAGGACTTCGTTCTTGCTTAACTTCTTTTCCATGAATACACCACAACTTTGTTTCCGTTTGCCTGATTCCTTATTTCAAAAGCAGCATTTGCTTTAACAGTCCATTTTTTTCCATGCAAAATACTGAATCTAATTGCAGAAATATGTCATTCCCTCCTCTGTGCCACATGGCATGAGTTAATGATGATGAATGAAAGTAATAAAACCCAAATCTTTTTCAAACTAAAGCTCCTGTTAAATTGCTGGAAATTATATGCATGCGTCTACGAGGACACTGCAGAAGGACAAAGATCTCACTTCCTGTGTTTGGCCACACTACTCAACAGGCAACTGGCTGGACCTACAGAAATATTTCTGATGAGATCTATGGGAGTCATCTAAGTAAAGCAGTTTCGCTTAGGGGTGGAGATTTCATTATAATGCTTCTCTCCTCCGCTGTGGGACACTAAACATGTTTCACCAGAGCCCAGGACCTGCCTCAAATGTCTGTGGAAGTTATTTTTGGATTTTCAAAAATTGAGGATTAGAGTAGTAATACACCATCTAACATGATTTATGTTCTCACAGTAGGTCTCTCAACTTCCCTAATACAGGATTTCATTCTGTTGCATTACATATAGAGCAGAAGCAATTCAGTTAATTTAGAGCCAGACTGTGCCTCTCTTATTCTGAGTAACTCCTTACTCCTGGAGTAGTCCCATTGACATGAAAGGTAACTATTTGCAGACCAAGACACTACTTAGCATGAGGAGGGGTGGCAGAATCTGCCCCTTTGGATACATCTATTTTCAGAAACAATTTCTTGTTTTCCGAACCACAGAAGCATGTTCGTATTCTTCTCTTCCCTTTTCACACACTTTCTCCTTTATCCACCCCCGTTTCCTCTACTTTGCCCTACTGTTGCCTCTTCGCTGCCCCTTTGCCAATCACATGATCCGTTAGCACTTTCTTCCTCTATCTCATCCCCCAACTCTCTCTGGGACCTTTATGTCACCCTTTCCTTCACCATCACTCTGATGCCTCTCTTTCTCCCACTGCCTTCCCACTTTGTTCCTAACTCCTTCCCTCTGCTCTGTTGCAGCCTATTTTGGAGATATAGCACAGCAGACTTCAAAGTGAGATTTAATAGTAGGCTCTTTTGAAAAATCTCCCCTTTAGATGAGTGTTTTCTCCCTGTAGATGAGTTTGCCTGAGTTGTATTTCACACTGGTATAAATCAAGGAGTAACGCCATTGAAGTCAATGAAATAAGGTTTCATTTGCAGGTAATAGCTTCAGCAGCAAAGCAAAAACTTACTAGTCTAGTAAGTTACATTTCAAAATCTTTCTGTCTCCATGCAGAGAAGACTGGAGAGGAGCAACCCGGAACAGGCTAAGTAGAGAGTGGCATACATATGCCAATGCAAGAAGGCTTCCTTTGCACGAAGTCAGAAACTGCACGATTACAATCATCATGAAGCTGCTCTTAGATTTATGAAGTAAACTATGGTCATCCGAGGCAACCATGCCTGTTCTTCTGCACTGTGTGTAGGTGACTTTGCAAGGTGGAAAAAACAATCCTTCTCTTCCCTTCTTTTGTTCTGTTTTTAAGATACCTTATTCAATATCAGAATGCTTTTTTGGTTAATAATCAAACCACACTGGTGGAAATCAAAGAAGTCAGTGGAATAACACCAGTGTCAGAACATTTTAAGTGAACTAATACCAGGCCCAGGATTCTGCCAACATCACGTATGACGTTCACTTTTGTATGTACTTAAAACACTGTGAGAATTCAATAATACTGATTATTTTAAAAAAAGAAAATATGTAAAAATAAAAAAAACCCACCTACGTGAAAAATAAACTTAAGGGCAGGGTAGGTTTGATGCTGTAGCTCTTAGTAATATAACAAAATGCACATGCTGGTTTTCTGGCATCTACACACAGTCATCTGTTGGAGTGGGATTAAGTCCATTTATAAGGCTGCATGCCTATTTTAAAAAGGCCTATCATAAGTTCTAACCCAATATAGTTTTCAAGGCATAGCCCATACAATGCAGCAATGGGCATTTCTTCTGAAAACAGACCCTCCTGCTTACAAACGGCACTGTGTTTTGTAGCGACATCCTGCCTTATGGCCTTACAGCCACATTCGAAAGGAAGGGTGGCACTAGAGAGAGCATGGATAAATCCCTACCACCACCCCGTATGGGACCACTGAGAAATGAAGGCAATGAGCTCCTAAAGGAACCATGATTCGGTGCTGCCAAGAGCCAAAAGAGCATCTACAACACAATGTGATCAATGGTATCAAAGGTGCTGATAGATCTGACAAAGGCAGCGGAGGAAGCTGGCCATTTTTGTACCAGAGTTCAGCCTAAAGCCACGCTAACAGAGGCCAAGCACATCCAAACTTTTCAGATGCACCAGAGCTGTTTCACCACACACTTCTTGGCTGCCTTAGCCAGAGAAGGATGGCTGAAGACTGGGCAGTATTTAGAAACTGCCAGCATCGAGCAGTAGCTTTTTGACAAGAGTGACAGCTCACTTGAGAAGAAGCGGTGTCCTGCCTTCTTGCAAGGAGACTACATTGGGGAGTACAAACCATTCAGAGGTTGGCATCTCTCCCTCTCTCCACTCCATGCCTGGCATCTCTCTCTCCCCTCACATCTTCTTGTTTGGTGTTTCTCCCTCTCTCTTCCTGCCTTTCGCTGGGTATTTTTCACTTGTACTTTCATTCCGTTCCAAAAATTGCCCCCCTACTTTTCCTTGCCTCCTTCAACTTCTGTCTCCCCCTCTTCCTGGGGGGCTTCTTTGCTACCTTCTCCTCCATAGCTCTCGCAGGCACCTCTTGGCTCCCTTTGTATCTCCATCTGCATCCTTCCAGGTGTCTCACCTCCCTCCTTAGTGTCTCCTGACCCCTGGAAACTCTCAATCTACCTCCTCCACAGTTACTTCTGCACCCCTCAACCGGTCTCACTACTCCCTTAAATCCTCATAATTTCCTGTCTGGCTCCCTCTGCAACCCTAGGGCTGCCTCAACTCATTTCAAAGCTCTTCCTGACTTTCCTCCCCTACCTCCCAGCAATATTTTTAAATGGAATATTTTTCTGAGTTCACCTAGAACTGAACTTCAGCAGAGTTCCTGGGCTGTGGTGGGGTTGTTCGATCTGAGCTTCAGTTGGGGGATCTCTCTATTACAGGTCTCCCCCCGTACTCCTAACAAAGACTCCAAAGTCTTACTGTGGTCAGGGTAGCATCAGGCCTGTAATGAGTTTTCTTGCAATGTCTGGGACCTTCATAGTCTTCTGTTTTGAGTTTGAAGAGTAGTGCTCAGGTAGCTAAGTTTCTGATCAAGACTACAGGGAGGTAGCAAGCTGAACCAACCTCCACTGTCCCCCTCGTTGCAAAGTACAGGCCTGTACTACTGCTATGGTATACACATTGCCAGGCAGAGAACAATTTGCACTTGCAATAGCAATACCTGGGACCGTGCACAGAGTAAACAAACAAGTTTATTTGCAAAGCCTGCCAAGAGGCAAATTTCACCACTTTCGCTTCATGTGCAAAATTTTTGCACAGCTGCAAGCTCAAGTTGCCCAGCAAGCATTTGTGGGGGGAAGGGTGCAGAGCAAAAGGCTGGATTCCAACTTCTGCTGTGCCAATGTCATGAAACTTTGGAGACATGAATCACTGTTCAACTCCACGGGTGCTGAGTTGCGGAGCCTCCGTGACCGGCACCCGCAGAGCCAGAATTTGAGATGAATAGAAGCCTCTGAGTGGAACTCCAGTGAATGATGTAACAGTTCTACAGATGGCATACTGGTAATCATTAAACAGTTATGGCCAGCTTCAGTGGGAGAGTGAATGTGTGCACCCAGGGTGATAAAATTCACCCATGAAGTCAAGAAAAATACACATATTCTGATTTTAGACGCATGGGTAATCAAAGATAGGCAAGTCCTTGCCACAATCGATCTGTTATCAGAAACCTAAGGCAGCTGGTTGGTTTCTGAACTTTGACTCACAGACTCCCATATGGTCACAGTTTGCTGCAAAAAAATAAAAAAGGTTCATGAATTCTTTCACCTCAGCAAGTCCAGTCCAGTCTGAATGGTTCCTCCTCCCCACCCCCTGTCCATTTAAAAACCATATTTATATATTCTTGGGGCCCCATTGAAAGATTAAAGAAAAAAAAAAGATGTGAAAGAAAATACAGTGCGGACACTATTTTATTTCCACTGCTGTGTGAACTGCTACAGGCTAGTTAAAGTGAAATGCAACAATCTGACTGGAATTAGAAAGCTGTCTTTTAACTGCAGTTATTATCCCTAGAACCTTTCTAGTAGCAGTCCTAGAATATAAGTTTAAAGAAAAAATCACTTTAATGGAGATCTCAGAGCTACATTTTTATATTGCACCATGCTGAGCTATTGATTAGCTTTACATTAATTTTATAGGCCAGAAGAATTTGTCATGATTTTCTCCCTTTGATTTCACTGCCCATCAGCAATTGTATCAGTTTTCTCCCTAGGTGCTGAGCAAAGTTAACTGCTGATGCACTTCCTATCCTTGACTTTTGATTCCAGCCTGTTTCAGCAATCTCAACCAGTCACTTCCTGTCTCCCCTACTTCATCGTCTGGCACTTACTTCAGACAAGTCAATATTTTTAAATTATATCTGTACCAGGAGTAATTAATCATAAAGCTTTATGCTTTGCAATGTTATTTGAACTTCTGCTTGGCATTCACAATTAGAAAACAAAACAAAATAAGTTCAATTGTGAATATCAACTTAGGTTCATATACTTGTAACACTGGTGCACCTTATACCCGTGAATAAGTGACTTTACTTATAAAGTCACTGCTCCATGACCATTAAAAATTAGGTAATTCAGTTTGACTTTTCTGATAATGCAGGAAAATATATAATTTTATAATCATCAATAGCCAGAGTTACTATATATGGAGACATATTATGTTGGAAAATATAAATGTTATAACTCTAGGCATCGTCCTGAGCCACGTGGGGGAAGGGAAGGGATGCATGAGCTCCACCGACCAAGGAAAAGCTCCTGGAGTCGCAATTCCCCCTGCGCTGATTCTTTGCTCCAGGGTGGCAGGGGTGGCTCTATGTATTTTGCCGCCCCAAGCACAGCAGTCAGGCGGCTTTCGGCGGCGCGCCTGCGGGAGGTCCAGCTGGTAACGCGGATTCGGCGGCATGCCTGTGGGAGGTCTGCCGGTCCCACGCTTCGGCGTACCCGCCGCCAAATTGCCGCCGAAGCCGCAGGACTGGCGGACCTCCTGCAGGCGCACCGCCGAAGGCTCCCTGACTGCCACCCCCACAGCGACCAGCAGGCCACCCCCCGCAGCTTGCCGCCCCAGGCATGTGCTTGGTGCGCTGGTGCCTGGAGCCGCCCCTGCAGGGTAGGTAGCACTTTACTGCGAATATAGGCCCACAGTAAATTACCGCCTGCAGTCTGTCTCTAGCTCAGCTACTCTGACCAGTGATTGTAGGGGCTCCATTAATTTCCTACCGATTCCTTGCCCCTCCCTGCCCACGCCACTCCCATCTGCTCCTGCAAAGGCAGTAAGCAGACAAGTAGCCTTGCTTATTCCTATGCCGCAGACCCAAGGTCCAGGTAACCCATATAGGGCATCACTGGGGCTCTCACTCCCTTGTGCCAGCATAGAGTCCAAGTTAAATCTAGCCCTGTAAGTGGAAACACAACATTTCTACCTGTAGATGATGACTCTGCATCTGTACTACAGCAATCCAATTCTGTTGTGTCCTTTGACAGTGTCACATGGTGCCTATCTTCTCAGGATGACAACAAATGACCCTGACGGTTCCAAACTGGTGTATCAGAATTGCAGAAACTCTTAAGCATTCCCTATGCCTACATAATCTATTCCATTATGCAAACATAGCAGCTTCGTAGAGGTTGAATCCATAAGCACTCTATCAGATCTATGACACCTACAACTAATAGGGTTGCCAACCCTCCAGGATTGCCCTGGAATCTTCAGGAATTAAAGGTTAATCTTTAATTAAAGATTGTCATGTGACGAAACCTCCAGGAATATATCCAACCAAAACTGGTAACCCTAAATGACTAATAGAAACGTCCCCCAAACACACCAAGGCCTGATTCTGATCTTAGAACAGGAGTGGCTCCACTGTAGTCAACCCAGTTACACCAGTGTAAAGCAACAAAGAGGCTCATTGTTTCTAATCCTCATTTTAATAACACGAAGGACACGTAATAAAATGGAGCTATGTTGCACCACTCACATCCAATGTAATGTCTAGACAGATAGCTAGCAATATCCATCTGTCCTAGAGGAATCAGTCTACTATCAGCCAGTCACGCTGCAGTGAAGGAACCAGCCTAGGATTCAGCAGACTGCTATTGTGTTTCCTTAAGACAACTGAAGAATACACCTGTGTTAGTTAGCAGAAATGCATCTAATTTATGGCACATGCTTCTTTACAATGTTTAAAACAAAAACTCTTCATAAAGTGTCCCAAGCAATTTTAGGGAGATTAATTATCTCCTTTCTTATTCTTTTTCTACCTTTCCAAACATTTCAAGTCTCCCACAAATACTAAATCCACTGGATTTCAAATTATGTCACAATTAGCAGGAAATTAATTAGCATCTGGCCTATCCCCTAGTTTTCCTCCAATGGAGATTGCCAACTTTTAACACAAGCCTAAAGTGAGGACTGAGAGACTAACACAGCAAATGGTGTGTGTGTGTGTGTGTGTGTGTGTGTGTGTGTGTGTGTGTGTGTGTGTGTGTGTGTGTGTGTGTTTTAAAATGCATCTTACAACCCTTAGAACTCCAGACTTGTGTCATCAGAAACCTTTCACTTTTTTAATGACCATTCATTTGGGAAGTTTGCAGCTGATCCTTTCTACCTTTTCACAGACTATCTTTTAAAATACTCATGCCCCCTTTCAACAGCAGAAGCCAAAGCTATTAATTAGCTATGTCTTTTAGTCCCACCATACAAAGTTTCTTTTTTACGTAATCTCTTCAGGTGCCTGTAAGGATTTTTCAGTCCATAGTGTCTATATATATCAGTCTCCCATCTGAGTCCCAGTTGACACAGTTTCCTGCATTATTTACAGGCCTCTGCAGTCTATTCTCTTTGCTGCTGTATGTATTTTCCAGTTCTTTCAGACTTCTATTCATGGCGAAGTACTTACATTTATTTCTTTGCCTCCTCTTTAGAGGATTTTGGCCACCATTCACTATGTTCTCTGTTCTTCACCCCTGCTATTCCTTTTCATAGTTATTTCTATCACGGCCATCTTTTTTCCCATGTTGCAGTTTGCAGTGTACAGCTGCCCTGAGGTGTTTAACTGTTTCTATTGTGCAGCCTACAGTGACATGCAGTAGCTTTGCAGGAGACTCTCCTCTCATATGTCACAGGTTTTAAGTCAGAAAACAAGAACCGTGCGTAAATAGTTAAAGAGAAACATGTTCCCCAAGTTAGCAGCGACCAAATGTTACTATCCAATGGCTTCTGTGAAATTAACTGGTGGTTCCAGACAAAAAAACACCTCAGCAACTGGCATTAATTAGCACCTTTGCTGACGGAGTCAGTAATAAGAAGAAGGGTTGCATGGCATGGAAGCTAAACGAGGTAGACTTAGCCATCAAGATGGTCCTTCCAGCATGATGCCAAGACAGTGTGGGGTGGGGAAATCTGCATTACCACTGCCCAGGATCTGTTCTGTATATACATCATAGATTTTGGTCAACAGGACTATGCAGCCTGTATCTTTCAAGACCACAAACACTCTCTTGGAAAATAGGCAAAGAGAGAAAAAAGAAACCCTAACCCTTTTGTGCCAACCCGGGGTTTCTAGAGCTTAGACTATAATTCTGTGTACATCAGATTTGCAGGACATACCGCTTCCCCTTTGGTCTGACCCAGTTTTATGTTTCTTTCCCAAACTTGACATTTAGGGAATTTTGTCAATTTACTTTTATGTGGGGTGTTTTTTGTTGAGGGAGGAGTGGGCATTGACCAGTGTCTCAAGCCTGTAACATTCTGAATTATTATAGACTTAAGCAAATAGCTGTAATCTATTCCCCACCCTATTCTTTTCCTTTACTGAACACAGAACGTAGAGAATCTACTGTTTTTTACTGAACCCATAGACATAAGATGGGGAGGGGCCAGGAGACACAAAGAAAGAAAAAGGGCATCAGTGTAAACAGTCCAGCAAATTAAACCTACCTCATACTTGTATGCATGTCTGTCAGAAGAGCTAGTGATGGAACTACAGTCCAACAGCTGGGCATCTGGATTGTGCAGCTGACAGGGTTCCTCCATATGGACATAGATGTCAGTTTCTATACTGGATTTTGTTCAAGAAGAGGGGAAACTGAAGAGTTCTACTCAGTACCTGTTACAAAACTATATTGCCCCACATGGTTACTGCAATTGCATGTGTTGGCACTAAGAAGCATGTCAATCCAAGCCAAATGTATGTATTTGGACCTCATGCCCTTAGGTTTTCAGTGACATTAGGATATTGGCACAGACATCTATTCGCACAAGAGTGTCTGTTTGTCTATATAAACAGATGAGAACACCATGCTGAAATGACCTTTTACTCCTCCCACACCCCTCCCCAAAGAAGCTCACTCAGAGGAATGATAAGAACAAAGAGAGGGATAGAGCCTGCTGAGTCTCAGTCTAGCCCATCAGCCTTCCACAGACCATTATAATAGTTTTAATTTTTTTTTAATTCTCTAAGAAAACCAATTTCATCCTTGAATGTTCAATTGATCTACAATAAACAAACAAAAAGGCATTAGGGAAAAATATTGTGCAGCTATTTTGCTTTGCTGGTTAGAATTTAATCCTGGGATTCTAAAGGAATGATTACAAATAATTCTGCTAATGGTCCTTAATGTATGTTTCAAATGTAGCTGCTGAGGATAGGACTATGGAGTACATGTTCATTATGGGTCAGAGGATTTTAGCCAGATAGGCTCTCACTTTTGATGAAGGGGTTGAGCACCCAACTCCAGTATGTATATTACATAAACTTTCACTACTGATCATCTAGATTCTGTGCCAGGGCCAGCTCCAGCTTTTTTGCCGCCCCAAGCGGTGAAGCGGAAAAAATAAATAAAAAATAAAGCCGCGATCGGCAGTACTTCGGCAGCAGCTCTACCGCGCCGCGTCATTCTTCGGCGGCAATTCAGCTGCGGGTCCTTCCCTATGAGAGGGACTGAGGGACCCGCCGCCGAATTGCCGCCGAAGACCCAGACATGCCGCCCCTTTTCATTGGCCGCCCCAAGCACCTGCTTGGTTCGCTGGTGCCTGGAGCCAGCCCGGCTCTGTGCAATAGATACATCATTTTGGAAGTTTTCTAAAGGTTACTTACATACTGTGACAGGCTTACTGTAAATAAATGTTAAGGTGACAATAAAACAGTAGTGTAGAGGACTCTGCAACTGAAGTTTCCACTTCCTACTGAGCCCAATTCATAGACTTTAAGACCAGAAGGGACTGATATGATCTGCCTGACCTCCTGCATAACACAGGACAAAGAACCTCACCCAGTAATTTCTGCACCGAGGCCATAACTTTCGTTTGAGCTACAGACTATCTTCTAAAAAGACATGCAATCTTGACTTAAAGACTTCAAGTGATGGAGAATCTACCACATCCCTAGGTAAGTTGGTCCAATAATTGCCGCCCCCCCGCCCCCCGCCCCCCCACCGTTAAAAATCTGCACTTTCTTTCCTGTCTGAATTTGTCTAGCTTCAGCTTCCAACAGTTGGATCTTGTTAGGCCTTTTTCTGATAGTAGACTGGTCTCTATTCGATCAGAAATCTCTTCCCCTTGTAGGTACTTGTAGACCATGATCAAGTCTCTGCTTAACCTTTTCCTGGATAAAATAACTAGAGGGAGCTTCTTTAGTCTCACTATATGGCAGGTTTTCCAGGTCTCAGCTCAACTGGTCCCTTTCCAATTGGTCCTTTCTGAAGTGTGGGCATCAAAAGGGGTCACAGAAGTTAATGGTAAATACAGTTAATTATGTTTTTTGTATTTCTGAAGAGGAGGAAGTTGCAACTGAGGGCTTTGCTCTGGCGCCACATCACATGTTTCTCTTTGGGCTATTATTATTTATACTGCAGCAGCACCTTTGAACCCCAGTCACATATCAGGACCTCACCGTGCTAGGTGCTGTACAACCACAGGACAAAAAGGATGGACTCTACCCCCAAATGGTTACAATCTCCATTATGGGCTGTTCTGCCAATATATGCAGACTAGGTGGAGTAAATTTACCTACACTGCTGTTATTATTGTTATGATTAACTGTATTCCTTTAGCATATTGTGTTTCCTTTCATGGTCAGAACTCCATTGTGATAGACATTGTTCAAAAATAGTCCCCATCCCAAAATGCTTACAATCTAAATAGCTAAAGATTATCATCTTTGTTTTACTATTGGGGAACTCAGGGACCAAGAGCCAGAAACTAAACCATCATCTGCAGAGACCCAATCCCGTGTTTCTATAAAACCATCTTCCTTTACACTGGGAATTTTGTGACTATGGCCTAAGCATTCAAATCATATTAAATGTAAGGATCTGGTGACCAAGTCTCTTAGGCTCCCTTGAAAACCCCAGTTCACAATCTGGAAAATAAATCTTGACTTTTATTTTATACCAGAAACTCAGCAGTATTTTGAATTACATTTTATAGTTATACAGCCTGGGAAAATTTGGTCTGCCATTCCATTTTATTTAGGTCAGATGTTAAAGAAGTTTTAACGGGCAGGGAAATATGTATAACAAACTATTTGATGCCCAAGTGGAGACCATGCAAAAGGTTAATCTTTTGTTCTTTAAGAGCCAGCATGTTGAAGAGGTCCCTGCAACATCTTTCGTGATCTCCTTTGTTCACATGGTATTAAAAGTAATGAATAGCCTTTTATTTTTCTGAGTTTCAGTTGCAGAATGTGCATGCTAAGATTCAAAGGAAAACAAAAGTGCAGAAATAGCAAGATGCTATATAACACACAGCCCTTCATCACTCGCATTGATGCACAGTGTTACAAATTTTATCTAATCAACTGACGTTTTAAGTAGTGGAGAATTCAACAAGAATAACAATGTGGTGACAATTTAGGAGGTTTTTTTTCCTTCATAAAAACACTGTCTTCTGTTTGGTCTAGATTCAGGTCAAGACATTTCACTAATTTGCTAGTCATTAAAAAGATATTTTTATACCCAGCCTGTAATATTATACTCTTGAGTGATTATGATAGCTCCCAACAGAATTCCAGACTTGAAAATGAAGGCTGGGAAGCTGAGCTGCAATTATGATACTTTAAATAATTCCACAAAAGTAGAACCACTGTTAAATAATTTATAGTCTTTGATCTTGTCACAGATCTACTGAAATCTTCACATCACTCAAGCTAAATATTTTCAAACAGAAATGGGATAGGTTACTTTTCCCCCACCTTCTGTCAGTGCAACCGCTCAGGAAATAGAGGTTCTAGGGGCCAAATTCTCATTCACTCCAGTGTAAGTTATTTCAGTGCAACGCAGATCAGAATTTTGCTCTACATGTTTAACTCTTTCAGAAACTGGGTTTTACTAACGGCTTTTTTGAAAGATTTAAAAAAGTAATAGTTTTATTTTTAAAATAGTCTGAAGCACATTTTTTAATACCTAGCAAGATCTTCAAAATACTACTCTTCTGCTGTGATATTTCTTTGTCTGCCCGTACAAGGAACATTACATGTGCTGCAAAGGAGGCTAAGCATTAGGCAGATGAAAATACAATTCACGCTAAACGTTGTAGTGGCACTTACATCCATGGTGTAGTAAGTCAGAGTCTGCCCCAGCCTCACCCAGTTCTGGATGTGGAATATTCAATGTTAGTATCAAAAGCATTGGGCCAAAAAATAATATCTGGTGTAACTCCATTGAAATCAATAGAGTTGCATGGGGGTGGGTGTTGTCTTACTCAGACTGATTCAGACGCACATATTCGGCACATTCATACTGAGTGGATAGGAACTGGGTGTGGCATATAAGAGACTTGGGTTCTATTCACAGCTTTTCTTGGGGTGACCTTGCACAACTTCTTTGTTATCTTATTTGTGAAGTGATACTTGACAGTCTTCTAGGGCAGAGAAGGCCTTGCTCATTAATTAGGACTCTGAAATACCCAGAAATGAAAGCAGTTGGCAGCAGAGGTGAGACCAAAACTCCTGGCTCACAGCTGAGTGCACTTTCCCCTAGATGAGGGTCTAGGGATCCAGAGTCTCTCTCTCGCTCTCATCCGCAGAACATTTCCACAACTTGATAGTGCAGCAGAACAGACAAACAATCTAATTCAGCTGAAAAAGCTTTCTCCTACACAGAGATCTGGTCCACAGAGCTGGTTGAATTTGTCCAGATTGAGTTTTCGATGAAGTTTTTCATTGAAATTTTAATAGAACCTTCATACATACTGCTCAGCCCCCTAAAAATGTCATTTTTTCACTTCAGGTTTTTTGACTGACTATTAAAGGGGTTGAAATCTTCTGATGATCTAAAAAGGTCAAAAGGTTGAAATTTTGACATTTTCTGAAAAACAATTTAAGAGTGTATCATTTATTTTAAAATTCCAGTGAAATTTTTCAACTATTTTTGCTACCAGCTCTACTTCCCAGCATTACAGTGGTGTTGTGAAGGTTAACCTATTTGTTATTATGCGGTTCGAAGCGCATAGACAGACAGACAAGCATTAGCTCTGCTTGACCTGGCATGCTAAAAATAACAGTGTGGCCATGCAGCACAGGCAGCAACTCGAGCCATCCACCTGAGTACGCACCCTGGGGGCAGGGGTGTCAGGTGAGATTGTATTCAGATGGCTAGCCCATGCCACCTCTGCCACACTGCTATTTTTAGCATGCTAGCTCAAACAGAGCTAGCACATCTGCCTTCCCAAACTGAGGCCATGTCTACACTGCAAAGTTAAGTCAACTTCATGTAAGTCGACATCGAGCCTCCGTTTTAAGCAAGTCAATCTTGTATGTCCACACTACGCTCATTGTGTCGGCGGAGTGCATCCTCACTAGCAGGGCTTGCATCGATGCACAGAGAACTGCACTGGGAGTAGCTATCCCACAGTGCACGTAACCAAGTGGAACTTGGGAATGGGCTTCCAATGCCTTATGGGACCAAAACATTGGCACGGGTGAGTATGGGAACATGACGTTAGCCTCCCATGCTGCACTTACCTTCCTCCTCCTTCCCTCCGTCCCTCCCTGAAATCAACGGCAAACAAACCAAGCCTTTTTTGCGCCTTTTTTCATAAGCCTGGGTTACCCACGTGGACGCCATAGCATGATAAATATGGACCCCACTCAGCTATACACTGTTGTTGTGAGCATTACAAACACCTCATGCCTTATCCTGCAGTATTTACACAGCCGATACAGGAGCCGCCGCACGGAACAATGTGATACTACGCAAGCAGCCCTGCTGGAAGACACAGAGCAGAGCAATTCGCAGTTGCTGGCAACCGTCATGCATCACCTTGACATGGCTGAGCGCCTTTTCTGGGCCCAGGGAAACAAGCACTGACTGGTGGGACTGCATCGTTATGTGGCTATGGGATGGCAAGCAGTGGCTGCAGAACTTTTGAATGAGTAAGGCCACTTTCCAGGAACTGTGTGAAGAGCCTTCTCCAGCCCTGAAGCACAGCAATACTAAAATGAGAGCTGCTCTGACAGTGTAGAAGTGAGTGGCAATAGCTCTGTGGAAGCTTGCAGCGCCAGACTGCTGCCGGTCAATGGGGCATCAATTTAGAGTGGGTAAATCTACAGTGGGATTTGCTTTGATCCAAGTTTGCAGGGCCATCAACAGACTTCTCCTAGGAAGGGTAGTGACTCTGGGAAATGTTCAGGACACAGTGGATGGTTTTGTCGCGATGGAGTTCCCTAACTGTGGTGGGGCGATAGACAGAACGCATATCCCTATCTTGGCACCAGACCACCTTGCCAAAGAGTATATAAACTGAAATGGGTATTGAGAGTGTTGCAAGCGCTGGTGGATGACAAGGGCCATTTCACCAACATCAATGTGGGATGGTCAGGAAAGGTACATAATGCCCGCATCTTTAGCAACACAAGTCTGTTCAGAAATCTGCAAGCAGGGACTTTCTTTCCAGACTGCAAAATAACCATTGGTGATGTTGAAATGCCAATCGTGATCCTGGGAGACCCAGCCTACCCCTTGCTCCCATGGCTCATGAAGCCATACACAGGAAGCCTGGACAGCAATAAGGACCGGTTCAACCATAGGCTCAGCAAATGCAGAATGGTGGTAGAATTTGCCTTTGGACATTTAAAAGGTTGCTGGTGTTGTTTGCTTACTAGGTTAGATCTCAGTGAAAAGAATATCCCCATTGTTATTGCTGCCTGCTGTGTGCTCCATAATACCTGTGAAACAAAGGGGGAAAGTTTCCGCTGAGGTGGGGGGTTGAGGCAGATCACCTCACAGCCAATTTTGAGCAGCCAGACATCAGGGCAATAAGAAGAGCACATCAAGGGGCTCTGCATTTCCATGAGGCTTTGAAAACCAGTTTCAGCAATGAGCCAGAGTAATGTAACACTTATCTGTATTGTTCCTTACCAAACTGTCCCCTGCATTGCATTTTCTCCCCTGTAAACTCCACCCCCACTAGCCACCATGTGTTGAATGAATAAAGAGCCTTTTCTACCCAATCTGTTAAGTTTTATTATGCACGCAGACACACAGAGACAGCAAAGAAAAGTAAGATAACCTGGGGCAAAAGGGCTGATAACACTGTGGAGGGAGAAACAAGGAAAGCTTACTTACAGATGCTCTGCAATGACAATCAAAGGTGTGGGAATGGGCGCCTTCTGGTCCTTGTACCCTCCCCTGGTGTTGAGTGCAAGGAATACCGAACTCCACTCTACCTCCCCCCTGCCTCATAGGACGTTTGGGGGAGGAGGATGTAGAACTGGGCGATGATGGCAGCAGGTTCAGCATAGGCTGCAGAGGGATTCTAGTATCCAGCTGCCTTTCTTGAACTTGAACCAGATGCCTCAACATGTCTGACTGCTCCTTCATAATCCATAACATCTCTTCCTGTGTGGCACACTCTTGTTCCCTGCATGTTCTCCTGTCCTCCCTGTCCATGTCCAGGTTCTCGAACAGCGTACTCCTCCATGCTCTGGGCACTGTCTTGTCACTCTCGGAGGCATACATTAACTCATTAAACGTGTTCTCCAGAGTCTTCTTTTTCCGCCTTCTAATATGGGAAAGTCTCTGTCCCGGTGTGGAGGATGCGCCGACGGACAAGGTTCCAGCTGCAAGGAATGCAAAGCACCAGGGTAGCATTGACAGTGCAGTCATTGTTTCTGGTGCAAGGTTACATTTTTTAATAAAAAAAAAATCCCTCAATACACTTCACTGCAAGCCACAACGTAATCACAACTGCAGGCTATTGCAAGAGTCGGTTTGCTTCTCCAGCCATGGTGAGTAAGGCCACGAGGCATGAGCGAGATGTCTTGTGCTGCTCCTTATGTGAAGACATCCTTGGGATCACAGGTTGGAACTTGAGAAAAGTCTCCTTTCCCTAGCAACTTGGATGGTGCTTGAGGAAAGGCACCAGTTTAAAGCCCCCCAAATAGTTTGTTTTTTACAAAAGCGGCACCGGGTTGGGGGGAAAGGGAGACAAACAGGAAGAAGCCACCCCTCCTCCCCTTTTTAATGCTGCTTGCAATACACAGTGATCCCTTCTAACCATAACCATGGCACATTTGGGAAAGCGTGGTTGTGTGACCCAGATTTCACTAAAAAGGGGGCAGATTACTTGTTGGATTGTTTGTGGTTTAAGGGCTAGCATTGAAAACTTCCCCTGTTTCCCCTAGGTGACCCTATGCAATATCACTCTCCTGAGAGTAACAGAGGCAGCAAGGGAGCAGATGCTGCAAGTGTCTGGGTAGAGACCTGGTCCTTATGATGCAACACTATGTGCTGCAATGATGCCAGCAGAGTTAATACTCAAATGGCGCAGGAATATATCCTACCGTGGTGGACGAAATAAGGCAGCCCTTCCCGGAAACATTTTGCAAAGGATTGCAGGGTACTGCCATGAAAGCTTCCTAGAGATCTCCATGGAGGATTCCCAGGCCAACCCCGTGCACATAAACAGTCTTTTTCTGAGAGCACCCTCTGTGTAGCTGGAATGGCCAGTGACACCCACTACACCTACTTTTTTGTTCAGATTAAACATAAAAAATAATAGCATGTAACCCCTACAGTTTGATTGGCAATGTGTACTTACCAAAGGTGCTTCTCCCGGCATCACACTCTGCCGCCAACTGGTCCTGTGAAGGGATGGGCTCCAGGGTTAAAAACAGTTCTTGGCTGTCAAGGAGAACGGATCCTCTGCTTGCCTGCCTCACATTCTCCTCCTCCTCCTCTTCCTCATCAACAATGTCCTCCTTGTTGTTGCTCAAAGTTGCCCAGGGCTCCTGGGAGGTATCCACGGAGCGTTTTGGGGAAGTGGTGGGGTCACCGCCGAGAATTGCATGCAGCTCCTCATAAAAGCTGCATGTCTGTGGGGCAGAACCAGAATGACCATTTGCCTCCCTTGTCTTCTGGTACACTTGCCGAAGCTCCTTTATTTTCACGCGGCACTGCTGCATGTCCCTGGTGTAGCCCTTCTCCCCCATACCCCATGCAATCTTGGCATAGATGTCAGCATTTCTTCTGCTGGATCGGAGCTCTGCCTGCACAGACTCTTCTCCCCACACAGCAATAAGATCCTCCACCTCCTGTGTATTCCATGCTGGAGCACGTTTGCAGCCTTGAGTTTTCATAATCAGCTGGGCTGGCAAGCTCTCCATGCTGATCATACAGGAAATGAACATTCAAAAGTTCCCGGGGCTTTAACAGGGGAGCGGCTGTTTCCTGTGTACCTGGCTGACATGCAGTGGAGTTGAAAGTGCTCTCCGGAGCGGTCAGAGTGAAGCACTGTGGGACACCTCCTGGAGGCCAATTCATTCCAATTACACAGTGCAGTGTCTACACTATCCCCATGTTGACCCATGGATGTCGAATCAAGCGCTATGCCTCTCGCGGAGGTGGAGTACAGAAGTTGACTTCACAGACCACTTAGGTTGGCGGAAGGGACTCGGTAGTGTAGACACATATCAGTGGTTTGAGCATTGGTCTGCTAAACCCAGGGTTGTGAGTTCAATCTTTGAGGGGGCCATTTAGGGATCTGGGGCAAAAATCTGTCTGGGGATTGGTCCTGCTTTGAGCAGGGGGTTGGACTAGATGACCTCCTGAGGTCCCTTCCAACCCTGATATTCTATGATTATTAGATAGACTTAATGCGGCTTATGTTGACCTAAGTTTGTAGTGTAGACCAGGCCTGAGAAGTGCCCTCCCAGCTGCTTCATAGACATACCCAAAGACACTAAAGTGATATGAGCTGTGTAAGTTGATAGCCAAGCATAGACAATATTTTTTAAATTTTAATCCATGTTGCTACACCAAATCATTAGCACCTACCAATTGGTCTTTGAAAAACACTAAGTATCTGTTGCAATGCAGTGGTTGCTCATTCCACGCCACATTCCCTTCCATGTTTGATGCCTGATGCCATGAATGAGTGAACTACCTCCTTAACCTCCCAAGAAGCAGATACAACTTTACATTTCACCGTGTAACATTTTCTTGCAACAGATCTGAATGTGCCAAGCTACCGCAATTGTTAGTAAGATTTCGTAGAGCAGGCCAGCCCTGAGTGTGGCTGTGCTAAACACTGGGGCACTGTGGCTCTGCAGTGACTCCTACTACGGGCTGTGTCTTAATGCAGTGTATTACATCCTGAGAAAACCTATCAATACATTTAAATTGATGGTATGGAATAAAAAGAGTTAACTAGCTCAGCACAGATCAAACACATGAGACACCCTAGCTCAGTACATACAAACATACATACAGGCCCTAAATCAGGGGCACTGCTATGATGGGCCTGTCCCTGGAAAGGTGTAGATGCTCTTACCTTTGGACGAGTGTTGCCCTCGTGCTGCCTGAAGGGAGTTTTGATCCGGGATACTAATATAGCGTACTTGATACAGAACTAGCCATAGCATAGCTAATAGGTCTGTTTGTATGACAAGGATTTAGGCCTTTGGGGGGCTAACACCTAGTGAAAATGCATCTATATTGGCTTTTGTGCAAAGCTGCAATTTAAATTTTTATCTTATCACACACACTACACAAGACAGCTAATCAGTGTCCTTTGATAACTAGTATTAAAGAATTTAACTAGCTTTGCTTCGCAGTATCATTACTTAAAATATAGTTCTTATGTGCATTTGTATTTATTAAAACTTATACAGCTAGTTTCGTGCATCCTTATAAATTCATATATACATTTTCCTGTCTCATCACAAAGCAGAAATACCTGGATTATGCCAATTCTGTGCCTTTTTTTGCACAGGGTACTAAAATATACTAAAATATAATGATGCAGAACATTATATATTTGGTAGAAAGTTAAATGCTAAAAATAAAGGCTTATATTTTGAGGAAAATGTGAGCAGTTGTGTGTCTGATTTATGTATGCAATCATGGTAATTATGTGCACAAATTAGGCAAGAACATGCATGTCTATTTTGCTGAAAACTTAGGCAAAAATGGTACCAAACTGAATTTATCAATGGTGTCATACCAGGTTTAGATGTAATAAGTAAATCATAGAGGACTTAATCATAAAATTAGGGTTTATAGGTGCTATGGTAATACAAATAACAAAAAAATACAATAAAATCATTCACTATCATAAAAATTAGATTGCTGTTATGTAACCTATTCCATCCTCCTCCCAATGTATCAAGTATCAGGGGGTAGCCATGTTAGTCTGAATCTACAAAAACAACAAGGAGTCTGGTGGCACCTTAAAGACTAACAGATTTATTTGGGCATAAGCTTTCATGGGTAAAAACCATCCGAAGAAGTGAGGTTTTTACCCACGAAAGCTTCTCCCAATGTATGATTATTCCCTATGGAGTATTTTCCACTGCTTTGCCCAATCCAACTTTAAATCAATAAGATAATAGCTTTCCCCCCACTTTCTTTGAGAACTGTTCTACAGCCATATAGATCTCACAAACTTGGTCCCTGTGAAAACAATAACTTTATTGTAAAACAAGTGGTTTAGTGGCTATTTGGGTCAACAAACATACAGTAATACTATACCAACTTTCTCTTTCTCTCCCACTCAAACTCATAGACTCATAGACTCATAGACTTTAAGGTCAGAAGGGACCAATATGGTCATCTAGTCTGACCTCCCGCATGATGCAGGCCACAAAAGCTGACCCACCCACAACAGAATATTCCAGCCTGCGAGCCCTGCCCTATGCTGCGGAGGAAGGCGAAAAACCTCCAGGGCCTCTGCCAATCTACCCTGGAGGAAAATTCCTTCCCGACCCCAAATATGGCGATCAGCAGTACCCCGAGCATACAGGCAAGATTCTACAGCCGGACCCTCATTTTACCCGCGATGGCACGTTAATGCCTAATTGACTAAAATCACGTTATCCCTTCAAACCATTCCCTCCATAAACTTATCAAGCCTAATCTTGAAGTCAGAAAGGTCTTTCGCCTCCACCGTTTCCCTCGGAAGGCTGTTCCAAAATTTCACCCCTCTGACTGTTAGAAACCTTCTTCTAATTTCAAGCCTAAACTTCCCCACGGCCAGTTTATATCCATTCGTTCTCGTGTCCACATTACTACTGAGCTGAAATAATTCCTCTCCCTCCTTGGTATTAATCCCTTTGATATATTTAAAGATAGCAATCATATCCCCCCTCAGCCTTCTTTTGGTTAGGCTAAACAAACCGAGCTCCTCGAGTCTCCTTTCATAGGAAAGGTTTTCCATTCCTCGGATCATCCTAGTGGCCCTTCTCTGTACCCGTTCCAGTTTGAGTTCATCCTTTTTAAACATAGGAGACCAGAACTGCACACAGTACTCCAAATGAGGTCTCACCAGCGCCTTGTATAACGGAAGCAGCACCTCCCTGTCCCTACTAGAAATACCTCGCCTGACGCATCCCAAAATCGCATTAGCTTTTTTCACAGCCACGTCACATTGCCGACTCATAGTCATCCTACGATCAACCAGGACTCCGAGGTCCTTCTCCTCCTCCGTCACTTCCAACCTATGCGTCCCTAACTTATAACTAAAATTCTTATTAGTCATCCCTAAATGCATCACCTTACACTTCTCACTATTAAATCTCATCCTATTATTTTTACTCCAATTTACAAGGTCATCCAAGTCTCCCTGCAGAATATCCCTATCCTTCTCCGAATTGGCAATACCTCCCAACTTTGTGTCATCCGCAAACTTTATCAGCCCACTCCTACATTCGGTTCCGAGGTCAGTAACGAATAGATTGAATAAAATCGGACCCAAAACCGAACCTTGAGGAACCCCACTGGTGACCTCCGTCCAACCCGACAGTTCACCTTTCAGTACTACCCGTTGCAGTCTCCCCTTTAACCAGTTTTTTATCCATCTCTGGAATTTAATATCGATCCCCATCTTTTCCAATTTAACCAATAATTCCTCGTGCGGGACAGTATCAAACGCTTTACTAAAATCGAGGTAAATTAGATCCACCGCATTTCCTTTATCTAGAAGGTCTGTTACTTTCTCAAAGAAGGAGATCAAGTTGGTTTGGCACGATCTGCCTTTCGTAAACCCATGTTGTAATTTGTCCCAATTGCCATTCACCTCAAGGTCCTCAACTACTTTTTCCTTCAAAATTTTTTCCAAGACCTTGCATACTACAGAAGTTAAACTAACAGGTCTGTAGTTACCCGGGTCACTTTTTTTCCCCTTCTTAAAAATAGGAACCACATTAGCTATTTTCCAGTCCATCGGTACCACCCCCGAGTTTACAGATTTATTAAAAATTATCGCCAAGGGGCTTGCAATTTCTCGCGCCAGCTCCTTCAATATTCTAGGATGGAGATCATCCGGTCCGCCCGATTTAGTCCCATTTAGCTGGTCAAGCTTGGCTTCCACCTCTGATACTGTAATGTCAATTGCCCCTCCTTTATTCCCCTCTGTCCCGCTCCCTCTATTCCTAAACCCTTCATTAGCCTTATTAAATACTGATGCAAAATATTCATTTAGATATTGTGCCATGCCTAGATTATCCTTAATCTCCACTCCATTTACATGCTTCAGCGGTCCCACTTCCTCTTTCTTTGTTTTCTTCCTATTTATATGGCTATAAAACCTCTTACTATTGGATTTAATTCCCCTCGCGAGGTCCAACTCTACACGGCTTTTGGCCTTTCTCACCGCATCCCTACATGCTCTGACCTCAATAAGGTAGGTTTCCTTACCGATCTGCCCCCTCTTCCATTCTTTGTACGCTTTCTGTTTTTTCTTAATCGCCCCTTTGAGACGCCCGCTCATCCAGTTAGGTCTAATTCTCCTGCCTACTAACCGTTTCCCCTTTCTCGGGATGCAGGCCTCGGACAGCTCGTGCAACTTCAGCTTGAAATAATCCCAGGCCTCATCTGCCTTTAGCTCTCTAAGTATGTTAGCCCAATCCATTTCCCTAAGTAGTTGCCTTAGTTTATAAAAGTTGGCCTTTTTGAAATCGTAAACCTTAGTCACAGTTTTATTTCTGTTAATCCTTCCATTTAGTTTAAACCGAATTAGCTCATGGTCACTCGAGCCAAGGTTGTCCCCTACTATCATTTCCTCAACTAGGTCCTCACTACTCACCAGCACCAAATCTAAAATGGCATCCCCCCTCGTCGGTTCAGCTACTACTTGCTGAAGGAATTCATCTGCTAGCACGTCTAGGAACATCTGAGCCCTATTATTGTTACTAGCATTTGTTCCCCAATCTATGTCTGGGAAGTTAAAGTCCCCCATGATCACACAGCTCTTATTAGTTTTTACTTCCTTAAAAACATTAAATAGTTCTCTGTCCGCATCCAGGCTAGATCCCGGCGGTCTATAGCACACCCCAAGCAGTATCTCAGGGGAGGCTCTAGTAGTTCTTTTACCCAGTGTAATCATTGCCCAGACAGACTCTGTCTTATCCATTCCATCACTTATTATTTCTTTACATTTTAGTTCATTATTCACATACAGTGCCACACCCCCACCTTTACCTTTTTTCCGGTCATTCCTAAACAGCACATACCCTTCGATACCTGTACTCCAGTCATGACTACAGTTCCACCATGTTTCGGTTATTCCTACGATATCAGGTTTCATTTCTTGGACCAGGAGCTCCAGTTCCTCCATTTTGTTACCTAGGCTTCTCGCATTGGTGTATAAACATCTTACCGTATGCTGTCTGTCCTTTCTCCCATTAGTTATGCACTTTGGTACGGACCCTCTAGTGTCCATCCGCCCCGTCCTTCTAATGTCCAATTCCCTACCCCTATCTATATCTGTGCTTAACTCCACTAGCACTCTTCCAGTTCCACTCATTGGTCTCTTTGCCCTTCATTCTCTCATCAGCTCACATTTCATATATCTTAATATCCCATACTAGCCCTTAACTGTTCCAAGCAGCCCCATTGACACATTTCTCTCCAAAAAAGACACCAGCTCAGACGCACAGAGGGCTTCAGATATTTTATTTCAGAGTAGAATGGGTCTAATAATCTGGAAGTGTTTAATTCCGTCTCTTTCCACATACACAAACCTCCAAGTCTTTAGGATAAATTCAAATTGGAGACACTAATAAAATCCTGGGTATATTCTGTTTGCGATTATACATTCATTCTTACCAAAGTTACTTTGGCTGAGTTGGGTCTTCCTCAAAGATCTGGTCTTGCATGAAGAAGTTTCTTCTCAAGTGTGGGCTCCAGCAGCTAAATCCTCTCTTTTACAATGCTCGTATTAATGCAGAACATTATTTCTTATCTGAGTTTATATCACTTTTGAGATTTCCTCTCTTAAAAAGTGCATTGGGGTAGATTCTCTACTGGTGTAAATCATCATAGCTCAATTGAAGTCAATGTCAGTTGATTACAGCCAAGGATCGGGCCCAAAGTGTTCAGATTTGTAGAGTGTTGGAGAAAAACCCACTGATAACAGATCTGACCGGCAGTCTGGATCCTCATCTGGCTTCTCATTTGCTACTAGCTCCAGTTCAGAGGCCTAATATTTAAGGCCAGCAATGGACTATGGCTTGGTATCGTCTAAGCTAATCAGGGATGTGAAGCTATTTATGTCCAGGATAAAACTTTTGGGACCCAGACACAAGATATTCTCAGTGGAGAATCAGATGTCAACCCCCATTTCTAATGGAGGGTATTAAAATGAGCTCAAGCCAAGAGGCAGAACAAATACAATTGAAAATGTTATATTTTATGTATATGGATGAAAACAGTATTTAGACTTACCTTCCCTGGGTTCAGCAGCTTACATATTTTAGATTTTTCTACATATAAGCAGCTGAACCCAGGAAAGATAAGTCTAAATGCTATATTCATCACATAGACACTATATTATGGCTACATTAAAATATAGACAGAAACCTCAGTCATTGGAAGATTGAGCCCTTGCTAATTTGAATCTGTCAATTCTCTGCTTTCCCTCTGATTTACTGATTCAATCCAAACCAGTTCAGTTCAAATACATTCCGGAAAACGGATATAAATGGAGGAGAATGGGTGCCCACATTGCTTACAAGCCAGCAAATGCCCAACGTTCACCACTATTCCAGCTATTTCAGACATGTTCAGCCCATTTCTATTTGTAACATGTTCAGAGTCTCAGAGGTTTGTGACCAGCTGAGAATGCACTGAGTTCTCATCATCACAACTGCTGACTAGATTTATGTCTTTTAAACCAACCCTTGCATCTATTGAAACAAAGAATGTAACGAGTGGGATTAGTTTAGCTGTTGATTTTGGATACCGTGTACCCTACTCTCCATTCAGTGTTTGGCTGGGAGTGAAGCGTAGCAGCAATATCATATGACAAACCTACCACATGAATAAATGCTGTTTCCCATTCTTCATGCAGTTAAATCTTTGGTAGTTGACCTGCTTAGGATATAACATCTATTCAGATAATAAAACCCAGCCAGCATGTAATAAAATGCTTTAATCCATAGTCCACACATAAACCTTCTCTAGAAACAATGATGGTTACAAACTGTAGAGTCTAAAACTTTTCCTTAGCTAGGGAGCCAAAAATCCTTTAGCACAGAGCCATGTTTGAATTGTGAATTTTGTCTGGGAAAAGTATAAAACCCAATGTATAATTTTTGCAGATGTGGAGAACTAAACACAATCTAAGATGTAAACTGCTAGCATAAACTCCTGTAAGATGTTTTTTTCTAAGGGGTGAGTTGTATAACTTGGTTTGTACTTACAGCCTTACCTACCCTAGTAAAAGCTCACTTTTGTAAATTAGGGTTATATATTGCTGTGTTTTTAATGGGGTTTACGATGTGGTTTGTCTACATCCCTATTTAACAAGTGTAGAAATACAAATACATTTGTCAAACATTTTTATTATCTCCTTAATAACTTGTTAACAATGTTACAGTATTACATGATGAGATTTATGTAAAAAGCAAGGGTTTCTTATCTCATTGCTAATCAAAGAATTTGTCCAAGTAATTCTTATTAACATGAATGTAAATGACATTGTGCGGTAATCCTTTGTGCATTGCCTACCAAAGGGATCCACAGGGACCAGTTCATTTAAAATGATCTAAAGTCCTTCATGTTATTTAGAGACGTGGACCTTGCACGCAGGTCCAAACAAGTTATTTAGTAAGAGATTGTTTGGACCATATCAGTTCTCTTACAGGGGCGGTGAGTTATATGGGCCCATGGTGCACATACTCCCTCAATATTCAGGGAATGGGGGCCCAGCTCCACCAATGTTCGCGGCCAGGTCTCTCCCCCAGCTCCGCCTGCCGCCCTGCGCACCTCTCCTGGAGTGTCCCTGCCTACACCCTGGGCAGCGGGCAGCTGTCCTGACGCTCTGTGCTGCGCTCCCTCGCCGGCCGCTGGTGGCTACAAAAGGGAGCGGCTGAGGCTTTCGGGTGGAGGTTCAGAGGAGGAGCAACTGCAGCAGCTCAGGGAGCCCCAGGGGGCTGCTCAGCCTGCCTTGGGCTTTTTCTTTCCCTTCCTCTCCTCCGCATTTCTTTTGCTAGTTTCCCTTCTTTGTGATTGTAGCCAGGGCACTCCGAACCCCCCGCCCCAGGCTTCCTCCTCCCCATCTCCACTTTGTGGGGAGAAACTCGGGCTGTTTTCCTGTCTCCTCGTGCAAACAACTTCACCACTTCTCCTCCTCCCACTGAGCCAGCTTCTTTCCCCTCTGTCTCCGTTGGTGCAATGTAGCCTCCAGCTGCCCCATGGCCAGCAGGATTTCTCGCTGCACCTCCTGCACGTGAGCAGCTCCTTTCAGGGCTTCTCCCGGGGTGCAGCGTGAAGTCTCTTCCCCCCATTCCCCCTATAATCTCTCTCCGGAGTTGAGGGTGGGGAAAAGTTTGTTGATAGTTAGTTTTCCCTCTGAACTCTTGTCGCCCTTGTTTTTGAATGAGAATTTCTTGCTCTGAGCAAGTGTAACCCCCTGGACCTGAGAAGGGCCCTAGGAGCACGTGCAGTGACAGTGGTGTGGGGTGAGTGTGCTGCCGGGGGGGAGAGGGCTGGGAGGAGTCCTCCTCTCTGGCCCCAGCCCTGGGGCAGCCTTCCTGCACCCCAAACCCTCAGCCCCGGCCCCACTCCAGAGCCCGCACCCCCAGCCAGAGTCCACCCCCGCCCGCATCCCAACCCTCTGTCCCAGCCCTGAGCCGCTCCTGAACCCCTCAGTCCCGTCCCACAGCCCTCACCCCGCACCCCAACCCTCTGCCCTAGCCCTGAGCCCCCTCCCACTCCTCAAACCCCTCATCCCCAGACCCACCCCACAGCCCTCACCCCCAGTCGGAGCCCTCAAACCCCCCCCCCCACATTGTGCAATATAGGGAAACTATTAAATGCTTGCTGTTTCCAGTCCATTTTTACATTATTATTTTTTAAATATCAGCTTACAAGGCAGGTGTGGGTGGGGGAAGGGACTTGAACCCGTTCGGGGCACCACCAAAAATTACACAACCCTGCTGCTCCTGTTCTCTTAAACCTTATGGCAAGCTAGGACTAGTACTCCAATAGCATAAAGGGATATAAAGAGATCAAAGTAATGTACAGTATGTAAATGATCAAAGCTTTTCATTAGCAACCAGTGGATGGTAAATAATTGTATTAAGATGTATTACTCTCAGGGCCGGCTCCAGCATTTCTGCCGCCCCAAGCAAAAAAAAAAAAAAAGCCGCGATCGCAATTGGCAGCGGCAATTGGAAAAAAAAAAAAGCCATGATCGGCGGCGGCAGTTCAGCGGCAGGTCCTTCGTTCCTAGAGGGAGTGAGGGACCTGCCGCCCCCGAATTGCCGCAGGTGCCGCCCCTCTGCCTTGGCCGCCCCAAGCACCTGCTTGTTAAGCTGGTGCCTGGAGCCGGCCCTGATTACTCTAGCAATAACATCAGAGCAGTTCCCTTACCTGGGTGCAATTTTGTACTGATTGATTGTGAGTGAGCACCTCCAACGATGGATTTATACTGAGCCGCTTCCTCTTGGTACTTCAGGCCTTGGGGAAGTTTTCTTGCATACTGTTAAAGGTTCCATTAGGACAAGCTGCTCCTAGACAGTATTCAGAGAGGAAGGTATAGTATAATTCTCCATTTGTAAGCATGTGTGACATGGGGAATTGGTGTATTTTTACGCCGTATTATCAAAAGAAAATGCTTCTCTATGCTTACATTTCAAATATACAAGCAAGTACCACGTGTACTTACTTAAAACCTGTACATTTATACACACATATCCACGTCTTTCCATCATTAGCTGAGATCACTGCTATGCAGATGATGCCCCTAGCCAGACATGAATATGGTTTGCAGAGTAATCCAAATACTGCTGTGCAAGAAGGAGTTTGATCAACATGGTCCATAACATAGGGGGTATGAATGAATTATGTCACTTTGATGATATTCTCGAGAATATTGAGTTAAATAACAAGCCAGCAATAGCTTTAATTATGTACAATTTACCACATTTACCTGGGACATTATTTGCCCAGGTCATCACAATTACAACTTCCACCAATTCTAACACCTGAGCCCCCCAAGAATAAAGAGGATTATTTAAGCATCTTCACTCCCATCCTTTTTTTTTAAAGCCAATTCACATAAACTAATCACCCATTTGCATACATGTGGACAATTTGCCTGACTATAAGGCATCTGCACTTTTATGTTCATTTCGCTAACATCTGGAGTGCTATAAATTCAAACCTTGCCTTTTAAAAGAAATGTTGGTGATAGCATTGATCAACTGAGTCAGAATCAAATCTGAACTCTATTAAATATCTCAAGCTTTGGGGGATCCAAAATGAACCCAAAAGTTAACAGTGCTGGACAGAATACTGGTGGTGTTTTGGTAAGACAAGAAAAAAAGTTATATTAGGGTCTCAATATCATCAAAGTGACATAATTCATTCATACAAGTCCAAAAGGAAAACACTTGCAACGAACAGCAGAAGAGCATGTATGAATGGTTGCAGTTATGAAAGAATAGAGCCTTCTTGGCAATTGAAATGTAGGCGTTTTTAAGGATGAGTTTTTATATTAGGAACAAAGAGAATCCTGACAATGGTATTGGTCCATCACTAGATGGAAATGGTAAAATTATGTTCAATAAATATTTCTGTTCTGTGTTTGGGGAAAAAGATGATGTACTCTCCTCGTATGAGAATGATAACACTTTTTCTATTCTACTGGTATCATGATGTTAAACGGCAGTTACTAAAGATAGACATTTTAAAATCAGCAGGTCCAGATTTCTTGCATCCAAGAGTTTTTAAAGAGCTGGCTGAGGAGCTTAGTAGACCATTAATGGTGAAGTTCCAGAAGACTGCAAGAAAGCTAATGTTTTGACAATATTCTAAAAGGATAAATAGGATGACTCAGGTAATTACAAGCTTGTCAGTCTGACTTTGATCCCAGGAAAGATAATGGAGTGGCTGATAGGGACTCAATTAATAAAGAATTAAAGGAAGGTAATATAGTTATCATATATAATATAATATAATATAATAACCCTAATATAATTAATGTCAATCAACATGGGTTTATGGGAAATCGATCCTGTCAAACTAACTTGATAGAGACAAAGAAGGTAAGTAAGATCTTTTACTGGACCAGCTTCTGTTGGTGGAAGATACAAGCTTTCAAACTACACAAAGCTCTTGATATCTTTTTTTGATGAGATTACAAGTTTAAATTTATAGATAACAGTGCTGATGTAATAGACCTCTGTAAGGCATTTGACTTGGTACCACATGACAATTTAATTTTTTTTAAATCAAATATAAAATTAACATGGCACACATTAAATGGACTAAAAGCTGTCTGATAGGTCTCAAAATACAATTGTAAACTGGGAATCATCATCAGGCAGATGTATTTCCAGTGAGGTCACATGGGGTCGTCAGGGATCAGTTCTTGGCCCTACGCAGTTTAACATTTTTATTAATGACTGGACGAAAACAAAATCATCACTGATAAAGTTTGCAGATAACACAAAAAAACTGGAGAAGTGGCAAATAATGAAATACACTGATACAGAGCACTGATACCTGGATCACTTGGTAAATTGGGTGCAAGCAAACAACATATATTTGAATATGACTAAATGTAATGTGACAGACCCAGACCAGGGGGGTACAGGAGTCTGGTAGAGGCAAATATACTGGTCACTGGATGAGTAGTTTTCTGTTCCCTGAGTGACCAGAGCAGGGGCTGCACTAGAGTAATCAGGAACCTGCTAGAACCAGTTAAGGCAGGCAGGCTAATTAGGACACCTGGAGCCAATTAAGAAGAAGCTGCTAGAATCAATTAAGGCAGGCTAATCAGGGCACCTGGGTTTTAAAAAGGAGCTCACTTCAGTTTGTGGTGTGAGTGTGAGGAGCTGGGAGCAAGAGGCGCAAGAGGTGCAAGGAGCTGAGAGTGAGAGTGAGAGTGAGAGGGTGTGCTGCTGGAGGACTGAGGAGCACAAGCGTTATCAGACACCAGGAGGACGGTCCTGTGGTGAGAATAAGGAAGGTGTTTGGAGGAGGCCATGGGGAAGTAGCCCAGGGAGTTGTAGCTGTCATGCAGCTGTTACAGGAGGCACTATAGACAGCTGCAGTCCACAGGGCCCTGGGCTGGAACCTGGAGTAGAGGGCGGGCCCGGGTTCCCCCCAAACCTCCCAATTGACCTGGACTGTGGGTTCTCCCAGAGGGGAAGGTCTCTGGGCTGTTCCCCAAGCCACATGGTGAATCTCTGAGGCAAGAAAATCCACCAATAAGCGCAGGACCCACCAAGATAGAGGAGGAACTTTGTCACACTGGTGTCAGGAGTGGGATCTTGGGGTGCACAGTGCGGCGGAAGAAGGAGGGTGATTTAAACAAAAAACAAAACAAAAACAAAAAAAGGGAGAGGGTTTATTTTTTTTTCACCACAATGGATGACGCAGTGCGGGCACTGATACAAGCTACGGCGGCCCAGCAGGAGGCTACCCGTGTCCAGGCAGCAGCAAGAGACTAATCGCCTGCTGATGGACCAGGCTGCTCAAGACCGAACTATGTTGCGGGAACTGGTAAACCAGGTAAAGTCCCTTACAGAGCTGAATCGTGGCCATGATGGGACACGGCTCATACGGGCCAGCCATTGGCTGCAGAAAATGACACGGGAGGATGATGTAGAGGCATACCTTCTGGCCTTTGAGAGGACAGCCCTACGGGAAGCCTGGCCTCGAGATCAGTGGTCTGGCATCCTTGCCCCATTCCTGTGTGGGGAGGCCTAGAAGGCCCGCGGTCCCAATTGTATGACCTCATCCATCTCACACGAAAGTGGTTGCAAACAGAGTCCCGGAGTCCGGAAGAGATACTAGCGGTTCTGGTCATCGACCGATACATGAGGGGACTACCACCAGACCTTCGTGCCTGGGTAAGCCAGAACGAACCCTCCACCTATGATGAGGTTGTCGCCCTGGTAGAGAGACGAAGGACAGCGAGGGAGCTGACCCAACCAGTTAAGGAAGAGGCACCCCGGGTTAAACTAGCAGCACCAAGCCCTAACGTTCGGGTGACTGGGCCACCAGGGGGGCCCAGGTGGAAAAAGAGAGAGGCTGAAGGCCCATTAGAGGCCACAAAGAGTCGAAGCACTGAGGGAGAAGAGGATCGTGATGTTAGACTGCCCAAACCAAGAGACCGGGGAACGCCTAGGGCTCCATACAGATGTTATGCCTGCGGGGAGTGGGGACACATAGCTGCACAGTGTCCCAATGCTGAGGAGCCTATGCAGTGTAACCTGGGGAACTGGGCAGATCCATGCTCCCTAATCCACCTTGTGGGGGTCTCACTAATCCCACATATGTATACCAGATCAGTGAAACTAAATGGGGTAGGGACCACGGCACTGGTTGATTCGGGGAGTGCTATCACGCTTATCTCAGGGAAGCTCGTGAAGCGTAGTCAGCTGCTGCAGGCTAAACATACGGGGATAACATGCGTCCATGGGACAGTTAGTTACTACCCCACCATCCCAGTAAAAATCGAGATCCAAGGGAACACTACTGAGGTAGCAGGAGGTGTAGTCCCTAAACTCCCATACCCGGTGCTCATAGGGAGGGACTTCCCAGGGTTTGGAAACTTACTCCCAGTAGGGGGACTGGAGAAAGATGGGGACCCTAAAATTGATGAGGCATCCACAGCAGACTGTCAACCCCCAATCTTCTCTGAAATATCCCCAGATTTGTTCTCCACTCCCAGACAGGGTAGAAAGACAAAAAGGGAAAGAAGGGCAGCTAAGGCCTTGGGAACCCGAATACTGACCCAAAGCCAGAGGGTCGCTCTTGTAGGTAGGCGGACCCGCGCAGCTGAAAAGGAGGCCACGCAGGAGGGAGAAGCACCTGAGTCTGACCCCCACCCTAATGCTTCTGAACCAGTAGAGGCAACAGAGACTGGGCCCCTAGATCTTGGGCAAATTAGCCCCGGGAGAGGAAATTTTGGATGGGACCAGGCAGAAGACCCAAGGTATGACAACATTAGGAAGGAGGTGACTGAAATAGATGGGGTCCCCGTGGAAGGGAAAACCCAGGGACCAGGACCCTACTTCATAATGAAGAAGGATCTCTTATACCGGGTTGCACCAGTACAGGGGCAGAAGGTACAGCAGATCCTAGTACCTCAAAAACACCAGAACGCTGTATTAAGGCTTGCTCATTGTCATCTTTTTGGGGGGCATTTGGGGGTAGAGAAGACCCTGGCACGAGTCCTACGACGGTTCTTCTGGCCCGGAGTACATGAAGAAGTGCGGAGGTACTGTGCCTCCTGCCCGGAGTGTCAGCTGCACAGTCCCCGTCCCCACTTGAGGGCACCTTTGGTACCCCTTCCCATCTTAGAGGTCCCCTTCGAGCGAATAGCCATGGACCTAGTGGGACCCCTGGAGAAGACGGCTCGGGGCCACCAATATATACTTGTTGTTTTGGACTATGCTACTCACTACCCAGAAGCCGTCCCCCTGCGGAACATGGCCTCTAAAACTATAGCCAAAGAGCTGGTGGGGATCTTTGTCCGAATGGGGCTACCGAAGGAGATATTAACCGACCAAGGAACCCCATTTATGTCGAAGCTAATGAAGGACCTCTGTACGCTGCTCCATATACATACCCTGAGAACTTCGGTCTACCATCCGCAGACTGATGGGTTGGTAGAAAGGTTTAACCGAACCCTCAAGGCTATGATAAGGAAGGTGGTAAGTTGGGATGGGAAGGATTGGGACACCCTACTACCCTACCTTATGTTCGCTATCCGGGAGGTACCACAGGCCTCAACTGGGTTTTCCCCCTTCGAGTTATTATACGGGCGTCACCCCCGTGGCATACTAGATATCGCCAAAGAGATCTGGGAAGAGGAACCCAATGAGGGGAGAAATATAATAGAGCGTGTAATGCAGATGCGAGACCGGATAGCCCGGGTTACCCCTATTGTACGGGAACATTTGGAGAAGGCACAGGAGGCCCAGCGAACCCACTGCAATCGCCAGGCAAAAGTGCGACAGTTCCAACCAGGGGATCGGGTTATGGTGTTGGTACCCATGGCAGAAAGCAAGCTTCTGGCACAATGGCAGGGGCCCTATGAGGTGGTTGAACCCGTGGGGGAAGTAACCTACAAGGTGCGGCAGCCAGGACGCAGAAAACAAGAACAGATTTATCACGTTAACCTTCTGAAACCCTGACATGCACAAGAGGCATGCACAACGGTCCAAAAAGACCTAACCCAGGAAAACACCAGACCAGAAGGATGAGCTGTCTGAGATGATCTTCCAGAACCAAGATGTGTTCTCGACAAAACCGGGTCGAACAACCAAGACATATCACCACATCGTCACGAACCCTGGGGCCAGAGTAACAATGAGGCCCTATCGGGTTCCAGCGGCAAAAAGGGAGGAAATAAAAGCAGAAGTAAAAAAAATGCTGGAGTTGGGGATCATCGAAGAATCCCACAGTCAGTGGTCCAGCCCAATCGTGCTGGTGCCCAAACCTGATGGCACCACAAGATTTTGCAACGACTTCCGGCGACTAAACGAAGTATCCCAGTTCGACGAGTACCCCATACCTCGCATAGATGAGCTAGTGGACCATCTGGGTAATGCCCGGTACTTGACTACCCTAGACTTGACAAAGGGATACTGGCAGATTCCCCTTGCAGAAGACGCAAAGGAAAAGACTGCGTTCTCTACACCAGAGGGTCTTTTTCAAGATACTGTCTTCAAGATACAATATACTGTCCTCCCTTTTGGACTACATGGGGCCCCAGCTACCTTCCAGCGCCTCATGGACAAGCTATTACACCCGCATAACAGTTATGCTGCTGCCTACTTGGACGATGTGGTCATTCATACCCCAAACTGGGAAACCCACCTGGAGAAGGTGGAGGCAGTCCTCGATACCTTCAGGCGAGCTGGCCTTACAGCAAACCCTGCCAAGTGCGCTGTAGGGTTTACAGAGGCCAAATATCTTGGCTACATTGTGGGAAAAGGTCTGGTAAAACCCCAAGTGAACAAGTTAGAGGCCATCCAAAATTGGCCCCGACCAAGTCGCAAGAAACAAGTCCGGGCGTTCCCAGGTGTGGTGGGGTATTACCGACGATTTATCCCCCACTTTGCCACAAGGGCAAGCCCCCTGACAGACCTAGTGAAAGCCTGTGGACCTGATCTGGTGAGATGGTCTGACGCAGCAGAGGAAGCATTCACAGACCTATGGACTGCCCTCTGCAATAACCCCGTACTGATAGCCCCTGATTTCACCAAGGAGTTTATCCTGCAGATGGATGCATCGGAAGTAGGATTGGGGGCCGTTCTATCACAGATGGTCGGGGAGGAGGAACACCCAATTCTATACCTCAGTCGGAAACTCCTTCCAAGGGAACAAAAATATGCAGTGGTGGAGAAAGAATGCCTCGCTGTAAAATGGGCCATGGAAACATTGCGCTACTACCTGCTCGGGCGCAGATTTGTCCTCATGACTGACCATGCCCCTCTTCAATGGATGCAGCGGAACAAGGAGAAGAACACAAGGGTGACCAGATGGTTCTTATCCCTCCAACCTTTCCAGTTCCGTGTGCAACACAGAGCAGGGAGCCGCCATGGCAACGCCGATGGCTTGTCACATGTGCACTGTCTGGCGTCCCAAGCTGCCCAACCCCTTGGCGTTGAGCAGGGGGGAGGGATATGTGACAGACCCAGACCAGTGGGGTACAGGAGTCTGGTAGAGGGCAAATATACTGATCACTGGATGAGTAGTTTTCTGTTCCCTGAGTGACCAGAGCAGGGGCTGCACTAGAGTAATCAGGAACCTGCTAGAACCTGTTAAGGCAGGCTAATTAGGACACCTGGAGCCAATCAAGAAGAAGCTGCTAGAATCAATTAAGGCAGGCTAATCAGGACACCTGGGTTTTAAAAAGGAGCTCACTTCAGTTTGTGGTGTGAGTGTGAGGAGCTGGGAGCAAGAGGTGCAAGGAGCTGAGAGTGAGAGGGTGTGCTGCTCGAGGACTGAGGAGCACAAGCGTTATCAGACACCAGGAGGAAGGTCCTGTGGTGGGAATAAGGAAGGTGTTTGGAGGAGGCCATGGGGAAGTAGCCCAGGGAGTTGTAGCTGTCATGCAGCTGTTACAGGAGGCACTATAGACAGCTGCAGTCCACAGGGCCCTGGGCTGGAACCCGGAGTAGAGGGCGGGCCCGGGTTCCCCCCAAACCTCCCAATTGACCTGGACTGTGGGTTCTCCCAGAGGGGAAGGTCTCTGGGCTGTTCCCCAAGCCACATGGTGAATCTCTGAGGCAAGAAAATCCGCCAATAAGCGCAGGACCCACCAAGATAGAGGAGGAACTTTGTCACAGTAAATGTATATATTTAGGAACAAATAATGTAGGCCATACTTACACTATCCTGGGAAGTAGTGACTCTGAAAAAGATTTGGGCATTGTGGTGGATAATCAACTGAACATGAGTTCCCAGTGTGACGCTGTGGCCAAAAGGACTAATGCGATCCTTGGATGCATAAAGAGGGTGTTATATTTCTGGAGCCAGCAGAGGAGGAGACAGACAGACACAGAGGGAACTGATGGAAACACAGCTGTCTGCTGTGGTGGCTTTATTGTTCTGGCTGCAAAACTAAAAGTAACACGAAAGTGAGACTTTGCACTGGGAGAGCACAGAGCCCCCTGAACATTTAAAGGGCAGGACATCACATGCCTCCACCCTACTTTAAAAAACTTTCCAAACATACACATTATTGTTTACATGACTAACATGACACAGTTTATAACCTAACTAAAAGCTGCAACTGGAGTACTACAGACTCATAAATTGCAAGGGGTTATTCTGCCCTGGAATAGCAAGTCAGTAATCAAACAATGTATAGGTTCAGCTGCACAACTGGATTTCACACTCTCTTGGGATAATGTGGTAATGGTGTGATGGCAGTGTACTGAACACAGGAACAGTTGGTGGTAAGGAATCAACTGGATCTGGTACCACAGTTTCTTCCACCAAGTCATCAAAATTGTAATGGAAGGAGGCTTGACTGAAGGAACAGAAAGGTCGTACTGGAACTTCCCCAGATTCTGGTATTAGTTGAGGCTTCAACTGGTCCATATGTCACTTCCATACAATACCATTGGATAGTTTTACCACAAAACAAACAAGTCTCATGCATTTTACAAGTTCACCAGGTGCCCATTTCACTCCACAACAGTGGTTGTGAGTCCACAATAAGTCTGCAACTTGAAAAGAATGATGACAAGTCTCATGTTGTCAATCAATTTGCATAGCTTTGGATTTGGCTACATGTAAGGCAATATCAGGAGCTAGCAGGACCCAAAAGGTATGTAAAAATTGTCCAATTTCTGCTGATGACTCAGAATAGACATGTTAGCTTTTAAGGCATGCTTAAATGTTTGCACAAAGCATTCCACTAGTCTACTTGTAGCAGGATGGTAAGGAGCTGAGTATATGTGCTGAATTCCATTTAAAGCTAAGAACCTCTGAAATTCTTCAGAACAGAAATGAGGTCCATTGTAACTCACCAATTGTAACAATAAACCAAACTGGCTAAACAACGTACGAAGATGACCAATGGTCTTGGTAGCTGTAGTAGAATTCATTCTGAAAACTTCTGGCCATTTTGAACAGGCGTCAAGTACAACCAAACACATATAGCCTTCTAAAGGTCCAGCAAAATACACAAAGATTCTGAGGCCACAACCAAACATGTAGACGAGCTGGGCCAGGATCATGCTGAATTTGCTGACCCGCAGTATAACACTTCACTTTCCTCTCAATGTCTTTGTCAGTCCCTGGCCACCAGACAACTCTGGGCTATGTCCTTCATCCATACAATGCCAAAATGACCTTCAGGAATAGCCTCCAAAACCTGAGATTGAAGTGATTTTGGAATGATCACTCACATTCCCCATAAGATGCAACCATGATTCCCAGATAATTCACATGGATGTGACATGAACTGTGTAAATTGGGGATCCTTTTGATCCAACACTGTACCCTGTAGTACCATCCCCTTCACAAGAAAAAGCACATCATCCTTAGCGGTTTCTTTGTTGACGTCTGTTCTAGTGATCATCAATCTATACATCAAATTGAGATAGAACTTCATCTGAAGTTTCTTTGGGTTGATGAGAACTTGGGAACGGCTGGTGCAACAATTCATCAGCATTGCTATGCCCAAGTCCCTTTACAGAATTGAATAGTGTAGGAATGAGCAGGAAATAGCAATGCCCATTGTTGCATACAAGCATCAGCTAATGATGGAATTCCATGTTTTGGTCCAAAAATTGAAAGAAACAGGCGATGATCCATCAGCAAGGTAAAATGCCTATTGTACAAAAGAGGGATGGAATTTCCAAATTCCAAAGAGAATGATGAGAGCTTCTTGCTCTATGTGCGCATAGTTCTTCTCAGGAGTAGTGAGTATTCGGGATGCAATGGCAAATGGCTTCTCCATGCCATTAGGAAAAACCTTGGGAAAGAATTGCACCCACTCCATATGGTGAAACATCACAAACAATTGCAATTGTAGCAAAGCATCAAACTGCGTAAGAACTTCGGCTTGTGTCAACAGTTTCTTTGTTTCCTTAAATGCACACTCACACTCTTCAATCCATTTCCATTTTTTCTTTGCTTGTAACAGTTCATGTAGGTGCTAATACTGCCACCAGATTAGGCAGAAATTTACCATAGTTGTTAAGCAATCCTAAGAATGAACGTAACTGTGACACATTCTCTGGTCGTGGCGCTTGAAAAACTGCTCTCTCTTTCTCTGGCAATTTTCTTAAGCCACTCATGTTTGTCTTGATGTACTCTCAGTCCAGGGTCTTCCAAACATTGCAAGAGAGCACCCAAATTTTGAAGATGATGCTCTTGATCCTTTCCAGTAACAAGGATGTCATCCAAATAGCAATGAACTTTGTTCAGTCCCTTCAGAATCTCATCCATGGCTTTCTAGAATAGGGCAGGTATCAAATGGCAACCCGTTGTAACAAAATAAGCCTTTTTGCATGTTGATGGTGGGATATTTGTGAGATGCCAGATCAATCTCCATTTGTAGGTATGCATTCAGCAAATCCAATGTACTAAATAGGTAGATTCAGAAATCAGTGAAACAGCAGCTCCAGTATCAAGCTCCTTTCTTGTAGGAACTTCTTTGACCAAGGGTGTAACCCAGATGCCATCTCTGACTCCAGCTTCTGATAGCATGTGTAGTGCTAGGTCTTTGTCAGTATCATGAGAGCTCTTGTCTCTTTGCACATTAGGAATTCCCGACTTCCATCTTTTCTTAGCTTCAGTTTACACAGGTGTCTTCTTGGATATACAGTTACTCTGTGTTGCTGGTTGCTGAATTGTGTGACAGGTCACAATGATGTGTCCTTTCTGCAAATAATCTGATGTTCCCAGGAATCCTTCTCTGAGTGTGTAGTTTTTGCACAATGGCCCCACAGAAATTCTTTACATTCCCATGGTCTTCTGTCACAGCGATTCAGGAGGTGAACTTCTCAGTTCACAATAAATTCCAGAGAATCCTTCTCTGCAGGCTCCATTGCAATTGCTACTTCAACAGCCTTCTTGAATGTAGATGCTGATACAGTCAATAACTTCTTCCAGACCTGGTCAATGCATAATCCAGAGACTAAATCGTCACGCAGCGCATCACTTAATGTTTGTCCAAACTGACAATGCTTTGACAACTTCCTTAAAGCAACAACAAACTGTGCTACTGACTCTCCACTCCCCTGATATTGCTGATGGCACCAATAGTCTGCTATCATGGATGGAGTAGGAGAAAAATTCTCCTACATCGCTGCAGTAATTGCGGCATATGTAGCAGTTCCAGGCACAGCTGGAGACAACGGGACATGCAGCAGTCCATATTGCCTTCAGACCCATCACTGTCAGCAAGGTTGAAACTCGTTGTCCATCTGGAATAGAGTTGCAAGCTACCACTTGCTCAAAACATTTGGGATAGATCACCCATGATTCACCGTTTTCATCAAACTCACCAGCACTGCCCACAAAAGATGCCATTTGTCTGCTCTCCTGTTTGACTTCACACCTCCTGGACACCTTTTCCACAGGGAAATTCTTTTTTGTTACTGCACTATCTGTGCTCTATCACACTCTGCTGGCTGTGTGCTTACACACTCCTTTGGCTGAACTTGGGCTCCCTCTGCTGGCTATAGACCTGCCTGCTTGCACAAGGTCAATCAAGATGGCTGCTTGCTTCCGCTTCACTCCTCCATTTGAAAAGTTCTGACAGTAGTTGCAGAACTCTTACCCTTTGTTCCATCTTTATTTGTTTACTTCCCTCTCTCTGTCTGGTTCACGTTGTCCCAGCAGCAAAATGGAGTAGCAATCTGCCTGCTACCACCTGTCTCTCTAGGTGAACTTAATCCCCTTTTTATTTCATAAGTGTTACTTGCTTACTTTTTCATCTTCTTGGTCAGGCAATGGGAGCACTGGACACTGGTGGGATTTAAATTCCTCATCGCCAAATGTTCTATTTCTGGCTCCAGCCGAGAAGGAAATAGACGCAGAGGGAGCTGATGGAAACACAGCTGTATGCTGTGGTGGCTTTATTGTTTTGGCTGCTAAACTGAAAGCAACATGAAAGTGAGGCTTTGCACTGGGGAGTGGGGAGAGTACAGAGCCCCTGGAATATTTAAAGGGACAGATCCTCACACAGGGGTATCTCAAATAGGAGTAGAGAGGTTATTGTACTGCTGTATTTGGCACAGTGCGAGCACTGATGGATTAGGGTGTCCAGTTCTGGTGTCCATAATTCAAAGAGGGTGCTGAAAAATTAGAGAGGGTTCACAGAAGAACCATGAGAATGATTAAAGGATTAGAAAACATGCCTTACAGTGATAGATTCTAGGAATTCAATCTACTTAGCTTAACAAAGAGAAGGTTAAGGGGTGACTTGATTATAGTCTAAGTACTTATATGGGGAATATTTGAGAATGGGCTCTTCAATTTAGCAGAGAAAAATATAACATGATCTAGTGGCTAGAAGTTGAAGCAAGGCAAATTCAGACAGGAAATAATCAGTACATTTTTTAACAGTGAGAGTAATTAATCATTGGAACAATTTACCAAGGGTTGAGAAGGATTCTCCATCACTGACCATTTTTAAATCAAGATTGGATGGTCTTCTAAAAGATCTGCTCTAGGAATTATTTTGGGGAAGTTTTATGACCTCATACAGGAGATCAGACTAGATTATCACAATGGTCCCTTCCGTCCTTGGAATCTATTAATCTAATGAGGACAAAGGGCCCAGGGGACATGAAGCTTCTTGATCTGATACAGTTTATGAGTACTGAATGACTTTTGCTGGAAGTGCGCTGGATGGCTGGACCCAAACATGGTGTATAGGAACCTCATTGTAAAGCCCATCAAAACACACTAAAGCGTAACCCAAAATTACCATTAGGTTCAGTAATTTGGCGGCACCCAAAAGTTTTAAAAGTCTGGCAGGGACACAAATTCCTCTTGATTCTCGCACTGCTAACTTTTGCTGTGATTTCCAGGAAAAGTTTGTATAATATTAAACAGTTTGTTCTTTCATTCTTCAGGTAGGATGAAATATATTTTTCCTCTCCTCAGGAATATAGAGAAAATAGAAAGAATAAGAAAAACAGGAAGACTCTGACATCCCCTTTTGAATGATCATCTCCTCCTAAGCCAGGAAACAGAAGAATCCATCTAAGAGTTCTTTTCAAGACATATGTTTGTTCTGTGCTTTTACAGTAATTGTGTTAATCCAATAGACATGCTAGGTGGCAAAGTGTTACTGAGGGTGTTGGAGGAATGTTTACTGGGTGATGTGTTTGCATGGGAAGAAAGCTGAAAGCGCAGTTTAAATAAAGGCGTGGGCTTGGATGACAGAGAATATGTATCTAGTATATATTTCATGCATGGGGAAATATGAAGCAACTGGGAGCAGGGTTGAAACCTAAAGACTATCTATTTATGTGTTAAGTTCAAGGGGTTGTTTACATTTCTAGATCCTACCAGTGATGAAAAACTTCAGTCCCTTCTCTCTTTCCACAGCCTGGAAGGGGCAGCTGCTATGTCTCATTCTAATGTAAGTTTTTTTGGTGTGTGTTACTTTTATTCTATTTAGCTTACATTTTTACATAAAAAATATGATGCTGGTATATTAAAAAAGGGAAAACATAACCTGAGATCACATGGAAATAGAAAGTTTTTGATGGAAAAATATGTCTGAGATTGTGGCTCCCTTAGGCTGGTGATCATTTATCTCAGCTGAGCATCCCATTGTTGTCATCGGGCCCCCGCAGTCGAGTAACTGAGCACTGGTGTGAGTTTTGGGCTCACCACATGGTCCTTTGACATGCTTAAACATGTTCATTCATTTTGTCTTGATAGGGAGTTAGGTTACCCACCGCCATCAGAAGCATACATGATCCTGTTGATTGTCGCTTCTTTTGATGATGTTAGCTGCTTCTACTGCTGGCGCTCAAGTCCTACCACAGCAGAAGCTTTGCAACTGATGCACATGAAATCTGCCTAAAGTGTCAGAAATTGACACAATTCTGGCAGCTGCCAGCGTTTTAGCATTTGTTCCTCTCTTGTTTTCTTCTTACAAATGAACTCCCCAAAAGGCCACAATATATTAACGGATAAACACAATGAAAATTGAGAGGGTTTTGTTCATTATTTTATGCCACCCTTCTTTAGGTGCTAAGATATGATGATGTTCAAATAGGGCGATCATTTCCTGACTACTGGGTATCTTGAATTACTTAGGGTACTTATTTCTTGAAATTCTCACTTGTCAGCCTGTGCTCTTTTTCATCTACACCACTTTAAGTTTAATACACATGATACACTTGATGGACTAATGAGAGTTTCACAGTATTTGAGGTATTTCAGGATAGTGACTCAGCCTTTCTACCCCTTTTCCCTTTGCTGAGGTCACCTGACCCCAAGCTCACCTCCAAACCCCCTCAGTGCTGAACCCATTTGAGTCTCCCTCAACTGATCTTAGTCTCCCACCAGAACCTGATCCTCCCAGTTCTCTGTAAGCTATAGCTTTAAGTCAATCTTTGAGTCAACCCCATCTCTCTTCCTGTTATTACTGCAGATTCAATCCAGTTCACAAGCCCCTCCCTCCCCATCCCATTACAGGCTCCCTCCACCAGCCCAACCCTGGGCCCTCTCTTGCATGGCTCTCACTTTGAAAATTCACATGGCTCTGCAGAGCTGAGAGCCATTGCTTCTAACTTCCAGGAACCCTGAAAAGCTTCATCCGTGGCTGAACACCAGAGTGCATGATGTTTCTGGAATCCATTGCACACGCAGAGACTTTTGTATACAGTAGGAAAATTGGCACCAATAATTCACCACTTGGTGCAGCTTCCCTGGTGGTAACAATGAAGTTGTAATGTAGACAGGACCCAGGGCTGAGATTTTCAAAGCAACCTACAGCACAGATTTTGAGATTTTCAAAGCACAGTTCCCATCAATTTCAAGGGGAATTGGGCATCCAAATCCCATAGACAGATTTGGAAATCTCTGCCCTGAGGTTTCTAAAACCACATTACCTAACCCTGCTCTGAGCATATGTCAATCTACTATGCTGTGGGTTCTGGGGATGCAAGCCAATCGGTGGTGCAATTAAGGAACAAGCCTCAGAGTACAAGGAAGCTTAATATGAGAGGCAATCTGATACTCAAAGATGTGCTGAATCCTGTGGAACTTCAAAGATAGTTGGGAAGGAGGCAGAGAAACCCAGAGTGGCAAAAACAGAGTAAGGAGCAAACTTCTAGAAACACATCTGAACTGAAACTCGATCACTATTTCTATCTCACAGCAAAAATAATTGCTGAAAAATCCTTTAACTTCTATTAGGCTCTCTGAGGTGCTTGTGCATTACCTACAAGACAGCATATACAAAAAATATGGGGTGTAAACTCCAGCTGATCAGTTTCAATTACTTTAACAATGATCTGAGAAGTAAAAAATTTCCCCAATCACTACAAATCTTTATAAGCAGTGAAATAAACACCAACATGCCTTTTTCCAACAGCTGGAAAATTATGCTATGATTGAAATGACATCATTCTTTTTCTTATGGAAAATTTGGCTCCAAGCGGTCGTAGAGAAATTGGGTGATGTCCTGGAGACAGTACTGGGCAGAAGTGGGGGAACCAAAATGATGAAAGGAGGGTGCCTTAAAAACATTTTTTCTTAAGGAAAGAATCTATAGGTTCTTCAAAAAATAAATTCAGAAATTTTGACAATGGAAAACTCACTGTTTTCCAGTGTTTCCCAAGCTTCCACAGATCTAAGGACATCTCAATAGAAGATTTCTGTCTTAAAGTTTACCTATTTTTTCCTTATTTTGTTTTTTCCCCCTCTGCTGTTATTACACCACTGAGAAAACACACGCACAAACACACAAATACCATAGTCAGAAAAACAAGTGTTGCAGTAACTGCAACTCAAACAGACCCATAAATACACAAGGCTGAAACTGCATAAAGTTCCACATAGAATATGCTGCTATCCTCATTGTATATGGAATTCACTGAAAAGAGAGGTTTTGTCCTAACTATTTACAGGTCCAAGACACAAAATATAGCTCCTGATTTGAAGCACCAATATTTGTTAGCATTCAGAACTGGAGTTCTGGCTTGAGTCTATTGCTCGTCAAAGCTTTGAATAACATTGTTTTTGTAGCTATGAATGTAAAGTTTAACTCTTGTCTTTTATACATTTTGTTTTTCAATTCCAGTGCTGTGTCAATAGGAAGGTAGCAAACTTAATATACTTGCTCAAGCCCTAGCCACAATGGAGTACCTTACTGTGTTACTTAGCACTGTGTTTGCAAATGACTGTCACACACATTGATGACAGAATCATGCTTGAGAAACATTTCTGAACATGTTTGTATTTAGCACAGTTTGGGTGCTCCAGGGACCAATCCAAAGTCACTGATGTCAATAGAAGCCTTTCCGTTGTCTTTGGACGAGGCACTGAATGTGGACAAGGCTTTGCTATAAACCACCATGTTAGTCCAAATCATACTTGAGACAACCCCCTAGCAGTATTGGAGAATGTTTCAAAACATGGCTACATGTTGCAATTGTACAGAGAAAACATGAATGGAGGTAGCCACCGCTAAAATGGTATTAAGCTTAGTTTCAACAAATGGCGTGGACAGGGCCTGACGTTAAATGTTGTACAACTACTGATACATTTCCAGGACAGAGAGTATTTTCTACAAGAGTAGAACACGCAATTCTACAAGAAAGAAAGAAAGAAAGAAAGAAAGAAAGAAAGAAAGAAAGAAAGAAAGAAAGAAAGAAAGAAAGAAAGAAAGAAAGACAATAGTTCCACTGAAAGTACAAAGTACAAAGTCCTATAAAGAAGTACAAAGTCCTTTTTATGTGCTGAATCCAATGGAGACAGAGGGGTCTTGGGAAATCTTTTCAATACCCCGAAACTGGAACAAACATCACCTATAGTTATGGTTTCTATAAGCACATTTTCTTTCTTTTTTTTTTAAATGGAATAGTTGAGTAAGTAACCAAAGACAACCTAAGTAAATAGTCAAAGTGCAAGTAGAAACATGCCCCCCAGCAGGTATAACCTAAACACCCACCTTGTGGAGTTTTTCTACATTTTTTTCTAATGCAGTGGAATGGAGTTCACATATTTTAACCTGACAGTCCCTATTTCATTTGTTAACTTTGCTTGCTGTCTGTTTTAGTAAGTGCCTCCACCCAGTTATTAACTTTTGCTCCCCTTAACAGCTCAATGGAGAGAGAACTTGCTCTCAGGCCCACAAGAAAGTCAGTGAAGGACTTATATTTGGAACCTCCATACAATTTTTCTTTTAAAAAAACCATGCATAAATGTGCATATCACTTTAATGTATCAAGCCGTATATATACACACATAATTTTGTGTGATTTATATCCCTAATTAGATCCCAGTGGCAACATTCGTTCAGCTAACAATGCGTATCATAATCACCTTTTCTTCATAGAAATGATTTCCTTAACTTTGCATGCATAACTTAATAGCTTTTATTTTAAAAACTCATGTTAGCAGCTTTCCTCTTGTAACCAGTAGGGGTGCTATGATAAGAAACTAATTTGCTGTAAAAATTGCTCATTTGTCAAATAGGCATTAAAATAATTGTTCCCCTTTTGACTGTTACCCTGCTGTTTCCAGTCATTTTCAAAAACTAAATTATTTACTCATTTGAAAGTTCAGCTGTGCATATTTTAATTGATATTCCCTCACAGGACTCATATTGTTAATGACAATAATTAACCCGAAATGGCTGCTAAATAATTATGCTGAAAAGATATGAAGTATTTGTGCAGAAAGTAAAATCAGCATTTGAGAAACCATCAAAATGTACAACTTCCATATTTTATGGCAAAGCACAGTAATAGTTCATAATCAAATTAAGGATGAAAAGGAAAATGGAGATTATATGCTTTGATGCAGAATACTTTATGTTTCCAATATAGTTAGGTATTCTAGCTAACAATGAGTATTCAGTCATTTTAATAAGTCCCTAAGATTGCTATTTTAGCTAGTAATATAAAGTATTCTCACACAGTTAGTAGAGTTAGCAATGTAGTAAACTAGCCATTAATAATAATAAATAATAATAATACCACCTACCATTTATCTATTGCCTTTCATCTAGGAGACTGAGATCCCAAGGTGCTTTGGAGTTTATAAACTGAATACTGAAGGCTTTATTCAGGCCAGTCTCATTGACTTCAGTCAGAATAGTTACAGAATCTGCATGAGCAGGAGGAAACTTGTGGAATTCTGCAATTAGTCTGCACTGGGGCTATAGGAAAGCTCTTGGAAACTCTTGGACTGCAAAACTTCATGGGACCAGGGGAAACCAGAAAACAACTACATGTGGAGACATCTGCCTGTGGAACCCTCCTCTCCCTGTAAAGAACAAAATTGTCAGACACAGAGATGAACATAATTTCTTGGGGACTAGTCAACATCATTTTTGTAAAGGGAAACCATGCCTCATCAATTCTACTAGAATTCTTTGAGGAGGTCAACAAGCATGTGGACAAGGAGGATCCAGTGGATATACTGTACTTAGATTTTCAGAAAGCCTTCGACAAGGTTCCTCACCAAAGGCTATTAAGTAAAGTAAGCAGTCATGGGAAAAGAGGGAAGGTCCTCTCATGGATTGGTAACTGGTTAAAAGATAGGAAACAAAGGGTAGGAATAAAAGGTCAGTTTTCAGAATGGAGAGAGGTAAATAGTGGTGTCCCCCAGGGGTCTGTACTGGGACCAGTCCTATTCAACATATTCATAAATGATCTGGAAAAAGGAGTAAATAGTGAGGTGGCAAAATGTGCAGATGATTCAAAACTACTCAAGATAGTTAAGTCCCAGGCAGACTGCGAAGAGCTACAAAAGGATCTCTCAAAACTGGGTGACTGGGCAACAAAATGGCAGAGGAAATTCAATGTTGATAAATGCAAAGTAATGCACATTGGAAAACATAATCCCAACTATACATATAAAATGATGAGGTCTAAATTAGCTGTTACCACTCAAGAAAGAGATCTTGGAGTCATTGTGGATAGTTCTCTGAAAACATCCACTCAATGGGCAGTGGCAGTCAAAAAAGCGAACAGAATTTTGGGAATCATTAAGAAAGGGATAGATAATAAGACAGAAAATATATTGCCTCTATATAAATCCATGGTATGCCCACATCTTGAATACTCCATGCAGATGTGGCCGCCCCATCTCAAAAAAGATATATTGGAATTGGAAAAGGTTCAGAAAAGGGCAACAAATATTATTAGGGGTATGGAGCGTCTGCCATATGAGGAGAGATTAATAAGACTGGAACTTTTCAGCTTGGAAAAAAGACGACTAAGGGGGGATATGATAGAGGTCTATAAAATCATGACTGGTGTGGAGAAAGTAAATACAGAAGTGTTATTTACTCCTTCTCATGACACAAGAACAAGGGGTCACCAAATGAAATTAATAGGTAGCAGGTTTAAAACAAACAAAAAGAAGCATTTTTTCACACAACGCTCAGTCAACCTGTGGAACTCCTTGCCAGAGGATGTTGTGAAGGCCAAGAATATAACAGGGTTCAAAAAAGAACTAAATAAATTCATGGAGGATAGGTCCATCAATGGCTATTAGCCAGGATGGACAGGGATGGTATCCCTAGTCTCTGTTTGCCAGAAGCTGGGAATGGGTGACAGGGGATGGATCACTTGATGATTACCTGTTCTGTTAATTCCATCTGGAGCACCTGGCATTGGCCACTGTCGAAAGACAGGATACTGGGCTAGATGGACCTTTGGTCTGGCCCAGTATGACCATTCTTATGTTCTTATGACACATTCCCTCTGCAGAGGAAAGGGTATAAAGATTCCACCACTGGAAAAGAAATCCAGCAGCAGCCACACTTGGCTGCCACTGTGGGCAGGGCTGGATTTAGGGGCAGGCAACCCAGGCAACTGCTTAGGGTGCCAGGTTTGGGGGGTGAAGGGCTCGAGGTGCTGTTTTTGACATTACTGACAAAAAGGAAAATAGAATGTTTGAAGTAACATGTTTCAGGTATTCCGTATGTGGGTTCATTTTTCACTAACCTCCTAGAACGTTCTGGACCTTTGCAGAATCTCGAAATCAACTGACAAAGTGTTCTATTTTTGTTGCAAAATATTTGACAAGAATGCCAAATCATTGCTTGCGCTTTCCGGGTACAATTACTGGAATAACCTAGCTGAAGAAATATGAAAAGTCACCCAGCCATTTTATGGCCTACTCCAAATGGATGGAGGTTGAGTCCAGGCTCAAGCTGAATAAACGCATAGACGTAGAAAACCAGTGCATTATTAATGTAGAAACCCAGCACTGGAGGAACGTGTTCAAGCGTCTGATCCCAATTACCCTCTTTCTGGCAAAGAATAATTTGGCTTTCTAGGGCTCGTCGGATAAGTTGTTCACTGAACATAATGTTAATTTCCTCAGTTTGGTAGAACTCCAGGGAAATACAATGATGTCATGTGTAAGCACTTACGTCAAGTAGCTTGTGAAGAAGGTATGGACCATTACTGCAGAAAAACAATTCAAAACGAATTGATTGACCTTACTGCAAGGAAGGTACTTGATAACATATCGATGTAGCTTGGCAATGCGAAGTGCTACACCATAATAATGGACTGCACTCCTGGCATTAGTCACAGTGAAAAGATGTCATTTACAGTAAGATTTGTTGACGACAAGGATGGCTGTATCCAAGTAAAGGAAATCTTTATCTGTTTCTGGTCTGTGGACAACTCTACTGGAAAAGGCCTAATAGAACTGTTTATCAATGCTTTTAATGAGAATAAAATAAAGCTTCAGGACTGCCACAGCCAAGGCTATGACAATGGCACAAACATTGAAAGGAAGAAACAGTGGCATCCAGACGATGGTCCTTGTGCTGAATCCAAGAGCTTTCTTTGTGCCTTGTTGCTGCCATTCCCTTAACCTGGTTGTGTCAGATGCAGCAGCATCGTCTTTAGTTTCAGTATCTCTTTTCAGAGTACTGAAAAGAATATATGTCCTGTTTTCAGCATCAACTATCAGGTGGAAAATCCTCACGGAAAATGTTACAAATCTGACTGTGAAGCCGCTAAGTGACACTCACTGGGAGAGCCACATCGATAGCATAAAGCTTCAAGTTACTGAGGTTGACAATGCCCTGATGGAACTGGCACAGTTGAGTAAAGCTGAGGCCAGAATCCGACACAAGGTACAAAGCCTGACAAAGCAGATCACTGACTTCAAATTTCTGGTCTCAATTGTGGTTTGGCACGATATCCTGTTTCAAGTAAATATTGTAAGCAAGGCATTACAAAACTCAGTTGATGGACATCACGACTACTACTGTGATGAGAAGCTGCCGTGATTTTGTTGTGGCCTACAGAGACAATGGATTTGAAGATGTCATCACTGCTGCCAAAGAAATGGTGGAAAACTTAAGAGTTGAGCCTATCTTCAAGAAAACTCGTATTCACTGGAAGAAGAGACAGTTTGGTTACGAGGGCAGAAATGAAGTGATGGGAAGCTTGAAAGAAAAATTCAAGAGGGAGTTTTTTTGCTCACTCGTTGACACTGCTCGAATGTCCATCAAAGAAAGGTTCAGACAAATGAAGCACCATGAAAAAACCTGGGGGAGTTTGTATGACCTTAGTAATCTACTGGCAGACAGGAAAACATTTCTGAACAATTGTATGGACCTTCACTGGACACCGACACATGGGGAATGTTCAAATGTCAATGATAAAGCGCTCTCTGTCGAATTGGACAACATCCATCACATTTTGTCATATGGGAAGCACTCTCCACTCCAAGTTTTCCAATTAATTCATGATGTAGAGCTGAAGGGCACTTTTCCTAATGTGTGGATAGCTTTGAGGATTCTGCTCACGCTGCCAGTCACAGTCACGAGTGGTGAGCACAGCTTTTCGAATCTCAGGCTCATTAAAACATATCTTCAATTGAAGATGGTCAATGAGAAACTGACATTGCTTGCTATTTTATCACTTGAAAATCCCATTGGCCAGTCTTTGGATCTCTCTGACCCTGTTCTTCAGTTCAGGAGGGCAAAGGTGAGAAAAGCAACCTTTTGAACTAAAGGACTAGGGTTAAAATTCTAAGCCTGTCACCTACTGTAACACTATTTAATACTGATCCAGCCAATGTTGGTGCACAGTTCAATTTCTTGATGTTAGTACATTTCAGCTATTCTAAAAATTAAAAAGTTTCTATAAGCTTAGAGGAAACAAATTTTTTATTTGCTTACATATGGCCTGAATAAATACAGATTAACAGATCCTAGTGTGCAAATTTGTCATCTTATGAGACAGGGATAAATGATGCACGCAAATGGTGCATCCAAATCGTGAAATGGGCTACAAATGCAATCAAAAATAAGGTATTCAAAAGTTTAACAAATGGGTGGGGTGCCCAAGACACTCCTCGCCTGGTGCGTCATTTGGTCTAGTGCAGGGTGGGCAAACTCATTTTAAGCCAGCCCACGAGCTCCCACTGGGGAGCCGGATCGGGGCCACATCATACAGCTTGGCCTCACTCTGGCACTCCAGCCAGGGTGCGGCCGCACCACGCGGCTCCCAGAAGCCGTGCCATGGCCCTACTCCGAGGGTCGGGGGCCGCTCCAGGCCTAGGAGCCGGAGAAGGGACATGCCACTGCTTCCTCGAGCCGCTTGAGGTAAGCGCCGCTCGGAGCCTGCACCCCTGAGCCTCTTCTCATGCCCCAACCCCCTGCCCCAGCCCTGATCCCCCTCCCATTCTCCAAACTCCTCGATCCCAGCATGGAGCACCCTCCTGCAACCCAAACCTCTCATCCCCAGCCCCACCCCCACCCCAGAGCCTACCCCACCAACCAGAGCCCTCACCCCCTCCTACACCCCAACCCCAATGTTGTGAGCATTCATGGCCCGCCGTATAATTTCTATTCCCCGATGTGGCCCTGTGGCCAAAAAGTTTGCCCACCCCTGGTCTAGGGACAGCCCTGGCTGTGGGGACCCCACTGAAACAAAGCTGTTAGTGGAGGAGAATGAGGCTTTGTGCTTCAGACTCAGGGCATAAGGGAGCCATTTCCTCTTCTTCCAAAGTGTGGCCCGGGAAGCAGGGAGGACTTATTTCTTGGAGCCTCCTTTATCCCCAGAAATGCTGCTGGGGAGAAGGGAGGGGGGAGCACAGGCTGTGATTTTTCTTTTTGTTTGTGGTACAACATCACTGTGACAACACGCTGTAGCAACTGGTTTACATTTTGAAGTCTATGGATCAGATCCTGCTCTCTGGTCTTTGTGCACCTGGTGAAGCTCACATGGGGTGGTGCAAAGGTGGCTCTATGACACCTTAATTTTCCCATTGATCCTGGGGCCAATGGCCAGTCTCATAGTATAATCAAGAGCCGACAAGGGGTCATTCCATCAGCTAGGGATTTGTAGGGCCCCTAACCATGCATCTGTCCCCAGCCATTCCCCCTGCTCCAGGAGCTGATGAAAGTGTGGTGCAGGAAGGGCTGCACTGCGGTGGCTGTGGGAATCCTTCATTGGCTTTTTAAGCCAGGTTTAAGGTTCCAGCAGCACAAGTGGTATTACTAGGTACAGGACCTATCCCTATATTTATGAGGAGGCGTGGTAGAGAGTTACTATTTTTAAATGAAAATTTACACCCTACCAGTCACTTCACACTTTTCTAATGTCTGGCAACGTCCAGGGGACCTTTCTGATGTTGCTAATTCACCAGTGAGTAACTTCCCAACTGTAACACCTCCTCCCATGAACAGTTTATGTATCATTTTATTTGGAAAGGATTACAATCTCATTCCTACCATAAGATGGAGAGGTTCATATGTATTTGCACGCTGAGCTGCTAAGTACATACGTCCTCCATAATGTACATCTGAAAACAGAAAAGAGTTACTGATTCCTCTCATTTTTACTGTTACAGAAAAGAGTCAGCTTGAATGAACAGGGTATCTGTTTGCAGGTTCAAATAGATTATGGCAGTAGGGCAGGGAGGCTCTCTAGGAATTACATGCTTGGGAGCCTGCTTCTGAAACTGAATTCTTACATGGATTTGAGGACGCTACTTAACTTCCTGGTGCATCAGTTTAATACCTGTAAAACCTGCAAAATGGGTAGATTATTTACTTCACAGTGATGCCGTAAAGCTTAATGAGAATAGTTAGGCAGTGTTACCACCTCTTGCAATTTTATTGCAAGTGACATAACATTTTCTGTTTATCATAAAGTTGCAGTTCCTGAAGTCAATGGACTAAATGAGAATCTCAGCTTTCATTTATAAAAAAAATCAGCAACTTTCTAGCCTTCCTGATTGCAGAGAAAAGCAGAAAAATGTGAGCTCAGTGCATCCTAAAGGCTTAAAAAAACCCAAAAAGCAAATGAAAAAAAAGTATTTTTAAATCATAATTTTTAGTCAATTCTAATGATTTTTGAATACTTTGGGTTGGAAAAAAATATTATAGTGATTTTAGTTTTCCTGTTCAAAGAATTCTATTGCCATATTTGCACGTTCCTCTTCAATTGCGTCAATACTTATGAGCGTATGTATTTGCACATGCAAGACTGGGTCTTTGCACATGCAAACAGCAGCATTCAGAGCTTGTCAGCACAATTAGGTAGACCTCCTTGAACATTTGGCCCAATTTATAAATAAATACTTTTGCCATCCACTACATAATATTTTAAACAAATTATTTTACATGAAATAGCTTTACCAGCGAACAGACAAAATGCATCTTTAGAAAAAAGGAAAGTTCCTCTTTTAATTGCTCAACCGATTTCTATTTTTGTCTAAAAAGTAAGTGCAAAATATTATTGGCATCAGATGGCTCCTATTTTTCACTGGCCAGCAAAGCCCCATCTGCAAGCTCAGTGAGATCAGTAAACAGTGTAGGTTAAATAACTAGTTACTAACATTTTCCTTGAGCTACAAAAATTTTAAACAAACAACAACAATTGTGATCATAATAACCTCCCAAAGGTTAACAGCATGCAGGTGGTCAATCTGAATTAAATGCAAAACAGACGGCCGCTCCATTATAAACTGTTGATTCTCCCAGAGATCACAGCTAAATTTACTTCAGAAATTGGGTCTTCTTTTTCAAAATCCTTAACGAAAGAACACATAAATGTCAAAACGACAAAAATAAGGAAGTGTGTCATAGACTAAGCATTTTAATGTCCTTTCTGGCTCACTTTTGCAGGCTGAATTGTCTGTGTTTACCACATTTGATGGCATCAGTACTTAGAGTGGCTGTGCGTATGTTTTTTTAATAGCTGAAATAAATGGAGATGGCCCATCAAGGACTTTTTGATAGCTACCCAAAACTTTGCTGAGGACTCATATTTTAAACCCTGATATGATACATTTTATAGCTCATTTATGATACTACTTTGCTGACCTTGTGAAATAGCTCAGGGTATTGGTAATGAGATATTGAACTGGAAACAGGTTCAAATCCAGATTACTAGTGACTGAAAAGCATTATTAATATCCTTTCAGTGACCTTAGTAAAATAAGTGGTGCACTCAGACCAGCTCCATATATGCATGTCACAAACACCACAAATGCCATTAACTAGACTTGGGGAGTGAGATCTCCCAGCCAAGGAGATGGCTCCTCTAGGTTCAAGGCTGAGGCATGTAGTGGGAAGGTGGGTACATGGGCACTGCCAGTGGCTGCTGCACCTATTCTGAAGATATACAAATTTCCAATTTCCAGGGCTGTCACCCTGACACTTTTCCTGAGTACTACATTCACTCAATTTTTACTTAAAAATTAGTTTAAGGCATGATAAAGAAAAGCAATTATTGGAACTGAAACAAAATGTAGGGAGGAGACATCAAAAAGTCCTATCTCTTAAGCACTGCCTTGGGTAGGCTGCAGTGTGTACTGTGTGAGGGCTTTCAGGGAAGCATCTATCAAAGCTGAGCACTCTTTTGGGTTCTTCTGCTCAAGACGAACTTTTCTGCAGAACTGTAACTTGTTACTTGCAGCATATATGGAAGCAGCCACAAAGGGCTCCATGGAAAAGCACCAGCAGTCCTGAAACCTGACACTGCTCAGAGATTCACATTCAAGTTGAATGTCCGCCAGTAAATAAATACAAATCTGTTGTCAGGGTGTTTCACAATGACTAACTCTTTCAAAGTACTAATACTCATTCCCTGATGAAGCAATATCCCTCAAGGTACAATCGCTTCTAAGTAGCCTACAACACTGCAAAATCATTCCAGTTCTCATGTGCTGCACCTTATTGTGGAATGAGTCACAGACCGTTTCAGTGCCTTAATGCAGCTAATAAGGAGGAGCCGGTTAGCCCTGCGGCCACTGCAGCTACAAAATGGGTGTGTGGTAAGGTCAAGAATACACAGTGTCCAAAAATTCTGCACTAATTATGAAAGCAAATTGATAGAAACAATAACATTAGGAAGTTATGTCCTTTGACTTACTATCCTGGCGCATTGGTGCACCATTAACAACCAGTGGTTGTTTTATTTTAAATCACCTTCCATGTTTAGAGCACATATTAGGTCTCCCATTTATGTAAATCTATTCAACTTAACTACAAATAACTTAGCGAGCAAAGGAGAATAAATAAATATTTTGGAAAATCAGAGGTCTGAAAAAGATATCGAAAGCAAATTGCCTTTTCAAAGCTAAATTGATGTGTGGCACAGTGAAGTCCTATTTTTAACTAAGCACCCATCTATTTTCCTTGTCATTTACATGATGCACATTTCTTAATTTCGGCTGGGTGATCAAGGAAATGAAACCTGAGAGGCTCACCGCTAAAATCAATGGCAGTACTTTGTGCAAGGAATGGAAGGAACATGATTTTGTCCCTCACCTAAAGCGATGAAGCCTTGAATACTTAATGATGCAATGATTCTATTACAAACAGAAACTCTGGCTCCAACGCAAGGCAGGAACATGGAGTGATGTACTACTAGGACAGAAAGGAACATTTTTCAGACTCTTCAGCCTCATTCCACATTACCTGCTAAAGATATATTATGGAATTTAGGGCCAGAAAGTGTGTTTTAGAATACAATGTATAGTGTTTCATAACTTGATTTAAATCAATTATACCATCTCTCACCGGAACATTCATAAGCTTCAAAAATAAAAAATATAAATGGAAACAGCTGCTGTGAATACTCTTTCCCTGGGATGGATTTCACTTGAACTCAATCAGCTTTCTCTTTGTAACACACTGTTGTCATGCTGCACTGGAACAGAAAATATACAGCACTGCAAGAGGTACTGCAAGGTAACTAAGTTAGGAAAGAAGCAGAAGAATTAAAGCCTTTTTTTGCTCTGGCTCGCCTGGGCCTGAACCCTGTGCAGGAATTAATTAATCCCTTTGGCGTAGAGAGGGAAACTGAGGTAGTTATTGGTATTCCAACAAAAAATAATAATTTATGATTATTTATTAAATTGCATAATCTTTCTGATTTATCCTAGCTTGAAGCCCCGTTATGCCATACAGCATAGATGTCTACAGCCTTGGGTATGAAGAATAGTTGCAGAAAGAGTGAGACATGCAACCAGAGCTCTAAGTTCTTTAATCTCTGCATATAATGTATGTATAGGTTTTAGCATCATTCAGTTTAAAAGATTATTTGTAACTGAATATCACATCTTGATGCCTAGATACCATGACGGGTTGTTTCGTAAATTAGAATAAATCAATAGAGTGAAATCTAGGCCCCATTGAAATCAATGGGAGTTTTGCCAGTGATTTTAATGGGGCCAGGATTTCATCCATAAAGTTTTCAGCAGTCTATGTAGTCCAGCACTGTGGTTGGTATTTTAGTATTTCTGATTTCCCATGCAGCACTTCAGAAAACATCATCTTGAGATACAATTGTATATTTAACTTTCAGACAAGGTAAGTTAAATATGAAAATAAAGTACACTAAAGTAACATAGAGGCAAAAGCAAGCTTCAAATTTAATTCACTCTGTCAGGCTATACATAGCCGTCAATCTTGAGGGATTGGCATGCGTCAAGGGTAGTATAGAGCTGTAAATTTTACAAGGGTAGCAGATGAACGTTGAATGTACCATATCCAGAATGGAGTTAAGGATGTAATGACAGCCTTTACTCTCAATTTCCCTGCTTTTGTCAATTTAAACCAAACTGAATTTCCTTCCTTTTTTGTTATTTTTACCAAATATATTTTTAAAAGAGGGATCAAAACAAATGGCTCTCAGCCAACTCTATATTAAACCATGCCAAGGTTCTCCAAGGATTGCTTTGTGATGCATCAAAGTGAGCCATGGCTCATGTATCTGATGCCTCTTTGACACATCTCAATGCATCATCTGTTCAGCTTGACACATCCTCGAGGCACTACCACGTGGATGCATGACACAATATATCCTGCATGCTCCTTCAAAGCTGTTATACTGCCATATGGATATTGGCATTATCAAAACATTATGAAAAGAAACTTGGATAGAATTTTCACCACAGTGATGCAGAAGGACTGTGCCATTCTCCTGGTGTACAGAAGAAGGGGTAGAGTGTATATGTGGGGCTGTCACAATATAAAGGTCCTGTGAAGTATTGTATTTGCGCTCTGTAGCGAGGCAGAGTGGCCTGCCTCCCCACTTGAGGGCGAGGGACCACTACACTCCCCCTGGTGGGTGGAGCAGAACCCACCCTGCCCCCCTCGGCATAATACCAGGATGGGACAGGAAGTATAACGGGAGGGCTCTGCAGCTCAGTTGACCGGGAGCTGGGGAAGGAGACAGACGTCTCCACTCTGTTGCAGAACCCTGGAGCTGAACCTGCGCTGTGCAGCGCCCTGCCCCCAGAGGACAGTGACCCTGGAGAGGAGTTGCCAGGACTGCCCGCCGCTGTATACCCAGAGGAGCCAGAGGACCTGTGGACTACAGACCAGCCCGCCCAGACTGTGGTAAGAAGTAGCCCAGGGAAACCAGACTGTAGCCCGGTTTTGTTGCCAGAGCATGAGTGAGCGTGTTTCAGTTGGACCACTCCACCACTGTTAGGGCCCTGGACTGGGACACGGTGGAAGCGGGTGGGCCCTGTGTCACCCTACCACCCCACCCAGGGGTGGCAGCCTCCCCACTGTAGGCCACGGAGCTTACCCTTTGCCTGCAGTCTGCCCGAACTGATACGTCAGACCCATTTGTTGCTCCGCTCTGTCTGAGGGTCGGGGCACCCTAGACACTTACTTGTTGTTAGCCCCAGCCAGAGGCCTGTGTGCTAACGACCACTCTGCTCTGTCCTGCCCACAGGGCTAGAGCCCCAGACTGTGTTTGCTGGCTGCCTTAGCCAGGAGGCTTAGGCTAAAGCCTGCTCCCTGCTCTGCCCCGCCCAAAGGGCCAGGGCCTTAGACTGTTAATTGCTGTCAACCCCAGCCAGGAAGCTGTGGACTAAGGACTGCTTATGCTCTGCCCCGCCCCCAGGGCCAGAGGTTTAGATTGTTAATTACTGCCAGCCCAGTCAAGCAGCTGCGGGCTAAAGACTGCTCAGTGCTCCGCCTGCTGAGGGAGGCCGAGAGCCTCAGAGTGTTACTAGGCAGCCACAGAACTATAGACTGCTTATGGCTCGGCCCCGGCGGTAAGACCTGAGCCCAAGTGCTGTTGCCTGATACAGCGAGGCGGAGTAGCCTCCCTCCCCCCTTGAGGGAGCAGGACCACTACAGGCTCACTTTTTAAAAACAAACATGTTGTTGCAGCTGTGTTGGTCCCAGGATGAGAGAGACAAGGTGGATGAGGTAATAGCTTTTATTGGATCAAAAGTTGGTCCAATAAAAGATAGCACCTCACCCACCTTGTCTCTAAAACAAACAAAACAAACAAACAAACAAGCACACACACTTATTTCTTCTTCTTTAATTAAAAGTATGAACATATTCTATCCTAGGTACTTATATGGCCCCTATTTTTATAGTATCTGAGCACCTCACAATCTTTTATCCTCACAACACTTCTGTGAGGTAGGGAGTACCCCATTTTACAGATGGGAAACTGAGGCAGAGAGAGGGTAACAGACAGATTTTAGAAGGTATATAGACACCTATGGACATAGGCGCCAACTTTCTCCAGTGCCAGTGGGTGCCCGTGCCCCCCCGCCCCTGGCCCTGCCCTCATTCCAACCCCATCCCCAAAGTCCCCGCCCTAACTCTGCCCCCTCCCTGCCCCTATTGGATCCCTTCCCCAAATCCCTGCCCTGGCCCCGCCTCTTCCCCCAGCGCACTGTGTTCCCCCTCCTCTCCTCTCCCTCCCTGCCCCGCAAATCAGCTGTTTCGTGGCACAAGCGCTGGGAGGGAGGGGGGAGAAGCAGGATGCGGTGGTGCGCTCGCGGAGGAGGCGGAGGTAAGCTTCAGCAGGGGGGCGGGGCGGGGAGCTGCCGGTTGGTGCTGAGCACCCACCAATTTTTTTCCGTGGGTGCTCCAGCCCCGGAGTACCCACGGAGTCGACGCCTATGCCTACGGATGTAGATTGGTGCTGAGTGGAATTTTCAAAAGCACCTGGGTGCCTAATTTAAATCAAAGGGAGTTAGGTGCCTAGTGGGTTTTCAAAAGTACCTCAGTGCCTATCTGCCTAGTTAGACACCTAAATAACTTTAAAAAGGAACTAGCCACTAGCCCAAGGTCACACAGGAAATCTGTGACTTAGCACTGACTTGAACCCAGATTGCCCATGTTCTAGGTTAGTGCCAACTTTCCTCTCATTAAGATCAGGTTACTTCTATATAGATACTTATTTCACTAATTATAGTGTAGAAATGGGTAGCAAAACAGCAAGCTGACTAGAGGTCAGCAAGAATAATATTAAATTTAATTTCAATACTTTGGCACAACCCTTATGTGCAATAAGTGTTTACTTAATGGTCTAAACTGACATAATGACACATCAGCCAGTTACTGTATATTTAATAAACTAATAAACTGTTCATGTTAATATATTTAAAGTGATACCACTCTCAGTATAAACAGGTGACACCATGATTTTGTTTGTGGGGTTAGGATGACATAATTCTCATGTCCTACAAGACTCCAGAAGTTCTAACCTGCTGATGGAGACTTAAGAAATCTAACAACATACTGAGAAAATTTAAACCCAAAGATCTTGCCCATGTGAAAGAAAAATAAAACCAATCTTAACTGCAAAGTCTGGGCAAAAGAAAATGAGCTATGTTCTTGTGCTGAAGGGGTAAAACGAGGTTGAACTGGTTAATCTCCCTGTCCTAAAAATACTTAATGAATAAGTAGAGACCATTCTTACAATCTTCGGGAAAATCACTGACAAATGGATTGAACATAGGTCAAGAGCTGGTCAGTGCCGTAAGTCCTGACTGATAAATATGAGTTTGTTAAAGATTAACCCAATCTTTGAAGACAAACAGGGCTATTGTTCTTTTGGTTTTGTAAATAATCTCCTTCTTCACAACAACGGAAAGTTATGTTGCCTCTGTAGATCCACATTTGTTGAAATTCTCACCTTCACATGGCAGGTGTTTTTAGATGTGAGGCTACATAATGCACAGTGGTCCCAATTGTCCTCATTTTCTTATCACTATTCAAAACATTATCAAAGTCCTGGCTCCTAGATCAACAAAGCAATGCCAAATCGAGGTGTGAATAGGGCTCCAAGAGACAACTATATAGTTTTCAGAGACAAAGACACTTCTGAAGCATGCCACAGAAGCTGCCTCAGACCTAGTTGCATGGACCCTCCAACTACCTGTTCCTGCTGTAAGAAGTGTCGCAGTATTGGTTCCACAGCCTAATCCATTTAGAAAATCTCTGAACGGAGATAGATTCTCATTAGACTTGTCCCAAAATGCCTCAGCCAACCTTGGAGACTTACTAAGAGGTTTGTCCTATCAACATCTAAATTAGGCAGCCTAACTTCCATGGGTAAACTGTGAGATTTTGAGAAGTTGTCTGAGTAGTTAATGAATTTATGGAGATGGAATCCAGGGACCATCGGTTACTCATCTGTGCCCAGGCAAAATATGCAATATTTCCTATGAATAGCACTACACACAAGATGTGGAAACATGCAACTAAAGTCAAGAGTCCTGAATAAGTGTTGTGAATTTAGGGAGGGATAACAGCCACTAACACCAACACATGGAACCTGTATCTTCAAATGCACCTCTTCAGATTCCTGAAGACTAATATAGAGCACAGAACTCTTATTTCTTCAGGATTAGGGGATACTGGGAATAAATCCTTCATCCATTATGCCAAAGGACTCCTACCACTCCTAGTTTGATTACAGAAGCAACCTCACCTCTTAATAGTTTCTCATGAGATGGAACTCTGAAAAAAAAGGTGTAGGAAGGGGAAGTTTCTCAATGTGCCCAGACTGACCTAGAGAGCACACAGCTGAAGTCTCAGATGAAGCTGAAGGGACCCTCTCTGATCTTTTGGACCTGGACTCATCCTTAGGCTCAAAGGCAAACTCTCAAGATGAATCTCTGATCTCATATGGAACTGAACACACTAAGATCTGAGCCCCTGCTACAATGACCCCTGGGATGTCCATGAAAAATACAGAAAGATAGACTATTATCTTTTCTGCTTTAGCTCCTTCCTCCCCACACACACTTCTAGTTTTGGCTATTAGCAGAAGCTGGAATAATTTTTAAAAAATAGAAATACTCATTTTTACCAGGTTGAAGTCAGCAAGTATTGGAACCTCAAGAGTAGTTAGATCTTTCAACCTGATTTCTCTGGGCCTGATTTCTCAGAGACTCAAATAAGCATGGATGCTCATTTGAAACAACCTTTCAGCATTCACCTATCACCAATTAGAGCTGTGCAAATTATTTCTCACCCCCCCCCCCAGGAAACTGGTGAAATTTTAAAACAAAAACTTTATTGAGGTCGGCATGGTCCCATAGGCCTAGAGACTCGAAAATTACGTCTCAGTTAATCAAAGTGACTCTGCCAACATGATTAGAATACCCACACAAAACCAAGCCAATCAAACACAAGCAGTTAACTGTGAGTGAAACCACAGAGCAGACAGCAAATACCACTGCAGTTGTTCATTGTCTCAAAAGATTATCACTGCAGTTGTTCAAACTCTTGTGATCTACAAGAGAGTCTCATGCCTCATGGCTATTGTGTTGCTGCAGTTCAACATTATTCCCATGCATATACTGAAGCTTCATCGTGCCACATGTGTATAACAATGTGCCATGCTTAATAAAATATCTGCAGAAGAGCAAGCACCAAAATAGTCTCACAACAGACATGCAGACCAAGCACTGGACTACATTAGTTTAACAGCTCACTGGGTGACATTCCAAAACAGCATCTGCCTTGGCCCCTGAAAGTGACTTAAAAAAAAAAAAAAAAAAACTTTCCAAAAAGATCACAGCTTCCAACATACCAGGAAAACTTCAAGAACAAATTAACATATGACTCACCTCCCTGTGGTTTGTCCAAGGGTTTCATTATCAGTAACACAGAATCCAGTGTTGCAAAAGCAGTTCAAGATGGCCAGTTCATCTGTGCACCATCCTGCTTCAGAAACGTTCTGAATCTCCTGATATATGGCTTCCTTAACGATGAGGAATAATATCCTTAATGCAGCTTGCAAAAATCATTGCAGCTGCTCGGGAAAGGCCCATCAAATTCCCCATGAGTTGTGTGAGAAGAGGGCCACCTCTCAGCTTCTCCTAAGAGTTTTTCCCAGTAAATTGTGGCTCAGAGCTGGGGCACGTAGGGCTGCCATTTTGACACCAGAAGAAAAGTTCCTCTACTAATATAACAGTGGCAGCTTCCTTAAATAACTAGAAGCAACAAGCAGCAGAAGAAGATCTTTGCACACTGATTTCAGAAGTAGAAATATGGCCTACCCTGCATCTTTACTGCTGTCCTCCTCCTTCTCCTGCCAGCATCTGTTCAGAATGTATGTTCAGAGCCGCCAGGAATGCTGTAGCTAACATAAAAGTCATGATTGACATCCTTGAAGGGAATCATGGAAAATTCCTATCCAGAAGGTACTGCTTTCTGTTCTTGCCACAGCTAAAGAAGCTGATGTAGCTTCTGACACTGACAAGTGCCATGTGTAATATCAATTGAAAGTGAGAGGCTACAATGAAATCCTCTGCACATCAATCATGCCATGGAAACAAAGCAGCACATACAGTAAAAGCCCAGACTGAGTTAAAGACAGAAAAGGCAAAGCACAGCCTGGCATTAATTTACTCCTAAATATTTGTGCAGGGGTTTGTTTCCTTGTTTATCAGTGTCTTGACAGAGTGAATGTGGGGCGGAGGCTGGAGGGTGCTCTCACATTAAGTTCATTTGGCTGAAGGCTGGACTGGTGGGTAGGAACATGATGGGAAGGAGCACTGGTAATATACATAATTAACATCCTGAAGTAGAAGGGTATTGGCACATATCAATGCTACCAAATAGCGTTGCTCAAACACATACCATACATCTTTGGATGTATGCCCTTGGATGAAGAACAGACTCATCTCCTCCCACTGCCATGCCCAGTCCTTACTCCATGATTGACATCAATAATAACTAGCATTATCCCTTTCTAGCTTATCCAGGATGATTTATATAGAGTTCAGTTCTGACAGGTACATGCTAAAAAGTCTAAAAGGGCTTGCCTTCTGGAGTATAAGTAGACAAATCAGTCAGCATAGGGAGCCATGGGAGATAGGGCTTGATCCTGAGCGTTCTGAGTTCAGTCCAGAAAAGAACCTTTAAGCATATCTAACTTTAAACACAAGTAGTCCCACTGACATCAATGGAGTTAAACATGAGCCTAAGTCCTCTGCTGGATCAGCATCTTACAGGATTGAGCCCAAGGCAGGAATATCTATGGGAATACCCATGTGCACCACCTTCCCTCTCTCTGCCCACATGGTGCTGTGTTCCATGACAGAGCAACTCCTCAGTTCTGGACAACGGCTGCAAAAAGTGGCTCCCTTCCAATGAGTTCCGAGCAGCATCTAGGCTCTCCCCACTCCTCCCCTCTTTCAAAAGAACAGGTGCCCAAAGAAGGAAATTGGCAGACAACAGTACACCTTTCTTTAGCTCTGGGGGAGGTGAGATAACATGAGGGGAGCCTTATAAACACAAGAAAGAGAATGCAAAGGCAGGAGAGCCTGGCTGAGGGCCATGGTATTTGCCCACTTTCCCCTCCATCAGGCTCTTTTTCCTATGGCACATCTAGATTTGTAGAAGCCAAAAGAAGCTGGTTCTTTCTGACTTCTCTTCTGTTTTGGACTATGACACAAAGGGTGTTTAGGCTGTTTGGTGTCTTTGCAGTGTCATAAACCAGCCCAAAATAATTGGATCTCCACCATAAAAAGCGATCGGCTGGAAATATTTTAATTTTAAAAATATCCAAAATGCCAAATAAAATACAATGGAACCCCAAACAGCTGGTAACAACACATTTTTCTGTAGTCTCTCCCAACTCACCAGCAACACACTGCATTTGTTTGAAATGCTTTCTATAGAGTTATCCAAACTTTAAGCAGGTTAAAGTGAACTTTTCAATAAACCTTTTAAATAAAGGCTTTGTAACATTTACAGTGAAAAAAGGAATGTGCCTATGCACAGAATATAAAATGCCGTACTATACAGTATACAAAGCCTTCTACAAATGTTGAGGAGAACCTTTCAACCTTGATTCACTTAGCCAAAAAGGCACTGAAGTAATGTTAATCCTCTTGTTTACAGTTACACCCATAAAAGAAAGGGAATTCACAGATCAAGATCAAACATAGGCACAAAAGCGAGTTATTTAGCAATGTTAAGAATGGCACCCTACAATTATGGTAGGTTTTAGAGGTCAGATACTTTAACAGTTTTTGTTAGCTGAATTGGGAACCATATTTTTTCTCTGTTTTTGCTTTAAATATTTCAGGTTAAAGTTGAATAATAGTAACAATAATAACAATGATGATGAATAACTATTTATCAAGCATTTTGTCAAAATGATTAGGGCTCCATACAACTATTTAAAAGATACAGCAGAATACAATTAAAACATGCAAAAATACATGACCAGCTGAAATGTAACTGCATCCCAACACACACACAACCTCGTGCCACCTTAGCACCTATGGAGTAAAGCTCTGTCTTCAGGGTCTTCTTTAAAACTGGAAGAGAATGCACATCCCCAGTGACCCATTCTGCATTCTTGAGGTGCCTGTGGCAAACATATACCCACCCACTGACCTGAGGACTCTGAGCCTGCTACAGCATCCATGCAGGCAAACTCTTGCACTTGTGGGGCTCTTCATTAACTTCAAAGGGGAATCTGTTGGGGAAAAGATGGGCTACCCCCATGCAGCATCAGAGCCTTAAAGTGAACTCACAGTACCACCAAGAGGTGGCTTGAAGAGGAAGGACAGAAATAAGGCCAGGAAGGACAGAAATAAGGCCGGGAAGGACAGAAATAAGGCCAACATTTTCAAAAGTGTTCACTCACCTGAGTTGCCTCCATTTTACATCTCAGGTGTCTCAAGTAGACACCCAAAAAGGCAGACACTCAAGATGAGAGAACACTTCACAAAATCCATTTAAAACACTACAGTGGTGCTGCTGCAGCGTTTCAAGGTAGACACTACCTACGGTAATGGGAGCGGTTCTCTTGTCACTTTAGCTAATCCACTTCCCTAAGATGCGGTAGTTAGGCCGATGGAAGAACTCGTCCATTGGCCTAGAGCAATCTACACCAGGGGTATAGTAAGTCAATATAGCTTTTGTAGATTTCTTCACACTCCTGAGCAACATAGCTGTGCTGATGTAAGTTCCCAGTGTAGACCAGCCCTCAGACCTAAATCAAAAGCAAGCTTACCTGATACCTGAAAGAAGCTCTGGGATTCCAGGTGGGTTCCAGACTGTGAAAGGCTTCCCTATGTCAATGATGCAAGGAGAAAACCTTGCAGTCCTCAGTCAGGCAAAGCTCCCATTGAAATTTGCAGCTGATCAATTATTATTTTTATTTAGCATGTGCATAGTTGTCTAGCCAAGCGATGGCATCTTCAATGGCGTGATGAAGTTCTGCTAGGCCACTGCTGAACCTAGTTGGCAGGCATTCAGCGACAATGTGCATCATCATCTGTGTTGCGCCGCAGCTGCACAAAGGGCTATCGCGAAAGCCCCAGCGATACTGGTTAGCTGCACAGAGACCTTGGCTGGTCCAGAACCTGTTCAACAGGGACAATTGGCAATGGGGCAGGTCAAACCCAAGCGGGCAGATTGTGGGGTTGGCGACAGGGGACTGGTTGGGGATTATAACAGATATCCATTCCTCTCACCAGAGTGTTTCCACCTTAACATCCTGGCATGGCAGATGAGACCATAATGGGAGACATGACAGCAAACATGCAGCTGGTGGTTTAAAAAGGTCATTGTGCAGCGGCAGGCTTGGGTTGGTGCGTACTTTCTCCAGTAACTTACTAGTGGCAACCTCTCGTCTGATATGAGGAGGAGCAATATTGCTCAGAACTGGAAGCCATGAGAGTGGAGTCAGACGCAGGGTGCTGGAGATGATGCGCATGGCAGCACATAACTGTGTACCCATCAGTTTTGACTCCATACTGGTGTGCAATACTCCGCCACCGAATACGAGGTGGCAAGAGCTGATGTTCACAGAGTTGGAGCATGGGCACCCCATGACAAACCGGCCAGTTTGCTAAGAAGATTGTTACACGTCTTAAGTTTAGCTGCTGTCTTCTTCAGGTGGGCATGGTAATTCAATATGCAGTCTAAGGTCACACTTAGCTAGACCAGTTCTACTTCATGCTTCACCTTCTGACCATTCAGATACACATTCAGTTCTCGGGTTGCGCTAGTGTGATGAAGATGGAACAAACTTGAGACTATTTTTATGATACTTGGCTGGGACAACCCATTGCTCTGTCATCTCTAAGCACTCGTCTTCTCCCCATATGGACTCTGAAGTGCCTATAGTGGAGGAACAGTTCAATGACGCCTGTGACCCAAGGTAGCAGGACCCGTGATACCTTCACGAACAGGCCAGTGTGCCATGCCATATCGTACGCTGTTGTTAGGTCAATGAAAACAGCACCTGTTTTCAAGTTTCTCTGGAAGCCATTTTCAATAAACTTGAGACTGGAGCGGGTAAAGCTCATCCTCTCAGTTGTCTCCTCCCATCTGGCTCGGCAAGCAGCGTCCAATGGGGTCAGTGACCTGTACCTGACAGCAATTAGGGAAGCTAATGATTCAACCAGCAAGCCGAATTCCATGAGCACCAGCTCAACAAATCCTGGCACTGTCATCACCGACAACCCCAACGTGCAGCCTGGTGACTTTTATGTTGTTGGTCCAGCTCTACGCATGTTACAATTTAACATGGAGGGTTTGTCAGTTGCCAAGCATGATTTACTCAGCGTTCTTGCTCATCGACAAACTATCAACATCATTTGCTTGCAAGAGACACATGTGGCAACTGCAGAAGTTGGGCGTTACAGTATTGATGGCTTCGACCAGTTGTGCCATGTGGCACACCCGAAGCACAGCCGAGCCACATACGTTCAGTCCGATATTGCAGGTGCCACTCAGCTGATGTCTACTGAATTCTGTGACACCATCCAGGTTGGCGGTTTCTGGCTGGCAAATGTTTACAAGCCTCCAAGTGTCAGCTGGAACCAACAGGTTCTACCAAGCCTGCCACATCCAGCTGTCTATGTTGGAGGCTTCAACAGCCATCACAGAGACTGGCAGTATAAAGAGGTTGACACCGACGGTGAACAACTTGCAGACTGGGCATCTCAGAATGACCTTGCCCTTATCCATGATGCTAAGCAGCAAGGCATGTTCCATTCTTCTAGATGGGATTGTGACTATTCTCCTGACTTGTGCTGGGACAGTTCAGTCCATAGCCATCCTCAACCAGCAACATACCAAGTCTTGAATAACTTTCCACACAGCCAACACAGACCATCGTTGATCCATATCGGGCTACAGCGCCCAGTTGTCAAAAGAGTTCCAAAAAGAAGCGATGGAACTTCCGAAAGGCTCACTGGGAAAAATATAGGGAAGTGCTGGAGAAGAGTGTGGTGACAATACCAGCCCGGCATATTTCGGTAAATGAGACCTACCATTGCTTCTGTGGTGCTATCTATAAAGCAGCCTGCAGAGCCATCCCACGCGGTTGCCGCCCAGTCTACATCCCCTGTCTCGATGAGGAGAGCGCTGCCTAGCTTGAGGAGTATGAGGCATCTGTGACCCAGCTGATCAATTGCCTTACTGGAAGTCAGTGCAAAGGATGTGAAGTGAGTGTAATGTTCTCATGAATCCACAGATTAAACTAAGTCTATTACTGTGTGACTCTGTGGCCGTACAGGTTGTCTCCACATTTTATACTTTGCACATGGAGCCAAGCTTTACACTCAATAAGCTACCCTGCTCTCACTGAAGCCAACAGACTTTTGGCCAGACTTCAATAGAAGCGTATTAGGCATTTATCTCTGTAGTGTAAGACCCCAGTTCTGCAACTCCTACTATGCCCCTGTGGAGCCCCTCTGACTTCAAGAAGTTGCAGGATCAGGGCCTACAATGTTAGAACAATTTTGCTTTTGGATGCATTTTATTTCATTAATATAATTTGAAGCTTGCTTTTTATAAATAGTAAATTGTGGCTAATTCACAATCTGAACTATTAACCAGTCTCAACATGTATAATAAAAAAAGGAAAGGGGGTGTGTGGATGGGACGGAAAGGCATATGACTTATAAAATCTATTTTTGGTCTCTCATAGAACAAAGATTACATCAAATTTTTTAATAAAAGGTTAATGCATAGAACAAGTTTCAGCACAGATTTATTTTAACTACCATTATAAACCCTCTGTGCCTAGGATCTTTAAGTGGAAGTGTTGACAAATTGTAGCAGCAAGAAACAAAACTAGACATTAGCTCCCAACCTTATTTAGAAAATAAGCAGTAAGGGTGAGCCATGACCCTATGGGCCGTTCCTGAAGGTTGTTATCCACAATTGAGTCAGTCTGCAAATGGCATCTTTTGATTTATTAGAAACAATACTAAAGCAACTGCTGCTCACTTCCCTCTCCCTCCCTCAGATTCATTACAGGCCCAATTTTGGCACTTGTAGAATTGCATTATGTTTCATTTCTTTGTGCCGCCTGTTGGATTTTTGCTGAATCTGCAGCCACCATCCAAATTACCACATAAGTTTATCGTGGCTTTGCTGAACAACAGTAATTTGCTGTAATAATATACCATTGTGTGTCTCACACCAATAGAAGTGCTTGAGATAATGAATGTCCACCTCCTTGCCCCTTCCCCCACCACCAAATGTGTATCACCATTGTATTTACTTTCATAGTGCAGGTGGTAGACACTAGCCATGTTGGTCAATGCATTGTTGGAAGGCGCTCAGATATCACGTGTTGGGGTTCGTGCGACCAAGAACCTGAATAGAATTGATGGGAATACAATAGTCAGGAACAGAAAATTATCTTTGTCTGAAGCCCAATGTATTTTACGCTCATGAAATGTAAATTCTGTATCCATTCATTAAGGTTGAACTGTATCCGCCAACTATATTCATTAGGCCAGTACAGCACTAGAGTTCAGTCCTGAATACTGAGTCCAGCTTTCTCAATTACCGGACCATGGATGGAGGGTAAAACTGAAGAAACAGCTACTGACGGATATGAGTACATTTTGGGGATAGTACCTTACAGTTCAGACAAAAGAAAGTATTAGTATTCTAGAGTATGGCACAGCAAATGGAATCTGAAAACATGAGACCATTTACTGAAGATAAAAGACAGTGAAGGAACATCTTCAATTACCTAATCCTTTCCCAACTCTGAGATGTCATCTCTTAGAAGGAAAGGTTCAGGAGACCCTCCAGAAGATACTGGACCTTCAAGGATGCCTCTCAAATGCCTTTATAGGATGCTTGTGAACTGGGAGTGTATTGACTCAGTTCTCTTACACTTCCTCCCTTCTGAATGATACCCTCACAATGAATCCTGAGGAGGCAGAAACTGAGCTCACATAAAACCATAAGAGTTGAATTTGCCCTGATTTGGGATTTCCTGTTCTCTACATGGCTGGGGAAGTTGAGAGGGAAGGACTAGCCTCTGTCCCAGGAGCAGAGTTTCGGCAGACTGTACTGAGTAGCTGAGAAGCAATAACTGAGGAGAAGGAAGACCTGTTGAGCTGCATCAGGAGAAGGAGGGATGTATGGGTCTGAGGCGGTTCTTCTTGAGGCTGACAGAGTTTCAGACAGATCCACCAGATGTTGAGAGCACTCTCAGATCTGAGCCATTGCCCTCACAACCTAGAATCCACGTATTTGAGTCCAAGTTGAGAGTCTTCCGAGCTCAGCAAGTGTCAGGTGGCCCTGTGAACCTATTTGAGAAATATTCCCCCTCCCTTTCTTAGAATTCGAGTTGGCAAAGTGGGTCCCACAGTGTAACCAGGGGTGCTGGAACAATTTGTATAGTGGGGGTGCTGAGAGCCATTGAACCGAACTGTAAACTCTGTATATGATGTAAACCACTTCAAGCCAGGAGGTGCGGCAGCACCCCCAGCAGCCTTAGTTCCAGCACCTATGAGTGTAACTGAGGTAGGAGACTCTGGATATGAATAGATAGACAAAGAGCCATGTGCTGAGGAAACAAGGAGTTCAAGTGTACCATATCCGTGACGCAAATAGCCTGACAGCACTGGAGCACATCTAGAGCCTTTCCTACCCTAGAGCCTGGAGACAGAGCAGTTCTTTAAGAGTTCTTCCTCAGAGCATTTCAAAGCTTTTAAGTGCTTCTTCATTTCCAGAGAAGCAGATAAGTAGTACAATGGACTCATGATATTCTGAGTGGGACACCAAAGCAGAACATTTTCCATTTTTTTAAAGAAGTGGATCTGAAGACTTTGAATTAAACTGAGCCAAACCTATAAATATAGAATGCCATGCAGACAGGGCTCCTTTCAGAGAAGGACCTTTTGCTTTGATAGTAAAACCTGCACAGGCCAACTACTTTCTAGAGAAAGGCCCTTGTCCTAACCATTTTAAGCACCTACTCTACTGCTCCACAAGTCATTTCATTCTGACATGAAGCACAGCAATCACATCTCCAGATCCATCCATACCAGGGCCATATCTACACTACAGCAGCACAGCTATGGTGCTGCAGCTGTCCCACTGTAGCACCACAGTGTAGACCTAAGTTCCCTCTAAGCTGCGCAACTGTGCAGCAGGCTATCAAGGGCCACGCAGACAAGGAGAGGCACCCTTCCCCCGGCCTGGCCCAGCCGGAGCTGCCGTGGCCCAGGGAGAGGCACCCCTCCCCCGGTCCCAAGCTACTGTGGCCAGAGAGAGCTGGGGGGAGTCCTCTCTCCTCGCCACAGCCCCGGGGCAACCTGCACCCAAAGCCCTCACCCCCAGCCAGAGCCCTCACCCCCCCACATCCCACCCTCTGCCCCAGCCCTGAGCCCCTCCCACACTCCAAACCCCTTGGCCCTACCCCCACCACACATCACCTCCATATTGGTGCACATAACAAAATTCATTCCGTTCATGGACATAAAAACTTAGAGGAAACACTGGCATAGACGCTTCCTACATTGACAGAAGGGATTAATTCACCTCTCTGAGAAGTGGTAGCTAGGTCAACAGAAAAATTCTTCCATCAACCTAGCCACATCTACACTGCAACCTAAGAGTGGCGCGAAATTGTTCACAGCCCTGAGAAATGTAGCTAGGTCATCTAATTTTTAAGCGTAGACCCAACCTAGGTCCTAACCAAAGGTTTTGATTTTCAGAAGAGCCAAGCACTCACAATTCCCATTGACTCAATGCAGAAAATGAAGCACTCAGAATTAGTGGACACTTGAAAACATTGGTTTAAGACAAAAGCTAAGCTGAGAGCATTGATTTTTATACATAAACAATATCTAAAAATAAATTGGTAATAACTGCATAAAATTTGGCTAAACAAATATACTGTGCACCCAAAACACACTTGCCCTATAGTAAGGATCTGCAGAGGCAACTTAAATGAGGGATAACAGTTCAATGCTATTTAATTTAGCTCTCTTTGTCCCCCTGTACCATTTTACAACCATGGCATGTAAATGCTACTTTTGCATTTTAGGGCCGTTCATGAGCATTAGGCTGCTCACTTGCATTTTTACAGAAAACAAAGATAATTGGAATATACACATTTTATATGATCACATACACACATGCGCGCGCACACATATTATAGTTAAAATATATATACAGGCTAACATGGTCATTTGCCAGTTTGAACTACAGTACATGATGGATTATCTGTAACTTGAAATCTTTAGATCATGACCTGAGGACTTGAGTAACTCAACCAGAAGTTATGATTCTATTACAGCAGTGGATGGGTGAGGTTCTGTAGCCTGCAATGTGCAGGAGGTCAGACTAGATGATCACGATGGTCCCTTCTGGCCTTAAAGTCTATGAGACTTTGAAAACGGACAGAAGTGGGTCTGTTATCCTTGATATCGTCTCTTTAAACACAGGCCTTGTCTGCATGGTACCACAATGTGAACTAGAGGGGTGAGAAACAGACCAATCTAGCATGTTGCACTCTAATTGCCCCATGTAGACCCTGCTGACACAAACTAAAAGATATCTAGTTCGCATTAATGTAGTCGTACTAGGCACCTTTTAGTTCACGCCACCACTGTCTACATGGGGTAACAGTTTAGAGTGCTCTACAATTTACACCTCTAGTTCACACCGCAGCGCTGCGTAGACAACCCTCGAGTGAAAAATGGTTTTGCGCATTTGTTACTGTACATAGCTTCCATTTGATTAACATCTCTAAGGTATTCCTAACATGAGGGGTGAGGGAAGATTTAATAAATAACAGAGGAAAAACCCTGATGACGTTAACGTCAGCCACAATAAAACAATAGCTTGAGAGCATGCCAGGTTTCTCACCAGTCTCAAGCTGGATCTTGGCATCTAGTTCACTACAGTAAATAAAATATTACAGTAGATGAAAAAGGAAAATAATAAGAAAGATCCCATGAATAATAGAGAGAACTCAAGCACAAGTCCAACCAAATGATGTCAACTATTATTTAATTTTTACTTTGCTCTCACAGAGAAAACACAAGAGAGAAGAGAAGGAGGGGGATGAGGGGGAAAGAGCATACTAGGAAGAAAGAGGGAAGGATGTCCCAGAAGGATTTTGAAAACATAATCTCTATAATATATATTTTAAAAATCCTTTTAACATTATTAATTCCCTTCCCTTAATGTGATAGAGTCAGAAAAATAACCCCTAACCCACAAAGCTGTAGCAGCACAAATATTTAAATGATACTGGGCCAAAGTCATCCCTAGCCTCCATTGAGTGGAATTACATTTTCAATTGAATTTGGTCCAGGGTGTGTTTTTTTAAGACAACTTTTACTACATCTGTTCTTTCCAAAATCAAGTACAAGAGAAACCTTAGCAGCATAAGTCAGACCAACATTTTATTGAAGGAATTAAATTATGGATTCAAACTTGGACACTGTGGAAAATTTGTTAGATCTTTCCTTGAAATTTCAGAGAAGGCTAATCAGGGTCATCATGCTAGACAAGTCCACTATCTACCTACACAGCTGCAGAGCCCTTTTCCAACATACCAAGCAAGATGTTTAACACCTTCCTTCCTCCCATTTCTCAAAATCACATCTGTACAAAATATGTGGGCCTCAGATCAAACTCACTTCTATGAGCCTTGGTTTTGAGGTTCCAGGGGTCCATGATCCTCAGCTCATGAAAAGCCAACAAGCCTGGGCTGACACTGTTCTCACAGCCGGGCAGCCAGTGAACCCTTACCACCCCACAGTCACCATCATCCCCTAAAAGCTCAGCCTGGGGATTTTTTGCAAATAGCTCATACTGAATATTCATAAAGTATTCATATAGTTATCCGTTCTGCAACTGATGCTAGTCTTGTTTGCCCATATATAAATTTTTTCAGCGTGCAACTTTGTGCTTTCTCCCATGCTGCCCTTCACGCATGGGAGGAGCTCCCCATTAATACCCCCAAAGCCACCTCATTGCCCTCCTTAAAACTGTTCTCTTCTGCGATGCCCCCAAAAGGCTCAGCAATGGTAAGGCAACTGATATGCCCCTCCTGGCTGCTGTATCCACTTGCTCCCACTCATCTTATACTTGGACTCTAAACTCATTGGAGCATGGACACTGTTTGTACAGTGTCTAGCACCAGGCACTGATCTCTAAGCACTCCCACAACACAAATAATAATCAGAATGGTGATTGGTCACCTCAGGTTCTTAAGTTGGTGGTCATGACCTGTTGGGAGGTCACAGACAGACATCAAGGACCTTCCCATAGTGCTAAAAGAGAAGGGAATCCTGGCCAGGTGATTGAGAGGCCCTGGTATGGAAAACATTGAGAACCACCGACCTGAGACACTTTGCATTGTTTCTTTTCCTTGACTTGGCGACAAACTTTATAAATTACTTCTGCTTCCATTATAAGAACAGCTATACTAGGTCAGGCCAATGGTCCATCTATGCCAGTATCCTGTCTTCTGACAGTGGCCAGTGCCAGATGCTTCAACACAACCGGGAAGTTTCAAGTCATCCAGTCCCAGCTTCTGGCACTCGGAGGACCTAGAGCAAGGAGTTGCCTTCCTGACCATCTTGGCCAATAGCTATTGATGGACCTAGCCTCCAGCAACTTATTTTGAACCTAGTTATACTTTTAGCCTTCAGAACATCACATGGCAATATAAAAACCTGAAGGTCAAGGACAAGGGGAAGAAATTGAGGGAAAGAATGTTCTTACATGTGTTCTTATATGTATTCTCTTCTGACTTCTCATTCCCATGCAATCCTTCCCGGACAGCTCTGTTTGGGTCTTAATAAGTAGAACAGATACATTTATCCTATTCTGCAGATCCCCTTTTTTGTAATTAGAGCTGGTCAAACACTGCAAAACAGTATTTGCAGGGCAGTATTTATAAAATACACATATACACAGGAGATCAAGAGTACTCATGTATGAATATGAGTATTTATCATTTGTTCTATTGCTCCTACAGCAAACATTTAGCCAGTGGAACTTGATGCCACAAAATATAATTGACGCCAAGAAACTAGTACGATTCAAAAAAGATTTGGATACTTATATGGATAACATACACTGACATCTAACTGATGGGGGTGTGGAAGAAACTTCCTTAAAGGCCAAGTTACTTCATAAGTGCCTACTGCAAGGCTTCTTGCACCTTCTTCTGAAGCATCTGGTACTAGCCACATTTGGACACAGGATATTGAATTAGATGGGCCACTGATCCAGTAAGACACTGCTATGTTCTACAATGTGTCTCTCCCAGTCAGGGAACAGCAACGAGTCTCATACTCAATTACACAACACAAATAGCGAACAGTGCAATTGAACCGCCTGCAAACAACTCAGAGATTGTGCAAAATATCTAGAAAATAGCTACAAATAATGAAAATCTTTGCAGAAATCAGACAATTAACTTGCAAACAAGTCACAATGCGGAAAAAAGACTCAATTTCACTGTAAATGTTGGTCACAAAATACAGTTCAAGCAGCTCCAGTTCTGCTACACGACTCCAGAAGCACTGAACAGGAAGAGGACAGCTCCTATGGCTGGTTACAGATGACATACCTTTGGATACAGGTTCATGTGCTGTCTGGGTTTGTGGACTTTGTCCTTTCACAGGAAGAAGTATTTATCATGCCTCCCATTTGCTGCCTTGGTAAATGCTACATTCTATCACGTGGCCTTGGAAATGCAATCGTGTGAAAACTGCTACCCTGATGACTACTTCATGAGGGTTGTTGGAGGGGGCAGGGCACGTCTAGGGAAGTAGAAGGGATAGCAAACCAGCCAGTCTCAACATAAAGAATGGAAGAGGAGCAACGGGCCAATTGCAGTATTGCTAACTTTGAGCATTCAAAAATAACGATTTTGGCCCCCAAAAAATCATGATCGGTTTAAATATCAGGAGAATTTTAAAAATAATGTTTAGGTTCTTTTTAGGGCTGTTGATTAATCGCAGTTAACTCACGTGATTAACTCAAAAAAATTAATCGTGATTAATCGCAGTTTTAATTGCACTGTTAAACAATAGAATACAAATTGAAATTTATTAAATATTTTGGATGTTTTTCTACATTTTCATATATATTGTTTTCTGCATTCTAATTGAAATCAAAGTGTATATTATTTTTGATTATAAATATTTGTAAAATGATAAACAAAAGAAATAGTATTTTTCAGTTCACCTCATACAAATACTGCAGTGCAACGTCTGTCGTGAAAGTGCAACTTACAAATGCAGATTTTTTTTTTGTTGCACTCAAAAACAAAACAATGTAAAACTTCAGAGCCTACAAGTCAACTCAGTCCTACTTCTTGTTCAGGCAATCGCTAAGGCAAACAAGTTTGTTTACATTTACAGGAGATAATGCTGCTCTCTTCTTATTTACAATGTCATCAGAAAGTGAAAACGGGCATTTGCATGGCACTTTTGTAGCTGGCGTTGCAAGGTATTTACATGCCAGATGTGCTAAAGATTCACATGTCCCTTCATGCTTTGGCCACCATTCCAGAGGAAATGCTTCCATGCTGATGACGCTCGTTAAAAATATAATGCATTAATTAAATTTGTGACTGAACTCCTTGGGGGAAAATTGTATGTCCCCTGCTCTGTTTTACCTGCATTCTGCCATGTATTTCATGTTATAGTAGTCTTAGATGATGACTCAGCACATGTTCGTTTAAGAACACTTTCACTGCAGATTTGACAAAACACAAAGAAGGTACCAATGTGAGATGTCTAAAGATAGCTACAGCACTCAACCCAAGGTTTAAGAATTTGAAGTGCCTTCCAAAATCTGAGAGGGACGAGGTGTGGAGCATGCTTTCAGAGTCTTAAAAGAGCAACACTATAATGAGGAAACTACAGAACCCGAACCACCAAAAAAGAAAATCAACCTTCTGCTGTTGGCATCTGACTCAGATAATGAAAATGAACATGCGTTGGTCTGCACTGCTTTGTATTGTTATTGAGCAGAACCTGTCATGGCCCCTGGAATGGTAGTTGAAGCATGAAGGGACATAGGAATCTTTAGCACATCTGGCATGTAAATATCTTGCGACACCGGCTACAACAGTGCTATCAGAACACCTGTTCTCACTTTCAGGTGACATTGTAAACAAGAAGCAGGCAGCATTATCTCTGCAAATGTAAAAAATTTGTTTGTCTGAGTGATTGGCTGAACAAGAAGTAGGACTGAGTGGACTTGCAGGCTCTAAAATTTTACATTGTTTTATCTTTGAATGCAGTTTTTTTGTACATAATTCTACATTTGTAAGTTCAACTTTCATGATAAAGAGATTGCACTGCAGTACTTGTATTAGGTGAACTGAAAAATACCATTTCTTTTTTTTTTACAGTGCAAATACTTGTAATCAAAAATAAATATAAAGTGAGCACTGTACACTTTGTATTCTGGGTTGTAATTTAAACAAATATATTTGAAAATGTAGAAAACATCCAAAAATATTTAAATAAATGGTATTCTATTATGGTTTAACAATGTGATTAATCGCAATTAATTTTTTTAATCGCATGATTAATTGTTATTAATTTTTTTAATTGCTTGACAGCCCTAGTTCTTTTTATTTCTCTTATGGTATTTTGGCCTTTTGGGTTCACATTTTCAAGCATTTATCTGCAACCATGAGGGCTACAAGTTTCCTTTTTAAAAAATAAAGTTGGAGATTCTCACCTAATCACATAAATCCAGGAGCTGGAACATTAAGAAAAGCACCAAAAAAACACAATAGTTGGTAATCCCTTAAGAGATGCTGCAGGTGAGAGAGGAGAAATGAGAGATTGATGACTGAGCTTCTAGCAAAAAATAACAGAAGTTCTTAGGAGAGCTGAATGTGCAGATGAGTGTTGAGAGAGAAATTATACCATTTGGGGGCAGGAAGGTGAGCTCAAAAGGTTCTGAGAAGCATACAGACTTTTGGATATCCAACCAAACTGAACCTGATACTTCAGTGGTTTGTTTACCCCATCTAAAATATGCATGTGACTGAAAATATTGCCATGAAATTAAGTAAAATGCTGTGTGTTTTTTCTTAAGCCTAGGATAGACTGGGAGCTATTTAGATGTAAATAACAAACCATGTTAGCCTGCCTCAGAAAATCATCTATCATTATTACAAAAAAGAGCATACCAAGGCCATCTTTGACTCCAGACTGAAATCCTGCCCCTCAGGCAATGGGAGTTTTCCTATTGATTTAATGAGGCCAGACCTTCACTCCATGTGTACAGAAAAAGTCATTATAAAGCCAACATTGCCAAATGTCACCACACAGTCACCATACATAGCTCCTGTTCTAAGTGTAGGGAGAGTGCTGATAATCTCTAACACCATTCCCACGACAACTGTCAAATGCTGACTTATGTGGTGACCAACATATAACTCTTAGAGAGCTGAAAAGACTGTAGAAAATACTGTCTATTAATTCATTTAAGTTCAAAAACAATTTTTGTTTTGACCCTATCTGACATCATTTTGTATTTTGATTTAATAGCACTGCCAACCTTTTTTATATTTGGCAATCAAATACACAATTTGAAATTTGCTTTCTGTGGAAATGTGTACATTCAAACTTAACATTTTATTTCCGTAAATATTCATAATGGTAAAATGAATGTGCTCAAATGTTCATGGAAATAAATTTTTAGCCTGGATACCATAATATCAATTTCAAATTGAATATTTGCTTGTAAAATTCACAGATTGCAGTATTGGTTAGTTTAATTAATTATCCAATTAGGGAACAAAAACACTACTATGTGGCTTATAAAACTGACCAATAAAAATTAGAGATTTCAAATTGTGAACATTCACAACCAAGTGTTCATGAACAATCTGCAAATCATAAATTATTCATTGAAGAAATTTGTAAATAACTCCATATAACAAACAAATGTGAGAGAATTCCACAAGCTCTGCAAACAATTTGTTGGATAAATTATTCATTGTGAATTAACTGTTCACTCAAAACTAGTCTCCTGCACTTCAGATTTCTCCTTTGGTTAATCACTATGGAGATTACACTATGCCTAATTTTATTGCCACGGTGTAAATGAAAATGAGTCAGTAAGTATAATTTTATTAGACGTTGTCAAGCACAGGACAGAAAGAGACTGAGGTCATTTAAACTGTAATCTAATCTAAATTGTTTTACAATAAAGAGAAAGATGGGGAATTTCAGAGGCAAAGTGATGTGGAAAATGGATTTCAAATAACTATAAATATTCAGTTGTTTCAAAGTTTGACCATACCTTTGTATGTTTAAGAAAGTCTGTCTTTTTATTCTCCTTCCAGGCAGGGATGATGAAGACATTCCAGGTACAGTTATTTTTTCTCCCCTCAGAATACATATACTACCACTCTTCCTAGCTCCTATTGTCATCATGAAGTTCACACTGATCCCTTTCTCCTGAAGATGTTTTTGAAGGCTGCTCCAGAACACATTTAGGCCAAGAGATGGTATCCATATCACAATGAATTTGACGGCATGCTCCCACATGTATGTATGGCCCTCATCACCACAGCATCTAAGCACCTTACAATCATTAGTAGATTTTATCCTCACAACCCCTCCTGTGAAGGATGGAGGCTCTATCCTCATTTTACAATTGGGGAACTTCCCAAAGTCACACAGGGAGTTGTTGGCTGAGCTGGGAAATGACTCCCAATTCACTGCAGGTCTTTTGACTCCCAGTTCACTGCTGTGCCCAGTAGACAAGGGAGGAAGGAAGGTCCATTAGTAGAGCCCTAGCCTGGACCCAGGGCCGGCGCTTCCATTTAGGTGACCTAGGCGGTTGCCTAGGGCGCCAGGATTGGGGGGGGGCATTTTGCCGCCCTTGGTGGCAATTCGGCGGCGGGGGGTCCTTCCGCGCTCCAGGTCTTCGGCAGCAATTCTGCGGCGGGTCCTTCACTCGCTCCAGGACCCGCTGCCGAAGTGCCCCGAAGACCGGGAGCGCAGAAGGACCCCCCCGCCGCAGAATTGCCGACGACGACCGGGAGCGCGGAAGGACCCCCGCCTTGGGCGCCAAAAACCCTGGCGCCACTCCTGCCTGGACCTCAAAGACCAATGATACTGCGAAGAATGACCTTGAGCAGATCACTGCAGACTACGTGGCTCTGGGAAGAAGGATAAAAAAAAGTTTGGGGCACAAGTTGTGTTCTCATCCATCCTCCCTGTTGAAGGAAAAGGGACTGTCGAGCCATGGAAGTAACTGCATAGCTACACAGGTGGTATCGGCAAGACCACTTTGGCTTCTTTGCAGGGCCGGTGCTACCATTTAGGCCAACTAGGCGGTTGCCTAGGGCGCCAAGATTTGCGGGCACCAAAAAACGGCGCCCCCCAATTTTTTTTTAATTATTATTTTTTACAGCGGCCGCTGCGCTGGAGGGAGAGGGAGTCTGAGCCGCCGGCAGCCCAGGGGAACCCCTGGGTCAGCGCGCCGCCAGCAGCCCAGGGGTTCCCCGGGTCAGCGTGCCGCTGACAGCCCAGGGGTTCCCCTGGGTCAGCGCGCCGCCGGCAGCCCAGGGGAATCCGTTGTAAATTAGACAGTCATGCAGTTTAGACACATAAATAACATTATGCCAGAATTCACATTTATTACATTAACATTTTAATAGATTATATGTGGACATGAACACAGCTAGGTAAAAATAAATCCATACTCCTGGTAATAAACAAAAAGACTTTTGGTGCTCACCTACAGTCATGCATGAGATGGCAAAACAGTTTTCTTGTTTCAAAAAGTGACTAATTTTCCAAAGAAAAGAACAATATGAGGATCAGAAATAGCAGGATTTTTAAGATGGGGCCAAGGAAAATGCCTTTCTACAAAAATGTCTGAGGCTATCCCCTAGCTTCTACTGTACCTTCTATTCTGGAGGTCTCTGGTTCACTAGTGGACTAATGGGGACCCACAACATCCTTTCTTCTGATTAATCATTTGTACCACAGCTCTGGGCAGCCAGTCCAATTTACTTAGATATTTAGGTTCACTGAGAGTGAAGAAGCCACTGTAGCTAAGTTGAGGTACACATATTGTAATTCCTTGCAAAGTACCAAGCAGAAGGCCACTTCTCCAGCCAAGAAAGGATTTGAGAGCCCATAAAAAGACAAGATAGGCTCTGATGGTGATGGAAAGAGACCAAGAGTGAACTCCCTTTCAGTTATTTTTTTCCCTCATGAGGCCTACGAAGCCTGTCAGGCCTAGACCTCATACAGGGGCAAATCCTGAGCAATTACTTCAGGGAAGTGGTAACATACAGCTGCTTAACAGAGGCTACATTAGCCCAATGACTAAAGGAGCCTCTGTGGGCCCTTCCATGGCTTGTTCTGAAAAAAGTGTGGAGAATAGGTTCACCCACATCTTGCTCCCTCTTCACCTACTGCTCACTGCCAGGCCGGGAGCTCCTGCAGAATGGAATTCTGCAACATGCAAGAAGGTGCACATATATGTCCCCACCCCAGTCCTCATATTTAGTTCCCTACCTTTTTGCAGGGGTTGCAAACTCTTTATCACACCTTTTCTATTGCGTGTTCTCAACTTAAAGTCAATGTTTAAGCCCATATGGCTGTAGAGAAAAGCCTGAAAACCTGACCCAAGTGTATCCTAAAGGTTCAAAACCAGAAAGCAAATAAAAAGGACTGCAATTTTTTTAAAGTGTCATGTTTTTAAGCCAATCTCATGATTTTTGAATGCTTGGGGTTAACAATATTACTTTTTCAGTAGCAACCCCCCCCCCCCCACACACACACACACACACACATTCCAATATGTATGAATTATCGCCATACTCTACATTTTAAGAAAAATTAGGCCAATAAAACTTTTCTGTTCAAACACAAGATGTACACACAAGCTTACTGATGTACAAGAACTTAGAACCTTAAATGCTGCTATCAAATCCTATTGCCAACAAAAGTGTTCTTGATCCAGCTAGACAAATGATAGCTAAATCCACACATATCTAAATTAGCTTTATCAATACAGTATGGTAAAAGAAAGGACAGCTGTAAATATAGTATGGTGACAAAAGTAGTAAACTAGAAAGACTGTTCCAGCTAATAATATTTTGCCTTTAGAATATATGACTCCATCAATGAATTTTCAATGAAGTTTTAAAAAAAAAAGTTACATTAGACCCAGGGGCGGCTCTATGTATTTTGCTGCCCCAAGCACAGCAGTCAGGCGGCTTTCGGCGGCACGCCTGCGGGAGGTCCGCCGGTAACGCGGATTCGGCGGCATGCCTGCGGGAGGTCCGCTGGTCCTGCGGCTTCGGCGTACCTGCCGCTGAATTGCTGCCGAAGCCGCGGGACCGGCGGACCTCCCGCAGGCATGCCGCCGAAGGCAGCCTGACTGCCGCCCTCACGGCGATCGGCAGGCCGCCCCTCATGGCTTGCCGCCCCAGGCACGCGCTTGGTGCGCTGGTGCCTGGAGCCGCCCCTGATTAGACCAGATTCTGATCTCATTCACTTTAGTGTAAACTGGAATAACCCCACTAAAGTCAATGGAGGTACTCAGGATTTATGCTAGTAAAACAGCAGTCAGAATCTGGCCCACTGGGTTTTTTTGTCTGTTTTGGTTTTCTTTTGTGTATATAGTATAGTATGAACAGTTTAATCAGTAATCATGTGTGAATGAGTTGACAACATGATACCTTCCAACACTGAAGGGCATCTAGCAAACAATCACACATGATAGAATCTGCATAGTTCTCCTTTACACAATACAAATAGATAAATAATCTAGGAAATTACATACAAAAACTACCTTTAAGGAATGAAGTGTGCAAAATAAGTTATGAAATCACAGAATTGTTTGCTCATGTAACTTTAATTCACCCCACCCACCTACCTTGTGAGTATGCACTACAGTAGCGTTTAATTAAATGACCACATAATCTCTATCCTTGACTCCTTCCCCAGAACCAATGCCTCACTCCGTATTAGCTTCAATAAGCAATGAATCAGGCACTCAGTGTGCAGGCTAGATGGTGAATGAGGCAGGGTTGTGTAGTGAATGAGCTTCGCATGTGGAGGGCCACTGTCTCATCTCACAGCAAAATCTCATCAACGGTGTTGTTTTCCTGAAACACAAAATCCAGAGGTGGCTCTGATCCAAGTTCTTCTTATCCCAACCCTCCCAAAAAGGGGTTAGGCAAAAGGTTTTGGTTTCCTTCCATCTCTAGCAGTATCAAGCAGGCAGAAACTCTAAATCTACACCCCTCACAGATGATTTGTGATTTTATCCACTGCATCAGGCTGGGTCTTATGTGATTCTTGGATTAAGCACTGCCGTATCATTTCCATTCTTTATTTGGTTGTGACTTCACAATAGTGTGAAGTGCCACTTCAAACTGTGCTCCTATTCACCAGGGTGCTTCTAAATCCCATTTTTAATCTGGGAAATGCCTTGAGTTTTCACCAGCCCACTGCCCCTTTTTATTGTCGTCTTCTTTAATTCTGCTCAATAAAACTGGCTTTTGGCATATTAAAGCTTAATTTGTTTAAGAACAAACAGTTGGAGGCCTGCGTCTTGAGGACCGGAGTGACAGATCACACGATGAGACCAAAGGCTTTGGGGGCTGAAGATTTGGCAGGTTTCTGTCTCGGTGGAGATACAAGTGTGTTCAGAGCTCATTGTCACGTTTCCAAAAGGCATTACACAGAGCTCCAAGGTGGTGCTGTTTACCAATACCGTGATCTCTCCCCAGATGCAGTTGCTGCTGCAGCTAATTAAGAGAACAATTAAGACTAAGGCAATCAGTCAAGAACACAGATCCGAGTCATTTTCTCCACTCTCCGATGCTGTGCTGGCTCCCAGAGGGCTAAACCTTATTCACTCATTCAGAAAATGACAGGAAGAAGCTATTAAATATCTGAAAACCATAAAAATGCAATCATACTGTTCTTGAGCTAAGCCACTCACCAGAGACCAATGCTAGGCAACTTAAGAAACTTGCTGGCCCCCAGAATTCACATACTTACAAATAAGAAAATTAATCAAAAAGCAGTTCAGATCAAAATTTAATTAAATAGAAAAGGATTGTGGAGGACTTCCTGAGATTTCTCTATTTTATGTTTATGACAGATCAATATTATGTGTATCAGCTCAATGTATGACAAATTCCACTGGGCATCTTTAAAGAGGAAGTAACAGATTAAATATTGAACTAAACAATTTAATCTCTGCTTTAAAAGGTTTTCAGATATTTGTAAAGGTAAATCCTATTAGAGTATGAAAGTCTCCATGAGCTGGGGCCGTAGACTCGTCATGCAAGGATTTGTAAACACAGGAGATAGCCCCTCATTAAATATAAATTTCCTTCTTTTGTACGGCTATTCGTGAGGAACAAGAAAAACATGTATGCCTTGAAAACAAAGAGAAAGTGCTTCTGAAACCGTTTTCAATATATCTCCATGTAAGAGGGGTGTACGTGTTGGAACCAGTGAAAAAAAATCACAGAACCCCCTTATATGTCAAGTAAGCTCATAAACAAATATAGTCAATAACAGTGAGTTGCAGAATTGGGGTGCACATGGAGATTAGGAGTTCAACAGTACTGCAGCACCACCCCACTGGGGGAACCAGAGCTCTGCACGAATGAGCCTGCAGCACCACAAAGCTCCCATTCTCTGCAAGACTGCAGCTGCGCCATAGCTGACATCCACAACGAAACCTCACAAGGGCAGCCTACAATTTGGGGGTGAAAAGTCTCACGTTGCATGAGCACCCTGTATGCACTGTAACATCTGTGTATCTATATTCCCTCACAAAGAACTTGGTGGTTAACTTACAGTTCAGGTTGCTCACATGAATCTCTCAGAGCAATGACTACAAATAAAGAAAATCATCAGTGAAGCCAAACTAACATCCCCTTCTTACCATCTAAACCCCCTAAACACACATACAGTCTTCTCAGTTCCCAAACCCCTCTTTCAGCCCACACCCACAGCTCACATTTCCATCTCCAGAGTGGGCTTCTTTTATTTTTTTTTGGCAATTTGAAATTGACAAATTTGTCAACATTTCTCAATTTTTGAGAAAAAGAAATAAAATTTAAAAGTAGTTTTCATTTTTTTTTACCATATTTCAATCAGTTCTACCCACTTCCTCCCTGAGCAAGACAAAGTTTACTGACAGACATGCTTTTGCTGTTCAAGTCTATGATGCATTATTTCTAGTAAAAATATTCTTTTGTCGGAATAAAGGGGATATGTCCAGGCGATTGTGAAGAACTGGAGGTGTGCATCGTGGGAGGCTGAGCAGCATTAGGGACTGGAAATACATGGCAGCATTGGCAAGTTTTAGCATACATGAAGTAGGGTATGACAAATAAGGAGAATATCCTGTTATAAAAGTGGCTCATGAGATGGAAATTTACATGTAAGCAATGTTGAGATTACAGCAACTGTGGTTTATTAGTCAAAAATAAATGAGATTCTCAGGGCTAAATTTCAAAACTGAGGGAGTTTTAATTGTTTTCTGGAAAACTCTGAATAACTACTGCCCTTGCCCTACTCCAAATCTATGCAGCCAGACCTCCGTGTCACACTGATTTCACAAGGATCAGCTTGCAGGGTCAGGGCCTGCTTTATAAAAAATACTCGAGGAAAATTCAGTTGTGATTTGAACAGTAATCATGTTACATTACAATTTAATTATAGTACCATAGTGTGAAGCAGAGGGATTTTAATTCTGCTTTAAGTGAAAAGTTCAATGCAGCCATTATGTAGTCACTATTGAGGCCTCCATAATCTAGGTATGTTTAACAGTTTGGAAACGATAGGAACACAAGCATACACACACACACACACACACACACACACACACTGCCCTGATCTACGTATTATGCATTTGTGTTGCTGAAAAAGAATAATGCTCACATCTACACAGAGTGAGCAAGATGTGATGCCCAGCAATTTGTCAGCTATGACTCTGGCCAAAACCAATGTCACAGCTGACCTGTCCTTCTCTAGGAAGGCCATCATTTCAGCACCTTCTTCCAATGGGTTCATTTCAAGACGGAACATTTTTTTTCATTTGTTGTCACAGGATGGAATGAATCCATTGACTAATAACTTTCCATTTTGTGCTCCATCAACCTTATTTACAGAGATAATTTGATGCTGAGAAATTGAACGGCCAGGCATCACTCTGATCAGTGCCTTTCATGTAAGCTTTATTTCTATATCTCTCCAGACGGGGCAGGAAGGAAAGTGAAAGGGGAGGATGTGTGCGTACCTGTGTGTACTCTAAAGCAAAGCAGTATTTGAAGTCTGCATACATGGTGCATTTAAGGAAATCAGTCATACCTCTGTTATACTTTGTACCACAGTAAAGAAATACCTTGTAAAAAATAAATGTAGCCTTCAAAATCTCAGTCTTTTTAAAACACATAGAGCTCCCCAGCATCTCTAAATCTGTACTTCAATAATATGGTAATATGCTTGATACAGTAAAGTAAGAGATAAACTTAACTCTAGGGCTGTGCCATCCCATTTAAGTCAAATGGGCCAAATTCTGTTCTGGAAGCTGATCCATATGAAAGTAGTGTGACTGCATGCAGGCACAGGGATCTGACCACATATGGTGAAAATTGGCAGCAACTCCACTGAAGCCATTAAAGAGATTAGGCTTACTGTGAATTTTTGATGGGTGTAACTGAGAACAGGATCTGACCTGCTGACTTCTTTGGGGTTGCATGGGATGTAAGTCAGTGCTAAATTAGGCCCATTATGCTATTAATATTATTATATCAAAGCCCACTAGCGCAGGTGTAGAGCAGCCTGTTCATATTTCCAACATGAACCTTCCTTCCTAGGGGGTTCAAAGAGAACTAATAAATAATTGCTCAGAGTTTAAACATGGGTATAGGTGGGCTTTGCTAAGTTACCAGGTGACAAAGGATACTTATGCCATACTACAATTTTAAAAATGAAGAACAGAAGAAAGTTGTGGCAGATGTTATTTCCGTTCACCTACTTCAAAAATATTTTGATACTTTTTAAAGATTTCCCGCCTCTCACTCCCCTCCCCCCCGGATATTGCTTTATAACATAGAGTAGTGTGTCAGGGAGTGTGGATGGATGGATGGATGGATGGATGGATGGATGGATGGATGGATGGGTGGATGGATGGATGGATGGATGGATGGATATAAAAACATGACTGAGTCATTTCATTTAGAAAGGCAATTACTCTACATGTTCTTTTGCAAGAAGAATAGAAAAAGTGTCATTGGGATTTTTAGCACAGTTTTGCTAGGGCACAAAGGCACTATTCTGCCTGGAATGCTGAGGATAAAAGGGAAGTTTGCCCTTCAAATGAAAAATATCAAATGTTCTTTGTTGCTTTAAAGCTGTTAAAAAGCCAATTTCTTGATATAGTGTCACATCGTGCCATTGATTTTTAACCCCTCTCCCCTCCTGTTTGAAATGTTGCAGGAGTTACCATAAATAATCAATAACACACTATGTATGTACTGAACTCACCGTGAGACGGTTCTCCCTTTATGCCCCCAAGGACAACTGCAAAAATTAGAAGACAACCTCACGAAGCTATCCAAGGGGCAGATCCAAAGTCCATTAAGTCAATGACAAAACTCTCATTGACTTCAATGGGCTTTGGATCAGGACCCCTATGAGCAACACTTTAAAATCAACATTTAAAAACTATGAAAACTAAAATGGCTCCAGTATCATGTACTGGGTAAATATTAGGGAAAGAATGAGGACCTGATCTTCTTCTCTCCTTATGAATGGGGAACTCCTCCATTAGGGTCAGTGGGAAGACATATGCAATTACAGAGTTGCACAAGGTAATAGAAAGAAAGAGAAAATATGACCCAATACATAAACTCAACCCTGCTAAACAAGCATTTCCTTGGGAGACTTAAAAGATATGAGTGCTATACAATTTAAAATATCTCAAAATGTAAAGCACTTTGAGTTAAAAAACAAAACAAAAAACCCTTCATAAACATCTACAATAAAAGGAGAAAAAAAGATATTAAAAAAAAAGAAATTCTACATACATGTACAAGGGGGGCCCGGTACAGGGAGGAGATAAGTTTGGGGCCTCTCATCCCATCAGACATGCCACACACTTTGCATGTGCCTCTGGAGTTGGGTCAGCATGGACTGGTAGAGAAGCGTACACTTTCAAAGGGGGTAGCAGGGTCTGCTCCGGCTCATACTCCTCCAGCATTCCCAGAGGCGCTGTATGTGAGGCAGGTTGTATGCTGCCCAGAGGCGCTGTATCTGAGGCAAATTCCATGCTGTGAGGCGCTCCAGCTGAGGCAGGGCCTCTCTATACACACCCACCCACACCTACCCACCCCAGGCTGTGTCTTTGCAACCACAATCTAACCCTGTGGCTGTAGCAGCAACAAAGAAAAAGCCAAGAGGCTCACAGTTGCAGCCGATGCTGCAGACTGAATATATGTCAGAGGAAGGTTTTTGTTGTGTATACACATTTGTTTCACTTCAGAGTGAATTTAGAAGAGTGGCTTCGCTGGTAACTTTGAATTCCCTGGCTTTTGACAAATTTATGACAAATCTTAATGGTATTTAGGTATAAGGATGTGTCATTTTTTAATGTAATTACTTAGTGGCACTGGTGAAGAGAATGAGAGAGAGAGAGAGGAAGGAAGGGAGGGAGGTTTCCCAGGCTGGAAGTTCATTCAATTCCTAATATAAAAGTAACTGGAATACAAAGTCATGTTTTAGCACTTTCTCCAGAGCTATACACAGGAGAGCTGCTCACAGCCCACAACAATTTCAAAACCATAGTTCTGGGGAATAGTACTATATAATCATAATATTACACTTGAGATAAGATTTAATTATCATTTTCACCTTTCCAACACATTTTGAGAAATAATACTTAAAAGCCTTACAAGAAAGAATATCACATTTAACGTTTTAACATGCAACAATGATATTAAAAGAAAGAAACTGCCATGTAGGTTTTACAGAAGCTTAAGTTCAATGGCTTTATTCAAAAATATTACAAGTGACTGCCATCTGATGGATCTCTGAGATTCATTTCAGGCAGGAGGGTGTTAGAGCAAAATAAAATAAACTGACATTACGCCTAAGAGATCTTTTCATTTTCTTGAGACAATCAGGATGATGATAGCTACCGATAAGTACAATTGCAGGATATAGTCACAAAGTAAGAATCATATCCTCATGTGGTTTTATTTTAGCAATAAATCACAACAAGCTGGGCATTAGCATTTGTTATCATCCCACAAGGCTTATCTAGGATGAGGAAAGGGCAACTGAGAGGAGCTGATGGACCTTATCTGTCCTTTCTGGCTGGACATTATTAGGATGATCATGATAACCTGAAAATAATTATTTGCCATGAAAAGTGAATTTTAGAAATTGCATCTAATTTACATCAACTGGATCTAATTTTATTTCACATGGTTTGGCCACTCAGAACTGCAGCAGGAAAATGCTTAGATACAATGTGCTAAGCTGTGAATTGGCCTTCATGCTAGTGCAAGGGAGTAAGAACCCCGCTTCTATCTTCTATTGGCCACTCGGACCTTGAGTCCGGGCATGAAGGAATAAGAGGGTGCCGTGGACCTGCTTACTTCCTCAGAGCAGGTTGGCAGGGAGTGGATGGGCAATGGGTTGTCTTGGTTTCACTTCTCCCCCATCCACTGGACAGCACCGCTGTTTTGGCAGCAAGGTACAGTCATCTGCTGCTAGTATAGGCCAAACATTTCTACCCCTGGAGCAAGGAAGGAGCAAAGGAGGAATTATGGGTCAAAGAAGGTCTGAGTCACACTTCCTCCCAGGGTTACTGCTGGGGCAGTGCAGCCAAAGCTTCACTTCTCCTTGCTCAGCATTTGGCCAAAGTCACAATCTAGTCCTATGGTAATAGGTGTCATAGAAACATCCAAGAGCTCAATTCTACAGCTCCTACTCAAGGTGAGCAGAACTTCATCAAGAGGGCTCACTTCAATGGAAGTGTTTATGTGAGGACATCCATATCTACATGAGTAAGGGCTGCAGAATGAGGCCCTAATCCCATCAGAACACTGATTGAACTAATTCCCCTGTTCCTTGGGCTGCCACATCTCCCCTTCCCACTGCTGTTACAGGTCCACCCTACACCTTCATTTCTCAAGGAACTAGCCCACTGTCTAGTCCATGCATCTAGCAGTCTCCTTGGAGCAAACAGAGACTAAAACTCAGGGTACCTATATACTGCAACTTCTCCCCTAATTTCAGATTATAAATGGCACAAGGGAGTTGCAACTCATAAAAGTAACCTTTAAAAGGGTCAGAAGTTCAGACAATCATCCAAATCTTGGATGCTAATCCTAAATTTATCCGATTCCAAATTTAGTGAAATCTCATTAACTGACTTGTTGAATATATATACACTTTAAAGAGCAAATCATCTATATCTGAGTGCAAAGCTGGATTAAGTCACAAGTATGATAGGCCTGTGCCTATGGCCCCGCTGTTCCTGGACTCACCTAATGAGGGTAAAAATCTCAGCTTTCATTTAAAAAAGTTTCTAGGTTCTAGCCCTGTAGTGGAAAAGTTTGAAAAAGGGACCCAAGTGTAACTGCCTGAGTCTGCAGAGAGCCTGAAACAATAAAGCTGAGTGATCTGAAAATGCAGCTCAGTGGTTTATTAACTTCAAAACCCACTGATTTAGTGGTTCCTGCATCCATCACCCCAGCAGAGCAGTGTGAGAGTGACAGTCAGTGAAGAGTCCAGTGGGGGCCATTCCATCAATCCAAACGGATACACTGCAGCTGCTGCAGTATTGGGGGGGGGGGTGTCCCGTGATGCTGACCCTGCCTATCTTGGGGGAGGAGTCTGCCACTCTAGCTGGAAATTGTAATACAGTCAAATAGTGCCCCTCACACTCTCTCTTTTCCCTCTCCTGTGCTTTTCTTTACAAGCCTGAAAGAAAGAGATGGTCCAAAAACTGGAAAATATGTCTGTTAAACCTTTTGAATTTCATGGTTTTAGGGTCAAATCCCTGTATCCAAATATGCCCCGACAGTTTGGGTTATGGATCTGATCCAAACTTGAAAGGGATCTAGTTGTTTTGGATGTGATTCAAATACAGCCAAACTTATGGAGAGAACAGCTATGACTTCAGAGATAGAAAAGGTATGAGAACAGCTGATCTTGTGAGGCTCTCACCATTTAAGGAGGCTAAAATCGTATGAGATTCCTGCCCTTTGGGACTGTTATGGTACCACTGAGCGTAGCAATGCCTTCTCCTCAGTGTGCACACAATGGACCCCAGCAGAATACGTGCTCAGAAAAGTAGAAAAGAGAAGCTTGGTCTTGGGCGCACATCCTGCACCTCATATTCCCCTCCACCATGTGCACATAAATGGGCACATGGACTAACCAACCTGGGTCGGATCCTAAGCCCTGGAAATGAATCAGGGTTTATTGACTTCAGTGTGCTCTGAATCAGAATCTAAAACTGCACAAGGAATAAAGCATGGCATGGGCAAAACTGCCCAGATCAGAAGCTAGTAAACATGCATTGTACCCCGGGGAGCCCAGACTATTTAAGGAAAGGGTTGGGTAGACCAAAATACTATGCTGACCCTCATGTCTCCCATAAAGATTAGTAACAGCATCTCTGGCTGCACACAAGGATGCAAGTGGTAAAAAGGCAGCATGGGAACACAATGCCTTATGGGCATTGGGACACCATAGCACATAGGTGACATTTCCCCCCCTCTCCCTGTATTGTTCTTCTCCTTCTCAAACTGGAGGAGTTTTTTCTGGTTGCTTTCATTTTTCCCTCTTTTCCATTCGCTTTAATAAGGCTCTCCCGAGGCTCACAAGCATGTTTTGTTTTAAGTGCTTGTTTGTTTTCCCCAAGCGCTCACAGCTCTGTTAACCATCAGGAGGACATACAGTGTACTGCAATTACAGCCAGCATCCAAAAGAGTCCTGAAAAAAGGAAGGTGCTGTCTGTGGGATAAGTTATTGCCTTGAATTGGTTTTCAGTGTTCACTGATAACTTAATCCAAACTTTCAAGAAGGCGAGGCACAGGGTTGACCCACACCAAAGGCTGTGCGTGGCTACTTTGGGAATTTTTGATCAACTTCCAAAAACATTTAAATTAACTAATCTCGGGCATGAGCCTAAATTCTTTAAGCATCCAGGTCCAGCACCCCAGACAGTATAGGTGCTCCCAGTTCAGCCAATTAAATGAGTGGGACAGCTCGCAGGTTATAAGGGATCAGGGAGAATCTGAGAAAAGGAGACTGGAGGAGGTCTAGGGAGACTTTATCAGGAAGCCAGCACAGGGCTAAATTTCAAGAGCCAAAGCCAGTGCTGGGGGCCTGAAAAGGGCTGAGGGCTAGGAAGCCAGTGATCCTCCTTGAGCCAGAGTGTCATGGCCACAGAAGGCTGAAGGCCATGAGCAGCAGAGGGAGCCAGAGAGAGGTGAAGGCTGGGAGTGAGGTGTGGGGAGGGATATCAGAGCCATACCAGAGAGCCAGGACTTGGTGAGGTTTGCAGGAGTTCTCCTTGATGTCGTGTCAGGACAATGGTTGTGGTACTTGGTGTCGGATCTTCTTTTCTTATGGTTCTGCGCATGGGACTTATATAAGTGAAGCCCACAAGGGCTATATTTATACTCAGGAAGGCTGTTTGGACTATTTCTGGGGACTCTGGAAGGGGAAACTGAGGTAGGCATGCCTGTCATGCTGTGACCTCTGGCCTGCCTCAGTAGGGCACTTCAGCCATGGCTGCATTATCACAATACAAAACTCCCACTAAAGTCAATGGGAGGAATGCAGGGCCATCCCTTTAATGGTAAATGATCAGAAAAAAGGACATCTAATTGATTTAGACTATTCTGTACAGCACTAGGCAATGCAGTCTTGCACAAAGGCAAGATCAGCAATTTAGAACATGAGTGGCTTACCTGACATAAGGTATCATCTCAACTTTTGAACTGAGAAGAGATTAGGAAGGGGAGAGGGGTGGATCCAAAAAAAGGCTTGTAACTTACCTACAAATAAAACAAACTACTTTTGCTTTCCCATTGGAGTAATCAATGGGAGCCAAATCAGCTGGTCTCACTTATGCATGAAGTCCCTGGGAGAATTCATGTGTGGAGGGTGAACCAGATTTGGTCCTAAAGGGGCATATTTAATTCAGAGGACAAGTAATTGTAAAGAGAACCTTTTATCCAAAAGCCATTTACCGTATCTTACTGAAGCAACATAAATGCATCCGTGATAGGTTTGAAAATATAAATCATTGGCAACAATGGATACCCAATAAATCATGGGCAAGCAACCCTGGGTTTTAACTCTGAACAGAAGTAAAGCAAAATTGCAATGGGTTCCAGCAGGAGAGAAAGAAAGTGCTCATTGTGTTAGGAAAATTAGGTGATCTGTCTCAGACCTTTGTACACAGGGTTAGAATGAAGAACTTACATTGCTGCAGGGAAGTAGGGAACTACAATGGAGTTTATACAAGTGTTACAAGTGTTAGAACAATGTTTGCCAGTTTGCAATATCTTACTTCACATTGCTCAAGGGTGAAAGATAATAGTTTGGAACATGTTCCCCACCTGAGAAAGCTAAAGCAGGTCTCAGTTCTCTGACTGAAACATACATGCTTATTACTTGGCATATCCTAGTTAACTTCATCTTGTGTATTGGAGCTCCAGCTGGGGTAAGAGTTCAATAGGATACAACAGTAATGCAGGTGTTTCACTATTCTGCAGTGATCAAAATGTTCACACACAACCAGGGACAGAGAGGTGCTCCTCTGGCCTGGTGGTGTCAGCCCCTGTTCAGCAAAGGACTTACGCATACATTTATGTCCCATTGACGTCAAGGGGACTACTCACATGCTTAAAGTTAGGCACATGCTCAAACACTTTGCTTAGTCATCAGGGCCGGCTCCAGGCACCAGCTTCTCAAGCAGGTGCTTGGGGCGGTGGCTCCGGAGAGGGGCGGCACGTCCAGGTATTCGGCGGCAATTCGGCGGACGGTCCCTCACTCCGCCTGGGAGCGAAGGACCTCCCGCCGAATTGCCGCCGCAGATCGCGATCGCGGCTTTTTTTTTGTTTTGTTTTGGCTGCTTGGGGTGGCCAAAACCCTGGAGCCGGCCCTGTTAGTCATGGCCATAGCCTTCTGCACAGCACAGAGGTCTTTAGCTAGTATAAATTCTACTGAACTCAATAGAGCTATGCCAATTTACAGCAGCTGAGGATCTGTTCTATGATTCCTTTCTTTATGCCGTCAGAGGTGAGGAGCACTGTGGAGGCAAAGTGTTCTGTGTGGGACAGCTGCTCAAGAGCAAACCATGGGAACAATTAAGGAAAGGCACTGGAGGGACCCTGAACATTGGTGATAGGAACACAGCCACAGTGCAGAATCTTGAGGCTGAATAAAGCAAAGAAACTCAGGGAATCCAGCAAGCCCCATTTCCAAAGGCAGGAACACATGTTCATTAAAGATGTGACCCTGCTTCCATTTACATGAACAGGAAAGCTCTCTATGTACACACCTATAGATGTACACGCCTTTCTATATGCATATAGAATATATAATATTACAAACGTACATCCCCAATATATGGAATAATAGTTTCCTACACAAAATAATGTAATCTTATTTTTTTCAGATTTTAAGCATGAAACAATAAAGAAGAGAGACGAGAAAGGATTTAGAGGCTCACTGATAACCAATAAAAAAGAGCCAGGTAAATCAACCTTTCGTTTACAGCTATTCTGAGTGGCTAGTTCAACTGAAAAGACAGGTGAGGATTCCAGGCCTAATCTTAACTGGTGCTACCAGTTTACTCCCATTGTTGATGTCAGTGGGAGCTGCAGATACTTAGAACCTCTTGTAATTAGTCATGATGCTGCTCTCATTGCAATCAGTGGGAACTTTGCCGTTGACTTCAATGCAATCAGGATTTGTGCATTTTGTCAGCATTGCTGCTACTGAGAAGCTCATGTGCTAATCACAAAAACTAGGTGGACAAAAGGCTTTAATTATATTATTCATTTGATGGGACAAATTCAGCCATGGCATAAATCCTTTTATAGGGGCAAAATTCATCCTTCCTAGGTTTAACTTCAGGGTTAGGAAACAAATCTGGCTGCGGTTCTCTAACTAGCTGATCCTAAAAAGCTCCTTTGATCACATAAATTCTTCTGCAATGGCTTTAGAGTTTAGCAAAAGCACAAAAGGAACTTATGATGGGCTGTCAGTGATATATTTATTTCTACAACACTCCATAAATCTTCTGGTCTGTGTCACCCCTGCTCCCTTCCCTCTCCTCCGGCCCCCTCCCTCAATAATTCCATTGCTTAATAGCAGTCTTCAGTGTGTGCATTTCTTGGGGATTCAGTGCAGTTCTTGGTTGCTTTGTCCTTTGGCCAATGCCCTTTACTGCCATGTGAGGTGTGCAATAATTGCTCAGAAATGCACTGCCTGTTGTGTCTTATTGCTTAAATATTTTTAAGAGCTCAGCTAGGAATTTTCAGGGAGTAAGTCTGAAGTCTAGCTGCCTCATAAAGTATTGACATTGCTAGAAATGAGGACAGGAGGGGAGCGGAGGTGAAATAAACCTCTTCTATAAGCTGAAAGTCTACTTGCTTGGGGGAAGGGGAGATCCTTCTAGGGAGCCACTCACTCCAGAATCTGTGATTGGATCCTTGTCCTTAGTGACAGGAAGATGTGGCCATAACAGAAAGAGAAAGTGTGCTATCAGTAATGATAAAAAAGTGTAACTAATCTGTATGCTGCTTAATGTGTTACAAGTTCCTTTCTATCACTACAAGTCAAGTTCTATTTCTAATGGGGCAAAGGAAAAAAAATGGGGGGGGGCAAGTTTGCATTTCCACTTTCACTGATTGACATTGTTCATTTACATCAGTTGTGTAGGTGGTATAAGATTTGATGACCACATTCAAAGGATGAGAGCAAAAACATAAAACACACTGAATTTGACTGAAACTGAATATTGCCCTGCAGACACAGAGGCCTGAAGGAAGAAGGAATGAAATAAACAAAAGAAAGAGGCTATCTTTAGACTTGTTTCCACTGGTCCTCTCAAACAGAGCTCATTTCTTATCTTCTTTTAAAGTATTTTTTAAACGTCAACATCATAAAAAAGAATAAGGTTTCTGGGATAAAAAGTTGATTTGCTTTCCCTGCGAGAGAAAGACAGAATTGTTTAACTTTATGTTGTGATCCTTAGCTGCAAACTCACAGAATCTTTTGCATGGGAAGAGACCACCAGTGCGCTCCCGATTGCTCATTGTATGTATTTGTATAACCTGCATACTTTGCACACTCAAGCTGCTGTGTCCCAGTAGAGCAACACCATCTTGGGGCCTTTCCTTAAATACCCATTAGTGAGCTGAGGCAGGAGAGCAACTAAGAAATTGACTCCACCTTAAAGTAGTGACCATGCTTTCTTTTTTACATTTAGGATAGACCTAATGTTAAAAGTTGTCTCAGCTGCCATTCTCCACTGATGTTCCACTGGTGCAACAGAGGAGAGAGCCAGATACACAGGGCCGGACTGTTTGGCAAGAGAAGAGGGGCAGCAATAAAAGCTGAAAGGCATCGCACACTGAAATAGAGATAAGAGGGTCTGAAGAAGCAATGTGGGCTAATGGATGGGGCACTGGGCTGTCACTCCACTTCTCCGTGCCTGTTTACCGCCTGCCCTCCCCACCCCATGTGTCTACTGAGATGGTAAGCTCAGGTACTGTCTCTTACTAGGTGTTTGTCCAATGCCTAGAATAACACAGCTCTGATCTCAGTTGGGGCCTTTTGGTGCTACTGCAATACAGAACATAATAATCAGGAACCAATAAGCTAACTCAGAATATTACCACCACCCTTCTTAATCGTTGTAGTCTCTGTATACACATTAAGAGAAGCCAGTCCTCTCTTAGATATATGAAGTACATCACAACTGACTATTGCCAAAAACAACTACTCCATATGCCCACGCACAGACAGCAACTGAACTCTCAGTATTCACAAGGACGCAGGGCAGGTATCTGAGATCCAAAATGAGCCAAAGTCAAAAGCGACAATGCAGCAGAGAAGCTGTGAACTACCTCACTGCTACCACCCTGCTCAATCCCCTTATTTATATACCTTGGGAGCCGATTTATTTTTTCCAGAACTGTAGATTTGAAATAAGCTTCACATTTATTATTAACATTCATGCTTACAAAGGGAACAGAGCACCACTGTGAAAGATCAGAGCTCTTTTTTGTTCTATTGTAGCATCAGAGGCATTCCTCCTTCATGAAAGCAAGGGCAGTAGCAGGTAATGTACATTCACAAAAGACAAAAGGCATTTCTCCAACAAAGACCCCTCTATTAAGGGCCCCATTTGTAAACATAGGTGAGGTTGAGTAGACAAGCTCATGGACCACAGCACTGTTTCCTAACTAAGCACTGGTCAATTGGTCAACTCCCAACTAGGCAGTTCTGGTCATTAGATTTAATTTACTCATGAGGACCTATGAGTTATGTAACAACCTGTGAAAACTAGAGGGTTGCGATATAGGTTTGTCCACACAAGAGCTGCTGCTGCTGAATTTAGTAAGGAGGATTCATATGGAAACAAATGAAAAGCTGCTATGGATCCCCTGGACTGATAACAAGAGGGAGTATAGAAAGATGATATGGGGAGAAGTTGTGACCCCATGCTAGTGGCCAAGAGATGTCTACAGGTGCACACAAGTATTCTTGCCTGGCCTATATTCCTTCACATCCATCTTATGCCCTTCTCTTGCTTAATGCCACATTAACAATATTGCTGGGGCTCACTTTTTTATTATTATTTGAGAAAATCTATGGGAAAGGCAATGCATACAACCCAGACACATCAGCTATGTGGACTGGTTATCAGACTCCAGACAGCCTGTGTGTGAGTAGCCATCCTGAGGGTTAGGGAACTTGCACTGCTCCAGTTCCCTGCCTCCAGTTTGGGGTAGTACATTCCAACCTGTTAACCCCCACGAAGTTCCCCTGCACACAGTCTGTGAACTCACAGTCTGTGAACTGGCCACAAAGACCAGAATTTGGCCCAGTGAAAGCACTCACCTGAGTTTATTTACAATGGCTGAACTTAAGCTACGTCCACATGACGAGTTAGGGGTGTAAATCCCCTGCTTACTTACACACACTCACGCTAGCGCTCAGTGAGCTATCACAAGTATAAATAGTGAAGCTGTGGTAGCATGAGTAGCAGCAGCAGTGGCACAGCCGAGCCACGCCAAATACAAACCTGCCTGAAACTGGTGGGTATGTACTTGGCACAGTTTAGCCATGCCTTGTTCCCCCATGGCTACAATGCTATTTATGCTCCTGCTAGCTCAATGAGAGCTAGCGTGAGTACATGTACACGAGCCGGGGAAATCACACTGCTAGCTCAGAGCTTAGACAAATAGCCTTTGATACAGATATTGAAATCATGACTAAGAACAAGTGCCTTGCTCAAATAATTGCCACAAGGCAGCAATAGCCTTGCTTTACCCAGAACACGGCCTGCCTATCCTTCCTAACAGATAGGATCCTAATCTTACTCCCATTGAAGTCAATGGCAAAAACTCACAATGAGCAAAATCAGAGCCATGTCCTTTTGCGGGAGAGATAACAACTAGTTTGTAGTGCTCCTACCTATTTATTCTTGTTGGCCTGAGATGGTGCCGATGCCAAATAAAAAACCACCCACAATGACAAACGTTACAAAACTTATTTGCAGCTTGTGTTTCACATAATGAACCTACTTTACCTCTGAGGAACTTCAGAGAGCTTTGCAGCTAAATTCGATGGAGCACATCAAATCTGTTCCATACCACCTAGTGCAGGATTTTAATGGAGCACTAACACAGAGCACAGATTCAGGAAAAAAGAGCATTATAACACTGTATCTCCAGTGGCTTTGTTCAATTATTGGAAGGCACTAAAAAAAGCCTCAGGCAGAATTTTAAAAATCATTAGTATATGACCATTGGTCAAATTTGACTAGTCCCCACAATAAACCCTGTTCAGCAAGATGCTTAAGCTTGTGCCCAATGGGATGATTAGCAAGCTTAACATTAGTCACGTGCTTAAGGCCCTTCCTAAATGGGGGCCAATAAAATGATATGGCTAATAGCGAATCATAATAATAATAATATTTGCAAACTCATGGAGGACAGGAGAGATCCCAGAAGACTGGAGAAGGGCTCACATAGTTCCTATCTTTAAAAAGGGGGGAAAGGAGGAGCTGGGGAGATATAGACCAATCTGCCTGACTTCAATACCTGGGAAGCTATTAGAGCAATGTATAAAACATTCAATTTATGAATACCTAGAGGATGATGGGTTAATCACTAGTAGTCAGCATGAATTTACCAAGAACAAATCAAGCCAAACCAGCTTGATTTCCTTCTTGGACAGAATAATTGGTTTGGAGGATTGGGGGAATGTGGTGGACATAATATACCTGGACTCCAGCAAGGCTTTTGACACAGTCCCACATGACATTCTGACAAGAGAAATGCGGGCTTGGTGGAACTACCATTAAGTGGATACATAACTGGGTAAACACCTGAAAAGAGGGTAACTATTAATGGAATGATGTCGGATTGGAGGGAGGTCCCAAGTGGGGTTCCACAGGGATTTGTTCTCAGTCTGATGTTGTTTAACATCTTTATTAATGACCTCGATGTGGAATAGAGAACATAATGATCATATTTCCAATGACACAAAGCTGTGGGGCGGTGAGGCCTCAGCTGGAGTACTCTGTACAATTTTGGTCACCAATGTCTAGAAAGGATGTGAAGAAACTGGAAAGGATCCAGAGGCGAGCGACAAAGATGATCAAAGGGATGGAATGCAAGCCAAACAAGCAAAGGCTGAAGGAACTGGATAAGTTTAGTTTGGAAAAGAGGAGATTGATGGGGGACATGATAGTGGACTACAAATATTTGAAAGACTGTGTGACGGGTGCCTAAACTGGTGCCTCTTGCTGGTTGTCTTGGGGATTAGCTCCACAGGTCAGTATGCCCACTCCCAGTGGTGCCTCACCCGCCGCCACTTCTGCTCCCAGACCCACGTCGCTCCAAAGACCATGGCATTCTCTTCAGGATACAGCCCTTCAGCCATGTTATAATCTGTGCTCCCCCTTCCGGGGGCGAGTGTTGCAGTCAAAGTGTCCCACCACTTCCTCAGTGGCGACTGCAGCCAATTATCCGTCCACTTCTCTGTGGCCCTAGCATGCTCTTTGCCCTTGCCCCACCCTACAAATCCCAGGAGCCAGCCAAGAGTCTTCTCTAACTACTCTGTCTGGGGTGCTCCCAGTCCTCCCTCCTTGAGGTCCAAGGAATAACTGATCCTGCTCTGCCCCGCGTCTCTTCTTATATAGGCCAGCTGAGCCCAGATTGGCTGTTCCTCACAGCACCTCTCTATTGGCTGCTTCCTGCTCAGCCTCCCTAGGGCCCTATTAACCTCTTGCATGTCAGTGTGGGGCAGACACCCCATCACAGGCTGTCATAAAAAAGATGGAGAAAAGTTGTTCTCTCTTGCCACAGAGGGCAGGACAAGAGGCAATGGGCTCAAACTACAGCAGAGCAGATTTAGATTAAATCTCAGGAAAAATTTCCTATCAGAACAGCAGTGGAACAGACTGCCTAGGGAGGCTGTGGAAGCCCCTTCACTGGAGATTTTCAAAAGGAGGCTGGATAGCCATCTGTCCTGGATGGTTTAGACACAACAAATCCTGCATCTTGGCAGGTGTTAGACTTCTAACCCTTGATTCTATAATAAATCAGGATAGCAGGTACCTTTCTGTGTAAACTGTGTTCATGACAGATTAGAAATGAGATGTGGAAGGATGGTTTCGTGGCTAGGGAACCCAGTACTGGAATTCAACTAGGGTGACCAAATGTCCCCATTTTATCGGGACAGTCCCGATTTTGGTGGCTTTTTCTTATATAGGTGCCTATTACCCCCCCCCCCCCCCCCCCACACACACACACACATTCCCACCCCCACCCCATCCCGTCCCGATTTTTTACACTTGCTATCTGGTCACCCTAAATTCAAGAGATCTAGGTTTGATTCCTGACTAAGCCAGACTCTTCCCGTGTGACCTTAGCAAGTCTCTTGATTCACCTCTTTGGGGATAGTACTTCCCTATCACACAGGGATGCAGGGATAAATACATTAAATGATTGTGAGACATTAAGACACTACAGCGATGAGGGGCACGTGAGTACCAAGGAGAGTAAATTGCTTATAAAGGAACAGAAAGAAACACCTTGGTCCAGTAAAATGAATACAAGTAGTACAATAAACAGGAGATGGATAGAGTGAGTCATGTGTACCAGATGCTGCTAACTAGACAATTGAAAGGGCCAAATTAGCTGCAGAATCTAAGTTGATTGGGAAGTTTTGAGCATTAGCCAATAATGATAATATAACTCTTTCTTAACATAACCATGAAATTGTACCAGGCCTGAAGTCTCTAGATATTAAAACTAATGTCTATTGGCCCTCCACAAAATTCATTAGGAAGTCTCCAGACAGATTAAAAAATATGTAAGAAAAACAACACAGGATCAATTTTCTACTGCGCAGTGTTTCCAGTAAGCATAGCAGAGATAGGGGGTAGCAGGGAGCCAGTTATGGTTGCCCTATTGTTTTGTGGCCCCGGCGCAAATTAAAGGAGCCCCACAGTTTCTTGAACATGTACCTGCTGTCAGTTGTCCCCATGAGATCATGCCCCAGTTGGAGATAATCAGAGCACAGTATGGTCTGGCCAGGCCCCCAGCCTGCCCCCTTTTGCTGCAGGGTGAAGCCGGCTGGCACAAAAGGCAACAATGCACACTAAGTGACCTTAGCAAATCAAAATAACAGAAGGATTCTCTAACTAACTCATGTTTTCTTTCCCATTGGCTCCAAGCACAAAAGCACCAATCAGACTCAGCCCCTAGCTTTAACTTAACAGTATACAGACTATGCTGAACATTATAAACTTTGGGTTTGAAGGGGAGACAAGAAAATACCTTCTGATGATTTCATTTGAAAAATTGTTTGTTTCTCTTGAAACAGGATTGTAACAACATAAACCACAGCATCTCAACAACTCTTGCGGCCCTAGATAGGGTTCTTGCCAACCCTTAACGCAGAGGTCCCCAAACTGTGGGGCACGCCCCCCTAGGGGGGTGTGGAGGAACATTCGGGGGGCGTGGCTGGAGCCCCAGCCAGCCTCCCTGGGGGTGGGGAAGGAGTGGCACCCAGCTCCACTCCTGACCTCAGCCCCAGCTGCCGGCCCCATTCCCGGGGCTCCGCTCCCAGCCCCGGCTCCTACCCATGCTCAGGGCTCCTCTCCCAGGCCTGTACCCGGAGCCCCAGCTGCCACCCCCACCCCCAGCTGTGGCCCCACTCTCTGCCCCCTTACACCTGTCCACCTCCCCCTCCCCCTAGAACCGCAACCCTACTCCCAGCCCCAGCTGGGGGGAGGGGGCATGGATAGAGGTAAGGGGGGGGGCACAACCCTGAAAAATTTGAGGACCACTGCCTTAAGGGAATGTGAATATTCCTAGAGTTGCTATGCCTTTCTTGCTTTGCAATTTACTAAGTATGATTACTACTATCCAAACAATACCACAGATGCATGTGGTGGTTCGTCATATAGTTTGCCATACTGCCTCAGCCAATAACTAAAGAAATACAAATAGGTGCCCCGGGACATCATGAGCTCTTCAGACAGTGTTAAACACTACCCAAGTTATACATGGTGCAGAACCTGAAGAGAGGGCGGTAAAGATGGATTCAAGCCAGATTTGTGCTCCCTTGATCCTGAAAGTAGCCAAAGGCTGATTCAGTTCCTGATATAAATTAGAGCAGCTTCAGGGCTGCTCTAATCTACACCAGTTGCAACAGCCCACTAGGGATTGCTGGTGCAATATCTCTTTCAATCACTCCCTATGCCAGGGAAGCCAGGTACAGGTGAAGTACAGCCAGCATGTACCACCCTCATGTACCAGGTGAAAATTCCCTGTGTAAAGGGAGACCTGATGGAAAGCTGTTCAAACCAGCTTTCCATCCTTCTTCCCCCATAGGGGCAGCAAATCTGGCCTGTAATCAATAGACAGAGGGCACTCTAGTCCAAACAGGAAATGAATCAGAACTCTAGCATGTCTAATATAACTTAAAGAAGGTACATCAACTCACTCTGGTCTTCCAACCCAGATACAAGACCCTTCTTCAAGGGGGGAGGAGGGGCGGGACACTCATGGAAAGAGACATATGGTTTAAAAACACTGGCAAAAAAAGAACAGGTGGGGCCAGAGCAAAGTGTAGGCAAACAAACTGGAATAACCGCTGCAAAGTAAAACCTCTCAGAATGTGAAAGACTCTCAGACATCTCCAATTAAATCCCCTATTAATCCCAACTACATTTTAAAGGCAATTGAACCAGGCTATTTATTATACTATTGACACTTTGAGAAATCAGACAAGATAATGAAGAAAAAAACACCACCATAAAATATCCTCCAAAACCAGCCCACTGTTTTTCTCTCCTCCGTTTACACACGATCAAGACCCCCTCCAGTGGATTAGGATCTCTCAGTACTGAAAGGGGCTAGAACTGGTGTTTCCAGCCTCTGACACATCCTGATTTCTTACATGCCCACAAGGATGGAGATACGGAAAATATCACTACTTCTGTATTATGAAAACCTTGCAATTAATAATTGAGAATCTCTTTCTCTCTCTCTCAGAACTAGAGTGCTCTCTTCAGCTTGTTAAGCTTAGTTCACTCCCACTGATAATTCACTAGAGATCATAATTTATGGACAATTGAAGCTGCAGAAACATCTCTTAGAAGGAATAGAGCAGATCCATAGCAACAATTCTTCAGGGGAATATTAATCCCCAGCTTTATGTAGTGCTAAGTGTACAATAGTAATCAGAACTTGAGTAGAAGCTGCTAATCATTGAGGGAAAAGGCTGTATAAAGAATTCATAATGGAATTAGCCTGCGGCAAACAAAGAAAGACAAAATTAAATCAGCCATCAAATTGCACCAAGGAATTTTAATTTACAGGTTAATGTAGGATTATGTAACTAATCACAGCTCACATTTTCAATGAACAACCAATAAAATTCTGCTCTTTTTTTTCTAATCTTACTAATGGTATTCCAATAACACACTTTTATCACCAGATAATGTGTTAAGAATGATTTTCAAAAATTCTAAAAATCTTCCAAAACACATTATGACTACACAATCAATGCAAAATGCTGGATTTCAGTTTATTAGCATAAATATACATCTAGATCTATTGCTAGGTTCAATCCAATACAATAAAGTTCCTTTGAGTTGATGTAGGACAGATTTACATAACCAAATGTACATAACTGTAGCTTTAAAACATAAGCATGTCTTCCATACAGGGAGATATAGTGATAGAAAAGAGCCTAATAAAATAAGTAAAACAACTTCTGAGCACCAAAATGCATCAGCTAATTCTATATAAAACCCCTAGCATAGATTTTTATATCAGTACAGCATACATATCCTATGACATATGCACAAAGGATTACTCTAACAGAGTTTGAACTATTTATAATGTCAACATCATAAAAAAGAATAAGGTTTCTGGGATAAAAAGTTGATTTGCTTTCCCTGCGAGAGAAAGACAGACCTTGTATCTGACCCAGTAATATTCTGATATTGGCATGCATGACAAAAATCAGTAAAACCTCTATATGTTCTGAAAAATTACTCGAAACCCACTCCTCAATAAATGTAAATATATAAAAGGGCTGCATAACTCTTTGCACATTTGCAATGGGAAACTCCAAAATTATACTGTGTGCTTAAGAAGACATCAACTTAATCAAAAGGATCTTTTTTGCTACATATGGTGGCATGAAAATTATTATAAATGGAGTAAAAAGTATTTTCATAGGCTTTACTTCACATGAGAGGAATGCTGGGAAGCAAAACATATGCAAGAAGAATGCTGTTGCCTTTCTTGTTCTGAACAATGTGGGAAAGCTTCATTTTGCTTTAATCTAACTGTTCATTTTCTGGAAACAGCAACATTCTGCCCATTTATTAGCAAAAGAGGGTTTGGGTTTTGTTTTTGGAGTATTTTTTTTTTGAAGTCTAATTTTAAGATGCACACTTCCAAAAAACATTATGGTGTCAACTGCACTACCCTTCAGCAATCCTGTAATAACTTTATTCAACCATTTCTAATTATAATTATATTTTCAATTCCTTTTAGCTATAGAAACTCTTTATCAATCAGAGCACAAGACAGAAAATTACTTTATTACAGCTACAGCTCGTTAGTCTGAGTGCTCTTAATGAAGCAGCCTCATAATCAGATGAAAATCATGCTGAAGAAAACTTGCATCATTAGTCTAGGCCTTAATTACCAAGAAATATAGTCACTAACAATGATACTCCATTTCATGATACGGTGCATGCACCTTCTACACTAGTTGCAATTAATAATTCCGCAGACTGCTACAGAATCTTTCTATTTATTCATAACAATGGAGGAGAAAAAAACCCTCTAAATTTAATTGAGCGGCTCAGATTGCACTTTCTCACTCTCTCCTGCTCAGATTAAAATGTCAAAAGGCTAATATTCCATCTTACAATAATTCATCATTTTAATTACATATTTTATGTATGTGAAATGTCTTTTTCTTTTTCATTTAGGGTAGGGTGACATTTTTGGGGAGACACATGTAGGAAAAAGGCAGCTGTGGTGTAGGTGGCCAATACCACACAGAGGTGCAGTGAACAGATGAAGGCATTTATTTTCGTTGTCAGTGAACTAGGTCCATGTTGGATAAGCTTCAGACATGAGCGTGCGACAGTCATTTAAATTAATGATGGTCCTTATTTGATACACTTATCAGCATGGATGAGAAGATTCTGGAAAAAGGAATATGTTGCTTCCTAAGATACTTTATGAATGTGATTGATCATATGTGATCCCATGAATGTGACTGAGTCAGTAACTTCTTTGTGGAAAACTCCTTTAGTCCACTGTGTTTTCTATATTCTCTCACATATAGCGTACTTCTTTTTCTTCTTCAATAACCTTCCTTTATGAGAAAGCAGTGACTGCCTTCTTCGGTCAACTGATGGAGCAATTCTGCTAGATGATTGTATCCCATCCCTTAGGACAGAACACAGAGCCCAATTCTACTCTTATTTACACCAGTGTAAATAGGGTTGGCAGGTGTCCAGTTTTCGAACCGAACGCCCGGTCGAAAAGGGACCCTGGCGGCTCCAGTCAGCACCACCGACTGGTCAGTGGCGCAGCATGGCTAAGGCAGGCTCCCTGCCTGCCGTGGCTCTGCCTAGCTCCCGGAAGCAGTGGCATGTCCCCCCTCTGGCTCCTATGCGTAGGGGCAGTCAGGGGACTCCGCACACTGCCCCCGCCCCTAACACTGGCTCCGCAGCTCTCATTGGCTGTGGGGGCGGCACTTGTGGTAGGGGCAGCATGTAGAGCCGACTGGCCATGCCTATGTGTAGGAGTCAGAGGCGGGACATACCGTTGCTTCCAGGAACTGCTTGAGGTAAGCGCCACCTGGAGCCTGCACCTCTGACCCCCTCCCATGCCCCAACCCCCTGCCCCAGCCCTGATGCCCCTCCTACCCTCTGAACCCCTCAGTCCCAGGCTGGAGTACCCTCCTGCACCCCAGCCCCAGCCCCACCCCAGAGCCCGCATGCCCAGCCAGAGCCCTCACCGCCTCCAGACCCCAACTCCCTGCCCCATCCCTGATCCCCCTCCCACCCTCCAAACCCCTTAGTCCCAACCTGGAGCCCCCAACCCCCTGAGCCAACCCGGTGAAAATGAGTGAGTGAGTGAGTGAGTGAGGGTGGGAAGAGCGAGCGACAGAAGGAGGGGGGATGGAGTGTGCAGGGGCAGGGCCTTGGAGGATGGGTGGGGCAGCAGCCAGGGCAGGGGTGTTCGGTTTTGTGCAAATCTGGAGAGTGATTCCACTGACGTCAGCGGAGATGCTCAGGATTTACATTGCTATTTATGGGATCTGTATCTGGCCCATTGTTTTCTATGCTTTACCAAGTCTCCCTCGAATCGGGGACTGGCTACCAAGTGTATTGTCTAGCTTAGGTCTCCAGCACATTAGCATCAGCATTAACATCAACACAAGGAGCTGCTCCTCAGTCTGCAAAGTGGTGTTTTGTAAATGACCTGAAATTGAGTTCTTGCAGCTTCTCTAGTTTGTTGATATTTACCTGATATCTGAACAAGTCACATTCCAGTGTAGAGTCCTCTGAATAGCTAAGGTTACTGAGTCTGTGAGCAATCTCAAGGGCATTAGCTAAATCACTCCCCTGAATCACTGAATTTTCTAGGACTTGCATTGTTCCCTACCTTTGTGCATGCATTTAAAACAATAACTAGCTTACAATTAGGCCAAATGAACATGATATAAGGGTCAGCACATACTACTATCTAATATCCTGTACTTAATCTAGATCACTTTTAGGGAGGTAGTGTGGTCCAATAGTTAGGGCACTCATTTGGGATTCATGAGACCTGGGTTCTTTTTCCCAGCTCTGCCACTGATCTTATTATATGACTTTGGTCAAGTCACTTCACCTCTGAGTCGCTGAGTTTCCCCTCCCCCGCTTTCTCTCTTCTCTGTTTTGACTAATCAATTTGGGGCAGGGATCATCTTTCACTCTGTATATGTACAGCACCTGGCACAGTGGGGGCCTGATCTCATTTGGGGCCCTGAAGTAATACTGAAATACAAATAATGAAGTAAAGAAGGAGAAAATAATAAATTCAGCAAAGAAAGTCCTTTATGAGTTTTTTAAAAAAAAAAAACTAGCCATGTTTCTGCCTGAGTTCATTTCAATCAGCACTATTTTCCTTGATCCTGCCACGCCTTAATGTTTCCTTCTAGCAGCATTTCTTTTTACGTAGTTGCTTCAAGAATTTGCATCTGGTGCTGCTAACTGACAGAGACAGGATACTGACAAGATGGACTGCTGTGGCAATTCCTGTGTTCCTACTACATTACTAAGCTGTGCTTTCTGGCATTGAATACAGCAAAAGAACATATTTAGAAACCGACAACTGGAAAAATATTCTTAATTTGTACAACACTTTCTAAAGTTGCAAAATAAAATGAATTTATAGCAGGACTGTAGCCGGCCAAAAACACACAGACTCATAGTAAACCAAATGGGGTAAACCTGGTTTTGAAAGGGATTCAGAGGTTTTGGGTCTCTGTCCAACAAATAGTGCTTATAAACTTATTGTATAACTTAACTGGCAAGAGACCTGCATCATACTGACCTGCACTTGCATCACAGAAATTACACATTCACTCTCTTTGACGGAAAATGTTCTTATGGTACCACATTAATATGCTCTGTGGGTTGGTTCATGAATCAGCATTGGCAACTGACTCTGAAACCGTTTGCCTGCCAGACTTCCCAGCTGGAAAACTGGTAACACATGAGAGATGTATACATAAGGGATGTGATGATTTCCCAGTGCTAAACTGATTTGTTCATGAATCCATTGAAATTTTAAGTAGCCTGATGGGCCAAAACCTTGATCCAAATATAATACTGAATGCTTGATACACTTTCTTATATTTAATACCTTTAAAACAGTTTTTAAACCTAAATTAAAACTGCACAATGTATATATTATGTACTCAAACCTATACACAGCTATAGAGAAATATCTGAATATTAGTGGATACAGTACCAAACATTTAAGTTTGGGAGAGAAGCTCATCTTAAAATGTCCCCACCCACTAAATTGTTTTTTTCATGAGAGGGACAGGAAGCATAAGAGAGCTCTATCCCCTTTTCGGCACAATGACGGTCCTGTTGGTAATCTAGCTGATACACTAGGTTTGCTGGAAGCCCTTGGCCCCTATGTAGGCTTTTTGATGTAATGGGGACTAAGGACAGATTTTTCCACCTCATTCACCTCTTCCTCATTTATTTTTCATGGTGGTTTTGGAGGTCTGCTCAGTTATGCTGAAGCAACTGATCTGGACCAAGCTTGAAGCTCTGCAGCTCTTTTCGCCATCTGCAGGTGGCCATGGGTCTCCTTTAGCTGCCATCAGGTAGTCAATCTTTTCAGTGGGACAGAAGGGTGGCTCAGCTGGTCATCATTCATAGAAGTATGCACTTTTGAGGGTGTGAACCAGAAATGATGCTGCAGCTATTCAGGCTCTCTCTGAGGTCCCCACATCTTGTCCCATCAAGGGTGTAGCAGCCACTAAAAATATTACCATTAGGAGGAAGAGCTTATGTTACCTATTTGGTGGCATCCCAGGGGAAACAAGCACTAAGGTACGCGGTCCTTTTTTTAGCATCACTAGAAGCAGACATCATAGTCTGCAATAATGTAATACACTGCCTTAGTACTTGGGATCATATCCCCCTCTAGTGGTTCTAGCAAGAATAAAAGCCTGCTACCTATAGCTGAGCAAACTGCTCCTTTATCTCAAGTAGAAGAAGCTGATGGGTCTGGAGCTGCAGGTTCTGGGTTCAATCCCTACTGATGACCATGGTGTTTGTGTATTAGTGCTCATGAACTCATTACAAAATGGCATCCCAGGTGGGACTGAATTCATGAGTCTTCAGATGCTCAGGATGACCCTGTCTAACAGAGTGAGAATGTAATGCACTGTGAAGTCATGACTCCTTCCAATGGCTGATTCCAGTGAGAATAAAAGCCCAAGTCACTCCTTAAGGACAACTGTAGAGGCTTGTACTCTTGGTGGAGAATGTTCTGGTCCGATCCCCATGGAAAACCAACATGCCTGTGAATATGCCAACATGCCGCCAAGACGTGTTACACCAGCACAAGCTATTTCTAGTTAACACAAGACTGTCTCACTAGCTATCCAGATCCTCACCCCTGGCCCTACATAGAGTATGGAACAGCTAGTGTTTGGTATCTGCTAATTCAAAAAAAAAAAAAAAGTTGTTTTATCACATCCTATTACAGTATAAAGAGGCACAACAGGCTAAATTCATCCCTGCTGTAATTCCAAGAAGTCAATGGTGTTACAGCAGAGATGAATTTGGCCAAATAGTGGGAACTTAGAACAGACAATATCTTAGCTGTTGCGTGCTCAAGAGCCCAGATATTTCCTGAATACTTATTTTCTTACCCTAGGGAAAAGGTTGTCCCAAAGTCTCAGAAGCTAAACTCGCTGCAAACAGACAAATTAAGAAATCTGGGAGGATTAGTATGCAGAAGCCTTGGACATGGCGGAATCATCAAGGCTGTGGTCTTCCCAAATGCAAATAAAGCCAGCCTGCATCAGTTCTCTAAGCTGCCACATGACTGTTATGACTGAATGTGAAGCTGTTTATGTTATTTGGCTGTCTGTAGCTCTTTATTGCACTCATAAATGTTAATAATCAAGAGTAAAGCTATGCTTCAAGGAGAAGGAGCTCCAGACAAGGGATGGGAGATAGGAGCTGGCATCATATTGCAGTGAGGTACAAGACAAGTTTTTCCCAAGTAAAGACATGTTAGATTCATAGTTGCCGGGTGTCTGTCATTGAGGTTGCCTGCTATAAAAGCCAGGTGGAATGTTAAAAAAATCCGAGGTCGACAGACAGGAATTTCTGACTTTTGGTTGAGTAAACAGGTTGATACTAGTGGAGACTGTAGGGCGAGGGACACAGTCCACTCGGATAGGAAAAATGCACACTTGAGCTCTTTTATTTCGTCTTTTTTTCATAAAATTGCTGAGATGGGAGGAGTATTTTGACAATGTAGCGATCCAGCCTGTGTGATCCCAGGACAACCGCACAGCTCAGAACAACATAGCCTATGTTTTCCTTCCCCACTTAACTAGTAAATTATATTATTAATTGTGGCATAACAAGAAATGGGATTGCTTTTTGGGTGCTGAAGGCAGTTGGCTTTCATCCCCATGCCTCTAGATAATACTTAGTCCTGCCATGAGTGCAGGGGATGGGACAAGATGACCTCTCGAGGTCCCTTCCAGTCCTAAGATTCTATGATTCTATATCTGGTTGCATGTTAAACAGGTGGATTTTCCACCCTGCTCTGAAAACAATCTACACACTTGGCCCCATTCATTCCAGCATTGTGATCCCTGTATATTGGGGGAATCTGGCCTCAAGGAAATCCCCTAACAGAAGCTATCATAGCTCTGTGCCACCTCCCAGCAGGAACATCTGTTGCCAGGGACATACTGTGGTGTTTCTCAGGCATGGGGGTGTGGTTAAAGTGCTCCTGTGCTCTGGCTATTCTCAGCTGCTGCTGCAACAGGCCCTGAGGACTACTGACCGCCAGACACAAGTCAAGGCATCCCTCAGCCCATGACAAAGAGGTGCAAACACACCTTTCCTCCCTTGTTGTCTTTGTGTGGAACTCAGTTCTAGCACAGGGATGAATGAGGCTCACAGTAGATATCTGTGAGCCTCCTGCCACTCATTCCACCCTCAACCAAGGATGAGGGCCAACATGACCTTACCCTCCAAAGATGACAATTCAAATGGTTAGTCTGCTGGCAGCCATCAGAAAATTATCTAGTTCCCTTTCCTCAGAGATCACCATTTTTCAAGGTATTTGCCACCCCTATAAACACAGAGCACATGCTCTGCAATGGAGAGAACAGATACTTTTCTACAAAAACCATACTACCACTGGTCACAAGGTGAAATGGGCAATTGGCTAAGATGGCAGCAGTGCTTCTCATTTCCAGCCAGCCTGAGCAGAATGATTCCCAGGGACACTCCAACATTCAAATCCCTTGATACCTCCTGAGAAGTTAAACAACCTAATAACCAATTAAAATGAGAATGGGAGAGAAAACAGAATACAGTTCTGATAATAATGCAATGCTCCTTTGGTATAAAAGCTTAGATTACATATGGGATGGTTAGTATAGTTACTGAACTGTAGTTCTATGTTACAAATGCCTCCTGTATTACACACAAATCCTTATCTTGCAAGAACAGTCTGATAAGAACAGAACTCTTATTCTATGAAAAGGCTTTTAAGACAACAGTTTATATTATTTGCTCTGTGGGATCACCTCCTTTCTACGGCAGAATATACTTTAAATATCAACACAGGATGGCATTCTAAGAGTTATCTAAAATGTCATCAGTCACAGAATGTTTAATTATTGCAAATATCTTTCAAAAATTCCACAGTGGGTTTTTTTCCACCAAGTGATTTATTTTGGATATAATTTCTGTTTAATTAATAGGGGATTTAGTTCTGACCTGGAGGGTGTGAGAACCAGCAGAGGATCTGTAGTTTAGCAAGGTTAATGCTAAACTTGCCCACGCCTGTTGAAATCTGAGAAAGAATTGTGCTGGCACTTTCTCCGTTGCTAAAATGCAGCATATTCGCACATTAAGGATTGCAATACAAAGACTGTAAAGGCAAAGTGAATGAGAAAAGAAAAATAAATACCAGACTATAAAGAGCATGCTTTGATATTTATTTTAAATTCAGTTGAGATACTATCTGTGCCATGCTTCATTAATCATATAACAGTTTCTTACAATTATCTGGCTTTGCACCTTGAAGTTTGATTCAAACATTAAAATGCTACTTGCAAAATAATAATAATAATAACCTTTTTTTTTTAAACAAAAAATTACAAACATGGAGAACACCTAATCTATGCTTCTCAAAACACCAGGTTACATCAAATTCAATTTTAATATCCTGTAAAAATCTCCTACCATGGCGCAAATACAGCTGTCTAATGTTGCTGTTGAAAATGCCCCTGCATTAAATAAGATTCCATGCTGTAAAATTTTGCAAGGTGATAAAACAAAAATGGTATAATAAATATAAACCATCTGCATTTTTTAACAAGCCATTTGGAAATGGATTTCATTTATATTTAGAATTGTTTTGAAGTGTTCTCTTTTTGAAAACATCCTAGTTACAGTATATTAGGTTTTCAGTAGAAAGATTAAAAGAGCTGATGCACAAATAAATACGCATGCACACACACACACAAGTAATTTTCAGAACTATGAGACCATTTGATTCTTCAAGGTTACTACAGCTGGCTTTTAGTCACATAAAAAGGGTTAGTATGTGCAATCGGCAGCTCTGGAAAATGGATTCACGCACACAAAAATGCATTAAAACATTAAGGTTTTGGCAACAACCAACGTAAGACAGGAAACGAGGCTTAAGGCTGAAATTGCGTCCTTAACTCTTTCCACTGTGTTTATCATCAGTATTGCTGTTCATATCCACCCACTGCCTTAAGTTTCTGTGAGGTACAATACATACGCATGGGGAGCCAATGACAGAAGGCCAAATTTGTTGGTGGCACAGCCAATGCAACTCCATTGATATTAACAGAGTTACACCATCTTATGTCAGTGAATGTGGCCCTGAATCTCAGTCTAAAGCCTTCTAAGTCCTAGTTTTTCCTCAGTTTGTTATTATTACTACATCACACTTCTGCATCAACTTTCATATGACCTTTAAAGTGCTTTATGGGCATTAATTCCCAGTAAACCTCATAATAATCTGGTAAACTAGATTATATAGGGCTCCACTGTACAGCTGCACAAGAGGAGAGGGTTAAGAGGGCAAAAGAAACCTTCCTTCTTCCCCACATATCACTATCCTCACGTCCTCAAGGGCTTAAATACCAACAGGCTGGCATGTATATTACTCTCCAAAGCTTATTTTAGTCTTTAGGTATCTCGTGTCTGTAGGTGTTTAGGAAATACTGAATTATCTCAATTCAGTGCGCAGGGTGCCAAAAATCCTTGGGAAATTTCAATTTGTAAACTATTACTAAAACAACCAGAGGCTGTTATTATTTCAGGGATTTTTCCTAGAAAAGACTTTTTTTTTTTTTTTTTTTTTTTTTTTAGAATAACCATACTGCCCAGTGTTGCCAACTCTTGCCATTTTATCGCAAGTCTTGTTATATTTGGTATATTTCTTGATGCCCCACCTTCTGGAATCGTGTGAATACATGAGACTCACTTTTTCTTTAAAGTCAATTTCTAGCACAATTGGTTGCAGAGAAAAGCCTGAAAAAATGATGCAAATGCATCCTGAAGGTTCAAAACACAGAAGGAAAACAAAAACCACTGCAAATGTATTATTATTATTTTAAAATCTCAAAATCTTGTGGAACTTGATGCCTGATTTTTGAACACTTGGTGTTGGCAACACTGACTGGACTAAACTTCTTGTCACTGACATCTCATGAGGTTTGTCTTCTCCCCTAACCCAAGAGGCTCCCAGTTCTTCCTCTTTCACCTGGGGCCTCCCTATTCCATTTTCTCCCAGTGTGGGGAAAGTCTTTTCTATAACAGAAGAGTGGAAGTAGATACGGGACTCCCAACCGGGACATTTTTTCTTCTCCTTTCATCTCCTGCTACTCCACCTACTGGTGAGAGATGCCAAGAGTCCAAGATACTACTCACCAACACACTAGTTTCTCCCGCTACTCCAATTTCTCATTCTCTTGCTTGATAAGTCCTAATTTCTTTAGCCAAGGAAGAAGGACACTCCAGGGAACCAACATTTGACAACCCAGGAAAGGGAAAGGAAATGGAGAGAAATTCTCTCACTCTCTGTTTTTCTTCTCACTCCTCATTTTAACACCTGTCCCCTAAGTACTGGTTGAAAGGGCGTGACAAGACATGTGACTAGACATCTGTGGATTCAGAGGCTTCCAGATGGAAGAGGTAAGGTGAGAGAGTTGGCAGGACTCTTTCACAAGGAAGGACCGAGAAGCCCTCCCAGAGAAAGAACTTTCATATGTGTTTTCCAGTCCTAGACTTATCAGGTCTAGAAGTCCCACCAAGCCTGCTTTTTGAACACTTTTTCTTCTGGGGTTTGTTGATGTGAGAGGGAGAGAATTGGCAGGCAAAATCTGGCCATTTTACTACAAAACACATGATTCAAATATGATTCACTGGGGGGGAAAAATCCAAACACCGCATCAGTTCACAAATTTTGTCCCCCACTCATCTTTATACATGGAGGCAGAGATTGTCAAAACCAATGAGCAACTTAGGACACTCAACTTCCATTAATTAAATCCATCGGTGGGTTTGAAATTCATGATGATTGCACAGCACAATGTACTGCACCCCTATGTCAAATTCCCAGTGTTATCTTCTGAGAAGGACCCAAGAGTATTGGTCTCATTTTACCCACGCTATCTAATCAAGCATTTTGGACAAACATAACAAATTCCAGTTTTATAATAGATTGTTTTCTCTGTGGAGAAGGAATGTCTAACAGAAGTGTGTAAAATTGCCATTTTTTTATACAACCCTTTCCCAGCTAAAACAGATTGTTCTGATAATTCCTAAAGTTTTGCCATTTTTTTTTATTGAGCGTTAGAGTGGAATATTACTCTGGGATGCTTTTGCATCCTTCCCTGTCTTTTTTGTGAACCACCGACACATGCGCATGGTATGTTCCAAAAGCAAACAAGTTTAGGAAAGATATGGACAAACTGGAGAGAGTCCAGAGGAGAGCAACAAAAATGACAAAAGGTTTAGAAAACCTGACCTATGAGGCAGAATCTTCAGAAAAGAAGACTGAGGGGGGACCTGATAACTGTCTTCAAATATGTTAAGGGCTGTTATAAAGAGGACTGTGATCAATTATTTTCCATGTCCACTGAAGGTAGGACAAGAAGTAAGGGCCTTAATCTGCAGCAAGGGAGATATTAGGAAAAACTTGCTAGTTAAACACTGGAATAGACATCCAAGGCAGGTTGTGGAATTCCCATCATTGCATGTTTTTAAGAACAGGTTGGCAAACATATGTCAGGGATGGTCAAGGTTTACTTGGTCCTCCCTCAGGACAAGTGACTGGACTTGATGACTTCTTGAGGTCCCTTCCAACCTTATATTTCTATTATTCTAAGCTTAAAGTGCTTAAAGTAAGCTTGTTGAGGTTCTGAATAGTACTGGTGGATGCTGGGAGATGTATGCTGTTGAACCGTACTCTACGGCAGTTGTTCTCAACCTTTTTTCATTTGCGGACCCCTGAAAATTTTCAAATGTAATTGCAGACCCCTTTGGAAATCTTAAACATAGTCTGCAGACCTCCAAGGGTCCATGGACCACAGATTGAAAACCACTGTGCTATGGAATGCAAGGGGGCTGAATAAGACCCAACCCAAAGATACAAAGTTCCTCCAAAACATTTGTTGTTTGTTTGTTTAAATTATTCTAAGTTTGAGCCTACCCCATGGAAGGGGAGTCCTGGATACCAAAACAAAAAACAAAAAAAACCCCAACTTTCACATATCAAACCTAACTTTTCACAATAACACCAAACCTTTTGTTTTTCGCAGCTCAGGCACAAAAATCAGATTCTCACTGGTTTCTCCGGCAATGGATTGTTATCTTTATAATGCTGCTGACAGTGATTTCAATTACTCAAGAGACTAGTGGAATGAGTATGGAATGAATGAAGATTCTGGGCCTGTTCCAAAGCCTGGGGAAAGATTCCAGTCAGCTTCAATGGATTTTGGATCAGACTGTATATCAGTAGGTAATGTCCCTCAGAAAATCTGTCTGCCCTGCTCATATGGTCAGTGTATGTGGCACACCTGATCCATCTCCAGTATGGACTCATTCTTTAATGATAGCAAGTTAGCAAGGAGAGGATCTTTCTCAATCAGAGTTCCAGTGTGTGTTTCAATGCCAAAAATGCAGAATGCAAAAGCTTAATCTGTGGCTATTGCCCTTTCTGTGCCTCAGAAAAAGATAAAATCTGCTCACAGATTTTTACTGATGGTGATGCCAAATATTTTAAGATTATGCACATTTATTTTTCCTTTAAAAAAAAAATCAGCTATATAAGTTTACATGCAAATTAGGTGTAGCCTGCAACCCCTGGGTGAGTTGACAATATGATTTGCTATGTCACAGCCCCAAAAAAGTGGGAGTCTTCACAAGGATGCTTGCTGACTCAGCTAGCAGTCTGCCAGGGCTCTGTGGGGCTGCATGCAGGAGGGCTGTGGCAGGACAGGGCAGGGAGCTCCTTACCACTTTTCCCCAGAGTCCTACCCATGCAGGTTCAGCCATGCCAATCACATTGTTTAAATGGAGTGCATCTGAAGAAGTGAGTTTTTTTACCCACAAAAGCTTATGCACAAATAAATCTGTTAGTCTTTAAAGTGCCACCGGACTCCTTGTTGTTTTTGTGGATACAGACTAACATGGCTACCCTCTGATACTTGACATACTGCTTAAATGTCCTCAGCAGTTTCATCTTATGAGCTATCTGGACTATCCAAAGTTTATTTGTGATACAATATACAGGAGAGTGCATACTGGGAGATTTATTCTCATAAACAAATAGCTGCAGGCTATTTCAGCCACCTCCTCTATATCCTCCTCTCCCCAGGTCATCTCCAACCATGTGTTATTCCCCTCACTTCTCTCCTTTTTTCTCCTCTACGGCTTGTTTGTGTGGGGTTTTTCTCCTTCATGCCACAGCAAAGGCAGTGAATATTGATAAGAGTACTTGATCTGATTCTAGCGAGACACATTTTCAGGTAATTTCTCATGCTCTGATTATCCAAGCTGCCCAGTCCATGCCCTGAATATCCAGTTTTTTCAGGGTATAAGAAATGTCTGCATACCCAAATACCAATAGGTACTTTGGTAGTGATTGCAGATGTCTGAGGGGTTGGGATATTTTAGAGTGGTCTCTTCACTTCTCCTCTCCAGAAGTTACTTATGATAATCTTTACTGTAAGGATGCATGAATTTAAAGGGTAACCAAGACTGCAGCAGAAAAACCAAAAGGTAAAATTCAGTAAAAGCATTATTACAAAATCTAGTCAAGCATTGTAAATAGAACTGCCATATTATTATTGAGAAAAGGTGTAGTGCCCATGCAAACTACATATTTGATTAGGATCTGAACTCTTTGCTGAACCATGAATCTGAAATAATTTAGGTGATACATATAAATTTAATTTCTTTGTTCAACACTCCACATCTGAAATGATGCACTGCAAATGTGCAGCTCTCTCCGAAGTCGGCAAAATGAGTCTCCTTATAACTTGCCTATACTGTGTGGAAATAATCTGAAATAATCTTAAAGGAAAAGGAATAAACCTATTTTAAAAACAGCTGAGTCCTTTAGATCATATACCCTAACCAATTTATGGAGATAAATGGAATTCAATATTAAAGAAATACTTTTTTCTCCTCTGGAAAATTTAAATGCAGAAAGAAGAGAAAAGAAGAGAAAAGAAGAGAAAAGAAAATCTGGTTTAGGAACACAGAAGCAACACCTAGCTATTGTTTCTAGTGCAGTAACTGCTGGAGGGACTACACCTCATTTTCCCCATTCGAAGATAAAGGAGGCAAGCCGATTGTGGAAATGACTCATTCGGTCTCTATAATGGAGTGATACCAGCTATTGGACATCTTTATTTCTCATTCATTAAATGAAGCCAGTGTCTACTGCTATGATAGCCATCAGCAAAGACAGACGAGGAAATAAAAGAGGAAAAAGAGCACGAAGGGGAATACAAATGAACATTATAGACCGCTGTTTGGGCCCCATTACTAAAAATGAATACAAAATACTTTAAAAAATATATTAACCAAGTATTGGCTTACGATGAAGTCAATATCATGATTTATTTAACTCAAGGGACAATAAATCTTGATATTGACTGAAAACATAAGTCAATATGTGTACTGTTGTGTGCATTCCATTACAAAAATGAAGTGGGGGGGGTTAAGTTTAATGGACACATTTACAAGAAAATAGGTTTTGCTAAAGGAGATTTTTTTTAAATTCACCTGCCAAGTTAATGCCGACTGCACAGATATTAGGTAGGGGGCATGGCGGCTTAGTGCCTAGTCTTTTACCTCGAGAGATCCACATTCAGCTCAGGTTTCTGATCACAAGTGACAATGAATCTGGTGGTCTCATTCTAGCTACATTTTTATGCATTACAACACCCCTGCACAACTAGCAGTCACTGAGTGCTAGAACAGCAAGGCTGCTATAGATCAGAATGCAAGTGAATTGGCAGTGTTGCTTGCCCATGCTTCAGTGGCAATTTCCCCATAATGCACCAGGATGTACATGGCCTTTGCATGAAAAAGAAAGAGGAAGAGCGAGGAACAAACCTCCATGAGCAGGAGCCACTTACAAATCGGTCTTCACATTAATGGGCTGGGAGTTTCAAAAGCACTCAGTGTTGGCCCAACTCTGCTCCCATGGAAGTCAATGGGAGTGTTATGATTGACGTCAACTGAGGCCAAGTCAGGCCAGCACTGAGGGTATTTCTACACTGCAGCTGGGAGTGCGCCTCCCACTCCCGGTCGACAGTCTCACTCTAGCTCTGCTCAAGTTAGCACGCTAAAAATAGGAGCACAGCAATGACACAGGCTAACCACGCCAGTCCAAGCCCTCCTGACCCCCTGAGTCCAAGCTCATGCAGCTAGCCTGCACTGCTACCCGTACAAAAACATCCACCCTGCTAGTTTTAGTGTCTGCCTACTCAGGCTGGGAGGCATGCTCCTGAATGCAGTGTAGGCATACTCTGTGTTTGAAAATCCCATCTGTCGTGCACTGTGGTGACACCGCCCTCTCCAAAGGGGATGGTGAGAGCAATACTGAACAAAAGAACATAAGAATGGCCATACTAGGTCAGACCAATGGTCCATCTAGCCCAGTATCCTGTCTTCTGACAGTGGTCAATGCCAAGTGCCCCAGAGGGAATAAACAGAATAGGTGATTATCACATGATCCATCCCCTGTGGCCCATTCCCAGCTTCTGGCAAACAGAGGCTAGGGTCACCAACCCTGCCCATCCTGGCTAACAGCCATTGATGGGCCTATCCTCCAAGAATTTATCTAGTTCTTTTTTGAATCCTGTTATAGACTTGGCCTTCACAACATCTTCTGGCAAAGAGTTCCACAGGTTGACTGTGCTGTGTGAAGAAATACTTCCTTTTGTTTGTTTTAAACCTGCTGCCTATTAATTTCATTTGGTGACCCCTAGTTCTTGTGTTAGGAGAAGGAGTCAATAACACTTCCTTATTTACTTTCTCCACACCAGTCATGAATTTATAGACCTCTAGCATATCCCCCCTTAGTCATCTCTTTTCCAAGCTGAAAAGTCTCAATCTTATTAATCTCTCCTCCTATGGAAGCTGTTCCATACCCCTAATCAGTTTGGTTTCCCTTTTCTGAACCTTTTCCAATTCCAATATATCTTTTTTGAGATGGGACGACCATATCTGCATGCAGTTTTCAAGATGTTGGCGTGCCATGGATTTATATAGAGGCAATATGATATTTTCTGTCTTATTATCTACCCCTTTCTTAATGATTCCCAACATGACAGAAGACCAGACAGCAGACCTCCCTCCTCCAGACTAGCTAGCTACATTAACCAGTCACAGATGACTGTATATTGCACCCTCTTCACGAGTGCTGCTGTGGCAGTGCCCCCCTCTTTACTGGGAGGCACCATGCAGCATACCTGCATTCTCTGGGCATTTATATTGCACTCCTGAGGCCTTCTGGTGCACCTTCCCAGGCAAGGCTGGAGTTGTATACCACAATCCATCCCAATATGTCTGGCTCCAGCCAGCACTATTAGTATTCAGCTTCCTTAAGCACAACATTCACTCACAAGTCAAAAGCAAGAAAAAAGACTCAGCAAACATTGGGACTGCAAGGCAGGAACACTTTTGAAATCAAAGGAAAACTGCTACATTGCTTTAAAAGCCCTCTTCTTGTAAAAGCAGCCTGTTTAACTGAAAAAACTTGTACTATTATCGGTGAAATGCTTCACCTGTCAAATTAAGTTTTCCAGGAGCCAGAGGGAAAGTGTGTGACATCATAGGTGATTATACAGCTCCACTAATTAACCTATGAAGTCAAACAAGGTGAACAGCTAAACTTAACAACCGGGCACATGACTGTTCTTAGCCAGCTAGCAACCAGGAAAAGTTTTTCTCTATTGGCCTGATTTTCAGAGGTGCTAAGCACCCACCACTACTACTTGACACAGCTGGAATTGTAGGTGCTCAGCACCTCTGAAAAATCAGACCGAACACATCCACTGACCAAAAAAAAATCCATGAATTGTATGTACACAATTGTGTATTAGCTCAGCTCATACACAAGCCAGAGCAAATCCCCTGTACTGTATACACCATCTGCAAGTGGCAGTACGTTGGGATTCAATAAACTGAAGGCCTAACTAGGCATATGCACAATAAGACACATATTTACTATTTCCTCATGTAGGGTGGGTGGAAGTTCTGCTAAGTATATCGCATGCCATTTCTAATTCATTCTCTTACGATAATGAGAAGCAGGGAGTTTTCCTCTCACAAAGTAGCTGATGTCAAACAGTCCTTTGACAAGGTGTTACTCCTGACAGAGCGGGCAGAATAATGACAGGGGTTTTAACAAATGCCATGCCAAAGTCCTAACACCGAATATTTAGAGTACCCATTAAGTCAAGCTGGGTGAAATCCTGGCTCCAATGAAGGTTTGCCATTGACTTCCATGGCACGAGGATTTCACCTGCTCTCTCTAGTAATTCAATGTACACCCCTTCAACCACAGTTTTCATCTACATTACCATGTGAAAAATACAATAGTGAGCAATGTCAATATACTTATTTCTAACGGCTCAGCAATATGCGTGGGTTAGCGTGTCTCAGATGGAAGGCAAGAAGTACACTGCTACGTGTCACTTGGCAATACAAAACATGAAAGATACAAGGACAGTGACCATCCAGGGAGGAAAATGAAAATGCCTATATTCAAGAAGAACTTATTTATCTAGGTAGGTTCAGATATGGTACTTTGAGGCTGTGGGGGATTATAAAATTGTCACTTCCAAAGTTGTCACAGTTTAACAAGCAAAGAAAGAGTGGTAGAGGCAGTGGTACTGCCATTTGTTCTTAGTACCTTCCTATGTGTATCTCTCTCCTAGCCTAGTTAACACATTGGTTGCGTTTTCTTAAACAAAGATAACTAGTGACTTATTTAAAATTGAATGTCTATGTTCAGGAAGGCTGGAGACTGAAGGAGGTGGCTAGGATGAGCCAGAGGATAACATGACAGACACACTGATAACGTGCAACTGCTCCATGTACAGATATGTCAATGCTCTGTGATCCTGAACTATTACTGAGATCCTGAACCTCTCCTGAATATAGAGAGACAATTTTTCAAACTGTGATGTCAGTGCCCATCACAAACACTACCTAGAGCCTTGGGTGAAACCCATGGGAATACTGATTTATTATAGAAACAGATTTGACTCCAGAAGGGTCAGATTCATGTCTCAGTTACACCACTGAAGTGAATGGAGTTAGTCCACGTTTATAGATGTGTTACTGTGATCAACGTCTGGCCTCCGGTCTCCAGAGATGAAAAGCCATATGTATTAACTGGTGCTGATGCTCGAAAACAAATCCTTTGCCCTTTCACGCTGAGAGTCAAGAGTTTGATGTATTGTATGCAAGGTGACTTTCAGGTGAAAAATGCTTAGCACAGCTCCTGTGACCATGGGCAGCAGGAAGCTGGCCCTAGCAGCACTGTTGTCTATGAATCTTACAGGACCAGGGTTGATACTCTACTGCAGCAGCGTGTGTGCATGTCACATGAGCAGCAAGTCTATGGACAGGAAACTCTGATAATTGGATAAGGGCCCCCCACAGTGCCTGGTCACAGCTGACAAACAGCACAGGATGAGAAGATTGGGATCATTGCTTGTCTACAAGCCAGCAAAAGGAAGGAAAATGTGATGCGCTGAATGAAAAAAAAGTGACTTCCATCTTCGAACAGATTCCACTGGTTTAGCCAGCAGTGGGGCTGCTCTTTGAGTCGTCTCCCATGGTGCAGCTGCTTACTACAGACCATGAGGGTCCTGCCTGGTACCACCATTCTAAACTACAGAGGTGTACATCTTACAGAAACAGGGCCAAGTTCTGTTCAGTGCCCATACGACCTCAGAGGCCTCTGTGGGGTCCTGCAGCTGAAACTGACCACAGATTCACTTACAGGTAAGATCCACACTGAATATACACCACTGGATAGCTCCAGCAACCCTCTCACCTGGCGACATGCTTGATTGCCCTGAGGGCTGGCTCTACCCTGGGGCCTCTTGTGTTTACTCAGCCCATCAGGGAAGTGCATGGAGCCTGATGCCCCAGAGAAGGGGTCCCCCTCTCTGTTCAGAGCTGATGTTCAGAACTGCAAAGATGAAGCCATTAAGCGTATGTTTAGTTGGTCCTACAAAACCCAGGAACGATGCTGCATGATATTCTTGAGCTCCATCTACTGGCACCTTATCTCTGAATTATTTACATATATAGCAATATAGCGCGCTCCTGTAACACACTTCAGTTCTGGTCTGAGTTTGTAAGGAGACCTCAGTATATCTCCCTGTCAGAAAGTTTTCCTAATATTAATTTTTTCATTCTTTATTTTTGCTCATTGGTCCTATTTATGCTCCATAGAACACTAAAAACCCCTCTTCCTCCCAGCAGTTAAAATATTCAAATAGCACAGCCACACCAGAGCCACACAGAGCTATTCCCTCCCTGCTCTGTGATGCCTCTGAATGAGCTGAACCAACCCCCTTACATCTGCTCTCCCCCTGAATTTGGGGAAAGCTTGGATCTGAACTTTACTGCTCAGGCCTGTAACTGAAACATATTACAGTTTGTTTTTCTCCTCTTTCTCTGTCTTTCTGCAGATTCCTCCAGAGATAGAAGAGGAAGTGCTTTGCCTCCAAGAAAGAATGAAAATTACAACCCTATCTACATAGCAAAGGATACTTCCCCTTGGGTGAAGAACAAGAAGGCTGAAAGACGTGTAAGTGAACACAAAAATTATCAGCAACTTTGCATGTGGTTATGTCTCTGGTGACAGACAGATGCCTCTTTTTAAAAAATGTAGGTATTCAGGTGGTATCGTGGGTAGAAAAAAAATAAAGTATTCATAGTGCTGGAATAGATCAGACTAAAGTAAGGCCTGGGAAATGTCAGAGTGTATAGGCATTGCTGAAGGAATATGCCCTTTAGATCAAGTAGGGATGAGAGGCTTGAATAATTGTTCAAATGAACAAAATGAAACACTATTCTTTAATATAGATGTTATACTGGTGACATTTTTGATAAGGTGTGTATATACATACCAGCGGCATGATGAAGGAAAATGCACCATGCACTGAAATAGCAGAATAATTGTTCCAACAAAATTCCCATAAAAGTAGTCAAAGCCTTTCCACCCCTAAGTTACTTATGCCAATTGTTTAGTCTTCCATAAGGAATACATACATTTTTTGCATTCAAACATTTAATCAAACTGCCATTAAAAAGTCAATGAATTTTAAAACAAAGCACTACTGTATATCCTTGCTATCATCCAAAATTCAATTATAATCCTCAAGACTCCCGGGAAAAGTTACAAGTGAAAAACATTGAGGGTTCAAAAATTGATAAATGGTCATCTTCAGCTTCTGTAGTTCAGTTCTAATTGCTTTCCAAGGATAGCAGGTACAAATACATTGGACTCAGGATTTTCCTTCTGTTTGCAATACCTGCTTTGCCTTCATGCCAATTGCAGTTAATCTTTGGTTTAAATTGTTTTGCCTAAAAAGGACAGCAAAAGATTTTTTCTAACTAGATGATGCCATAATGTCAGGCGCCTCATGAACAACTGCAATCAGGGTATAAATGCAACAGCATGGTGACACATTTATTCCCTGTACTAGTCACCATTAATAGCATAAAAGCTCCATTAAAAAAACCACTATTTTTTTCTTTTCTTTTTTTGGCTCAGATACCTTTCAAGACTTTTACTCAGAGCTAATATGGGACTCGTCACTTGATGATTAATTTGCATGTCGATAGGCAGTCAGTGTAGCAGCTTTCAGATTAAGGACATTCCGCTGCACACTAAAAGGCACAAAGAACAAAAAGTGAATTTCAATCTTGCCCTTCTTTTCCAGTCAGTGCATTCCCAGCCCATGTCTATTGATGAGCAGTTGGAACAATACCAAAATGCAGTGTAAGATCAATCCTGCTGTTTACTTCGCTGAGCTGAAGGAACAAAGGACAGAAGAAAGGACTTAAACCCAGCTATAGTAAAAGAGTGGGGATGAAGGATGAAAAATGTGCCTGATGGGCAGTTGCACAGAGTAAACTCATTTAGAAAATAGGCAGCTCCAGCTGAGATAAAACCAATGATGATTTGTATTTTGTACTGTATCTTCAGGGGATAAAAGCACTTCTATCAGATACCATTGGAGGCAAACTTGAAACACTGCAGTAAAATGCTATGTTCCCTACTAGGGAGAGAATAAAAATTCCCATAATTGCAAAGGAGTGTTAAATATCTGATTGTGCATGCTTTTTTCCTCCCATGGTGAGAACTCAACCTAGTCCTCTTTTTTTAACTTCACAGGACCTAAAAGAACATTCAGCTGGATGCTTTTGTATCAAATGCAGTGTGACGCAGTGTTTTCCTTTAATAAATAGTGTTAATTGTAATTTGGGGGATTATTAGCCTTTAAGCCTTTTTTTAAAGCTATTTCAAATTAGGAGGATGCAACTTAGTTGCCTGAACAGAGAGGCGGAGGTGAGGAATGCAAGAGTAAAAGTTCTTGTTCAAATGCAAATATCTTAACAAACTGTAACTAATGGGAAGGAGAAAATAAAACAGTCCCTTCCATCACTAAACAAAATGATCTTAAATCAAAAATCTATTTACTTTTACTGAATAGCAAGCACACCCACTACTATGAACCATCCATCTACCATCCCAGACAAGGGCAGCACAAGACAAAGTAATATAAAGGGTAAAGATGAATAGCAGGAAAATTGATGGTAGCCCTGTTGAGATTCAAGTACAGAGGAATTTGGTTGTTTACTGATCACCATTTATGGGGATTGTTCAACTATTTGGTTCAAAAATGACTTTCCAGAGGCCATTCCTCATTGGTGTTTGCCCTCTGTTTATACTGCTTAATGGACATTCTTGTTGTAAGAATCAGATTTAAATAATTTGATTTTCTTTGGTGTTTTCAAAGAATCTTTTACCTGCAGATAAATAAGGTTCTAGTTTGAGGGAGTGTCACTTAAAAACAACTATGAGTTGCCCTGCATTGACATTTAAAATGCTGAGCAGAATGTGGCTTGTCCTTGCAAGATGGAGAATTTGTTCCTAAGTGTGTGTCCAATTCAAGAAGTTCACCATTTCAGAGGTCCAGATGCAGTGATGAATCAGAAACAATAAGAAGAAATAAGGAGTTGTACAAATCAAGCCTTTTCAAAGGTTTCCCTCAGACATCCAAATGTGGCCATACCAGCAAGGCAGGTTTTATAATCATACCTTTCCTTACTCAAAAGGCAAATGTTAGGTGCAAACATCCCCACTGCTCACTCAGTGTTAAAAAGATTTTTGTGGGTTGATAAAGAATCAAAGCATTTCTCCGTTTTGTACCTGTTTACTTAAAGGAACATGTCACATTTACCCCATGATACAATAGCTAAGAAACTCAGAGTCTGATTCTACCACCCTCGAGCCCAACCGGTCTCAGTGAGACTCCTCAAGTGCTAAGGATTACTTGCATGAGCAGAGACTGCAGTGTTGGGCCTAAAAGATGAGGCTCACAGTCCTTTGTTACAAGCCTCGGAGCCTATGTATATTTTTTTAAGCTCTCTCTTTAAAAATGTTCTCTACTGGGCTGCAAATTTAAACCTTTTTTAAATGTTATTTCTCATCTTTTATTAAAGAGCTACATCTACATTTGCTTCCAGGTTCTTGCTCTTGTCCCGCAATGTGGCAATTTCACTTGTCACGGATACCATTTACACCAGCCAAAGGTCGAGACGGGGGCTTCACACGAATAATTCCCACAACAGGGAACCCTCTGCTGTACCTTGGGGACAGCTTTAAGTTACCATTGCAATTTAAAGGCTAGGATCTGGTCCCTAGCTTCTCCCCCTCTCGTTGTAGGATAATAAAATAATCATTCATAAATACACAGTGGGACAAGTTGCAAAAGGCCCCCTCCAAATTCTAGTGAAACCATTGCAAGCATACCTATCTGTACCCAACCCCCTCCCCCCGCCCCCCGCTTTTGAGCTTAAAAATGAATATTTGGCACACTGGTTTATTTTAGCTGAGTTCCTCCAAGATTGAGACTTTACCTTGCTTAAGAGCAAGGTTTTAAGGCCAGTTTATAACCCCTAAAAATAATAGATTATGACAGAGATTCACAGCTGAAATAACCTTTCTTACAGTGGTAAAAGTACCACACCAGCAGTATAAAATAAGGCAGCATTATTCAAAATAATTCAACAGCCATAAATAAAGGAAGTTTAAAGTGCTTATAAATTGCAGAGTCTTATTCGCTTGTGTATACAATTACATTTGCAACAGATAAAAGTTCAAAATCTCTGGAATCTTAAGTCCCTGGTGTCATTTTTTTGGATGCAAACTATAATACTGGTATCTGTAATATGCATTCCCCTCAAGATTATAATTTATAGAGTCTAGGGGAAGAGGGAAAGAGTATGTCTCTCCTCTAGCTTATTTTCAGTCTTTTGCCCCAAAATGAAACACATATCAGTTATCTTGGATTTTCACGTAACTGCGATTCAAAGTACAGCAGTGTGGCTTTCCCATTTTAATTAAACTGAGTCAGCATTTGAGGCCCAGTCCTGCAAGACAATGAATGTCCTCCACTTCTCTTAATTTATTAGGATTGAGGGTGTTCAGGATTTCACAGAAGGCAACCCAAATGGTAGTACTGGAATCTTGCATGGCATCTCTGGAAAGTGATCAGTTACTGTGTTTAAAGAGGGCACAGTAAATATGTTAGGCAAAATTTTTTACAGTAAGTAGTAATTTTGCATGCATTAGGTTTTTAACTGGGTTCCCAACAATAATTGAGGCACTCTTAATTACTACTCATTTTTGAAAATCTTGATACATACACACACATCTCTCTTTACATACACACACCCACACATAAACTAAACACATATGCTATATATGACCTAGATGGAGTAGAATAAAGGAGTAGCAAGCCCTAACTAGCGAGCTACAAACACTCACCTCCTTAGAGTTTTAGAAATATTGCAATATTGAAGATGTAACTTAAAAGAAACTTGCTTGTGGGATGTTAGTTAATGTAACTTACCCAACATTTTATTGACCTTGCCAAATAAGAATCGTAAGGACATAGGTCCTTAAACAAGTTCTCCAAGCATAATCAGACTTTCCTGCGGAGGCACTGATGTCTTCTTGGTATTACCCCCACCCCTTAAGTGTAAATGTACAGTTTCTAAAAGGTGCAGCGTTGACAACATGGAAAAGGTAGGTCTTTCTCTCTGGTTCTGAGAAGCTATGGAGTGTTGGTATACTCATTTTACAGATGGAAACAGAGGTATTAAATGATTAGCCCAAGGTCACAGAGGAAGAGCAAGGATTTTAATCCAAATGTTCTGAGTCTCAGTCCAGTTCTTTAAGCATCTCCTGTGTTTATCTACAGAACAATTACAACATGAGAGGCAGCACTATAAAAGCACTACAATGCCCCACCAATGCAGCTCCACCCTGACCTGGTAGGACCATGTCAAGGATTGAGAGGATTAATTAGATGTCTGTGCCTATCCAGTCCTTGGCCTCTCTTTTAGGATTGCCAACAAATATGAAGATTAATGTCAAATGCAGTAATTTTTTAGTAATGCCAACACTTATTCACTAGGAAATGGACAGAAACCAGGAAAATCATATCTAGGGAGACAGCCAACAAGCCGTGAAGTGGTGGCAACTTTTAGTCATTTGTCACTCCTATTTCTCTATGGACATCATGAAATCACCTTTTCCCTACTTTGCTGTATCCCAGATCATCTATTAATATGGTCCTGCCTCTACATGTGAAAGGCCTGATCCAAAGCCCATTAAAGGCAAATAGTCCTTTCCACTGATTTCAACTAGGACTGCCCTGCCAGTGTTATCTAGTGCATGATCCAAAGCCCATCGGAGTATGAACTACATGTTTTATACAGCTGTGGCAAGCCTTGCCAAAGATCAGCCTCTACCCACTGCAGTGCATTTGGAGGCATTTTGCCTTACAGAGTCATATGATCGGGGCAGTGCACTCCTACCCTAGCTTCTTGTCATGGTGCCAGCTCTTAGAGTCATAGCAGTAGTTCTAAGCAGTCAGTCTAAACAGTGATGTTTTTTAAAAGCACTCCATGGGGTGAGGGGGACTAAAAATAGTTTTGAACACAAATTTCTCTAATTTGTATCTAAAAAAAGAAAGTGGTTTAGCTACTTGAGTCTTGACAAGAAACCGATTCCACAGAATGTGCCAGATAATTACTGAGGATTCTAAATGAGGCTTCTTGACATGACAGATAGCAGGCAGAACATGAGCTAAGAGGCTAGGAATGGGAACACAGAGTAACAAGAGGTCAGAGTGTAAGGCCGGACCTCTGCTTTTAAGGGTTTACTGAGGAAGTAAAAAAAACAACAACCATAAACCTGAAAGTCATTGCAGACTTTTATCAGGAGCATGGGTCAAGGATGCGAATGACAAGCTGGAAAAGGCTGGACTACATCAGAATTTGAGCTGCTGACATCTGTATGACTTGAAGTCAATGGCATCCTCCAGGAGATCCCAGGCTAATGAGTTACAGTAACAGATCTCTGAATTGCATTGCCCAACATTTCTATGTCTTTGCTTGTGTACAGTGGCCTTTCCCAGGGCTGAATTAAGGCAATCTGATCCCCCCTGCATCCCACCCCACCTGTTCCTGCTTCTTGGACTAGCAGCAGGTTTCACAGTTAAGATGAATGGGGCAGTTCACACCTCTTGGAGCTACTGTTTCAGGCTCTCTGCAGACTCAGGTGCATTTATACTTAGGTCATGTTTTCTAGCTTTTTTTTTTGCAACCATGAGGGTTGAAAGATTTTTTTTTTTTTACTTTAATAGAAGCTGAGATTCTGATTCTCATCATGAGAGTCCCAAAGCTGGGACCCTAGGGACAGGCCTATAGTGTGTATGCCTTAATCTGGGCCTGGCCATTCCCTGACAATACTGAAAAGAAAGCAGAAAGAGTTCCTTAATATCGGATTAAATAAATTGAGGTATAATGAAAGATTGAATAATGCAGAGAATTATAATGAGATATGGAGCCTTTCACCTCTGGATGGCCAGTTCTAACATAGTCACTTCTGGCCACTGCACACCTGATATCACTGTAGGACTGATGTTCAATGGCAAACATGAACCATGCTGGTAGCTGGCATAGCCCCTTCTTGTGCAATATCATCATCACAAAAAATCCAACAGCAAGATTAGCTTTAACTAGCACCCTCTCTGGCATTCTAAGTACAGAGGGCAAGGACTGAATGGACAGGAAGAATGAATTACTCCTCATGGTACAGAAGTCTCTACTGGATTAAGGCATGTTGGACCCAGTCTTGTAGTCCTTATCCAGGCAAAATTCCCATTGGCTACAAAGAACTGTTTGCCTGAATCAGAATAGTCGCATCAGCCCCATTGTCAGGGCAGCCCGGGGAAGTTTGCACTGGCACTGCTGCATACGTTAACAGAGGTGGAATCAGTCACAGGGCAGGGAGTAGGCTGGAGGTTCTGCCTCTGTGCTGATCCTCTGGATATTCATGCATAATCCTGCGGACAAGCAGTGCAGTGGCTCCAGCAATTACCACAGCCCAGAGTTCCCTATTGGCTAGCCTCATTACCCAAGTTCAGCAGTGGGAAGGGGATTTGGGCCACAGTAAATACACACCCACACACAACAAAGACAGAGAATCTTTTGGAATTCACATTTTGACAAATATAACTTGGAAACAACCTGTGGGCTGTGATGAATAAACACATGCCACACCAGCCTTCAGCTTTTCAATGAGAACAACCAGGTCCAAGGGGATACAAATAGCAAGGAAGGATAAAAAGAATAGAAAAGTGAAAAAATGGATGTCTGAGATCTTCCCCTTTTGTACTTGAGGTCACTAGCTTAATTTTCTCCTACATTTGAGTTGTTTTTAATTTCCAGGAAGACTTCTCAGATATCTTGAAACTTTGCCAAATTATCATTAAGCCAATATTTTATCTCCTCATAAAATGCTACAGCTCCTCCCCCATGCGGAACATACTGTAGAGATAAATCCCGAGTACAGGGGAGGGCATGAATTTGTTTTAACTATTTCATCCTTCCCACAAAATAAGAGAAAGCTTTAGGAAGAAGTATTCCTAAGTGCCATGCACTCAAATACAACTATTAATTTCACCCTGGTTTTGTTCCTGAAAACACTCACTTTATGCAGTTAATCCCTGACAACTTCCACAGAAAAAAGAAAATGAAATTTCACCAAGAAAAAGCTATTAAGTGTTCATGTGGGTGGTACTCACAGACATGGGACGGTTCTACACAAAGGATATACATGACCAGGTTTCATGTGATCATGTGATCCTTTATGTCCAGAAGTCCTATGGCAAAGGAAGCAGGAAAAATGATAGCGTACAGTCCATAGTGGTATAACTGCCTCTTTGCTGCTCATAATAATAAGTTTGATGAGGGACACTCAGAGTTAACAAATAGGAGCTTGGCCCAAAATTGACGCCCTGGGCTATTAATGTTCATGTGTCGCAGTACTGCCCTTTGTTAAAATTGTGCCGTTTCAGAGTAGGGTTTTTCTTTTTATAACCATTACTTCAAAAATAAACCCAAATTTGACCCACTGTAATTATTGCACCACTTAGTACATGAGGCTGTTGGGTAAGATTCCTTGTCATCACAAAAGAGCTTTGCACGCAACACAATTGCAGGTAAATGATGTATAGGAAACCAAGAGAGCTCATCTAGCCCATCATTAACCTCATTTTGAGACAGCCCCAGAGGCAAAACTTTAGCCACCAGCACAGCCAGCTGTCAATTTTGTCAAACCAGTAACATATTAGTTAGCAGGGGAGCAATCTAAGAAACCAGTCATAGATCCAAATGCCTAAAAGATATTCTAGAATGTGGTAATTATGTCCTGCAGCTGCCAGGAATGTCCTCAGAGAGTTCACACATATTGGCTGTACCAGTGAATCAGGACAGAATGATACTGTAGCAGCAACAGGAGTGTTAACAATAGACAAAACTCCATTCTAACTTGCTGAGACAGTTTTCGAATTATGAGCAACAACTGGCATCGCAATTACCATACTATTTTAAAGTAGACCCTGCCCCTTACTTTGTAAAATGTGGGCCAGGGTTAATTGTAGCCCACTGGGATAATTCTTTATTTTAAGTATAGATATAAATTAGTGGCTAGTGATATTGGGTGCCCAACCTGAGACATGTTAATATAGCAAATTTTCAGAAGCAGAGCGCACAGCACTTTCTGTGAATCAGGCCCCTTTAAAGCATCTCAGGCCTGGTCTACACGGGTGCCGGGGGGGAGGGGGGGGAGAAATTGATCTAAGTTACACAACTTCAGCTACGTGAATAATGTAGCTGAAGTCAATGTACTTAGACCTACTCACCGCGGTGTCTTCACTACAGTGAGTCGACTGCTGCCACTCCCCCGTTGACTCTGCCTGCGCCTCTCGCGGCGGAGGAGTACAGGAGTCGACAGGAGAGTGCACGGGGGTCGATTTATCGCGTCTACTAGACGCGATAAATTGATCCCCGCTGGATCGATCGCTGCCCGCCGATCCGGTGGGTAGTGTAGACATACCCTCAAGTTGGGCTCCCAAAGACACCAGTCACTTCTGAACTTTTAAAACATTTTTTACAGGCATCTGTGGCAAGCCATGTCTAAAGTGCACAAAAGGATCAATACAACCAAATGACCAACAGATTTGAAATTATTATCAATCATGTCCTTGATAAGTAATGCCTTAATGTGAAAGGAACATCCCAGGTTCAGTCATCTTCCCTAAAAGGGGATGTTTAAAAATGAGTAGTAACCGGCAAACACAAACTGGGAAGTGCCTACTGGAGGAGAGAGTCGCACCTTATCACTAACTGAAGAGTTGAAAATGCCTGGTAATAATGGCACCAGAGGTAACCATTGCCTTAAACAACTCATAAGGGCAGGCATTAGAACAACAGATGGTGGGACTCAGGGGAACACAACACTATAGAAAGAGCTGGTCAAAAATGTTTCAACAGAACAGTTTTCCAACAGAAAATGAAGTTTTGTTGAAACTGAAATTTTTCCAGAGAACGTGTCAATTTTACAAAAAAAATAATGGCAAAATGTTGAAATGCTTCAACTTTCTTGTTCCATTTCAAGAATGTTGAAATATTTTGTTTAAATAAGGTCACGTTTCCGTATCAGTTTGATATGAGCATTTAAGCCAAATTGTTTCTGTTAGGAGGAGAAATTGGAGTCAGGTGAACACCGCAGGAATCCAACAACCAGAGACAGTGTCTTTGCTCACAGTTCCAAGCCCCTTTTCAGTCAGCACTTATCCCAAAAGCATTCTCTCTAGGATTTCTCAGGGCCACTTTCCCAGTGCTTGTCCTCACTTTGTCTAGTACTACCTTTCTGCCTTCTCTCAGATCCATGAACCTTCACAAAACAGTAGCCAGCAACACCTCTCCAGCCACCCAACATGTGCTTTTGTTTTGAGCAGTGCCATGTGCCTATGTTTGGGGTGGTGGCTGCTATTATTTCAGTTATCTAGTTCCATAACGGAGCTTAACTGTTACTTACTTAACTATCTTAAATGAAGAGTAGCGGTTATATCCCTCTCCCCATTTCAAAGAGGTTTCAACCCAACCCATAACAATATATAATACAGGTGTTATTTTGTATTCTAATATTTCAACATTATCAAAATATGATGCAACATTATTGAAACAAAATATTTCAGTGTTTCTGAATCAACATTTTTCTGAATTTTTGTTCCATAGTTAATTTTGATTCAGAACAAACACATTTTAAAATGTCATAATTTCCTATGGAACAGAAATTCTGTTTTCTGACCAGCTCTAACCACAGGTATTCCTCGCCAGAAACCAAACAATATATAACCAGCGGATTCAATCAGGAGTCATCACACTCTTGTAATCATAATGGCCAGAGAAACCAGGAGAGAGCCAACCTGCAAAACATGTCATAGACTTGCCACAAGGTTGCTTTGAAGGAATTAATAACAGGGCAAAGTTCCCAATTTTACAGAGCTCTCAAATTCATCCAAAAAGTTTCAGAAACCAGAGGAATCACAAAACTGGAAGCTCTTGAACTACTAAGCTAAGCTTCAGAGAAGATTTTAAGCAGAATTGCTCCTGTAGGGACAAGAGACAACAATTTTGCCTGAACAATTTTGAAACTCAGCAGCATTGAATCTAGGAGCTTTGTGGAAGGGGAGTTACAGTCAGTGCACCTGAGAGTCTAAAATGATCTACAAGTAATGTGGAATTTGGCTACCCAGCGTTTGGAAAAGCAGGACTGTATTGTAGTTGGACCATAAATGTGACTAAACATCAACCTAAAATTGTCAATGTTTTTTTTTATCTCAACATATACCAGTGGTCTAAGCTCTAGGGGCAGGAACAATTAGTTTTAAGAACATATACACAAAATAATTCTAACTGACCCAACGTCAATATTAAAACACCCCTTGACCCCTGAGACTAAGGCACTGCTCATTCCTCCCTACCCCTTAGGAAAATACAGGTACATAGATAGGATTTGTAGTGGGTTTGAAGGTTCCATTGGACCCAAGGGATAACAGGAGTATTCTAAGTGCTAGGCTTGAGGAAATGCCTTACCTGCAGCAGACCAACACATCTAGGGCCTATCAAAGAGATCATCCCAGATGAGCCCAACTGCTGGGCTAAAACCCAAGGCAACAGTTGATCTCTAAATAGCACAGGATCCAAATTCCATCTGCACATGTAGAGAGCAGAGTGTTGGAGTCAAGAGCCACCATGGTATCAAGGATCTGGAGTCAGATCCTTATACAGTTTGAGCTCTTTCCTCCTGCAGTTACTTATTTTACATTTTATGGCTTGAATTAAAGGGAAAGTAACAAGGGAGGATGGCATGATGGGAAGGGGAAGAAGGAGAGGGTCTGACGAACAGAGGAAGATCTTCCCCTTCCCATCTCCTCCCCAGTCACTTACTCGCTCTCCTCTAACTCTCTCACACCCATCCTCTCTTTCAGCACAGATGTAATTGCCAACATATCTACAGAGCATAGGAATAACAACCTTTAATTGCAATTAAATACTGAAATTGCAGTACAGCTGCGTGGTCAAAAATAGATATTCCATTTGCTGCGCCATTCATAATGGCAACAGATATTACCTGTGTCTTAACAACTTGTTCACTAACATCTTCTGTTTTGTCAGGTAATGAGATTAGCTCTTGCTCTTTATTAGTAACTTCCTCTGGCAGAAAATTATCAAAGGTAGATACAGATGGGATTGTTTTGCTCTATCCACCTCATATCTCTTAACTTTGAATTTACAGTCAAGCTGAGTTTCTGTAGTGTAGTGATGGTGACAATCAGTTTACACCCAAAAGCTCTCTAGATCCAAACAGGGCAGAAACACTTTCTTAGTGTTACTCAGGGATACATTGCGATTAACATTTTCAAGAACACCTAAGTGATATCGGAGCATAAGTCCTATTTTCAAAAGCGACTGAGGCATCATTTTTGAAAATAGGACATAGTCACTGAGGCACTTTTGAACATTTTAGCCACTGTCTTTCACTCTATCTTACAAAACTGCTCTCTAGCTTTCTTTTCACTGGAGTCAGAGTTCCATGTATTCTGCAGCTGGAGAATCAGGCTGTAAGCTCAAACGTCTTATTTTTAAAAAAGCAAAATATGTTTCCAGCATTCTGGTTGTGAAAAATACCTCGAAAGCATGGACTGTAAACGAATGAATGCAGTGTTGACTATCTGAGTCTAGAAACAGCCCAAAGAAAGTGCTGGGATGTGTGCACTTTGTCCCTATTCAGCACAATAGTGTTGACTCTGAAACCTAAAGATGGCAATATAAATCTCAACACTAATTATTTCACTGCTGATTATTTTAGCAGAAATATTCAGCTAATGTGCATATCCCAGAAACCTCAAACTTCCTCTCATGCCTCCTCAGTTACTAAAAGCCCAACTACCCCCTACCCACATTCTGAACCCTTCAAATTCTCCCCCAACAGCTGCCAAAAATAAAGCTGTGTGTTGTGCAAACAAAGATTTGCAGTATATGGACACTGAAAATATGGAACAGCTTAAAATAAACTGAATTTAATATTAAATGAGCAACACAGGGACACACTGCATTTTTCCTGTTCCTAATTAAACCTATTCTCACTCTTCCCCATTAAACTAAAGCTGCGTAGAATCTTCAATCTGCTCCACCTGAGTGGAGCAAAAATCCACCTTGCCACTGAAGTGCAGCTGGCAGTGAGTACTGGGGATCTGATTATATTTCACACTGCTCAATGTTATTTGTTCTTTCTTGTTTTCCAGCTGAGACTGAAAGTACGCCAGCAGCGCTCTCCTTCATGATGACTTTGGACCGAGTTTTTTGTTTAGCTTTTTCATAAGTGTGTTAAACTTTATCTTAGTGATGGGCAGTATTGCTGATCCTTTGCAGTAGCTGTCACTATAGACAATATCAATCAGCTGTCAGATCAGAGGTTCTGCTGCAGCAGCAGAGCTGTGCAACCACTGTAGTAGTGAAAGGCTGATGTCACCCAAATTGACTGTAGCAGTCCAGTGTGACAGTATAGTGTCTATGACAGTGCGCAGTTTGAATCTCTCTCTCCACAGCAGGCTGCAGCAATTCAGAGAAATAAGCAGGTGCTGAATTCTGCACAAAGGGAAAGTGCTTAGAAATGAATAGGTGCATTATACAGAAAACATAAAGCATCATATTTCCATACTGTCTTCACCACAGTTTCTGTGACCCAAATATAGTGAAAGAGCAAGCGAATGAAACACAGTGCGGCATACTCAATTCCATCCAACTGATTTAGCTTTAGAGTCATACATTTTAAGACCAGAAGGGATCATTAGATCATCTTGTCTGACCTGCAATATAACATAGGCATAGAACTCTATCATATCTTCTAGAAAGGCAGCCAGTTGGAAGACACTGAGAGATGGAGATTCCACAACTTCCCTTGGTTCTTTGCTCCAATGGTTACTCATCCTTACGGTTAAAAACTGGTATCTTATTTCTACTTTGAATTTGTCTGGCTTTAACTTCCAGCCATTGGTTCTTGGTATCGCTTTGTCCACTAGATTAAAAAGCCCTTATGTATTCAGTAATTTCTCCCAGTGAAGGTCGTCAGACACCATAATCAGATCACCACTTGCGCTTCTTTTAGATAAAGTAAACAGATTGACCTCCCTAAGTCTATCATTATAAGACTTTTTTTTCAGCCCTTGAATCATTTTCATCTTCTCTACACCTTCTCCAATTTTTTGAGATCCTTTTTAATATTTGGATACCAGAACTGGATGTAATATTCCAGTGTTGGTTTCACCAATGCTGTATAGATATGATATCTATCATACTGTTACAGCAGGAGTCACCAGGTAGTGTTATTACAGAGACTCCTAAAAAAAAAAAATTCTTAGCATCTGAGTAGCATACAGTCTTCAAAGGAAATGCTGTATTGTTAGTTCTGAGGAGCAGACTCTTTTGGGAAGAGCTGTTGCAAACAGCAAGCTAATTTGCTCAGTGATGTAATTTTTCTAACTAGAATCAATTCTTGGAGAAGATTTGCTTCCTAGGAAGTAAGTGTTGGTTTGTGGGCTGAGATTTCTGAAGAAGGTGATTGCCTGTGTGCTGTTTGTGACCACCTCTGTTCAAGAACTGGTATATAAAGCATAAACAAACACATTGCACCAGGAAAATACTGATTTCTCCTCCAATAGAAAACTGACCCTCCAAGACCCTGAAATCCACTCAATTTATTAAATCAGCAGAAGGGTGACAATGTAATACAAATATATTCTATTTGAAGTTTAATTAAAAATAAAGTGAAAAAGTCATGGGCCAGACTTTCAAAAGCATGTGTGTACCTTTGCAAGCACCTGTGTTAAGTGTGAATATCTGTGGCGCAAATCAGGGTTTGTGCACACACAGCTATGTATGCAAATTGAGGGATCTGCATACCTAAACTGGGCATTCAAAACATGAGCATGCATTTATACGCACACTTTTGAAACTGACCTTGCATGTTCGATAGTTATGTTTTACCAATTTCTTCCTTTTTGAAGGATGTTACCATTTTGAAAGAGGAATAATGCTGGAACCATACTTCTCTCTCTCTCTCTCTCTCCAAAAAAGGAACACACATATATGAATAATGAATTTTTTTTTTTTACTCTTAATAGAGGACTATATTAGGGGGCTGATTTTCACTTACACTGCGGATTCTTTACACTGCTCTGGCAGTGCAAAGAGGTCTTAAAGTGGATATAAATGTGGAATCAAGAGCAGTGTTACTAACTCACAATTTTTATCATGATATCTGGCATTTTTGTTAAAGCCCCAGCTTGTGAAGTCACGTAATTATGTGAAAATCCAAGCTTCCATTTTTTTTAAAAAATATTTTTTTCTGGCTGCAGAGAAAACCCTGAGCTTTGGAGGATCATGTTTTCAAAAGCCAGAAGAGAACACACTTTATGCTTTTTTAAGTTCATGACTTTTTGGGTCCTGGCATGTTTTTTGAACACCTGGAGTTGGCAATACTGGAAGAGGACTTCATGTAAATAACAATCAAGTCCTAAATGTTGCTATTTCAGAGCTCTTGCCCCCAAGGGTATTTATTTTCCATTACATACAGCAAAGGTTATTCATGTATAACACTGTGTAGAACAGATCTCCATTTGTGACAATTCACATTTGTTATTCAATTTGATAGTCTAAAGAACATTAACCGAAGCATAGGATGAGGTCTTTTGTTTTTAAATTCAATGCACACCTCAGTTTAGAGAGTATGGGTAGTTCATGTGGACTATGGCTTCCCACTAGCAATTGAATGCAGTGCAGTACAGTTCCACACTAATAGCTAATGTTTACTTACAATAATTATATGGTGACAAGAATGTCAGTGTTAGTTGATTACAGGGAAGTGTAGATTACATCAAGAGAATCTGTTCTATAAAACCAATGGCAAATTACTTTTCCCACTGGGCTCCCATCACCATCAGACATGATTTCCAGCTGCGGCCAGAGACCAGTCCAAGTGAGATCCTGAACTTTTCCCCTCAGACATTCATGCCGGGATCAGCTTTTTTCTTTTATACCCCTCAGCTGGCTTACTTAATTTCTGATCAAAATGGTCTCTCCAAACCCTTCATCAATTCACTCACTCTATGAATCTGCCAGGAGGTGGCACTCAGAGCCAGTTGCTATCACTCTCCCACCCAGGACCTAACCATGGAATCTCCATCACATACATGATTGGGTTGTGCTGGCCTATTGCTCTTCTTGGATGTAGCTGTGATGCTCACTCCCAGCAACATTCAAGAGACTGTAAGAAACTCTCCTTAACAGCTAATAAATAATAATAATAATTAATAAAGAAACATTTAAATTGCTCCCAAGAGCAAATCTCTTTTTAAAATCATAATATCTCTAATACTTACCACTTATTTGCCATAAAAGTGCTTTACAAATGTTACTCGCACCAATGTGAGGAGCTAATATTATTATTAACGCTTCCTCTTCTGTAGCAACTTTCCTCTGAGGCACTCAAAGTGCTTTGCAAATATAGGATAATGAAGCCTCACCCCTCCCTTGAAATGTTGCAGGGGTAAACTGAGGCACAGAGCAGTTAAGGCTCAGATTTTCAGGCTTGGAAGTGAGGAGGCCGTAAGAAATGTAGGGTGAAGGACTATCAAAATTTGGGATACTGCAGGAAATCTGAAGCAACCAGGAACAATTTTCTGAACTTTGCAGTATTTAAAAACATTTTGGAAGAAAAATATATATATGCCCCAACAAGTGCCCACCTGCCTCTCCTTGGCCTCTGCCTGCAGGTAACTTTCCAGCTCTCCACACCTGCAGGACACCTCCCACCCCTCTCTAGCATTGCTCACTCGGTTGCCTCTCTGGGTCCTGCTCTGCTCTGCCTTTTGTTCAGTGAAAGCAGGGTGGAGAACCAGCTGTGGGAGAGGCAGAGAGGGTGTGTGCTGGTGGCTACAGTGAGACTGCAGCAGCCTCACAGTGACACCTGCTGGGGCAAAGACAGACATGAAGAAATTGTGAGTGCTCCCTGCTGGAAGACGCAGACAGGGAGGATGTGAGGCGTGAATGCAGGCTGGCACCCCTTACTGCTTCCCCAGAATGACAGTTTGCTTGGATGCCACCCATATTTTAGAATTTCATCCCTTCCAGCTCCACACAAGGAGTCAGTTCTTCTAAAAATCCAGCCACGTATTTAGGCACCTAAATAAGGATTTAAGAGACTAAATCTTTGAAAAATCTTGGCCAAAAGCAACAAGCAAGCTTAAATTTAGGAAAAAACAGGGTGAACTGATAACCAATCTTATACACCTGAACACCTAGGTGGATGGCTTAATGAGGCCTAGATCTAGCAAGGCATTTAAACCACAGGCTTAACTTTAAAGCCAGCCACATGCTTAAAGTTAAACATGATAAAGTGTTTTGCTAGACTGTGACCTAAAAGTGAGGAAATAGCTAAGTAATGAAAGACTTTTCTGCCAGTGTTGTCCTCGCCTTCCACAGGCTGCCATTTTAACCTGCTATCCTGATGAAAGCATGCACCAGACTGCAGAGTGACAGACTGGGATTCAACAGATTGGGTTTCCACATTATTGTCTCTGCTTGATAATCCCAGACTATTTTCACTGAGTGACCTGTCCTCCAAGCCCCACTCTCCACCAGGACCCTCAAAGAAAAATTATCCCTCTTCACCCACAAGAGTCCCTGAATATATATTTAAAGATCTTCCATATAAAACTGAAAATGGTAATTAAGAAGCTGGTTCCTGGGATTTTTTTTTTTAATTTACAACTCACTGCAATAAATCTGAAAGATAAAAATAAAATATGTTGCTTCATCTAACAGTCAAGTGATTTAGAAGATGAAAATAACTGGACTGAAACTCAGCAGATTTGGAAAGCAGCTAGACTGGCAATCTCTCTCCTCTTTACCTTCAACGCCCTTATGATCCTAGAAACTACACCAGTCTCTTCTTTTTCCTGAAACCAAGAACATCACTGATGAAACTGGAGGTATCACTAACTCTGTATGTTGGGCCTACACATAGTTCCTCCCTGGATTTCCCCATTGCCACAACATTACACTGGTTGTCATTTCCTCTTTTTATTTTCAATAGATGCTAAGTGCTCATCCATCAAATCGGTTTCTCCTTTCTAGCTGTGTTGCAATGCTCTGTTCTCTCAGTAAGAGGTGCTCTCTGACAAGTTCAATCAGCACTCATTCCTTTAAGACATAACCTACCATTTACCTGGGCAAATGCCAAATCTTTAACACCAGCCCCATCTCCTATCCCAATAGGGAGCTATATTCAGCTGCCATTGCTTCATCAAATCAGCCCTGTCATCCTCCCCATTTTATTTTCTGACAAGAGTCACTAAATTTCCTTAAACACACACAATTCTCATTCAGATGGTGCACAGTAGCATTCACCTTGAGACTCAAGAAGATGACACCGTGTAGGTGAAAGGAAACATGACAGAGGCCACGGCAACTCATTTCACAGAGATGGAAAAGGCCTCAGGATACTCAATAGAATGAGAAATTTTTTTCTTTACCACTGATGTTTATTGATTTGTCTAGTTCATAGGGAGCATCCCTTAATGTTCTGCTTTCATGTTTCTGCTTTGTTGCATGGGTGCAGAAAAGAATATTGCAAATTGATCGGTCGTCCTTGCCTTTGTTGCAAATGAACTCCTATTACGTTAGTTTCTCTGGCCTGTCATCTCGTGCTCACTTTGCCAGTATGTAATCAGCATGGCTAAACACTAAGGGCTGAACTGATTAATTTCCAACATTCTCCGCTGAGCCCATTGATGGGCTCCCTGTTTGATGATCTATGCCATAGACCGCCACATTTGATTGCTTGACCTCTGCCCTTAAACCTCAAGCTGCATGCTCTAGCACCTGTTTACGTTAACAGCACACACACTGTGGTTTTTTTAGGCTTAAAGGAAACTATAACAATGGATTAGCATTCTCAAAATGCAAAGCGCCCAGTTTTCACTGGTGCTGAGCTCAACAGCTCTCACAGACTTCAGCTATATCACCGCTGGAAAAATCAGGCCCAAAATGTTTTGTTTTTTATTAAAGTATTTCACTCAATATTTGGACATGAATTTAGAAGCACTAAATTCTTTAAGAAAAAAGTACACTGACCCAAATCCTCCTACAAGTAGTTAATAATTCATCCCGTTACTATGATTTGGCATTACTTTAGCAGGAAAAGTGACAATTTGGTAAAGCAGATTTAAACGGAGAGTAGCATTAATTTATTATATTGTGCCAGCAATCTTGTTGACATGTATCTTTTCCATTAATAAATCAATTTAGATTAATTATACGGTACTGAAAGCACCAAGCAGTGTACAGAATTAAGACTGCAGGAGTTAAGATCTTTGGAGGGAATTGTTGACCAATATATGCTGGCAATCATACAGATGTAGACATATCATATTAATGATGTATATTATCCACACCATATATATATTAGTATGCATTAAGCACAAATAGCATTAAGCGCAGATATTACAGCAGTTATACAGCTTAAATTGGTCAATCCTTTTACTATAATGCTGTTGATTCATGCTAAGTATCCCGTAACACCTGGCATTAGTAGAAGCAAGCTTGGAAACTTGTCAAAAATCAAGATACGTTCGTTCTGTGTCTTAGTACAAGCTAGAGAAGTCCCTTCATGGACCGGTACCTGGAATCCAAAACAAAGAGACGGAAGGGACAGAACAATAAGTTAGAGAACTGAGACAAACTGATGGGTTGGATTTTGATAACGAATAAAGAGACATGTAACTTGTAAAATCATCTTATAAATACAGTAATACCAGCTGAAATGTGTATCTTTGGGAGCACAACTTCTACATAAGGTGAAATCAAATAACCATGTTGCTACATGAGACGGTTTCCCAGAGACTGGTATTGCACAGAACCTTTTTCCTGTGCTCTATTATTATTGGCTTATAGCATTAAATCTGACTGACATTGGTTATTTGGTTTCTTGAGTATATTTCATAAGGAACCAAAGTGTGGTCAAGCAACTGACTGTACCATTTACCAACAGAGGGAAATTTTAAAAGCCAAAGATTTACAACAAAGTGTTTTTCAGGGAATTTTTTTGACTATATGTTGCTGCAAGTTACTTTTGAGGCCACATTTTCAAAGCAGTATGGCATGGTATACCTGGAACAATGCCTGTGTACCTGTTGTGTCAGAAAAAAATCTTCATGAGTGCAGCCTGGGTAAAACTGACTGATTACTGAAACCCAGTAACGGGCATGTAATAACTATGTAATATGTCCTTTTTCCCACCTATGATTTGCCTTTGCTATTTAGACTGATTTCTTCAGGGCAGGGACTGTCTCTTTTGTTTGCACAATGCCTAGCATAATGGAATCCAGACATCCATTAGGACTTCTAGGCACTTCTGTAATACAAATGAATGATAAAAAAATTCGACAGATTGTGCTTGGTCACTATTCAGGCATGGAGGGACGAATTTAAAAACCTCACCCAATGCAGCGGGGAGACAGAATCGCAGTTCCTGAACTCACCTAAGAGCAAGGACTGCTCCCTCCTGGTGCCTTTGCAGATAGAGTCTTATTATCTCAAAGCAGGGCCCTGCTACAGCAGCCTCCAAAACTGAATGGGCACCGAGGGGAGTGCAGCTGACCTCCTCTGGTACACCAAGGCAGTGTTTCCCAAACTTGGGACGCCGCTTGTGTAGTGAAAGCCCCTGGCGGGCCAGGCCAGTTTGTTTACCTGCCGCATCCGCAGGTTCGGCCGATCGCGGCTCCCACTGGCCGCGGTTCGCTGCTCCAGGCCAATGGGAGCTGCTGTGTTCCTGAAGGTTTGCAATAATTAGTCCATATTAATCATTACATAATTTAAATATTTACTGTTTTTATTATAACATAATAGATATGAAATGACAGCACTGTCAAACTTAAAACTACATTTTTTTAATCAATGAATACTTAAAATACAGTAATTGTCTTAATGCAGCTAAATGAAATCCTTATGAGAGAGACCATTTGAAAAGTGACCTATTTTCTTTTACAGATTTTACATATTGTAGCAAGGAATCCATGGTGTCCCAGATACCTGAAACAAATATTTTAAAGATTAAAATCACTGATGAAATATGCAACAGAGGGTCCTGTGGCACCTTTAAGACTAACGGAAGTATTGGGAGCATAAGCTTTCGTGGGTAAGAACCTCACTTCTTCAGATGCAAGTAATGGAAATTTCCAGAGGCAGGTATAAATCAGTATGGAGATAACGAGGTTAGTTCAATCAGGGAGGGTGAGGTGCTCTGCTAGCTCACTGGATTGTTTTAATACCTTGGTGGATTTTAACCTGTAAACTATTCAGCTAAATTAGTTCTCTAAAATGAATAATGTTTCTGAGGAAAGTAAATTCAAAACTATGGGGGAAAAGTCAACAAGGAATTATAGAAAAACAGAATTTGACTGACTTGAACTAATCAAGTGATGCAAAGTAATGAACAAAGGTTTTGTGGAGATACACGCCAGCAGGAGGGTTCAACTTGAGGGGAACAGCATTAACTGAAACTTGTCTCTGGCTAAATTCAATTAATACTTTGAAATAAATGGGGAGTGGATAGAAGAGAATGAGAGCCCATTAAATATCTTGAGTTCTGGACCCTGACCATATGCTTATCTTTAAGCATTGACTTCAATGGAACTACTCAGGTGCTTAAAATCAAGTACATGTTTAAATGCTCTGCTGGATCATGGCCCTTGTCCTGACTAGCATACTGTACTAAGGCACTGTCCCTGCTAGTGTTGGCCCAAGTCAATGGGAATTGAGGATGCTCAGCACCTCAGAGGATTAGATCCCTAGATCCCCAATCAGCAAAGCACCTAAGCAGAGGCTGATGACTCATTGATTTCCATGAGACTTAGGCACATGATTAAGATTTGAGTCATCCCATCCTTTACTCAGCAAAAAACACCCTAGTGAAAAGATGCGTGCAAAACTGTGGTTATAGACCCAAAGACATGAGAAAGTCACCTAGTTCTTTGTTAAAAACATGAAACTCCCAATGAAAAGATTAAAACCATTTAAACAAACCTGAGCTACTGAAAGGATGTCACCTCTGCAGAAGTCAATGCACAGCAATCCATTTTAGCATCACAGCCAAGCAAAAAATTCAGTTTTGCCTGGTTACATCAAAATGAAACCAATGTAAAAAGTGGACGTTTCATTCAAGTTTGTCTTCTGTTTGTTCAAACTCTACATTTAAAGTGAAACCAAGAAAAAACAAAACCCAAGTAAAGGGTCACTGAAACCCATGCCAGCCCAAACTGCAGATGTGAACAGGCTGCTAATGAAGCCCATATTTGAAGTCGTAGCCAAATGATCCAACATCTCACAGGTTTGGCATTTTCAAAGAAGATCTAAGTTCAGGGTCAGAGCTCTGGTACCAGGAAGAACTGGATATGCTGTGACTCATTCTTTGAGAATGGTAGCATTTCACATCACTCTCTTGAAACCCCTTTGACAGGTTTATTTAGTGACAATATGTACATTTGAAGGAAACAGCACCCAGCCTTGTTTGGCCAAAGAGAGGTTTGCACTTTGCAGGGTTTGTGGAGGAGGCAGGAATAAAACATGGGGAAAATAGGGGGAACCCTTTGTGCTCTGAAAAAGGGACTCAAAAGAGCCACATTTCCTATCCCAAGAGCGGAAAAAATGAAGAATGCCACTCCATTTGAAATCTTTAAATTGGTCACTTGTCCCAGGTCTATACTCCTGGTTATGTTTTTGGATGGGTGAATCCATGTAAAGAAAAATGGCTTTCTAGATTGACAACTGATTAGTATACAAGCATGATTATATGCAAATCGACAGTTTCTATTGACTTAATTGTGATCTGATGTAACATGTATAATTAACACATGCATTTAAAATAAATGTATATTTAATTAACATGCATATTTATCAAATGAATATTTATATTTAGCATATAATTTTTTTTTATTTTGGGTGAATTTAGGTGGCACAAAAGTGAGGAGTTATCGTAACTGACTAGAGCTACTCATAATGTGAACAAGTGATGATAAAACTTCCAGTTCATTTCACTGACTTGCCCACCATTCCTAGTCCAGTTTTGGCCTTCTCTCAAATGGATCAAATCACATGATGGTGTTATGATGTGGGTACAATCCCTGCTGTCAGTTAGGGTCAAATTTCACCACATTATCATCACTTCTGATCAGAAATTTTGAAACCAAGGCCAAATTCTGTTCTCAGTTATGGAGATGTAACAGAATTTCAAGTCAACTGGTTGACATAAAAGGGACGATGGTTGTGTGGTTAAGAACTGGACTCAGGAGAACTGTTTTCTATTCCCAGCTCTGTCACAGATTTCTGTGTGACCATGGGCAAGCTGCACAGACCTCTAAGCCTCAGATAACCATCTGTAAAATGATAATGCTTCATTGGCTTGCTGGGGTGCTGTAGGGATAAAATCATTAATGTTTGAGGCACATTCAGGTACTACAGTGATGGGGCCATGGAAACACTTATAAATTAATTAATAATTTCACAGAATATGCATGCATGTAACTAAGAGCAAAAAGGCCCTAGATCGTCCTACTGTGTCCCTGATGCAACAAGGTTCTTAAGCATGTGCCTATTATTAAGCACACGGATAGTTCCATGACATCTCAAAATGTAAAGCTTAGAGCCACAATTGGTCAATTCAGTCCATAACTTAGGAGTGCCTCTGGATTCCTCTCTGATGCTAAGCTCTTACATAGCAGGATCAGCAAGTAATGTTTTCTACCATCTCCAGTCAGCTAGGAGACTCAGTCCCACCTAACAATGCCTTGGCTCCAGTTATTCATGTCTTCATCACTTCTCTGCTGGACTAACACAATGCAATACTGTGATACTTTTCGGGGTTATCTGAGGGGTCTGGAATGAATTACTACCAACCTTCTTACAGCAGGAGGGAACCCTCTCTGTGCCCCACCAGGGGTAACTCTCCCCAGACACTCGGTCCTGGCAACACAGGTGCGCCTATCTGGGCTCTGCAAGCCCCACTCTTTCCCTCTCCAGGCTAGCCATTTACACACTCCACTGTTACAGTCGAATGCCTAGTCCCCTATCTTCCAGATACCCGCAATGATACCCATCTGCCGCTTCCGTGGACATTGTGCACCCCAGTTCACTGGTTTCACCTCAGTTCACTCTTCTTAGCACCAGGCACTTAAGATAGGTTTATAGTAACATCAAATTAAAGTTTATTTAACAAAACTTGAGATAAATATGCAAAATAAAGCACGTAGGAGGATATAGAAACATATGATAAGGTTACAGGCAAAACAAAAACAATGTGCAATCTATAGCCTATGCTTATTAACAAGTAAATTTCCTGTCTAATAGGGTATTTCTCATCCAATGGTTAGTCCTTCCAGCACTTTTCCATCCCATCAAGCTGGGATCCACCATTCATAAGACTCCCCCGTAACCCCTGACAGATAATGGATAACCACCTGGGCAAATTTTTCTGTTCTTATACAGTCATAGGCTATTGTTTCTTAGCCCCAGGGGCACCCCCTCTTCTGAGACCTCTCCTGGAGTTCATTTGTCTATAAATCTCCAGCCTGCATCTAGTCCAGACAGAAAACATAGGCTGTCTCTAAGGATGTCCATTGCTCTCGTGTTGATTGGGTCAGCTCTCAGACTCCCCATCCTCAGGTGATAGGTTTCACTCCCAACAGATTTGAAACACAATACATAGTACATAACTCTAAAATTGTTTCCCATACAAATATTTTGCAATAATCATGACAATCAGCTGGACCTTAACTTTCGGCACGGACCACACAAGAGCAGCACAGACCACACAAGAGCAGCACAGACCACACCAGACCCTCTTTGGTGTAATATCGAGAAAATAGTCGGACACCGAGGTTATATCCCTGCCAAGGCATGCCTTCAGTGCTTAGGAAACTCCAACTAATACACAACGCTGCAGCAGTGATGGCTACTGTGAACACAGACCCGTCCTCCGCTCCCTACAGTGGTTTCCCATAGAATATCAAATCAAGTTCAAGGCATCAACCCTTATCTTCAAGGCTCTCAGTGGTCAGGAGTCAGGATATCTGGAAGACCAGCTAAAGCTCCGGGATGAAGACCGTGGTTGACAACTCTGCTCCTCTGGAGTAATGGAATTCTCCACTAAGAGTAGAACTCATCTGCATGCGGGAGATGGTTTTCTCAGCAGCCAGCCCAAGACTGTGGAATGAACTCCACAGGAGCTAAGGACCATCACAAATCTCATCTGCTTCCACTCTGAGTTCAAGGCACATTTATTTGACTTCTTCGCTAACGAACATATAGCAATATATGTCTAGATATATTATTTTAAAAATTCCAAAACAAAACACTCCACTGGCTACAATCCTCCCCCTGGGGGGAGGATGAAAGAACAAGAACACAACAGATGTTAGACATGTTGCTTAATGAACTACTCGAAGGAGCTCAGATACTACAATGATGAGCTCAGTATAAGAACCTATGTAGAATAAAATATAGAAATTTATGCAAGTGGTTGAATATGGGCCTATGTATGTATTAAGCTATTATGTCCGTATGTGTTATATGTTTTTAAGGATACTCATTAAAATTTGTCTTCTTGTGAGGACTGGGGGCTTCATCTGCTCCCTTTCATAGTTGAGTTGATTTTTATCGTCATCCATGTGACCCAGGTTCTTTTTACACTTCAAGCAGCAGGTATAAATTCCAGCTCAAGGAGACTGAGTTAGTGCTCAAAAAATAGAGTGTAGTTGCAGTGGTGAGAGGGGCTAGCTGCCCAGAGTACCTACCTGGCATTCTGGATGGGTACGTACTTGGGGCAGCTAGCCCCATCCGCTGCTCACAGCAGCTCAAAGTGTAGACTTACACACAAACACATTCTCTTCTTTAAGTGCCAGATTTTACAAGATTTAGATAAGGTTCCACAGTCTCTCACATTAAATACATAAAGACAGCATAAATATTGAGCAGCGCATCCAGGTTACAAAGAATACTAGAGACCATGTGGTACAGAAACTACTCCCCCACATGGCACAGGGCACATTACTCCTGCTGCAGGTGTCATGAAAAAAACAGCTCCTTTTGGCTATTCCTACCACGCCTACAGTAGAGAGCAGAATTCACAAGGTTCAAAAGCAAAAGCTTCCTTTAAATACATTCTGAGGATATATCCATCACCGACTTTAAACTGACTACATAACCATATGAACTATTTAGAAATACACTGGTGACGTTTAACATTACTTTAAGAAAGAAAAGACATTGTTTTTTCTAGTACAATATAACTAAGGAATTAAAATCTTGAAAGACTTACCCTTATAAAAAAAATGTTTTACATTGATTCACTTAGAAAAGATCAAACACCAGGAAATAGAAAGATTAAATCAACCCATCACTTCTGTGCCAGGACACAATCTCTATGTATGCAAGATCTTTCTTCTAAGAAATATCACATCAGATCTATCAAACCACAGATTATCCTGTTGATCACATGGATTTTCTCTCCCTAGGAAGCATAAGAATCAATTTACATCAGACCTTGCCTGTTTCTTCTTCCTACCTCACTCCCTCCTCTTGTCTAGCATTGGCTTATTTTCTCTCCAGTGACAAATCTCATCATGATTGTTGCAAGAGCCTGCCACTCTGCAGCCTCTGGTCCCTGAAACAGCTTTCATGTATCTCCTTGACTGTTAAACTCCACTGTCTCTTCTGGTATCCTTGCCAATACATGTGTGGGGATACAATTACAATGAAAGAGACTATAAAAAGTAAAACTGCATTGTAGTAAACATAGAAAATCTTCAACATGTAGTGGTATCCCACCTGGTCCTTACAGGATAATTTAAAGCCTTGAAACATATAGGAGAAAGTGTCTCCACCTAAATCCTGATGCTGCTTTTTGCTGCGTACAGTAGATAAAACCAAACTAAGAGATTTCAAAAGTGAGCCTTTTGCCTGTCGGGTTACAGTTTCAAGTGACAAAAATATGGTCAAGACCATTTTCTCATACTCAAAGATTGACTGTACATACCCATTCAGGCAGTCTATCTGTAACAGACAGTTTTGATGAATTTTTTTAATAATGATACCCTGTCCTTTAACACAACCGTGCAAAGTCCTGTGCAATATAACAGCTAGGTATTATTTTTATGTGGAAAGCTAAGAGTTATTCTGATGTCCAGTGTTCTGATTATACAGTGGAGCTGCAGTAACTTCTAGTCTGCATTCTGAAAAAAAGGGGGTCAGGTGTCGAAAATAATACAGCTGAATATCACAGAGAAGGTGGGGTTTGAAGGTGGTGCTTTTTGTTAGTGAGAGTGTCCAGCTCCCCCTGCATCCTTAAATCCACCCCATCATACATGCCCTTGCACAAGCCAGAAGCCTGCCACTGCACGCCACCTTGCATTTCCATAATGAACTGGACCCAAATTGAGGGGAAAAAACAAAGACTAATCTGAGGTTTTATATCTGCCCAGCCAGGTAATCATTTCTGTCCTATGCAACATCGAGACAAATATTAAATTTACAAAAAACTACTGCTTACTAGTTTATATGCATCCCAAAAGAATCCCAGAAAACACCTACAAAGGCTTCAAAGGCTCACAGTGAGACACATCAGGAGGTGCGCTGTGCTGGAGAGACACTTCTTAGATGGCTGGAGACACCAAGTTTTATCTTGTGTGTATCAGACTACTCAGAACATCTGTTGATCCTGCAGGACACATACTCTGGTATTTCAATTTGTTTAATTATCCAGAATTATACAGGTGTTATTGGAAGGAAGTACTGTGTGTTCACACATAATTACAGATTACAAATTCCCATGCTTCATTTTTTTAACTTAATTAAGTTTGCCAAAGTTAAAACAAAAAGTGATTTACTAGATCTGATAGGCTGAGTTCACTAGCAGCATCTATAACCTGATTTATCAAAACTTCTTTTATCCAAAGCCATGTTACATCCAGAACATGCAGCATCTGTATTGAAAAGTGCCTCATTTTACTGAAACTCCGATTATGCAATTAAATTCCTCCTCTCCATACAGCATACAGCAGATTTACATCAGACTGTAGCTCACATCTTGGAAATATTTTTCAACGTCTTTTCTACTCAGCTTGTTTGATTTTATTGTGATTCCACCAAGAATTGGTAGGCAGCGGAAGTTATTTCTAATTAATCACCTACTTTCTCAGCAATGAGAATGTTTTTTGATAAGTGAAAAAGCAAGAAAAACCAAACAACTTTGTAATCAGTTCTCACACTTTGTAAAACAGTTGTAAGGGGAGTTGTCTATGTTAATCCAACAGAAGAAAATAATAATTTGATTTTCATCAGATACAACACAGAATGAAGTGAAAACATACATATTAACTTTAATATTCATTTCCTTTGTTGAAATTTTTAAGACCTCATTGCTGTTATTTCTGATGGTGAATATAGAAAGAAATCTTCTCTGGCTACTGGTTTGCAAGAACAGATAGAGGACTTGGTTGGTTTAATATGAATTACATATGTAATCCCATTGGATAAGAAATGAGATGGTAGTTCTTAAAAACTTTTGTGTACCCTTTTTCTGAAGTGAGTTCAAGTGTCCCAGCTACACAGGAAAGTTTACCCAAGTGCGACTAAAACATGTGACAGTTAAGACCAACTTTGTCCAAAATGGATGCCTAAAGTTAGGCTCCTAAATACACATTTAGGCATCTAAATGAGCGGCCTGATTTTCTAAGAGTATAGTAGTGATCAATTGAAGTCAAGTTGAGTTTTGCCCTTCTCTCTCTCTCACACACACACACACATACACACATACACACACACACACACGTGTGCACGTCAGGCATGCACACTTTTGAAAATGTGGACCTACTAAAACAAATTACCTTTCCTTTACCAACCAACCAGGAACTATTTATTGGGATTGGGAGTGGGGGGAAGTTACCTGTAAATGAATGCATTGCAGTTACCTTTACTAGAAAAAAGTACTGGGTTTATAAAACCCTAATTTTCATGAAAATCTGAAAGTGAACTGTTTAAATCCTAATTCACCAAAGCATTTCAGCATATGCCTAAATCCATCCCTTAGGTCAATGTGACTTAAATACCTGCCTAAAATTAAGAAGTGTTAAGTACTTTGCTGAACACACTTCGGGCCTAAATGAGCAATTTAGTTTCACTGACTACATGGAGCAAAGTGCAAAAGTAAACAACAGAAATGTGGGAAAGTGTTATTTACTTTAAATTCCAACAGTCCAAGGTCCTCATTCTGCAATGAGGTCTGTGCAGGCAGACCTCAGTGCTCATACAGAGTCCCACTGAATTCAGTTGGAATGTTATAAAGGTGGTATTTCTTTAAATACAATTTATATTTTGACCATGCCATTGGGCCAATTCTGTTGGCATAATCCCATGGACTTCAGTGGAATTACACTACCAGAGAAACTGGCCCCCTCACTAAAAGAAAAATGCAAGTATTCACTTTACTACACATGCTCGGGAATTCTAGCATTTAGATTTCGGATAATTAACTTCCAATCCTGTTGAAGATGCAAACATGGCTCCAGTCCTTTCCTCATCTTGCAGAGAGACTTGTTAGTTAATTAGGTTTAAAAATAGATAATTAAGACTGAATATTTATGGTCGCTTTTTAAGAAACAAAGAGTTATATTGACTCATCCTGTTTGGAGGGGGACAAAGGAGGCTTGTCAGTTTTCTAATAGCTTGGCTTCTTTTCTTCCTTTTTAACAAGAAATACCTCTGACAAGCCCACACTGCTTCTGGCAAGCAGACTGTCCTACAGAGCTTCTGTGCAGCCAGCTGGATTGCAGAACTGATTCAGAAGAAACAGTCACCTGATGCTCTTAGGTGCCTGCAGTCCAACAGCTAGGCCTAACTGATCAATTGGAGCTCTATGGGGGAATGTTGACAAGCAATAGGCAGCAAACACCTGGGCCCCTGGGAGAATATAAATAGCAGCAAGAACATATAAATAGTAACTCGGAGGCAGGAGGCTTGAGGAAAGCAAATGAATGCATGACCGTACTGCTGGGAGCCTTTTCTTTTTGAAAGCCTTCCTTTTTGTGATTGATTATGGGCTAAGCCAGGGATCGGCAACCTTTGGCACACGGCCCGCCAGGGTAAGCACGAGGGATGTGCTGGCCGCCGCTTCCCGCAGCCCCCATTGGCCTGGAGCGGCGAACTGCGGCCAGTGGGAGCCGCGATCGGCCGAACCTGCAGACGCGGCAGGTAAACAAACCTGCCCAGCCAGCCAGGGTGCTTACCGTGGCGGGCCGCGTGCCAAAGGTTGCCGATCCCTGGGCTAAGCCATGCCCTCAGTGAGGAGTGAACTAAAACCCAGCTGTGCAGATTACTTTTTCTAGATCCTGCAGTTCTGGCCAGCCCTTCGCCATGCCAAATAGTTTGTTGAGGATTTGAATATTCAACGACAAAGTGACAGAAAGAGCAAGCAAGAAAATTTCATCCAAAAGGGTGATTCTTGCCCCCTCACCTCAAATGTCTTTTTCCAAGTACTGCTATAAAAGATAAGAGATAGGTTTTACAATTTGTGCAAACAAAGGGTGAAATCCTGGCCCTACTGAAGTCAATGGCAAAACTCCCATTGACTTCAATCGGGTCAGGATTTCATCTAATATATTTATATCAGCTGAGGGTCTGCCTCCTCATTTCCCAGTCTTGACACATCTTATATCACAATTACTCACTTATAAAATTTTCCTCTGGCTCTCATTAACTGTTATGATATGCAGGTCATCCCCCTGCCAAGGCAGTATTGTCCCTTACATTACCTGCCAGAGCTTTGCCTAGTCTGAATGTACAGGTTACCCTTTATGCCAATTCTCATACAAACTCTGGATCTGATGGGAAAGTCAGGGGAGTCACAGTGGAATTACTCCTGCCATATACCCACTTATGAGAGAGCAGAATCAGGTCTTTTGTATTTACTGGTGGGAAAATTAGTTGAGGGCAGGTCTACACTACCGCTTAAATCGATCTAACTTACATCATTCAGGGGTGTGAAAAAGCTTCCCCCGTCCCTAAGTGATGCAAATTTCACGCTGTCCACACCGGCGCTACGTCAGCAGGAGATGATCTCTGGCCGACATAGCTTCCGCTTCTTGCCGAGGTGGAGTAATTATGCGATGGGAGAGCGCTCTCCCATTGGCATAGAGCGTCTTCACCAGATGCGCTACAGCGGTACAGATGAATCGGTGCCGATGTAGCGCTGTAGTGTAGACTTGTCCTGAGTAAAACGCCTGCTTCTTCCACTCACTCCTCTCGAGGAAACATCACAGCAATTCTCTGTCTGTCTGTATTTTTCCACTTCCCCATAGAGCCTGGTGCCATAATAAACACACACACACACACACACACACACACACACACACACACAACATCTCATTAGGCTGGCTGCACAATTTTCTTTCATTCTGCCTCTCTAGGATAGCTGTACAAATCAGACTATTCGCCAAAGTTGCCGCTGTTCTGTGTAACTGTAGGAATAGGTGTTTGAATGTTGAATCTCATTGGCTCTGCTGGATGCTTATAGCTGTATGTGTAATCTTCTTTTCTCATTTTTTGGATGGGTGGTTAAATAAGTGTGTGTGTAAAAATGTTATGGAATCATAGCGATCGTGTGATGTGTGTGGCCATCAACTGCGTGTTTTCCCGTGTGTGTTACTTGCTTATTAAAGATGGGCTAGAATCAAAGATATAGTTATCTCAACATACACACATACACCAAACCATTTTAATATTAAACTTAAGCAAAGCTTCCTGAAAGACACATTCCAAAATGCCTTCACAGGCCCCAGTCATCAATATTTTGGACCCAGCTTTTGAGATACCACATCTGGAAATCACACGAAAAACTGTGAGCAAACTCATGACATTCAGGCAGGAAAATAAGTCTATAGAAAATAGCTCCCATCTCCACAATTCTGTTGAATTTGTTCATCCAGCTCTAACTTTCGTGTCTCAAATATGCACGGCGTATTAAGGATCATCGAGCCAGCCACAGTGACCACAATTGATGGTGTAGCACCTGTAGTGACGTTACCAAGCCAGGCTCCATTCTGTGAATCCATGAATCTCTGGGGTAACCACACGGGCATTAGCAGTAGGGTGAGGGCATGCACCCCTGTGTGTGTCAATGGATAGTTTGAGAGCATGGTATGTAGGGTGTTTTTGTCCATCCTGGCGACATGGCTGAAGAGCATATGATGTTTCTTTTGAATATAATGAGCAATTGGAGGAAGGCCAGATCTCTGCGAAATTACGACATTTTACACAAAATCAAACCACTATATGCCCAAGATTTGGCACTGACAGTGCATATGGAATGCCTCTAGCGGCTCAAAGTCTACCGAGTCCAGGTTTCTGACCTATATAACAATATAACAATATGGGTAGTATACAGGTTAGATAGATCCTGAACTGTGTGTCAGTGCAATTACATTTTTGCATCCATACATGAGACATGGACTTCAAACGGAGGCGACAAGACCTATTCATCAAAGAAGATCCTGGGCACCAGAACCCCCGGTGCGGGTGGGGTCAGGTACAGTGGAGTGCATAGATGAGTTAATCTATCTAACCTGCAATTTGTATATGTTCCCTCTTATCTGATCTAAACATTATTATTTTATATTCACAGAGTGATGGCTCAATGGTTTAAGAAGGTGCAGTACCCACTGGAATCAATGGGAGACACACACACACACCAATTTTGCCCAGTTTTGGTTCTGCAAGTTTCAATGTTCTAAGAATTCTGTTCTGCAGAAGAACCACATCCCAAACACTTGTGTAGCCATCCACTGGATACGGACTGTGTATTTTCCCACAATACTCATACACACTGTTACCTACCCTTCTTATCACTCTGTATCCAAAACTGTTGTTTTGATAATTTTTTTCATATAGAAAAATGATGCCACAACACAATTCAAATCAATATATTAAAACTGACATATTATCAGACTTCTTGCAGTAAAAAGTACTGGCTTCGTGTCTCATACAAGGTTTCTTCAAGAAGCCTATGTTAGCACGCCCACCTTAGCAAACCATCAATTTAAATGATTGGGGGGAAAAACAACACATAATAAGTGACAGATTTTTCAAATCAGATAAAGATGGGAACCAGATTATCTGTCTGTGGGTGATAGATTGCAGCAATAATAAATTCACTTTAAGACACTGGATCAATTTTTAATCAAGCCAAGAATTATTATTGCAGAAAGATAAAATGACCCATGAGGAGATGCCTTAATTTTCCACCAATCAAATTATAGCCTTTCTAAATAAGATGTAATGAGATCCATGGAATATCCAGGTTACACAGCCTACCTAATTACCCATGTTCCCTGTCATGTAGTGATATAGTAGCAGTAAACTGACCTCTGAATTTACCAAGATGAAAAGGTAATTAGTTTTTCCACAGGGCTGTAGTGAAAACAACAGCAATGACACATGTCATCTCCTTCCACCAAGTCACAGTCTCAGAGGTGTGTGTGCTTAAAATATACAGGATATGACCTACCGAGTAATAAACTACAGTCATTAAGTGAAGCATGCATATGACAGAAAAGCAACCACTATCTCCAAGTTGAGAATACAGGGTCTGAAAGTAAAGAATGCAACTCTGTATTCCACATTAAATTTTATCAGTATGCTACCATATAAGGGCTCATGAGTTGGTTAAATAGCATATAATTAATGATGTCATAGGGTCATATATAAGAGACACTCCCTGAACCACAGACAGCGTGAGTACAATTTCCATTCATAGTGTCTTTACCTACACAGGCAAGCACTTCCATATTTTTATACCATTTCCAGTATTATGGCCTTGGAGAAACATTTAAAAGACTGTACGGTAGGTCAGTGTACATGGGTGTGTGGAGGGCATGGTTAGATGCTACAGTACCTGAAGGGAACTGGTATTTATAAATAGTCCTAACAGACAATCTCAGCCCTGGTCTACACTACGAGTTTAGGTCGAATTTAGCAGCGTTAGAACGATTTAACCCTGCATCCGTCCACATGACGAAGCCATTTTTGTCGACTTAAAGGGCTCTTAAAATCGATTTCTGTACTCCTCCCCGATGAGGAGATTAGAGCAGAAATCGACATCGCCGGGTCGAATTTGGGGTAGTGTGGACGCAATTTGATGGTATTGGCCTCCAGGAGCTATCCCAGAGTGCTCCATTGTGACGACTCTGGACAGCACTTTGAACTCAGATGCACGAGCCAGGTACACCGGAAAAGCCCCAGGAACTTTTGAATTTCATTTCCTGTTTAGCCAGCGTGGTGAACTCAGCAGCACAAGTGACCATGCAGTCCCCCCAGAATGTTTCTACACTCCCCCTATCATCTCCGTCCCTGAGGTTATCGCAGATTAGAAGGTGAAAAAAACGCACTCACAATGACATGTTTTCCGAGCTCATGCAGTCCTCCCGCACTGATAGGGCACAGCATAATGCATGGAGGCATTCAGTGGCAGAGGCCAGGAAAGAATTGCTGTGTTTGCTTAACGGCAAAAATATCATGCCCCGCTAGCGATCCTGCCCGAGCCAGGTTGCTGTGTCACATGCACTCCGTGCTGTGTCAGCCTTGGGAGGGGGCATGACCACTTTGTGAGCAGGAAGGCCATAGATATAGACATTGCATTAGGTAGCTTCTGTAGCTAGAGAAAACATTCCTGTGCATTCGGCAAAGTCTGTGGCAAAAAAAAGAGAAGCCTTGTAGTGTAGTGGTTATCACGTTCACCTAACATGCAAAAGCCCCTTAGTGTAGTGGTAATCATGTTCACCTAACACGTGAAATGTCCCTGGTTCGAAACCGGGCGGAAACAGGTCACTGTTCCTTTTTCTGACTCCCCTCCTGCATTTTTAGTCTTAGAACAGACTGCGCTGTGAAATTTTACTTTGAATTATATCAGTTATGAGTTAAATAATATGGAAGCTTTCTCTCAGTAATAGTCCCGGGTTTCTTACCCTTTCAGCTGCTCTGATAAATTAACGTTTTTGTTAGGGGCGGGAGAAAATTTTCATGAAGCCTTTTATAGGGACTAAATGCTATCTAGGACTCTGAAATAATCTTAACGTGGCCCATAGAGTGCAATCCTTTGTTCTGGATTTGTCATTCCACAAGTTGAACTGCTCCTTACTACTTTCCAGGCTTCATGAGCCATGGGAGCAAGGGGCAGGCTGGGTAGGTGCAACCGCGCGGTAATGCTGGCTGGGAGAGCAGCCTGAGGCAGAAGCCTCCAGCTCGCATGATATTCCAGGCAGGACTAAATCTCCATGAGATGAAACTTAAAGAAGAGAATGACCTGGAGTCACTCCCATTTGGTGCTCTAAGAGGAGGATAGTCATGTCTGTCCAGGCATCCCTGATTGACCTCACCGATGTCTGCCACTGCCAGTCTGGGGCTCCATCCGTTGGTCCTGCTCAGCCCGCTGCCTGCCTGGGGTTCCAATCATCTAGGCAGGCAGCAGGCTGAGCGGGTCCGGCGGACGGGACCCCGGAAAAAAGGCGTGAAACGATTGTCTGCCATTGCTTTCACGGAAGGAGGGAGGGGGCCTGACAACATGTACCCAAAACCACCCACGACAAAGTTTTTGCCCCATCAGGCATTGAGAGCTTAGCCCAGAATTCCAAGGGGCAGTGGATACTGCGGGAACTGTGGGATAGCTACCCACAGTGCACTGCTCTGTAAGTCGATGCTAGCCGCGGTAGTGAGGATGCACTCCGCAGACTTAATGAGCTTATTGTGGACATACGCAATAGACTGTATAAAATCGAATTCTAAAAAAATTGACTTCTATAAAATCGACCTAATTTCGTAGTGTAGACATACCCTCAGTTATGTGAACACTAGAACAAGCCTGACTATTTCAGTTTTTATGTTCCTACACCTTTTGCTCCTAAAATAGAAAAAGAATTCAGTTTGTGGGAATATTGGCCACCAGCAAAACTATCAGCCAGAACTGACTGTGGGTTTCTTTGGGCAAATCAAGAAGCAGGAAAGCACTCAGATGATTTGTCCTGCCTGCATGGCCTTTCCTTTGGGCATCAATGCAGCTTAGAGATACAATGACAATCATAATTGGCTCGTGCAAAGAAAGTCCTCATCAAATTAATGAGCTACAACAATTCATCCATCTGCTGTCCCTTTCTTGCTAATTTATTAATAACAATTACACAAAAAATGGCATGGATTATAAATTTCAATTTCTCTTCTTTACCTGAAAATTTAGTCTATAATAGTCTTAGAAATGATCTCATATTATTTCAATGAGATTTATGGCTTATTACTAGTAATGTGGCAGTACCCAATTGACCATAAAAGCTAAGTATTTTAAAGTAACTTAAATTACCCTTTCTGAGCAAATTGGATATTTGGATTACACAGCAGGCATTGCTTTTATGACAGATGCACTCATAACATCAGCAGCACATCATACCACTTTGCTTGGTTTTACTTAGGCCTAACATATGATACCACATGGTGCAGCATCATGAATCTTACATGATGTGAGTATCAATGGGTTAAATAAAATGTCTTTTTCTAGCTAGGATACAATAGACCATCACACATGAAAATGGCTGGTTGAAGAGCACTGACAAGGCAGATGTAGGGTAGAGTTTTCAAAAGGGTTTAACCTATCTCTGCTCCCATTCAAGACATTAAATTCTATGGGAGCAGAGTTAGGCCAAGACTGAGAACTTTTGAAAATCCCGCCCATAAGTGCAGGGCCGGCTCCAGCGTTTTTGCCGCCCCAAGCGGCGGGAAAAAAAAAAAAGCCGCGATCGGCGGCACTTCGGCGGCAGCTCTACCACCACCGCTTCATTCTTTGGCAGCAATTCAGCGGCGGGTCCTTCCCTCCGAGAGGGACTGAGGGACCCGCCACCGAATTTGCCGCCAAAGAGCTGGACGTGCCGCCCCTTTCTGTTGGCCACCCCAAGCACCTGCTTGCTGCACTGGTGCCTGGAGCCGGCCCTGCATAAGTGTGTGTGTAGTTATGGCATTTTTAACTCACTGGAACAGATTCCGATTTCAGTTGTACTGGTGTTAATCAGGATTAATTCCAATGAACTCAGAAGTTCATTACACCAGTATAAATCCAGTGTGAATTAAATCTGTATGAGGCCCAATGAGTTCACCTGTTCTATTTTATGCTGGATTGTATTAAACTAACAATAATTATTTCGGCAAGCTGAGTTATGACATACAGGGTGACATCCTGGCCCCATGCAAGTAAATGGCAAAACTCCCATTTAAACTTTAATTACACTAGGATTTTACCCTCAGACCTGGTCTACACACAGATTTTGTATAAATATAACTTTCACTTAGGTGTATGAATTTTTTACCAAAATAGTTATACCAGCACAACCCCCAGTGTGGGCACAGTTATACTGGTACAAAGGTTCTTTATACTGATATAGCTTATTTGCCTTCTTGTATAGGAATACCAGTACAAAGCACCTTTATAGCAATATAACTGCACTGGCACTATGGGGGATTGTACCTCTTTGTCTATACCGGTATAGTTAAAGCAGTACAACTTTTATATGTAGATAAGCCCTTAGACTCAAGTGCAGCTGGACATCCTAGGCAGTCAGCTTTCATCTTCCCACTACAGATGTGTGTGTTTTAAGTTTGGATCACATGGTATTACCTAATATAGGGTGAGATAATGCAAAAATACTTTTTCTCCTATATCGGTTAGAAAAATCCGTGAGAACAAAATACATACCCGTGAATACTATCTAGGTATTTCATAACCACATAACTGTATTTAAACATTTGATGAAAATGTGTCACTAAAAAAATGAAGGCCATACATCGACCAGTTTGAACAAAGGAGATGTTACTCTAAGATTAACATCTGACACTAAAAAAAGATCTAAATACTGATTTCCACTTGTGTAATATTTCTAATACTGTATCTCTGTCTAATTAGGACATTAATTAAAAAGCAAAGTTAATGTAAAGGGAAATTTCCACCAGCATTCTATTAGATTTTCTGGTAAATTAATGCTTTAAAACCTGTAATGGAGATCTTCAAAAGAAAGCATTCTTAACAAATATGTGATAATCAACATAATTAAAACCTCTCTAAAGTACAGATGTTTTTAACAAATGGCATTTGTTTGTTAAAAAGTATGCATAAATCCCATTCATCTCACAATATACGCATGCATTAGACAACATAAGTATTGGACAATTCCTTAAGGACAGCCAGCTCAACTCATAAGAAGGTTAGTTTGTGGGACTCGGTAAACTCTTAGACAGTCCCCTACCCCAACTGAGTTCAGCAAATGCTTATAGATGTTTTCACACCTCAAGTCCCACAATATTTTTCAGTTTAGACTTTACAGTATCTCCTCTGCCCCTGCCCTAAAGACAGATTCTCCTCTCATTTCCTCCTCTCTGACTCCTATTCCAGTCTATCATGCTTCCAATACTGCATCCCTAGCAGCAGCATTTGAGTGCATGAGTTTAAGATCTAGCAAAATAGACCTTTTTTTCCCTACTACTCTAAGGGCTTGTCTACACAGTGGATTAATGCGTGCCACAGGGTGTGATTTCTAAACCATGCTAATGTATCGTGCATTAATTGGCACCCTCCTAGTGCACAATACGGGTTCCCTAGTGTGCTTTAACATAATACTGTTTGAAACAGCACTGTGCCTGTGCACAAGCCCCTATTCTACTGTTTGGTTGAAGCCATTTGGGGGACATTCAATAGTTCTATCAGACTTAGTGGTGAGTGAACATCATTTGTGGTGTTTTGGTTAAGATCAGCTCGCTATCTGGATGTGTGTTCTGGGGACTACATCATGTGAATGTGATGATCTAATAAAGGTCTTTTACATCTTTTATGATCCCAAGAGATTTGGAAATTTTGTTCAGTTTGAATAAAGAGTTTAGCTGCTTACGTGAACAGTCCAAATCACTGATGTCTGCACATGGGGCAGGAAATCTCACAATATTGCCAGTTTTTCCTGTTTCTGATCAGGCCAAAATTACCCCATGAACAGTCTCATGCTTTTGGACAGGATGCTCAAGTGTCCTTTTAAATGTTACATTTGCCACCAAGTGCACTTGCAGCGCTGATTAACTAGGAATAAATGCAGCTTTCTTTAGATTTGGCCTCCTTCAGTATTGCTTGGCAAAAAAAAGAAAAGCATGCATCCATCCTGATCCTATTTATCTTAGATACTTACTATCCCCCAATACTGTAGTATCTGAGCACCACACAGTCTTATCTTCACAACACCCCTCTGAGGCAGGGCAGTGAAATAATCCCCATTTTACAGATAGGGAACTAAGGGACAGGAGACTAAGGGCCAGATTTTAAAAGGTATTTAGAATCCTAAAGATGCCGTTAGGCACCAAGTGGGATTTTCAAAAGTGCCTGGGTCCCTAACTGCATCTTTAGGTGCCTAAACACCTTTAAAAATCTGGCCCCGAGTGACTTGCCCATGATCATACAGGAAGGCTAAGGCAGAGCTAGAAATTGAAGCCAGGTCCCCCAAATGTCATGATACCAACCCACCAACTGACCATCTTTCGTCCATAATAGGCACTCAGATACTCTAGGGAAGATTTCTGCATGTCTGGGAAGGTGTACAACAGGGACGGATGGCAGGTATGCTAAAGATATATTCAAAGAAGAACTTTAACTGGATTTTCAAATCTAATTGTCTTCAATTTAAAAAAAATCAAAATGAGTTAGTCAATTAAAAGGCTGGACAAGGTAGATATTACGGTACATTTCACTGTATCAACAGATAAACCATAGGCTAGTCTTTAAGACAAGTTAGGCATCCAGAAAATGCTCACACAATTCCACACAGCTTTTGCAAGCGACAGTATCATGACTACACACTCAAATCTGGTAATGGTTTGCATAAATAGCTAATCTGCACACAGTGTAGTTGTAGCCAGGTCGGTCCCAAGATATCAGAGACACATGGTGGGTGATAAAAGATATTATCTCACCCATCTTGTCTCTCTAATGTCCAATAAAAGATATTACCTCACCAACCTTTTCTCTCTAATCTGTACATAGTCATCCAAGTAGCATGCACATAGCGGTCATCTGTAGGGGGATAACTCCACATCCTACCCCTCTGTCTCAAACTCATCAATGCAGCACTCTCAGGGAAGGGGCTCTGAACCCCCTCTCTCCTAGCATTACTGAAGGAGAAGTCTCTACAAGCTACACCCACAGTGCACTCTGAGGGAAAGGCTCCATTGCCCTTCCGAGGGCTGGCTAAAGGTTCGGGTTGGCTCTTTAATCAGAACAATGTGGCCCATCACAGCTAATAGGTACCATTACGTGAATCAAGCACAGATTTACCAATTTACAGTCCTAGAATCATACAAGTGTCAGAGATGACCCATGCCTGCTGATAGTGGTGGGGGGAGCAGAGTGAGGGCAGCCGGCTTCAGCAGTGTTACTGAGCATGCTCAGTCCATGTGAGCCTTCCCAGTACAAGCCAAGCAGCAAATCTGAGGGGGCACATGACCCCACATGTCCACCCACGCATCACCTCTGAAGTGATTGGAGGGGACCTCAAGAGGTGAGCTAGTCCAGTCCCCTGCACTCAAGGCAGGACTACGTAATAATAGACCATTAACTAAGTCATGACACTTTATTAGTGTAATCCCATAAAATGGCAAATATTTGCCACCATCTGCAGTAAATTCAAGCAATCCATTGGATCTCTTGAAAAAAGATTGCAAAGTAACACAAACTCTACAGGTACTTTTGATATTAATCTTAGAATACTCCATGGTAAATAACTATCTAGAGTATCGAAATAAGTCAGTCGGAAATGTTCAGTTAAGAACCATAGCAATTACTGTCCATAGGAATTCAGCTTATTTTTTTTACTGTAGCTTTATGGAAATATTGGGAACTCTATGGAATGCAAAGCATTTTCTAATCCAGGGGTCGGCAACCTATGGCACGCGCGCCGAAGGCGGCACACGAGCTGATTTTCAGCGGCACTCACACTGCCCGGGTCCTGGCCACTGGTCTGGGGGGCTCTGCATTTTAATTTAATTTTAAATGAAGTTTCTTAAACATTTTAAAAACCTTTATTTACTTTACATACAACAATCGTTTAGTTATATATTCTAGACTTAGACAAAGAGACCTTCTAAAAACGTTAAAATGTATGACTGGCACGCGAAGCCTTAAATCAGAGTGAATAAATGAAGACTCGGCACACCACTTCTGAAAGGTTGCCGACCCCTGTTCTAATCTGAATGTTTCAGTTCAGATCAATGGACTTCAGACAAAAAGCTTAATTTTTCTATTAACCTCAGGTAGAATTTTTCAAAAGCATTCAAAGTTGGCCTAGCTCTGCTACCACTGAAATCTAGACTTCAATGGGAGCAAAGCTAAGCCAATACAGAGTGCTTTAAAAATCCCAGCTCTAGGTATTTATACAGTGCTTATCCACACAGTGTCCAAAAGCCTTACACATGCTTAAAGTTGTATCAATGTAAGAGTCTCTCTCCCGCTCCGTCCCATACTGGTCATTTGATTGCTCGATTGATTCTGGAAAAGCTAGAGAGTCTTGCATTTTGTTCTGTACATGGAGAGGTTCCTGATCATTCTTACCTCTTGTGGAAGGAGTTCAGTTATTGCTTTCCTCCAGGTGCTGATCTTTCCCAGGAACTGGGATAACTTAGAAATGGGTACTGTTGGTTGCCTATGATATGAAAGAGATGTGCAGGGGAGTGTCATCAGAATATTACTGGCGTTTGACTCCAAGTTGTTCTACAGACTCTCCCGGCAGTTTAACACAGAGGCTGAATAGGATGAGAGAAGGAGATTGGAGGGGGACTCCTAGAAAGTGGACTAGCAGTAGCACATTACAAATTCTTGAGTTTGGTCAGAGAGGAAGGACCACCACTATTTCAGAAAATTACTGATGACTAAGGCTGAGATTTTGTCATGGTTATTTTTAGTAAAAGTCATGGACAGGTCATGGGCCATAAACAAAAATTCATGGAAGCTGTGACCTGTCTGTGACTTTTGCTGCTGCGGCTCCATGGTTTCCCCCACCACCGTGGTGGCTGGGAGTTGTGGGGTTCCCCCTCTGCCAACGGCAACTGGGAGCTGCAGGTTTCAGAGTAGCAGCCGTGTTAGTCTGTATCCGCAAAAAGAACAGGAGTACTTGTGGCACCTTAGAGACTAACAAATTTATTAGAGCATAAGCTTTCGTGGGCTACAACCCACTTCTTCGGATGCATATAGAGTGAAACATATATTGAGGGTGACCATATTTCCCAAAGAGAAAACGGAAAACCCCAGCTGCTCGCCCAAGGCGATGCCCCCCTTCCCACCACGTGAGGCTGTCACCTGTCGCTGGAACTTTGCAGGGGGCCCGTCGCTTGTCACTGCTGTCGCCTGTCGCTGGAACCCTGCCAGGGCCTCACTGGCTGTCAGCTCCAGAGTCCTGCAGCCCCTGGGGCTGAAGCAGAGAATGTCACAGCGGTCTCTGGAAGTCACAGATTCTGACCCATGTCCACAGAAGAGAAGGGGCCATCCATCAGCACAACCCAGTACCATCTCAGTTTTTCTGTCCCATTGTGGGGATCCAGGATACCAGCAACAGACAGGTGAAGTTGGAGATGAGTCTTTACTAGCTTCTCAGCTTGCTCAGGGAATCAAATATGAAATTGCAGAACTACCAACTGTGGTATGTAATCTATCATTTAAATCGGCTTCTGTACCAGATGACTGGAAGATAGCTAATGTGATGCCAATTTTTAAAAAAGGCTCCAGAGGCAATCCTAGCAATTACAGGCCGGTAACCCTAACTTCAGTACCAGGCAAATTGTTTGAACCTATAGTACAGAACAGAATGATTAGATACATAGATGAACATGATTTGTTGGGGAAGAGTCAACATGGCTTTTGTAAAGGGAAATCATGCCTCACCAATCTATTAGAATTCTTTAAGGGGGTCAACAAACATGTGGACAAGGGTGTTCCAGTGGATATAGTGTACTTAGACTTTCAGAAAGCCTTTGACAAAGTCCCGCACCGAAGGCTCTTAAGCAAAGTAAGCTGTCATGAGGTAAGAGGGAAGGTCCTTTCATGGATCAGTAACTGGTTAAAAAGATAGGAAACAAAGGGTAGAAATAAATGGTCAGTTTTCAGAACGGAGAGATGTAAATAGTGGTGTCCCTCAGGGGTCTGTACTGAGACCAGTACTGTTCAACATATTCATAAATGATCTGGGAAAAGGGGTGAACAGTGAGGTGGCAAATTTTGTCACACTATATAAAATTACTCAAGATAGTTAAGCCCAAAGCAGACTGTGAAGAGTTGCAAAAGGATCTCACAAAACTGGGTGACTGGGCAACATAATGGCAAATGAAATTCAATGTTGATAAATGCAAAATGCACATTGGAAAACATAATCTGAACTATACATACAAAATGATGGGGTCTCAATTAGCTGTTACCACTTAAGAAAGAGATCTTGGAGTCATAGTGAATAGTTCTCTGAAAACATCCACTTAATGTGCAATGTTAGAAACCATTAGAAAAGGGATAGATAACAAGACAGAAAAATATCATAATGCCTCTATATAAATCCATGGTGCCTACATCTTGAATACTGCGTGCAGATCTAGTCGCCACATCTCAAAAAAGATTATATTGGAACTGGAAAAGTACAGAGAATGGCAGCAAAAATGATTAGGGGTATAGAACAGTTTCCGTACGAGGAGAGATTAAAAAGACTGGGACTTTTCAGCTTTCAAAAGAGAAAACTAAGGGAGGGAGAATATGATAGAGGTCTATAAAATCTTGACTAGTGTGAAGAAAGTGAATAAGAAAATGTTATTTACTCCTTCACATAACACAAGAACTAGGGGGTCACTCAATGAAATTAATAGGCAACAGGTTTAAAACAAACAAAAGGAAGTATTTCTTCACACAATGCAGTCAACCTGTGGAACTCTTTGCCAAGGGATGTTGTGAAGGCCAAAACTATAACAGGGTTAAAAAAAGAACTAGATAAGTTCATAGTAGTTGTAATGTCTAACTAGTTCTACTCTTTGGCTTCTTGGTGGGCAGACTTTATGTCTCAGAATGTAACTGACTCCATGAACTTCAGGGATAGACCATGAAGATAGGTCTGGAGAGTTTTGCTCTTAAACTTAAGTTATTCTGGCTAGCATATTGGCTAACAGTTTTATTTATTAGGCAATTTGTACATCTGAAAATAGGGTCCAGAGCATGACTTGCTACATGTGCACCAGCAGGTATGGCTATTACTTATAAGAAACCAAGGATGACAGCAGACAGCTGTCACTCAGTCTGGGCTCTTTGCTCTAGAAACCCTCCACTGTTCATGTGTCTAAAGACTAGCTGATCCATACATCGGTCTTATATTTTTAATGATATGAGAAAGTAGCACAGAATATATACTGAATGGGATTTCTAAAAAGCCCAACTGACTTAAGATCATGAGTCTTTCTGACTTTCAATGGGACTTGTGCACCTATGTTGCTTAGGCCGGCAGAAAAACCCACCTACTAACTACTGGGACCTCTGTCCTATGATAGGACAGGTCCTGTTAACATTAATAGGAGTTAACTGTAATGCAATTTGAGGGTGCTCAGCTCCTGCAAGGATTGGGCCCTAGAAGGGGTGGGGGGTAAAAAGGAAAGGAATAAAAGCATTGGAAAAGCAATCTACTGAGGAAGACAAACCTAGAGCTGCAATATGTCCTCCCCCAAATTTCATCTGTCTCTAAAGCTCAAACTTCATCAAACTATTTTCATTACATTGTTATCTTTAGATATTTAATTAATTTGCACCAAAGTCCCCGGCATTCTCATTCCTTAGCTTCCTGCTCAGTTTGGCCCCAGAGTAAAGAATACATATTCACATGCCCAGAAGCTAGAAATCTTACCATATTTAACAAGAAGCATCTCTGACAGTAATTGGAGTTTTGTATCAAGACAAATAAATGGTAAGATCATAAAAACATACTCTAGTGGCCACATGCACCTGCAAATACTAACATCAGAGAATGAATTTAACATAAGGCCTCAGTGGAGATGAATTTTCTATAAACAAACAATCTGAAGAAAGCCTCACTTTTGTCATGTGTTATTCCCATAGAAGAAAAATGAATATTCTGTTTCGTTTGTTCCTTACCAGCAGCACCAGCTTCATTATTTACCATTAGTCCTTTCACTTTCTTGTCATGTGTGTAAAACTATAATATCCTCAGTGACAGTGGAACAGCTATCTTTCCTCAGTGCTGGCACTTCATGCAAATTATCCACATTGTTAAATATGCCAGAATGCTAATATCGCACATGGAAGAATTTAAAGAGGCTTTTCCCATATTTTATTATATAACAGTTTACTTCTATTAAGTCACTGTTATAATCAAAGGGCCCAACTCTGCAGCATTTATTCTCACAAGCAGCTCCTATAGGATAGGGTAGAAAAAATGGTCTAGTGGATAAAGACAGGATGGGGAGTCAGGAAGCCTGGGTTCTATTCTTTGCTCAGCCACAGACTTCCTGTTTAACCCTGGACAAGTTATGATCTCTCTGTGTCTCAGTTACCCATCTGTAAATGTCTCAGTTCCCCCATCTGTAAAAGCTTCCCCTCCTCTCACACAGGTGCTGTGAGGATAAAAATCCATTAATGATTGTGAGGTGCTCACATACCACGATGATGAGGGCCACATAGGTGCTCAGACTGATTAATGTCAATGGGACTTCATGTGAGGAAGACTTGCAAAATTAAGTCAAAAAGCTACATGCTTAAGGAATAATGTTCATGGCAGAGAAATATTCGAAGCAATTGATATATTTTGCAGGTGATTAAGAACTTAATTTTGCACCCATTGAAAGCAATGCCCGCAGTGCTGCCAACTTCAATGAGTGCAGAATTGGACACTAAATGCTGAAGTTGTACTAAGGCATGAGAGTGCCAGAAGAGATCAAACACCACAGCTTTGAATTAAAAGGAAAAAATATTTTCTTGGCTCCTGAGTGTTTGAAAAGTCTCTTCAGCTGTCCTCTTGGAATCCCCATTGCTCTAACTTTGAGGAAGGCTTCAATGAATGACTCAGATACCATGATGATAGGCTGCTTGTTAACAGGATAGCAAGGAAGCCAAGAAAATGCAATCTCCATCCTGCCTCTGAACTATCTGTCCCATGGTACCAAAGATTCAGTAGCTTCCCAGCCAGGGAATCTAATTTCCCCCCTGCTGCTCTGGATAGTTTTTGATGGTTATATGATCATTTGCTTAAAATAGTAATAATGTATGATTTACCTGAGCTTCGAAGCTCTATATGGTAATTTTACAAATAATTCAGTGGGCCCTAAATGGACATTAGCCACAATGTTCAAGTACAAATTCCAATTCGACATTCCCCAGAGGTCACGGGAAGGTGTTCAGAAATGGTGGTTTGGTTCAGGCCTACCTAAAGTACAATGGTCAGCACTTACAGCCCTTAGTTATTCCCAACTGGGATCAGGGTTCTAATTATTATTTATGTGTTATTTAGTTTACAGGCATATTATTAAAAAAATCAAATAATAATATAGTCCTGAGCTTGCCAACTTGCTCCTATTTTAAATGGTGACCACTGTGTCTTTGTTCAACTAGCGTTATTGATTTTAGGGTTTTATACTGCTACCCATCACCATAGTAGCAGAGTCTACGTGAAATCAACAGCAATGTCTCTAGTGGACTTCTATGCACCCTTTCCTGTGCTGGGGAGCATATCGAACATAAGCCTTTCTCGTATTGGCAGGCCACAGCATAAATGACATTTCTCATAGAATTTCCAGCTGATAACCATTAATCACGTGGTTCTGACTGAGGGAATATTGTAAAGAGTACCATTCCTCACAATAGTTCCAGATCAAATCCCTGTGGCTGCAGATACACAATGTCAGATATCCAGTTTCTGCAATATTTTGGCTACACAAGATTTCAGCTAATATGTGGTTTGGGAATTACAGTATCCCGTTATGCCAATCGCTGAAGTTTGAGGAAAAGTTCACATTTAACCTGTAATGGTTTGAAAATACCTAACTGAACAATGAATACCTCAGTGCAGTTACTGCAGATAAAAGAAAGAACAGGCTTTCAACTCCTGCTCCATGGCCTAAAGGTTAATGGACTAATGCAATAAAGCAATAGGTTGTAACAGGAGTCTCAATACAATTAAAACCATAAAGCTAACGATGATCTGTTTCAAATGAAGCTGCAGATGAAAATAAAACATTAAACAGTTTTGCTACACTTACATAAACGCACTGAGGGCTTTAGTCATGTAAAGTATGTGTAATGCTCAAGAAAAAAAATCTGTTTATTGCCATTCAGTTAAACTCTTTACCATTGGGTAACTTTCCCTATTGCTGCCTGGGACTGACACTAATTTCTACTCAATGAGAATAGTTACGCAACACTTAAAGTTTAATGTATGTATTTAATAGGAGAAAGTACTCATTGCAGCAATCTACGCTATGGCGCAAAGAAAGAACACATGCTTTGGAGCAAAGCAACCAATGGAAAATCGGAGCTGTGTCAGGAATAGCAAGACAAGGTTCATGGCCCAAGCTTCATTTACCCTCTTGGAAAACCAACGGAAGAGGAGCCAAAAAAAAAAATCCATCAGGGTCACACTAAGTTTTTCAAGCTAGTCCCCTTGAGGAGAAGTTTCAGGGCAGTACAGGCAGGAGAGAAAGATAAAAATAGAAGTCTAGGTTTTGGATGGGGAGTAATGGAAATTAGATCAGAGATGTAGGTAGTTCTGAAATTACATAGGGCATTGGAGATGAGTTAGAGCTGATGAGACCGTGGTTCTCAAACTTTTCCATACTATGACCCATGAAAGTTTTGGAATCTCCTCTCCACTCTTCTAGCTATAAAGAAAGGGAGGGTGGTTCTGATGCCCTGAAACCTGTTCATGAACACACAATCCCCCAGGGGATGACAACCCTCAGGCTGAAATCTCATTCAGTAAGAGCTGGAGACAATGAAAGGATTCCAGGGAGAGCGGGAGTGAAACAGTAAGAGCAGAAGTAGAAGGCGGCAATTTTCGCAGCTGCATGTTGACTAGCCTGGAGGGGGAAAGCGAGGTGAGGTTACAGTAATAAAAACATATGGGTAAGTCTACACTTACTTCCTGGTTCGGCGGCAGGCAATCGATCTTCTTGTCTAGACGCGATAAATCGATCCCGGATCGATCCCGGAAGTGCTTGCCGTCGACGCCGGTACTCCAGCTCGGCGAGAGGAGTACGCAGCATCGACGGGGGAGCCTGCCTGCCACGCCTGGACCCACGGTAAGTTTGGACTAAGGTACTTCGAATTCAGCTACGTTATTAACGTAGCTGAATTTGCGTACCTTAGTCCGAAGTGGGGGGGTTAGTGTGGACCAGGCCCAAGAGGTAGCCATGGTGCTGACAATGAGTTTTAGCACTTGGGATAGTGAGGAAAGATATCAGAAACTGGGATTTAGTGAGAGACAGGATAGTGGGATACTGCTATGAGCCAGGAAGACAGGGAAGGTAGTGGAGGGATGTCAGCGGTGACAGAGGCAAAAGAAAGGGTAATAGGCCTTCAAGAGACAGAGGCACCATTATATGATGTCTGTACTAGCTTTGCGACCAATGCATCACATGTCAGAAAAATGAGGGTTGTGTTCATATGAATATTTCCTATTCCCCACTAAATTATACTGGTAATTAGTCTATGCCAAGGCTTTGCAAACTCTTAGACCCATAAGCAACTTGTGAGTTCTCCTGTTCATCTACTCCAAAAAAAAGTTCATCAACCTATTCAGCCCCATTGCAGGACCAGCTGGTCAAATACCCCGCTCAGCAACCATGCATTTCTATCTAAATTAAAAACTTAGTACTGTACTATTATCGTTTATTTGTGGGCCATATTTGGGGGGAACCAGCAGGTATAGTAAATAGTTTGTTATAGTTGGTGGGATGGGAAGGAATAACCAGTCTGGTAGGTGCATCTCCCATCCACTTATAAACTATATTCCTTCGCACAAGCAAGCAAAGGTTTGAAGGCTCTCAGAGTTTAATATGAGTGAGTCCATTGACTGCAATGGAGCTACACCGATTTGCACCAGCTGAAATCTGGCCCTGTAACTCTCTCTTCCTCTCCCGTCTTTAGTGATGGGTTTTACGCTGTCTTAGCTCCATGGGAAGAAAAACAAAGTTATTACATCGCCATCAACGAAGATAGTCATCACAGCCACTCTGGTACACGTTAATGTGCTTCCCTGGTCTACTGTTAATGGCCCTCCTTCATAATTTCACACAGTACACTGTGTGCATGCACAGATAGTGCTCTGACACACGAGGCTAGGCCCTGGCTCCCACTAAAGTCAGTGACAAACTTTCACGCACTTCAGTGGGAGCAGGACATTGATGCCAGTGGCTTAGTAGGTTTCAAAAAAGAACTACACAATGATCTGAGTAAGAATAGCAACTACTAGGGTAATATTACAAAGGCTACTAAATCAGATGCTTCAGAAGATAATATAAACTTATCACCTGCTATAGTCAGGGAACATTCCAAAAAGTTCTCTCAGAATTATGGAAAGAGGTGAGCTACCGGGTCTAGTATTCTGAGCACAGGACTCAGAAGTAGACACTCCTATTTCGTAATCTGACATTGCTGCTTCTTCTGTGGCTCTTCAACCTCTATGTGCTTCAGCCTCCTCAGATGTAATATGGGGATAATATATCATTCAACGATGCTTTGAGGAACAACAGCACCTACCCCACTCAAGGGTATTTTGAGGGTTAGTTTTGTTTCACACCGTTTTCAAAAAGGAATTATTTTGTTTTGCTTGTTTTGGTGAATATTTTTATCAAACATTTTGTCTGGAATTTTTTTATTTTAGGTTGTTTTGTTTTTATAAACGTTTCAGGTTTTCCTTCCCCCTCACATTTTTTCCCTCCTTTCTGCCCTTTTCCTTCCATTTTCACACTAAACTTAGAGAGACAGAAGAAGAGAAAGGGGGAGAGGATAAAGGAAATACCATCAAAGGGAAAGTTTAAAAAAAGTTTTATGAAAATTTCCAGTTACAGAAAAGGCCATTTTTGGACAAAAAAATGTTTTGTTAACAAACTTCAACCAGCTTTACTATCAATCCTAGAATTAATGGCACATTACTGGAGAATGCTATTGAGCCACAGACCACAGGTGAAATCCTGGTCCCACTGATATGAATGGCAAAATTTCAACTTATTTCAAGAGGGTCAGGATTTCATTCCAAGAGAATAGGCTGCAGTCTGACATTTCTAACTAGTTTCATGGCTTGACTTTTGTGACCTAGGTAGCATTAAAATCTGAGAACTTGATATGGAACTATATTGTGTATGGCAAGAGATAATGAACTTCTAATGGTCTCAATCTTACCTTTAAAAGAAAAGGGCGAATTCCTAATATCTACCCCAAGAAATATTCCAGTGTGTTCTTCAAATGCCGATGTGTTTTAGACAAGTTACTATTATTTTTAACCCCACAAAGCCTGATCCACTGCTGTATAAAGTTGTAAGAGACAAGATCACTATACGATATGAAAAGGACCGTTCACATGAAGGAAAGAATCATAGAAGTGTTTAAGGGGACCTCGAGAGGTCATCTAGTCCATCCCCCATGTTATCCTATCCTGACTTACCACACAACCTTCTCAACTTGGCAACTACCAGGCACATTTTTTCCTTTTACAATCCTTCATGAAGTGGGACTACTTCATATGACATCCAACTAAGTAAATGTGTTTTCTGGTTTCATTAAGGTTGCTCACTCTCTCTCTCTCCTTTTTAGAGTAGCCACACTGATACAATTGCCATTGTACGCAGGGTACTGAATATATTACATGAAATTATGTAGATCATTACCATGTTTATAATTCAGAAGAATGCATGATGGATGATCAGCTATATTAGACTGTAAGTCTAATTCCTAGCAAATGTATTTAATTACCAATCCTACCAAATTACTCAATCCTTTCCATAACTGCGAAAAAGGTGCTGCCATGGCTTGGTATTAGCCTATCCCATGTTTAAACAATTTCTAAAACTCATTAATACTGTACACTTACAGGGCTAAACCATCAGCTTGTGATCTACCCTATGGTAAGGGGCAGTGCATTGTTGCATTGGCCCTGGAGCAGTTTGATGGCAGAGTATGATTTGGGGAGTCAATCTCCCTCATGGTCTCCCTGGTGCTTCAGGGAAGGGGTTCACATAGTGATGGGTCCTTACCTGTCACACTGCATTCTTCTGAATATACAGATGTAATTATACCACAAGCATGTTGGGGAGGCAGAGTCAAGGTTCCACCTATTGCTCACCCCCACCCATGTCTTCCTGCCCACCTGTGCAAGGTGAGGATCTAGTATGGCAGTGGACTTCTTTCATCTCACAGGCAGGAAGCAGTGGGTAGCACACTGGCACCAGGGAATAAAGGGATGCCTTAAGCCCCCTCTATTCCCTCGGGCCTGTGTGCCGGATGGGCCACAATCCAGTCCACGAAAGCAAGTTACCATGCATACAGAATAGTCACTATCCAAAGTTACATATCAAGATCTACTTTAAGACAGCCACAAAGCCTAGCCGAGCTACAGAGATCCTGGGGGCTCTGTGCTGTGGATGCACCTTGGACCAGGGCCTGTCCCTTTTGGAGAACATATAGTTAACATTATAACAGAGATCAAGTTATTAGTATTATTTACAATTTGTATTACAGTAGCACCTGGAGATCAGGGCCCCATTGAGAGGGGCACTGTACAAGCTCATAGAAAGAGACAACTACTGCCCCAAAGAGTTTATAATCTACAGATTGATAAGGAGTACAGTTATCACCATGTTATCAGATGAAGAGCTGAGGCACAGAGAGATTAAGTGACCTGCTAAAGAGCCTGAACCCAGAACTCCCAACTCCCAGTCCAGTGCCTTAAGCACAGAACATCCTTCCTCTCTAAAACTCATGCGTTTGCAGCTATTTATACATTTTCCTAATGATCATCTGGCCTGTGATATGAAGCCTACTAGCACTGCAATTTATTATTTCCACTATGTTTTCATGCTGGAAAAATGCCATATAAAACTGTGAACAAAGTTACGACAAGCTCTTCGGCTGGTGTAAACTGACCTACCACCACTGACTTTGGTGGAGCTATGCCAGTTTGTCTAAGACGAAGGCCCAGCCCTTAAAATATCATGTCCTATTTTTACATTTTATAACTGCCAATAAATCATTTAATATGATTTTTTATTTTAATAAAGCTACGTGACTGGACATTTATCAATGGAAGTGTCCGTAGCCTCTGTTTTGCCAGAAGCTGGGAGTGGAAGACAGGAGATGGATCACTTGATGATTGCCTGTTCTGCTCATTCCCTCTGAAGCACTTGGCACTGGTCACTGTCAGAAGACAGGGTACTGGGCTAGATAGACCATTGATCTGACCCAGTATGGCCGTTCTTATGAAGAGAATAACAAAAGTCTTGTGGCTCCTGAATGATGGACACGTTTCCTCCTGTTTGCCAGTGGTACAATATAGGGAGATTGGGGTCAGAAAAAATATTGTCCCTTTTCAATTGCTGCTGCTAAACATTTCATGATGAATCAAGCAAGGGGGCTGCAAGTGAAAATCTGCTGAACTTCCTTTCAGACCATTGCTTTAAAACTTCTATTTACTCCTTCAGAGCTCCTTCCTCAGGCAAAACCCCCCACAGAAACTAGTGCCTGACTGAGGACATCAAGATTTGCCCTACTGACTTCATTAAGAGTTTTGCCCAAGTAAGGAGAGCCGAAGAGGCTGTATACAAAGGGTTTTACATTGATCCTGTTAAATTACTATGTGCTGATTCCTTGTGTCTTCCTTTCTAAATGCAGGGAGACGTAAAGATCACTGCAATCTACATTTAATGAAACATCACATCTCATGTGTTTTCTTATTGATTGTATTATTTGTAGGGAATGCTCTGCTCTTGAAATGACAGAAGCTTCTTGTCTTGAACTGCTGTTGTCTACCAAGGACCTTTCAGTTGGGTGCTTTGAGAGTCTGGTTAATTAGTGATTAGGGTCAGAATCACACTATCAGAGGTTTCCTGAACTACCAATGGTGAATCACCATCTGGCATTAAACATTTAGTGGGCACAATGATACTTGCACTGCTCCCTTTTTAAGTGTCAGATTGCCTGATTTTTTTCCAAAACCGAAGGTTAGTGCAAGACTTTTAAGAGCAAAATGTCACTGAATGAACAATAATTAAAACAGGGAGGAAAAAAACTATTAACTGAATCAACTTCCTGTGAACCAAACAGATTTTTTTTGTTTTTTTACACAATGTTACAGGCAAACACAACCATCATAAAAAAAATTACAGGAGTTTGGGGTTTTTTGAGAGGGAGGGGAGAATCAGAAGTCCAAAATATGCCCATTAAGATCTCAGTTCAGAAAAGCAGTAAGCATGTGCTTCAAGTTAAACTTCTGCTTAAGTGATTTCCAAAATAAAGATGATTTAAGCATGTGCTTAAGCACTCTGCCTCAATAGGGATGCTTTCTAGAATCGGGGCCTAAAATTGCTAAGACAATAATACAGATCATTTTCATTTACAGTAGTTACGAAAAATATATTATTTTATAAGTAGGTTCATATTAACATGCTGAAATTGTTCTAGGTTTCTGGAACCGGAAATCAGGAGCCTGAGTGGTCTGGCAGACCACAAAACACATGGGGCCTTAATCCAGAATGGCCAACCCCACGCATTCAGAAATCGTGAGTCGGACCCTAAGAAACTTGAAACTGGCTTTAAAATCAAGGAAGAAGGCTGTATTGTTAAAAAAAACTTACCTTGTTTAAAGGGGAAGTTAAAGCAGCTATAAAAAATCCAATAACTGGAAGTTGAAGCTAGATAAATTCAGAATGAAAATAAGGCATACATTTTTAACAGTGAGAGTAATTAACCACTGGAACAATTTTCCAAGAGTTATGGTGGATTTTCCACCACTTGCAATTTTTAAAATCAAGATTGGATGTTTTCCTAAAAGGTAGGCTCCAGGAATTATTTTGGGGGCAATTCTATGGCTTCTGCTATGCAGGTCAGACTAGATTTTCACAATGGTCCCTTCTGGCCTTGGAATCTATGAATCATGATTTTTTTAAAAAATAATAAATTTGGGTTCTTTTTATTTGCCTTCTGGTTTGTGGGCCCTCAGGATGCATTCAGATAATATTTTAAAGCTTGTCTCCACAACCATGAGGTCTGGATACTTCTTTTTTATTGCAAGACAGCAGAGATTCTCATGTAATCCCTTGATTCCAGGAGCTGGGATTTTAAGAAAAAAAAACAACCCTTGTCAGATTTAGCAACACTGCTAGTGACAAGGCTGCATGCACACCACTAGAGTCAGCCTGAACAGTGACTTTAGGAATACGACCAAGACAACAGGAAAGGTCGTCTTTTTCATGCATGGTTGGAGGTTTACTAAGAAAGCTGCTGAAATGAAATCCCTCATTCAAGATAGCAGGCCCGCCGACAGCAATTCCGGGCCCCAGGGCAGAACAGTCAATGGGCCCCCTAGAAAGGGATCGCCGCCTCCGGTATCACCCCACGCATGCCTAAGAGCCTTGCGGCCCGCCCGGGCGATTTAAAAGGGCTTCTGGCCACCACCACTACCACAGCCGCTGTGGCGGCTGGGGGGCCCTGGGCCCTTTTAAATTGTCAGGCCCCAGGGCAATTGTCCCCCCACCCCTGTCAGCGAGCCTGCAAGATAGAATCAAAGACCTTGCTCTCTGATATGGGGAAGGGGGAAATGCAACAAATATTACAGTGGGGACTGCAAAGTTTGCTAAGCACTCAGGAGTTAGGTGTGTCAGGAGAGAAGACAGCACATTGATTAGATTCATGAGCATTCATCTTACTTTCAGCCATTTCAGGCTTCTGGAAACAGCTACAAAACCAATGAGGACTCCGGTGGCACCTTAAAGACTAACTGATTTATTTGGGCATAAGCTTTCATGGGTAAAAAACCTCACTTCTTCAGATGCAAAGGCTGAAGCATTAAAGAGACAGTATTTGTTTGTTTCATTTTCACTTTCTTTGCTAGCACCTGATGCTTACAAGCTCAGCTCCTCCACGCTTGTACAGATCTGAACTTTTGCAAAAGATCTAATTTAAAGACCAAGAGCATGCCTTTGCTAAGTGAACTATACTGGAAAGCTTGCACTGAGATTCTTGGTCTAAGGCTATTTAAATAAACTTGTAAAAGTCTGTACGTTGACTCTGTCAATGAAGCTTGTAACCATTAAACATTCACACTGATGTCCCACCCCATCGGGCTTTTGAAGACTTTTCCCAAGTAGATTTTATTGTAAGTATATCTTGTCAGAGATATGAAATGAAATATCACCATCTTCCATTTATGAGCTGATCATTAGTAATGGACTCATCATAATCATCGAATCTTTTTTTTCCCTTCATATTATCCAATCATGGAATGCAGTAGCACAATAAACAGGCTTTATCCTTTATTTCATTCAATATAGTAAGTATTCTGACTAGCCTTTACTTAGAATCTGATTTCTCACAAAGGAGCATTTGCAAGGTGAAAGATGGATATTCTGAGAGATATTTTACTTGTCATCAGTTTTGTGTTCTTATATCTCAGGCTGAGATACCCTCTGACAGATAAGCTCAGTCATCAGAGGAAAAGAATAGCAATGCCTTTCTCAAAGGCTAGCCCACACTGCTCCCGTGTGGCTTCTAGGGAGAAACAAAAAGAATGGGGTTGAAACTACAGTGTTCTATAAAGAAGTGTCTGGTCCCTCACTTAGATAAATCGGGGACTGTGCCTCTATTTCTTGTATACTGAGCACCCTCCTTGCACTTAAAATAATAATGATAATGGTGAAGTTCAGGAAAAGATTTTATCTGACATTACCTATGTGTCATAGCAGACTCCTAAACTGTCTAGGCATTCTATCAGTAGCACCTAGCAATTAATAAATGTGAAACTGCTGCTATAGTAGGTTAAGTGAATTCTGTGCCGTTTACTATGTGTAGATCTTTTCGAAGACACCTTAAAAACCAAAGTTCTGTCTGCTTTATATGGACATTATTGTCCACCTGAACAATACAGATCTCCACTGCAGGGGGTGTGCCCAGATGTACTTACACAAACTCAGTTGTGCAGCATGCAGGGCACTGGTTTTCAACCTGCCTACTGACTTTTCACACCAGCAATGGCTGCATAATTCTTGTATGAATTTAGGTCCTGATCCTGGAAACACTACTCGGAGTAGTACTTGCTGCTGTGAGGAGACCCAATTAAATCAGTGAAAATATTCAGAAGCAAGCACTATACACTGGATTGGGACCATCATTTGTAATTCACTTAATTTATAATGCACTTTTGAGTCAATTGAGATGACAGACACTATAAAATTAGAAGCTATTATTGAATAATGGGCTTTAATTCAGAGTAAAATGGAAAAGTGACTGGAAAAAATAATTGTATACTATCTGTATATTTGATAGAATTGCTCTTTGCATCTCTAATAAGACTAATAGAATTTCCAGTAAATATCCAACGCATAACTCTTCAGAGTTCTATACAGGAAATTTTATTTTAATACACTGAATTAACCTCAGACTGACATTTAAACTGTGATGTCTCATGCTCCTAAGAGTAATTTATTCTCTTTAAAGCAAATTTGCAAATCAATTCAATGAGTTTTTAGGAGGAGGCAAAAACAGCTACTGTATACAGCTCAGATGCCTTTTGTGCTTCATTCCCTCCTCCCACTCCAAAAAATACCCTTTATTTCTTAACCTGAAATGTTGAGGCTATTTGTCCTTAACATATCACTTTTTAGATATGGAAAAGACATCTAAATAAGCAATGTAGAAACATGGTCATAGCCCCCTTAGTAAGAAGGCTTCTTTGGAAAATCTAACAGATTGACAGCTTGTGTCAATAAAGCAGACAGGTTCAGTGTGGGGAGAAGGGAAGAGATGTGCACAAGTACTACCTTGACTGAAGGGAGAACAGGTATCCCGGGGTTTGCTACTGGAGTATCAGCAAGAAGGAAATTGATCATCTGAGAGTGTTTGCAGGCTGGAGCTCTCATATCTACAATTTAAAAGAGGATATTCAGGGATTGGAAGGACTTTATGAAAGTAAAAATGGCATCCTAGTGAGGAGTAAACTAGGGGGATCAGCCAACGCAGCACATAGCTTACTTTTAAAGTGTCCCAGGTCATAAAACACTTAAAATATATATTTAACCATCCAGATTTAGCGGATAGAGCAGAATGAATACAGACTTAAAAATGCAAATGGTTCTTAGGCATTCTAAGAGTACATTATGGTGCATCAGGCAAATCCTCCTTAGTTCATGCAACTACTGACCCAAGACTTCACAGCTATTCCTTCAGAGCCATTAAAATCAACTGTGTTAATCCCATCGCCACCATGTTATACAGTTTAGCAGGTAGAATAAGCAGTAAGTTATACAGGAGTTGTATATATCCATCAAAAGGAGAATACTCCTCCCTACTGCCAAATTTTATTAACACACAGGGTCCAGATTGGGGTTGGGTCAGAGCTGCGCCACGTCAGGGGAAACACAGGGAGGGATGGCAGGTACCTTCCCTTCCTCAGCAGCCCAGTGTATAGGAGTGAGCAGGCAACATTTTCCTCTCCAAGGTGCAGTGTACTGCTGCTAATGGGTACACAGACGGAGGAGTACCCCTGCACTCTCTTCATATAAGAGCCCATTGCAATCAGGCCATAGATGTTTAACAATGTGCTACCTGTATGCAAATGTGTACATAACGCAGCTCAAACAGATGCTGCAACAGGAGTGAACTGAATAGCTATCAAGTGAACAAACTAATAAAGGTCACATTTTCAGGTGCTATCCACAATGGCCTTCGATAGTATGACTATGAAAACGCAAGCACAAGTATTTGCACCCACAGAAGTTGGTCTCTCTTGCCAGGCATTTGTGCATGCAAATCAGATACTGTAGGTGAGTGATGGGGGTGCAAATCCCTCATTTTTCCTCTCAGAACAGTTTTGCTCACATTTTCACTTGCACATACATTTTTATGGGCACAAAATCAGAGAGTCCAATTCTGCTCCCATCACAGTGCTGTAGTAATATGTTTACTCCAGATCTGTACCTGCTTTAAGGAGAGCAGAACCTGCAGCTGAGAATTACAAAAACTTTCCCCCAAACTCTTTTCAGTCCAGAAAATAGCACCTTTTCAGTAATGTAAAAGTTCTGACACAAACCAACAAAAATCAGGAATTTCAAAGTTATATCTGACATTGTCCTTATCTGTATACCATGTAGTTGTAGCCATGTCGATCCCAGGATATTAGAGAGACAAGGTGGGTGAGGTAATATCTTTTATTGGACCAACTTCTGTAATATATTAATATAATTAATATCTCTATTATTATATAATATATAGTATTATACTAATTAGTTATATTATAATATAATATATTAATACCATAACAGAAGTTTTGGTCCAATAAAAGATATTACTTCACCCACCTTGTCTCCCTACTATCTTTAATGGACATTGTTCCACTTGTCCACCTTATACACATTTAACTGATATATATGTAGTTAATTCAAATTTATTTAACCTCTGAAATTGAATGAATTCAGTTGTCTAAAGAAAGAATAATTAGGATTCCCCAGAAAATACTACATGGAATGCTTCAGAAAAATTCCTACCTGTTCATACGTCCAGGGTAAATAATCTGCTGAGAAGAAATAAAAAATAAAAAACACTGGGACCTACTGCGCCATTGATTATTAGGCACAATTTATCATTGATTTCAGTGGGAACTTCAGCTTAAAAACTCATGGTACAATGCGGCCCATTGGTTCAACTCCTCAGCTGGTTTAAATTGGCATAGTTCCGATGGAGCTACACTGTTTTAACCCACCTTTGGACACAGCCTATTGTTCTCAGTAAAAATACAGCATATGAAAATTTAAAGCAGTTGTGTTAAGGTCATTATCACAAGAGCAGTCCTCCATGAGATTGATCCAAACAATTGTAGTTCACTCTAGGATTGCTGCAGTCATTTGGGACATTACTGTGGCATACTCTAGCACATTTTACTAAGGTTATAATAAAAGAAGAGTATGGTATATACAATAATAGCACACAACATACAGGGAGGATGACTATAAACCATTTTCTGTGTTTTCTCTCATTAAAGAAGACCACATGTGGTTCTGCTTTGCTCTGCTACTCATGAGTTATGCAGCTGTTGCCCCATGACATTATTTTGCCTTCCCGTTTGCTGTAAATGCACACACGTATATTATCTACACTCTGCTAGGTAAGATGTACATATATATTAACATAAAATGAGTTTGGTAATATTAGACCTATTTTTCTTGGAGTATTATTTTACATCGAATTTGTGGCAAGGATCTTTGATAGGTAAGAATGGAGAAGCGTCACTTCTGTTAATTAAACGGGTTTTCAGGAGTTTAAGACTTCCTGAAAAAATTATCTTGTTGGGCTCAATTTGGCCTTGCTTGCTCTCAGCCCGAAGACACATTTTTGGAAAGTTTGAGGAAAATCCCTTCAACTATTTTTAGTTATCCAATGGGGGAGAAATTCTCTTCCACTTAAAAATAAGAGACTTTTGGCATATGGGTAACTCAAAATGTGTGAACCCACATGAAACTTCACATGTAGCTCTAGCTAAATAAGACTATGAGTGTGAAAAGTGAAGGAATTAAATGATAAGTTACAAAGAAATTATTCTAGCATGCACATCCTTAAATGTTACTAGACATTAAGCTATATAATTTCCTACATCACTAAGGAGTTGAGCAAAAACAGTAGCCTCATAACTAGAATTTTGTCCACCCTGAGTGGTTAAATTTTATGGAGTCACATAAAACATCTTCACAGCTCCCAAATGCCATAGAAGGGGGGAAATGGGGAAATGGGGGTCTCTATTTTTATCCCTTTTTTTCAAAAAGCAAGATATTAAATATTAAAATCTTCATTAATGCAATGTTGAAGTGGAAAATGTAGGCATACATGTCAGGAAATGAAAGTTAAGGTTTTCATAGCACAGTAAACTCATACTGCAAGCATGCAGAATTTCTATTATAAATTCTGACAGTTACGGCCAGTTTTTAAAGGTATTTCAATGGGAGTTAGGCACCCTACATACCTTTTAAAACCTGGCCTTTACACTCACAAATGAATATATATATATATATATATATATATATTATATATACACACATATATACAGGACCACATTTTCAAAAAGGCCCAGCAACTACAAGTGGGGCCAAATTTTCAAAAGAGTGCAGCTCCCATTTAGATAACCTGTCAAAGCAAATCATGGGCTTATCTTTAAGCATGATCATCCTCCCAATGCATTTAAATTAATGACTCACAAGCTTAAAGTTAGGCATGTCTTTAAATGCTTTGCTGAATCAGGACCCATGTAAGGAGCTAAGCTGTTTTGAAAATCTGGCTCATTCTGTAATGCAGATGAGTTAAAATTGCTATTAAAATGTCGAGAGTATGAGGGAAGAGCAACAACATCAGTTTCAGTACAACATCCACAAGGGGCATGGCCTAAGGTTTATGGGATATGATGGACACCCAGCCACCTCGGGTCTGCACTATGGCCTGTCAAACACTGCTATTTTTAAAAAATATCAAATTATCAGAGGCAATTTTCTATAAACTTCTCCTGTGATTGAAGGAAAACTTTTGTTGTTCTTTTATCTTGAATTCAATTAGAGCAGTATCCTGTGAGAGATGATTATTTTACATTCTGCCAAAAGTTTTAACATTCCCATCAAGCTTAAATACAGGTTTGCTGTTCATTTTGACTACTATCACGGAGATAATGACTACTTCACCCTGAACTGCTTGCAGTTATGTACAATTATCACAAAGTTCGATAAAAAAAATTAATTTAAACCTGCAGCTAAATCAATAGCATCTTGCGCATTCAACTTCAACAAAAATACTTGCAACTCAAGTAACAGCTACTCATTAATAAAAGTTTAGCTTACACTGAATGTCAGAGTCAAGAAATCACAGAATTTGGCCAGTCTGGCTAAGGGCAGCCAGCAATTCATGTCACTATTCACATTTTTTACAAATATCAGCAACAGGGACATGGGTTGCCGTTATGCTCAGCAGAATGGAGACAAAAGGATCAATTCTGCTCTCACCTACATGCCAGTGTAAATCCAGAGTAACTGCAATGAAGTTTCATAAATCTAAATGAGAGCAGAATTTGGCCCAAAATCTGTGAAGCCTTTTTGGCGAGGATACACTGTGGTCCAGCGCACTGAGCCCTGGACTTCGGCAGGTCATTTATCTGGTTTTAAACTGGACTGTCCTCTTTTTGGCTGGTTGGTCCCTCATCACGAAGTGAGACAAAACCAGATGTGGTTTGTCAAGTATCAGATGAGGGACAGAGAATCATAGAATATCAGGGTTGGAAGGGACCTCAGGAGGTCATCTAGTCCAACCCCCTGCTCAAAGCAGGACCAATCCCCAGACAGATTTTTGCCCCAGATCCCTAAGTGGCCCCCTCAAGGATTGAACGTACAACCCTGGGTTGAGTAGGTCAATGCTCAAACCACTGAGCTAGAGCACGCCACTCCACCTTTGCTAGCATGACCTCACATGCACCATGCATGCTAGGTCACGCCAGCACAGATGGAATGGTGTGCTCTTCAAAATGGCATTCTCCATGCAGCATGACTTCATACGGTGGTATTGAAATGTCTGATATTCTGGGAATGTCTGAGTGGCCATCCTACCTGGGCTGGGAGTCAGGAGATCTGCATTGTATTCCCAGCTCTGCCTGCTGGGAGACCTTAAGTGAGTCACTTCACATATCAGTTTTCCTTCCCAACCCTTTGTCTGTCTCATCTATTTGGACTACAAGTTTTTGGAGCTAGTCCTGTTTCCCTATGTATGGTGCCTAGCACAATGGGGCCCAGATTTTTGCTGGTACCTGTAGGTGCTATGAGAATAATATTAATGTTAATGCTATAAATATTTAGTCAAATATCTCCAGCAAAACACTTTGGCACATGTGTAGTCCATTGACTTAAGCACATGTGTAACCCATTCACTTCAAAAGGACTATGCGCGTGCCTAAGTGCACTGCTGGACTGGGGCCATACAGACCACAGAATGTCACTTTTAGTGTATAGGTAAAACTATTGACCCATGGATATAGAAATAAATTACCTCCAATGGGCAATAAAGCCTTTATACCCCATCTTGGACACCTTTCACTTGGTCACTGTGAGCCACCACCCAAAGTATTTTACATTCACAAACAAAAAAGACTTCATTAAGATACAGTTAAAGTTGACACAGTCTTTTGCTTTGAAATAGCTACTGGACGTTTCTAGTTAAAAAACAATTAAATGCCTGACAGTGAGGAAATTTCAAGTTTTGATGTTTTATACATCTTCACTCCGGCCCACCCTCCACTTCCCGGTGGGAGATCCCACCTGTACCCACATCAAAGAAATGTAAGGCTGCCCCGTGCATAGATTTCTTATTACATAACAGAATCTCCTTTTCTTGCATTAGAGGATATAAAGAACACTCCAGTGGAGCTGTGCTGTCAGGGTCCTCTCAACTCTCATCCTCTCCCCATAAACATCAAGCAGCTAAACAGCCTGTGGCTGTATCATCTTTCGGCTCTGGTCTGTGAAGAGGCAGTGGGGTGACATGTGCCACCCCCAACTCAGACAACCCACTACCTCTGACTTTTAGCTGTCTGGAGCCCAGGTGAAGGGGAGGATGCTACCAAGGAAGTGGCCAAGCCCAAAACTTACTACATTTCTAGAAGGTGGTTCTATAGAAGGACTTCTACTCCATGCAAAGCTTTCCACACAAAAGCCCACTGCATAGAAAACATTCTGCATGGAAAGCTTTTGGTAGGAATCTTTCACAAACACCCATAGGGAAGAAAGTGGCCTACTCAAGTGTCCTTTACTTAAGAAGTTTTCTGCAAGAAGGACTTTTATGTGGGGCTCCTCCTTGCTCCCCAACAGTCTTAGTGATTGTAATTACCCCTGTCAATCCTATCACTGAATTTAGACATTCCAGTCAGTGGATCTAGGAAGTACCTTGAATGGAAATTATTCAGTGTGTGGAATTTACAAGCTCTTGCAGGCATCTCTACAGACTTTGTACAATATGCACCATAAAAAAATTAGTCCACATTTGTCACTCTGTAGAGATTGCAGTATCTCAGTATCTTCTAAGAATAAACAGCTAGTGCAGTTACTTGCAAGAACCTGGATTGCTGAGTGATTAAAAAAATTCCAGGACCCACTGTAAGTTCTTGAATGCAGTTATTACTCGGTGGACTTTGTAAAGCTCCTTGCTTACTACTGTGGAACTTATCAGGTGCATAGGGCAGGCCTGTAAGACATTGTAAAGGTCGGTTGGTGCCTACACATGGGGCTTGTCTTCACTATCAAGGTAAGTCGGTCTAAGTTACACTACTCCAGCTACGTGAATAATGTAGCTGGAGTCGATGTAGCTTAGGTCCACTTACCCCGGTGTCTTCACTGCACTGTATCGACGGGAGACGCTCTCCGGTCAACTTCCCTTACTCTTCTCGGAGAGCTGGAGTACCAGGGTCGACTGGAGAGCGCTCCGCCATTGATTTAGTGTGTCTTCACTAGACCTGCTAAATCAATCCCTGCTGCATCGATTGCAGCAGCATCAATCTCCCCATAGTGAAGACCAGCCCATGGCGTATTGTAGTCTCCATAGCAAAGGACTTGCAAGTTTCCTAAAACATCTAATAAATATACAAGGAATATGAAGAAAAATTTTTAAGAGGTACTATACCCCCAAAATGTTAAACTATCCTGTGTACTAGTTATCAGTGAGACTCACTGCACACCCTACCTCCTTGTACCCAAGGGAGTTAGGAGAAGGATTGGGACTGCAGCAATCCTTGAATCAAAACAGTTCCATGCCACCCCTACTCAGAGCTATGCCTCATAATTACAGTGCAGCCCCTAAAGTAGAATTTGGCCCCAAATCCTGAAATACAGCAATAAGCATTTAACCAACATGTCAGTTTTGATTTAAATTCCTATCTTGAGTTTATAAAGCACAAAACAATATTATAGCCATCTTTTAATAAAAGGGAACATTTGTTTTAGCAGAATCAAATGGGCAACTTAATTATGACCTTTCTGATTAAATAGTTCCGAGGCTTTTATCAACATGCTCCAAACCTCATCCCCAGGGGATTTCTGTGGTAACATGAAGAGCATGACCGTTTATTTGGCTTAAGGAACACATTAATTTATCTGGTTTATAGAATTTAAACATCTGACGAATGACAGTGTGGTTGATTTTATTCATCAGCTAATTGCTTTGCCACCTGGAGCTGCAGCTTTATATATTCAGCTTATAAAAGATCTGAAAAGGATCTCAATTATTCTTTAATTTGTTCCTTGAATATAAAGTAGGAAAATCTGGCTTAATCAAACATTGTCTCAATTCTATTGGGATATGTCTAGTTACCTTATAACAAGGTAAGCTTTCATTTAATCATATGATATGATAATTCCCCACTTTCAAGCCAAGTATCCTCTTAGTTACAATCAATTTTCCACTGAAAAAATAAACATTGTCTCTTTACTGAAATCCCAGTAGAGGAAAATAGCCCTTTTAATGCAACTTGCAGTTAGTACAACCACACTAGGAATTTCTGTTTTGGAATCCATTAAGCCCCCTAATTTAACATTGCTGGTAAATTGTGATATAGAGAGTTTTATAGATGATTTTCTATGCACATGGCCATTGTTGGCATATTTGGAAGACATGGATAATGAGCACTCAGGCAGCATGGTGAAATCTATTAAATCTCACTTAATAAATGTTTTTCCATACAATGCAATTTTATTTTGTATGGCATCCTTCATGCAAACATGCACCCCAAGAATCTGTTCAAATGTATCATTTATGATAATGTACAGTTAAATACTAAATAGCAGAAGCAGAGAGACTATATGATATATGAAGAACAAAGTATAATTTATATGCAAAAAAAGTCTAGGGGAAAAAAGATGTGTTTTCATCTAAGATTTTAGGATGAAATGGAGTAGAAGAGGTAGGAATTGCAAGTGAAATTGTTCAAGCTGACAGTGGCTGCAAAGGGGTACACTCTATGTGGTGGGAATGGCATGGAGGGATAGAGAAAGGACTGGATAAGAAGAGGAAACAGGGAGAGGAGGAGAGAGAAGCAAGCGTAAAAGTGAGCCCCTGGTGGGCAGTTTTGAATGAGATCCTCAAATGATGGGGAATCACTGAAGTTGCTGGCGGATATAGGCACTCATTTTTATGTATAAAGAAGCAGAAAGCAGCATTGTGCTCCGACTGGAACCTGGAGAGCTGGGAACTGTGGAGGCCACTGAGAAGAGAGGTCTAGTACTCAATGTAAAAGAAGATGAAGTGGAATGAGATAGGTGTGAATGAAATGGAACTGATGCAGTGTCCAACACAGGCAATGCTGTAACAATGCAATGGGTAAAACGTACAAACAGAAGGTAGGAGCTCTGAAACGAGGATGACACTAATGTTACAGACAGGCTCTGATTTCCATTTGCTCACTCTGGGAGGAAGGAGGAAGAAAAAAGGCATATTTTAGCTCAAGCGATATTTTTTTTTAAATGTATTTACCTATTTACATTGCACCTATTGCCTTGGCGAACATATGTAGCAGCTCTCATTGCCCATTCCTTTCCATGGTCTCATGAAAAGCCACTCAGGAGGATACATGTACAGAGCTGCCTGGCCACATCCGGGATGTCACACTAATATATGCTAATGAGCATGAACATTATTATTTTTATTATGCTAATTGCTGTTGCTCTTGCCTGATTAAATATTTACACCAAAATTGTCACCATGTCGTGGCCAGTTCTATTTTAAAGGTGACATGCACAAAGGGAAAAGGGATTTGAGACTGTTTATGTACAAAGAAAGCCTAAAGCAGTGGTGGGCAACCTGCGGGCCGCAAGAAGCCCGTCAGGGTAATCTGCTGGCAGGCCGTGGGACCGTGTTTACATTGACCGTCTGCAGGCATGGCCTCCCGCAGCTCCCAGTGGCCGCGGTTTGCCGTTCCTGGCCAATGGGAACTGCGGGAAGTGGCACAGGCCACAGGGACATGCTGGTCACCGCTTCCCGATTTAAATAGCTGAAATCATGAAATTTACAATTTTTAAAATCCTATGACCATGAAACTGACCAAAATGGACCGTGATTTGGTAGGGCCCTAGATATAGGGGTATCTGGGTGAAATGTAATAGTCTGTGAAGTACAGGAGGTCAGATGAGATGATCTAATAGTTTCATAGAGCTTTCAGCCAGAAGACACCATGTGAATGAAAACTAAGTAAAGGCTGACCCAGAGCCCACTGGGTTCAATGGATAGACTATAATGTGTTTGGGGTCTGGCGCTATAGGTAGAAAAGTAGGGTTTTTTCCCCACAGTTTAAAACTTTGGGTTTTGTTTATTATTTTTGTTAACCAAAAATATTCTGTTTAACCAAAGCACCCTGCAAATAGCTGGGAAAGATGTTCCATCCGGGATCTGAGATGGGCACGAAGACAACCAAGGCGAGGGGGAAGCAGGTCCGGGACAGCAATTTCCTCAGCCCAAACCATTCTGCCCAACCGCTCTGTCCCACAGCCGGGGAGAGAAGTAAGCACAACAGCTCAGTGGTTTAGAGCTAGAAGTGTTGACTATTGAAAAAGGTGCCATTGTCTAATGACCTTTCTCCTACTTATTTTATTTATTTATTTTGCAGGAGCTGATGTTTTTTAAGCACAGTTTTATGGTGAAATTACTTTCTTGAACTGAATTGTATCTCACCCAGGATTGACAGAACATCCCAGTGGATGCTGCCTCCCTCAGTTTAAGGCCTGCTGAGCTCAGGGCAGGAAAAGTCAAGGAGGCACAGAGACAGCAGTCAGCAAAGCAACCTGGCACTGACACCCTTTTAATTATCACCATGTAACCCATATTAGGAGAATGTGGATCTCTATCCCCACTCCAGTGGCTAGTCCACATAAGTTGGTGAGTCCACTATTGCTTCCCTCCAATAGACTTATTCATTTGGTTCAGAGAGACACACCTCAGGCTTTTAAGCACTGAAGGTCTCAGGTTCAGTCCCCACAGCTGGCCCAGGCAAGGTTGAATACATGTGCATGCCCCCAAAATATATGCAAGGCCAGATCTTGGACATTCTAGTTCATTCTGACTTTTCAACTTGTTTTGGAGTACTGACAGGGTTTTTGAAAATAGGCATGTCATGCACACATGTGTATCATTGTCCCAACACACCTAGATCTCTGAAAGTTTAACCCATCATTTTTCACTTTCCACTTTCATTTTTATTTTGTTTGCAGGTTTGATGTACATGACAAAGAATCAAGTAGAAACATATAGGCCATAACCTCTCCTCTCCTATTTGCATATTAGTCATTTTGACCAACCCTCTTACTCCTCTGTTATTTTTCACCTTCTGCACCATAAAATGTCAAGTATTTACACGCTTGAGTGTGACTAACTAGCACACTTTTTTGTACCTCCCCTGTAGAATTTAACCTGTAATGTCAGAAAATGTCTGCTTTCAATTACACCTGTGCAACCCTTTAAAGTCAGAATGTCCAAAAGCAGAATTTAGCCTGATACAATATGTGCAGATAACATTTAAGAGCAACATGTTAATGATACAGAATTCAAGCACAGATGTACCAACAGCTAAATGCTCACTCTCATTTTCTGAACAATTAAAAGCCTCATCAGTTCAGGTAGCTCTGAAAGAGAGATTTCAGCAACTATTAAACAGCATTATAATCAGTCAAACCCTTACAGATTCAAGATAAAAACAAGCAAACCTGGCATGCCGAGTCTTAACCTTTTTTTGATTAGCCTATTATGCCAAGTGGATTAATGCAATGGTATCCACAGAGCACCACAGGACACAAACTGCCATGGCCTGACTTGACTTTTCCCTATTATCCTTATGTAAGGACACAGAGGGCCTGATTCTCCTGTCAACTGCACCAGTCTTACACCTCCGGGATATAAACAAGATCAAAATTAGGCCCAAAATTCTTGTGTGTTAGGATCATAGTAGCTTTACTGTGTAGGAATGGAACAGTGTTCCTTTAAATAGTTTGTGAGCCTTCTAGTGGCTCTCACTGGGTTCTGTATTTTTAGAAGAAGCCAGAAGCCAGTCAGAGGGCGATACATCTGTAGCTAGGCCTTGCATGTTTGTATATATTTAATGAACATGGTTATTTGGGACCTAGCTGTACCCACGTGGTTTCTCCACTTTGTTTTTGGTGTATAAAGAGCAAAAGACACAACAGTGGCCATATACCAGGACTTAAGCAGAGACATTGGCCAGCACTGGAGGAGCTATCGGGTGCTACGTTTTCACCAGGGATGAAGGTATGGTTCATTCTCCCAAATATACTGGGCCAAATTCATTGCTGGTATAAACCCATTTCACTCAACAGAAGGATGGGTTTGGCCTATTCTGTCAAAGCTGATCTTTTGTCAGGTAAATAATTAACCTCCTTTTGCTGTAAGGCTTTAAGGCATTTCTCCAGTTTTGCCAACATAAAGCTGTTGCAGTTGATAGTCTACCACTGTACAATACACCCAACTTCCTCCAGTGAGAGGCATAAGAGTGACATTAACTAGATCTTCCTACATTTTGTAGAATGAAAACAATAAGTGAGTGTAAAAAAAAAAGTCAGTTCAGACCAGTTTCTCACATTGGTTCTCACAAGGTCTTGGACTCTTCAGCAAAGATCTGTAGCTCTCTCTTTTTCTCCTTCATTGAGCGTGCGCTCTATCATCTCCCCACCCCCTTTCCAGCATCTTCTTCCAATCTTAGCCAAGTTATACACCCTTGATAATACCATTGAAAATGTTCTTCCTTACACTTAGACCTGCCCTTATCACAAATGCTAGCTGGTATCAGCTTTTTCATAAGATAAAGATATGCTATTTGGGCATTTTGAAGACCTCTTAGCTCTCCTCTAGTCTATCTCCACTAGGGTGCCCAGTTTTCAACCAGAAAGTCCATTCAAAAAGGGAACCTGATAGTATCTGGTCAGATCTACTGACTGGACGCCCACTATCCTGTTACTGCAGGTGGGGGAGGCCCAAGTCATCACCTGTGCCAGCCCCTACTTAGCCGGGGCCACCTCCTAACTGTGTTGGGCGGCTGCAGCGCCCAGCCCTGGCTCTGCAAGAAAGTCCCTCCCGACCCGAGCAGAGGTGGGAGAGAGAGGGGAAGAGCAGCGAGCGACGATGGGAGGGGGAAAGAGGAGTGAACAGGGGCAGGGCCTAAGGGGGAAGGGGCAGGGCAGGGGCAGGTCCTCAGGGGGAAGGGGCAGGGCAGGTGAGGCTCTGGTACTCCTACTGGAGTGTCCAGTTTTTAAATATTACAAAGTTGGCAGCCCTAACCTCCACTCAAGTTCTCTCACAACCACAGTTTTTTCCTCAAGAGCTCTCTCTATCCCAGGCCTCCAAAGGCCTCTTCTACACAGCTCCAACCCCCCACATGCACACGAGCTCTCCCCTGTCCTCCTCCACCTATTTTGTTGTCTTCTGCCCTTCTTAAAACTCTGGGTCTATTTGTCCTCTTCGTGCCATCCACAGCTGAGTACACGAATAAACGGTGCTACCAGCTCCCCATGCTAATCAAAAGAAACAACACTAGAGGGAGCCATGCTCAGTAGCGGCTCCTGTTATTTCCCATTCCCCTCCACTTCATCCTTCCTTCGTTCTTTGTTGCTGCATAAGCACGGCTGTCTATAGAAAGTAATTAAAATGTCTGAGATTTTCCTCTTGGCTGACCTGCCCCAACCCAGATCCAGCTTCTCCGCAACTTAAATAAATAAATAAATACATTTCAATTATTTCAAAATCAGGCTCAATTCCTAACATTAAATGAAATGAGCAAATATTGGAGTTCAAAAACCCATCTGTTTTCTCTGCAGCTCATCTGGATAATAGCCTATTCAGAGCTGCACACAGCTGTGGGGTCTGCAGCCAGGACTAAAAATCCAGAGCTTTCAAGTGCTCTCCGAAGAGCCTGAGAGTCAGGTCAAAAACATGAGGTAAAGCAAGTATTTGTGTGACCCACTGGTCAGTGTGCACTGTGTGTCTCTTTCCCCTCCTCATCATGCCCAATTGACAGAGGATATAGATCCATTACAGCTCTCCACTTATGGGCCTGTCTTTTAAGCTTAAGAGACTCGTACTTTTAGCACTAGAGGTTTGTGGTTCGGTTTCTGGTGTTGGCGAATATAGCAGCCATGACATGAGGTACTTCAGTTAGTGCTAGTCACAATTTTTCATTTAAAACTTTTTCAATTAAAAATGTTTTCTTAAATGAAAATTCCCATGGGAAGTTTGTATTGTTTTTACATTTTCTGATAAAAACATTATTTTAGTTTTGGTTTTTCCACCTTCACTCTCTTTTCATTATCATTTTTCTTCTTCTCCCGACCCTGTTTTTCCCCTTTCATTTTGCCATTGAAAAGTGGGAGGGAAAGGGGTAAAATACCCAAAGATTGAATTCCCAATTTTTGTTCAGTTTTTAAAAGCAAACATTTTGGGGGGTATTCACTGATCAATTGGAAAAATTCAAAAAATTTTGGTGGAACTTATTCACCATTTTTCAACCAGCTCAAGTTCCACTGGTGGTAATGGGCAGTGCTGGTAAAGATCAAATTAAACAGCACTCCCTGCAGTTGTTTCTTCCAATAACTGTTTGTTTTATCAGGGAGTGATCTGCAGGCAGATCAGTTCTTTGAGATCCTGACAGACAATACTGGCAAAGACCAATACAAAACGGAAAGACCATCAGCCTGAACTCTCCTCTGCTATCTGAAAGTGGTCACTCCAGATCAGAGCTGAGACACATTGGTGGCCACAATGGGTAAGACGACACTGCTGCTGCCCTTCCTCTGACTGTTCTGTGGATTAGTGCTCTATTTCAAGCACTGCTAATTTGGCTTCTTTCATAGGCACTACATTCACTTTATTTGAATAAAAGAAATAGCTTAGCTGCCAATGTATAATACACCAAATAAGAAAGTCTTCAATATTTCACTGAGATGCTAGCAGAACTGTTGTCATTTCATTTCCTCCTCACAACACATCCCCAAATATGGAGATGGGGAAACAGAGAATATGGAAAGAAAGAAAAGGGTGGGAAAGAAAACTCTCCTTTGTGTTTCAACTCCCATTTCTCCTCTTTTCTAGCCTTCAGCAGCATCTAAATTCAGCATCTAGTGACAAACCATTACTGCTATCTTCCTACTCTAAAGAGTAGGTATTTCAGACACAGCACTTCCTGTCAGTGACTGGCAAGCAGTGCTAATCCAGTACAGTGCAACCCAGTCAAACCACTATGGAAATGGGCACCCATGCCAGAGATTACTTGAGAGAAAGTCAGTATGCCCACATAATTCAGCACCAGATTCAACAAGGACAAATACACAATACTGTATTTGGAGCATCTTTCTCAACTGTTCCCAATTTTGAACCCAAAGATACTTGCCTGCCACACAAACTCCATGTGGTCTCACTTTTATTGTTGAAAATTATTTACCTCAGAAATTAAGCATTATGAAACTGGGGTTATAGAAAGAGTTGTTTACACTAAAGGAGGATCCCACAGCATTTTAAATCTCTTGAATTCATACATTTTTTTCCTCTCTCATTATGGGTCTTTCCCACACATTGAATCACTCATTTGGGCATTGGCAGGCTGAGGTGTATGATTTTGGAGAGAATACAATCCAAAACCATTTACAGAATGGGAGGGAGAAAGAGGGAAGCAGTAATGCTGAAGAGATGTAGGGGTGATAATAATGCACATCAAATTAGACATAAATTTGATATATGATATTTACTACCCTCAAAAAATGCAAAGGCAATTTTGGGGAGCATACTCAAGGGCATCACATCAGAGATCAGAAAGGTAAAAATCCCTTTCTGTTTGGCTCTACCCAGGGATTATGATGTTGCTTTTTGGGTACCACAATATGAAGATAGATATTAATTCAGTAAAGAGCAACAAAAATTATCAGGGAGCAAAGGAGGGCTGACTTGAGGAAAGATTGAAAATAGCATATGTATAGTTTGGATCAGCAGTGACTGTGAGGAGTGGGGGAAGGGAACCTCATAACTGTCTACATATTTTAAGGCTAGAAACATCAAGAAGACAAATAACTTATTTAGTGAATACAACCACAAGGGGAGGAATATAACTAGGAAAAATAGGAGGAGAGTAAGAAAGGAAAAACTTAGACTTAATACCTGGAAACACTTCCTGCATGTGATGTTCTGGGCTGTGGAGTAGTCTCCTGAGGCAAGTGATGTAAGCTTCACTGCTTGGGTTTTTTAAAACTAGACTGGACAACACACTAGGAAATTATTAGGATTGGATGATCTAATACATCTTTTCCATCTTCATCTTCTAGGAAGTTGAATATTTGACAGCATAGTGAAAATTGTGACAGAAAAGTTACATCCTTACAAAATTCTGTTGCAAATGGCAGTTATAAGTCTTTGTCCTGATTTAACTTCCAGACAGGATTTTCTACAAATCCTCTGGCTTTTTCAGTCATGCATCCATGTTGTGTCTACTGCTCATAAATTAGCTGCTAATAAATCTAGAATAAGAACCATTATGTACTAATCTCTTTACAAACATGCAGAGTATAAGGTTTTCCCTGAAAGAGATTAAACCAAATCATCATCTACTTTAATGCTGTTAATTTTAAAAAGTTATTTCCCTTTTAGCTGTATATTTTTAACTAAAGCGTGAGGGCCTTGTTTCCCTCACACTGCTGTAAATCAGAAGTAACTCCACTGAAGTTAATGGAGTTACCTCAGTGTACAAACCAGTGTTAGAGGAGAATCAAACCCCAAATATAAAAAAAATAAAAGTAGTGCATTAGCAAAAGGCATTCATGGCCACAGTAAATGAAGCTGTATGGATAGTATGTGACAGCTGCCTCATCAAACCAGGATGCTATGTAGAGATAATGTGATGCTACAACCATGTACTTGGCTACAACAATATAGTCAGCACTGTAATTACAATAATGGCCTCCTAGAGCTATTGTGTCCTTAATTAAGTCTTTATCAGTAGGCATTTGCCACTTAATCCTAACTCACTGTAACTATTGCAGCGTATCATCTACATTTTCACAAAGAATTACTGTATCATATTTCTGTCACAAAGATAAAGGGAATATTTTAGTTCAAGTAGCATTTACAGAATGAAACCGTATAATGTAAGAGGCCTATAGATGTCCTTTAAACAGCACTTCATGCCAAGTAAACTCCTCTGTTTTTCCCTCTACTACTCTACTTCCTCCCAGTGTAAACTAAGAAAAATGGCATAAAACTAATATCACACCTGATTATATGGGTGATAAAGTGTAAAAACAGATTTTATCCAGAGATTCAGTGCACTGCACCAGAGGCACAAGTGCAATCGTATTCAAGTTTCACTTAACTGTTTACCACTCACCACAAATTAGTTCACAAATTGCTCGTAGTGGCTACTGACAATGCCAGTAATAGTGCCTTTCAGTGGGGAAGTTCTCCTGAGAAGCCCTTTCTAGTGTGTTCTTAACCTAAAACTAATTGTGTACATAAATAGTATTATTAATTTATGTTCAGCATCACTAACAGTTCTGCAAAGGTACATAATCCCTTCCAGAAACAGTGGGAAGGCTAAAGGGGGTGGGGGGTCGGCATTCTCTCTGTTGTGTGAATGGCACTACTGTTAACACAAACATGGAATCTTTGAGTAGCTCTGTCAGTTCTACTTTACTTTGACAGACTCACAGGCACCAGAGATGAGAGCAATTTTCTGCTTGTTTACTTGAGGGATTCTTATTCTGACTCTGGAAACCTGACTAGGTGCCCAATTTCCACCTCTTTTCAGTGTCTTCTTTGATATGAGTATTTCCATTATTTTCTCCCCTATGCCTTCCACTCCCCCCCCCCAAAAAAATCAGAGTAATGGATGAGATGAGCATAGGTAAACTTAAACTAAAAAAAAAAAAAAAAGCAGGATAGTCTCCTGTGTATATCCATTTCATCAAAAGGTAGTCTCAATACCACCGCCTTGCAGTAATACCTGATGAAAAAGGCAAGAGCAAGATACATGTAAGTTTCCCCTGTACTACTAAAGACTTTTAGTCAGCAGGAGGCATTAGGCTGACTCAGGGTTTCTTATTGTTGGCCATCCCTTTTTCTCACTACTATAAGAAAGTATCAAGGTAAAATTTTCTAAACCACTAAAGTCCCATGTTCAAAAGTGACAGGCATTTAAGACCCTAACGATATTTCTACACCACAGTTAAACACCTGCAGCTGGCCCATGTCAGCTGACTCAGGTTCGTGGGACTCCGGCAATAGTGTTTAATTGTAGTGTAGAAGTTTTGGCTTGGGCTAGAGCCCAGGCTCTGGGACCCTCCCCCACTCGTGAGTCAGCTGACATGGGCCAGATGTGGGTGGTTAATTGCATCAAAGACACACCCTAAATCTGAAGGAACACAGACTCCTAACTATTTAAATCACTTCTGAAAATGAAACCTCAGAGAATGTCACTTATGCAATTTAGAAAATGTTACCCTGAGTCTCAAAAAGCTTGTAAGTACAGATTAAGCTGTGTTTGAAAACTATATATAATTTTAAGTTTTCTATTATCTTTTCTGACAAGAGTTTTCAGTCGCCAACCTGGTTGGTCTCTAAGCACAACTGCAATATAAATGCTAAATGGGGGGAGGGATAGCTCAGTGGCTTGAGCGTTGGCCTGTTAAACCCAGGGTTGTGAGTTCAATCCTTAAGGGGGCCACTTAGGGATCTGGGGCAAAAATCTGTCTGGGGATTGGTCCTGCTTTGAGCAGGGGGTTGGACTAGATGACCTCTTGAAGTCCCTTCCAACCCTGATATTCTATGATTCTAAATAAATTATCATATTTTACTTCATGTATTAATATGCTACCTGGAAAATACACATCATTGACATCAGAAGATAACTATGTCAACAGCTGCCTTCAGATTCTTCTTTTCTTCCCCTCCTCCTCTTCCCGCCTTTTTGGATCACTGCTGAGATATTACCTTTGCAATATGATCTTGAAAGACCTCCCCAGTTTCTACAGCCAAAGAGAAATGGATGCTCAATAACTCTTTGCTGTCAGTTTAGGACCAAGCTAAAGGGCATATATTGCTCTCGGGTAGTCGGAAGCAAACTCCTACCAAGTTTTCCCCTCACACCCGTGCAGGCCCAGTGAAGTGAATAGGGTAGTATTGGAGTAAGTGAAGGCAAAATTTGGCCATAATACTCTGATTCATGTGGACTTGTATTGGGCTAACACTGAACCACACCTAGTGAAAATTCAGTACAATTGACCTCATGTTTTCCCAACCTGTTTGTTGAATAATGGCTTAATTAATAGACATTCAGATTGCTCTTTTATAGCCACAGATCCCATTTCTCATTGCAGCTACTTTAGGGAACCAAATAGGTCTAGGGACAGGCATACTCACAGGTACATCAGGCTCTGCAGGTAAAATTTTCAAAAGCACCTAAGTGGTGTAGGAGCCTACATACCATTTTCAGAAATAAATTATCCACTTCAGGGCCTGATTCCCATTGACTTTCAACTCCCCAACTCTTCCACAGGCCCTCAGACCCCTCCCCCCAAGTCCCAAGATAAGACCTTGAACGTTCTGGATCCTGAACCACAGAAAGTTTCCCTCATAAGTTGCCCCTGCCCATAGGGCTCTCCACAGTATTGAAAGATCATATTAACAAAGGAATACTGAAATCCAGAAAAGATATAAATATTAGGGCTGTAAAAAAAATTTTTATCGCAATTAATCATGCTGCTAAACAATAATACAAGAATACTATTATTATAAATATTTTTGGATGTTTTCTACATTTTCAAATATATTGATTTCAATTACAATACAGAATACAAAGTGTACAGTGCTCACCTTATATTTATTTTTATTATTATAAATATTTGCACTGTCAGATAAAATAAATATTTTTCAATTCACTTAATACAAGTACTGTAGTGCAATCTCTTTATCATGAAAGTTGAACTTACAAATGTAGAATTATGCACAAAAAATATCTGTATTCAAAAATAAAACAATGTAAAACTTTACAGCCTAAAAGTCCACTCAGTCCTACTTCTTGTTCAGCCAATGGCTCAGACAAACAAGTTTGGTTACATTTGCAGGAGACAGTGCTGCCCGCTTCTTGTTTACAATGTCACCTGAAAGTGAGAACAGGCGTTTGCATGGTGTTGCAAATATTTGTGTGCCAGATGCGCTAATGATTCATATGTCCCTTCATGCTTCAACCACCATTCCAGAGGACGTGTCCATGCTGATGACGGGTTCTGCTTGATAATGATCCAAAGCAGTGCAGACCAACGTATGTTCATTTTCATCATCTGAGTCAGATGCTACCAGCAGAAGGTTGATTTTCTTTTTTGGTGGTTCGGGTTCTGTAGTTTCCGCATCAAAATGTTGCTCTTTTAAGACTTCTGAAAGCATGCTCCACACCTTGTCCCTCTCAGATTTTGGAAGGCACTTCAGATTCTTAAACCTTGGTTCGAGTGCTGTAGCTATTTTTAGAAATCTCACATTGGTACCTTCTTTGTGTTTTGTCAAATCTGCAGTGACAGTGTTCGGAAATCAAACAACAAGTGCTGGGTCATCATCCGAGACTGCTATAACATGAAATATATGGCAGAATGTGGGTAAAACAGAACAGGAGACATACAATTCTCCCCCCAAGGAGTCAAAAATTTAATTAATGCATTATTTTTTTAAACAAGAGTCATCAGCATGAAGCATATCCTCTGGAATGGTGGCCAAAGCATGAAGGGGCATACGAATGTTTAGCATATCTGGCACGTAAATACCTTGCAATGCCAGCTACAAAAGTGCCATGCAAATGCCTGTTCTCACTTTCAGGTGACATTGTAAATAAGAAGCGGGAAGCATTATCTCCCCTAAATGTAAACAAACTTGTTTCTCTTAACGATTGGCTAAACAAGAAGTAGGACTTAGTGGACTTGTCGGCTCTAAAGTTTTACATTGTTTTGTTTTTGAGTGCAGTTATGTAACAACAACAAAAATCTACATTTGTAAGTTGTGCTTTCACAATAAAGAGATTGCACTATGGTACTTGTATGAGGTGAATTGAAAAATACTATTTCTTTGTTTATCATTTTTACAGTGCAAATACTTGTAATAAAAATAATATAAAGTGAATACTGTACACTTTGTATTCTGTGTTGCAATTGATATCAATATATTTGAAAATGTAGAAAAACATCCAAAATATTTAATAAATTTCAATTGGTATTCTATTGTTTAACAGCATGATTAAAACTGCGATTAATCGCAATGAATTTTTTAATCGTGATTACTTTTTTTGAGTTAATCATGCAAGTTAACTATGATTAATCGACAGCCCTAATAAATATAGCTAGATACTTTTTTCATATATTTAGTCAACACATATAAATCCATGCATTTTATCACACTATTCTTGGAATTTAGAATTTCTTCCACTGCTACAAAATAGAACACATTCTGTTGGCAGAATGCAGGAATCTCTGAAGCCAAATTTGACAATGTTTGGGGGGGGGGAAAGACAAGCATTACCTTTTATTTAATTAGTGCTTTATTCATGTTGCAAAACAAATTGTGAGTGGGCAAGTTTACTAGCCCTTGTGATATACAGGCCTGATTCATTCTACCTGATGGACAGCCCCTCTATGGAAAGCCTGATTGGAGAAGAGAATCTGGCAGCGCTCCACCCAGAAATTGCCTGATTACATTTTTTCACCTGGACTAAGGAACTATCCACACATGTTCACGCAACAGCTTTTCATGAAAAAGCCAAAAGATAGGGAAGTTCCTCTGATACCTTCTCATCAGGTTTATTCAAGGTTTGATTCACTTGCTAACACAATTACTAAAACGACCCCTGTGTTGTGGGATATTAACAAAGCCCTGATAAAGCTAATGAACATTTCTTTTGAGACTACTGTAAGCCTTTATTACCCAGAAGGTCATTTACCTGGTTGTACCTTGTGTATTGAGTGAGCTTCAGGCTCTAGTGACTAATCCACTCAACACTATGTTTTTCAAGGGTACACTGGTGCTATGGGCATGTCGTAAATTGCTTCCAAAATTGGGGATGGAGCTCGACCTTCAGAAACCAGTCATCTTGCCAACACTATTTTACACCATATGCCTATTCCTCAGAAAGGCCCTTCTCCACATGTGTGATATGAAAAGCTCCCTACGTCAGTGGTTCCCAAACTTGTTCCGCCGCTTGTGCAGGGAAAGCTCCTGGTGGGCTGGGCAGTTTGTGTACCTGCCGCGTCCGCAGGTCCGGCCGATCGCGGCTCCCAGTGGCCACGGTTCGCTGCTCCAGGCCAACGGGAGCTGCTGGAAGGAACAAGTTTGGGAACCACTGCCCTAGGTACTTATCAGGAGCAGACTAAAGCCTTAAGGAAGTCCAACCGGCCTTTTCTTTCATTTGATACCAGTGCCATCGGTTCTGCTCTGCTGTTACCAAAAGAAGCATGCCTAATTGCATATCTACTGCTACACCTTAACAGGCCTGCAATTTGAAGGACATGTTGAGGTTTATTCCATTTGGAGAAGAACTTTAACTGCTAATCTCATATCTTTCTCTGCATAGGAAGCTTGCAAACTAATCACATTTTCTTCTTTGCATTTAGAACCTTATCCAAAATCTTTCCATTGACTCCAGTGGGTTTAGATCATTGCTTAAATTCTGTTTCTACAGAAGAAACCAAGGTTCAACCTGTAGATATTACGATAGCCTATTTTTTCATTTTGATGTATTCAAACTCTCCCACCTTCTAGAGTTTTGTTTTGTTCAGGATTTGCATTTTACTTGCCCTCCTCTCCCAGTTGTATGGCGACATCTTCTAATATCATTTGCGTGCAAGACAATTTCTTTTTCATTATTATTGACAGTACATTTGTCTCATTTCTCAGATGTTACTTCTGAAGTATGTAAAGTTACAGAAAAACGGGAACAATTTTAAAATGCCATCTTAAAATATTAGGTGGGATCTGACAGCCAAGAAAAACCACCAAGGCAATTTAGCATTAAGTGGGATATTTCATCTTAACTGACCCCACTTTATTGCAGCACATGTAACGCAAGATCACACTGGCCAGATCTATACTGAAACAGATATCTGGACACAAGGATGAGCTAAGTTTGGAGCAGAAACCATGGGGGAGGGGGGGGTTATTGATTAAATGTGATATAACGAAGCAAACTCCACTCCAAGAAAAAAGTGAAACCTGTTTAGCAGTTTATTATGAAAGCTATGCCGCCTACCAATGACAGCAGAAAAGAGGGGGGAAACCACCACGTACCAGATATTGTACACTCTTATGTTCAAATCGCTCTTGTTGAGTTTGAAATGTGCCAACAAAACAATAGAGGGAAGCAGGTACTGATACTGCACTAGAACATATTGTCACTGCTATAACCAACCCACGTTCACTGGAGCTGCCAATTATTCCCAAATCACCATTTTTTTTCCCTCCCAGAGATTGATCTCCTGCTTGAGGCTCTTTCACACCCATGACTCTGAAGCATCCCTAGTGGCATGTTGGCTAATTAAGAGCAAAATCCATCTCTTGATGAAATAATGCTGTCACTGAAAAGGATGTCTACATTTTAAAAAAAAATCTTAATCAGGCTGGAAGGAGCAGCATCTTAACACTTGTATTAAGCACAGGAAAAACGTCTATAGCTAGCAATTAACAATGATGAAAAGGACAGCGGTTTAAAACATGTTGCCGTGACATTTTTATCAAACTAAATGAGTTAGCTAGGCCCAGCAGCTGCATATGCTTATTGTCATTTAGTGTTTGGACAGCAACACATCAGCCACTCAGTATCAGAAGGTGCCGAATTTAATAAGTCATTTTGACACTAGTGTGAAACGAGCAAATCAGCATTCTGAGGAATGTGTTCACACTCCGAACAGACAGGCAGGCATTCTAACCATGTGAGGTGACACCAATCAACAACAACAACAACAAAAAAGAGAAGATGAAAGCTCGGAGAGGAAACAGGCAGAGATACTACTCTGAAAAACTACTTCTGTCCTGTTTCTCAGTTTAGTTAGTTGGTGTCTAAGAGGTGGATTTCTAACAAGTAATGCTGAAATGCAGAACACATTTTAGACAGCGTAAATCTCATTTATTATTTAATCCATACACGGATTATCTAAAATGAACTAAAATTAATGCCATGGAAATCTTTAGGGACTTTGTACTCTTCTAAAAGAAATGTAAAATACTTGCTGGGTGCACAGCTAAGCAGTTTTAAAACACAACGGCTGCACTGTACACATATTCTGAGAGCCTCCTGCACAGGACATTGTGAATGAAGCCCAAAGGAGTTTTTCGTGTATGAGGACCTCAGGCTCAGGCTTTTCAAGTCAAATTGCTGACACCCTTGACCTGGTCTCCCAAGTCCCTCCCATCTATTCGCCTCCCTCCGCAGATAATGTTTAAAATTTAGATTTCAAGGTCTCTGAAGCAAAAATTGTCTGTGTTTTCCATGAAGCACCAAGCACACACATTGGTGCATTATAAAACAATTACAATTACTAAGAATAATGGGACATTGGAGAAGTGAATACTGGAGCAGGAGTTCCATCACCCTATTCCAGTGGTTCCCAAACTTTAACCACCTGTGAACCCCTTTCACTAAAATGTCAAGTCTCGCGAACCCCCTCCTAAAAATGAATATTTCCGGGGATTTTCTCCTTTACCTGAGTATAAATTATAAAAGCAGTGATCTTGGAAATATAAAATTTGTTTTTATGACATGCTTATTACACACTATTTATTATTAATTACTATTTATCATTACAGTATTTTTATTACATTTATGAAAAGGGCAACTCTCTTCCAAGATCTCACTCTCATAGCTTGTATCACTTTGAATAAGCCTGTTATAAGACAAGGCTCCTATGTTTCATCAAGGAGTATCAGACGTGAAACAGCATGAAGGTATTTAAGAAGCCAACTCAAAGAGTTCTTCCTACACAAGCATTCAGGTCTTGAGCAGTCCAGGCAAACAACGCACGTTACAACAAAGCTTAAACTTGTTCTTCATAATAATTTTAAAAACAAGATTAGCTGCCTATTTAATTTTAAAAACAGCAAAAAATATCCACCTCCCTTTCCATTTCTTATAAGGAGTCTTGAAGTTTAAATCTCCTCAGTGTGATAAATATGCTTGCTTTGATCTGCTTAGCTCTTGGAAGTCCAGGGGCTCCGGGCTGCTGGTCCCGTGCTGCCCGGGGTCCCTAAGGACAGCTCTGTCCGCCATTAGGGAATTTTTTCCCGAGAACCCCCTGTAACATTTCGTGAACCCCCAGGGGTTCACGAACCCCAGTTTGGGAACCACTGCCCTATTCATAAGGGGCACATTCTCCTCCTGCGGTGACTTTACCCTGACCTCTCCTTGTCTCCTTTGTGGCCTGTGGTACCAATGGCGCCACAAACCTGCCATGCTAATGGGATTCGCGCAGGCACAAAGGGGACTTTATGGTGCTCTTCTTTGTAGGGTTGCCAACTTGTTAATATTTAAAAATCTGACACTCCAGCAGGAGTGCCGGAATCTCCCTTGCCCCACCTCTTCCCCCTGAGGCCACACCCCTGCCCCACCTCTTCCCCCGAGCTCCTACCCCACCTCTTCCCGTGAGGACCCGCCCCCTGTCCACTCCTCTTTCCCCTTCCCCCGTAGCTCACTGCTTTCCCCCTCCCATCCAAACCCCCGCCAGGGCTGGGAGCCGCTGCCACCCAACAAAGGCAGGAGGCAGTCCCGGCGGAGTAGGGGCTGGAGCGGGTGATGAGCCAATAATGGCCCTGAAGAGAGTGTCAATTAAGTGATCCAGATACAGACTTCAGCTGACGGAAATCAGAGTAGTGACTTCAATAGAGTTATGCCAGTTTACAGAAGCTGCGGCCCACTGTTTGCGCAACCAGCATGATCCCAATATTGAGTCCCACTTTTCTCAGGCCTCCTTGAACCCCAGGCCATATTGAGATACAGAACTCTGGGGTGGTACTGATCACGCCTGCACTGTCACCGAACTCAGAGTCCTATCTCAGCAAGCCCTGGGTTCAGTCTAAAACTTGAGATGGTGTCTCTGAGGACTGTTTCTTTGCTGGTTGTTCCAAAGACATAGTCAGGAACCTAGCCTGTGGCATTTTAGCTAGTATGGGAGTATAGCTAACAAGGTGAACATGATGTTATTGCTGCTGACAGATCAACAGGCCAGGTATGGAGCCAGTGAGAGATGGTTGAGCTGCTCACCATTTTATTCATCAAGGGAAGGAAGGGTACACGTGAGAAACTCTCACCCCACAATGGAAGTGATACAGTCAAAAATACTTCCTGCTGGGTAGGTGAGAGGAAAAGTTTTATTAATGTATACTATGTTGTTTGGATCTATTTCTCCTGGAAAACTCTAAGCCTTTCTGTAGGGTCTAGACAATACCAAAGTATGGAAGGGTTAACAAGCAGCGAGTAATACCGATGGTGCTCTCAAATAAAACAATACACATCACCCTTGCTAGGTGACATCCTTAAAAAAAGGACACTAGCAAAATCATTATGCCTCTCTTATTTGAGTAGCATTTATACAGTGGTGGATAAATACCGTGAGAGCAAGGGGAGCGTAAGTTTAGGCCAAGGACTCCAACCCCAACCCTCCGTTCTTATGAAAAGCACCATTGTTAATGTCACCACAGAGCAGACATAACCTCCATTTCTTTTGTTAGTGATGGGCTGGTGCAGACTCCCAGGAGCACAATGTTAAGTTTCCACCAGCAAAGTGAAAGGGCAGTTGGAATGATTTCCTTGCCTCGGGTAGAGTCACCCCACCTCTGGACACTGCTGTACCCTCCCTTTCACAGCTGACTTCTTTCTGGCACTCATAAAAAATACTTCATTCAACTGAAGGACAATTCAGTTGCCACTGGAATGAACCAGAATGCACCACATGGTTGGTACTCTCCTCCCCCGCCCCCCCATCCCTCACCTCATAAGATCTTCATCCCCAACTTCAGTGACAAAAGGTGAACATTCTTCTCTACCTAAGTATAGCTTTAGGAACAAAATATAAACATTTCCAGCCACATGTCTCTTGGGGATGTATGTTGTCTAAAGCGCCTGTTCCATTTAAGCAGGGGGGGGGGGGGAATCATAGAATCCCCAGTCCCTCAGCCGGGGTAGAGGTTATGTGTGAAACATTTCAGAGGCTAAGGGGGAAAACGTGGTGGGAGCTCCTCGTTAAAGTATTGCAAGCATATCACTGTTCTTAGTTATTATAAACAAACGTGTGGTTTTTACATGCTGGTTGTTAAAGTTTTCAATAAGGATTAAAATGAGAACAAGCAGGGGTCTGGGAGCATAGGGAGTGCTTGGCAGCAGGGAGAGCTTTATGCGGTTCTGGCAGGGGAGAAGGAGATATGCAACCGTGGAAGAAAGGGTGGGGGAGAGAATATGAAAGATATTGGACTCTAGCGGTCTAATCCAACAAACCTTCATCACATAAGCACTCCGACTGAAGTCAATGAGACTAAGGGTTTGCAGCATTGAGCCTAGGAATAGAGAGAAGTGCTAAAAAGAGAAGACCAGAGAATATCACATAGATCCAGGCTATCATCCCATAGAAAAAAAAGCCATCAGTCTGAGATTCAGTCTTTATTTTTTCAGCCACTAAGCTATTTTTTTCTTTATTAAAAATTACAGCTCTTTAATTTACACTCCATGTTTTTCAGAGGGAAGGGGGTTCCTCAAGTTCTACACACCCTGCAACAATTGGTGACAAGGTTACAACTTTTGCCAGTGGTACTCAAGGAACTTTAAACCAGAGTCAGCCATCTCGTGGTTCCCTAACTGAAAAGTATGTAATCTATCACCGCGGTGCTTACACTAACCCTTGCAGTCCTGACTCCAAACTGTAACAATTTACATGGCACAATTTAGAATGTGTGGTACCCCCTGGAATGTGTAACAGTCTCAATAAAAATGTTACTAGCTGAAATTATAATAGACTTTTACCTCTTTGATCTTTCTTCCCACAGCCTCCCTGAAAAACTTCACAGTTGAGCGTGTGGGCTCCACATCTTTTCTCCTCCTGTTGCTACGCTGTAACATTAATAGTAGGCAGCAAAAGGCAATTGGCCTAAAAGGAACAGAGGGCTTTCCAAGTCCTTCATCCTTAGCTAATATCTTTTCCTTCCGTGTACTTACCTTGGCATTAACTCAATGCCCAAGAGGAGAGTTCAACTCTAGCAGTCTGATGAGAGGCTGATGCTAATGCAACTTCTTGGTTAGCTGCCAACCTGTGCAGTAACAGTGTACATAGAGTCAACATCTCCTTCATGAAGAATAGGAGTTTTTCCGCCCTGTCATCAATACTGCAAGTTTGCACAATGCTGCAGAGCATGAAATCCAATAGCATCCCTAAGCTTGAGTTACCAATGGAGCTATTAGGTTATGTTGTGAGTAACTGTTTCCAAAGGGACATCAGACAGCTTCACGGAGGACCATAAACTTAGGAAGACGTGTTTGTGCAAATGTATCCCAATGCCTCCAACTTTAAAGAAAGTATAATACCACCAAGCAAGCTTTCGCAACTGTATAGAACTTGAAAATGCCAATGTCCTTTTCCTTTTGCAGTAGCCAATCTTGTGCCTGCTTTCAAAAATGTTGATCCCTTTACTACAGGGCTCAGCTCTGCCACCCTTACTCAAATTGTGTGGTACCTTATAATGCAAGTAGCCACACTGATTTCAGTGATATTATTCACACAGTAAAGTACTATTCAATATAAAGAAACTTAGCAGAATCTAGGCCCCAAACAAGATTGGCTATTTTGCATCTTCCAAGGTGACCGAACAACTTTATTTTGTAATTCTCCCATACTGAGGTGACGGGATATATGATACTCTGGATTATCCAAGCATGTCCATCAATGTGTTGCTGTTTTCCCTTCATCTAAAATAAGAGTCATGGTTACTCTGTGGGTAAGAAAAACGTAACACATTCATAAATATGAGACAAGTGGTAAGATGGCTACATTCTGGCACTGGATTTCATTTTATTAAACCTAGTCCAACGGAGCATAATGGATGATTTCTCTCTGAGTTGAATGACTCAGATCAGGGGCTGTGGAGTGCCATTTGAAGTGGGAAGCCTAGATTCCTTGCCGCCTGACCTTCCTCTTCCCCTCTCAGACACCGCCACAGACAAGCAGCCTGACCCCCTTGGCCCATGAGCCTCTACACCCACCACCTCCATATTTGATAACTGCGACAAGGCCCATGGGCTCGCAGCACCACTCAGGTTTGACCAAGCCAAAAAGTGAGTGGGTCACAGCCCAGGTGGCCCCCATCCCCAACTCTGCAGCATATGACTCAGGTCAATAGGAACAAAGCCACAGGAATGATGCAGCGCAAATTCATAACTGCCTACACAGGTCAGGTGTTATATAGAGCAGTGCAAGTTAATGACAAGCATATTGGTGACTCTATTTCCCTCTTCTCATTTCCAATGGAATTTTAAATACAGCCTCTTTGGTCTCTCTTTTAACACCTCTCCCAAGTCAGCAGCATGCGGAGTCACCTGGCGCTGAGGGTATGTCTACACTATAAAAAAGACCCTTAGCAGCAAGTCTCAGAGCCTGGGTCAATTGACTCCGGCTTGAGCTAAGTGACTAAAAATACCAGTGGGGATATTCAGGCTACAGCTCAGGCTCTGAAACCCAGCAAAGGGGGAGGACCTCAGAGTCTGGGCTCCAGCCCCAGCCCAAACATCTACACTGCTATTTTTAGTCCCGTAGTGCAAGCCCTGCAGGCCCAAGTGAGTTGACCCAGGCTCTGAGACTTGCTGCTGGGGGCTCTTTTTTGGCAGTGCCGATATACCCAGAGTGACCAGATACTATACACTCCTGCTTTATACCTTACTGAAAGGGTCAGATCAGTGGCTTTTGATTTTGAAGGTGGCACATGTGTATGAAAAATTAAATACCTTTTATGAGTGATAGTGTTTCTTGTTCCAAACACCCTGTAGATATTTCATAGACTTTAAGGTCAGAAGGGACCATTATGATCATCTAGTCTGACCTCCTGCACAATGCAGGCCACAGAATCTCACCCACCCACTCCTGTATCAAACCCCTAACCTATGTCTGAGCTATTGAAGTCCTCAAATCGTGGTTTAAAGACTTCAAGGTGCAGAGAATCCACCAGCAAGTGACCCATGCCCCACGCTGCAGAGGAAGGCGAAAAAACCCCAGGGCCTCTGCCAATCTGCCCTGGAGGAAAATTCCTTCCCGACCCCAAATATGGTGATCAGCTAAACCCTGAGCATGTGAGCAAAACTCACCAACCAGACACCCAGGAAAAAAATCTCTGTAGTAACTCAGATCCCACCCCATCTAACATCCCATCACAGGCCATTGGGCATATTTACCGCTAATAGTCAAAGACATATTAATTGCCAAAATTAGACTATCCCATCATACCATCCCCTCCATAAACTTATCAAACTTAGTCTTTTGCTCCCATTGCTCCCCTTGGAAGGCTGTTCCAGAACTTCACTCCTCTGATGGTTAGAAACTTTAGTCTAATTTCAAGTATAAACTTATTGATGGCCAGTTTATATCCATTTGTTCTTGTGTCCACACTGGTACTGAGCTTAAATAATTCCTCTCCCTCCCTAGTATTTATTCCTCTGATATATTTATAGAGAGCAATCATATCTCCCCTCAGCCTTCTTTTGGTTAGGCTAAACAAGCCAAGCTCTTTGAGTCTCCTTTCATAAGACAGGTTTTCCATTCCTCGGATCATCCTACTAGCCCTTCTCTGTACCTGTTCCAGTTTGAATTCATCCTTCTTAAACAAGGGAGACCAGAACTGCACACAGTATTCCAGATGAGGTCTCACCAGTGCCTTGTATAACGGTACTAACACCTCCGTATCTCTACTGGAAATACCTCGCCTGATGCATTAGCTTTTTTCACAGCCATATCACATTGGCAGCTCAAAGTCATCCTGTGATCAACCAATACTCCAAGGTCCTTCTCCTCCTCTGTTACTTCCAACTGATGCGTCCCCAGTTTATAACCAAAATTCTTGTTATTAATCCCTAAATGCATGACCTTGCACTTTTCACTATTAAATTTCATCCTATTACTATTACTCCAGTTTTACAAGGTCATCCAGAACTTCCTGTATGATATCCCAGTCCTTCTCTGTATTGGCAATACCTCCCAGCTTTGTGTCATCCGCAAACTTTATCAGCACATTCCCACTTTTTGTGCCAAGGTCAGTAATAAAAAGATCAAATAAGATTGGTCCCAAAACCGATCCTTGAGGAACTCCACTAGTAACCTCCCTCCAGCCTGACAGTTCACCTTTCAGTTCGACCGTTGTAGTCTCCTCTTTAACCAGTTCCTTATCCACCTTTCAGTTTTCATATTGATCCCCATATTTTCCAATTTAGCTAATAATTCCCCATGTGGAACCATATCAAATGCCTTACTGAAATCGAGGTAAATTAGATCCACTGCATTTCCTTTGTCTAAAAAATCTGTTACCTTCTCAAAGAAGGAGATCAGGTTGGTTTGGCACGATCTACCTTCTGTAAAACCATGTTGTATTTTGTCCCAATTACCATTGACCTCATTGTCCTTAACTACTTTCTCCTTCAAAAATTTTTCCAAGACCTTGCATACTACAGATGTCAAACTAACAGGCCTGTAGTTACCTGGATCACTTTTTTTTCCTTTCTTAAAAATAGGAACTATGTTAGCAATTCTCCAGTCATACGGTACAATCCCTGAGTTTACAGATTCATTAAAAATTCTTGCTAATGGGCTTGCAATTTCATGTGCCAGTTCCTTTAATATTCTTGGATGAAGATTATCTGGGCCCCCTGATTTAGTCCCATTAAAAGTTTCCAAATGTATCGTGGGGAAGAAGGTAGTGGGTCAGTTAATATTATTAGCAGAGGTTGTGGGATTAAGAACAAATAAACTGCCTTACAAATTTTGCTTGACTCCCCAACCAAACCCGTAATGGGTGAAGTGACAGCATTGATGTTCAATGCTATTCCCAATCCGGTATCTTGTATCTGGAAAGGTGCTTTTATAGCAAAGAATTTAGCTGAGAGGCAGGATTGTCTAGCAGCTCAGAGACAGGATGGGAACTCAGGAAGCCCAATAACAACCTTGGAAACAAATGAAGAATTGGTTTATATGTGATGGGACCATCTGCCCCAGAACACAAGAACCTCAAGGAGAGTGTTAGGCAAGGACTAATACAAAAGCTATTCTAATTCCATTAAAAATCCTTCATTTTAACTAACAGCAAGCTCCAAAGTAAAGCTAAAAAAATTAACCAATGGCAGACTGCACACAGCAGAGCTAGTACTTTCTTCTAGGGCTGTCAAGCGATTAAAAAAATTAATCGAGATTAATCGCACAATTAAAAAAATTAATCGCAAATAATCACACGATTAATCGCACTGTTAAACAGTAATAGAATACCATTTATTTAAATATTTTTGGATGTTTTCTACATTTTCAGATATATTGATTTCAGTTACAACACAGAATACAAAGTGTATAGTGCTCACTTTATATTTATTTTTGATTACAAATATTTGCACTGTAAAAAACAAAAGAAATATTATACTTCAATTCACCTAATATAAGTACTGTAGTGCAATCTCTTTATCATGAAAGCTGAACTTACAAATGTAGAATTATGTACAAAAAAAAACTGCATTCAAATTAAAACGATGTAAAACTTTAGAGCCTACAAGTCCACTCGGTCCTACTTCAGCCAATCGCTCAGACAAACAAGTTTGGTTACATTTGCAGGAGATAATGCTGCCAGCTTCTTGTTTACAATGTCACATGAAAGTGAGAACAGGCGTTCGCATGGCAATGTTGTAACCGGTATGGCAAGGTATTTACATGCCAGATGCACTAAAGATTCATATGTCCCTTCATACTTCAACCACCATTCCAGAGGACACGCGTCCATGCTGATGACGGGTTCTGCTTGATAACGATCCAAAGCAGTGCAGACTGATGCATGTTCATTTTCATCATCTGAGTCAGATGCCACCAGCAGAAGGTTGATTTTCTTTTTTGTTTTTGGGGGTTCTGTAGTTTCCATATTGAAATGTTGCTCTTTTAAGATGTCTGAAAGCATGCTCCACACCTCGTCCCTCTCAGATTTTGGAAGGCACTTCAGATTCTTAAACCTTGGTTCGAGTGCTGTAGCTATTTTTAAAAAACTCACATTGGTACCTTCTATGTGTTTTGTCAACTCTGCAGTGACAGTGTTCGTAAATCAAACAACATGTGCTGGGTCATCATCCGAGACTGCTATAACATGAAATATATGGCAGAATGTGGGTAAAACAGAACAGGAGACATACAATTCGCCCCCCCCCCCGAAGAGTTCAGTCACAAATTTAATTAATGCACTATTTTTTTAATTAACATCATCAGCGTGGAAGCATGTCCTCCGGAATGGTGGCTGAAGCATACGAATGTTTAGCATATCTGGCACGTAAATACCTTGCAATGCCGGCTACAAAAATGCCATACAAATGCCTGTACTCACTTTCAGGTGACATTGTAAATAAGAAGCAGGCAGCAGTATCTCCCGTAAAAGTAAACAAACTTGTTTGTCTTAGTGATTGGCTGAACAAGAAGTAGGACTGAGTGGATTTATAGGCTCTAAAGTTTTACATTGTTTTGTTTTTGAGTGCAGTTCTGTAAAAAAAAAAAATCTACATTTGTAAGTTACACTTTCACGATAAAGAGATTGCACTGCAGTACTTGTATGAGGTGCATTGAAAAATACTATTTCTTTTGTTTATCATTTTTACAGTGCAAATATTTGTAATAAAAACTAATATAAATGAGCACTGTACACTTTGTAGTCTGTGTTGTAATAGAAATCAATATATTTGAAAATGTAGAAAAACATCCAAAAATATTTAATAAATTTCAATTGGTATTCTATTGTTTAATAGTGTGATTAATCGTGATTAATTTTTTTTATCACAGTTAACTTTTTTGAGTTAATCGTGTGAGTTAACTGTGATTAATTGACATCCCTACTTTCTTCTACCCCTACAGTACCAAAATTAGAGCCCACCACACTTACTTCAAATGAGTACTCTTTGCTTCTCGCTTCTGGGTCCAGCAGAGCCTTGCAAGCAGCTACCATTTTGTGTCCTGGGAGAAGGCTTCTACCTGCTGCTAGTTATACCCTCAGGCAGCACCACCTGGTGTTAGGAATTCAGCATGGCAGCTTCCCATTGACCCTAATAGGGAACTGCCCAGTCATATTTTTGTTGCTTTTATCTGTGTGCTTCAAGTCTTTGTGTTTCCAAAGTAGGTGTAGGTGGCAAATTATGTTTTAATGGTTAATGCACACAAAAATCCACATTCAAACAAAAAAATGGGGAGGAAGATTGTGGTGGGCGGGGGGGGGTGGAGGGGGGGAACAAAAGATAAAACCCTCAGCATGGAAAGGTAGAGAGGCTGGATTGGCTGAAACCAAGGTGTAGGGAGAGCTAAATGCCTACAAAACTGGTCTCCAGGTCTTAAACATGTAGTCCAGTGGTTCCCAAACTTGTTCTGCCACTTGTGCAGGGAAAGCCCCTGGTGGGCCGGGCCGGTTTGTGTACCTGCCGCGTCCGCAGGTTCGGCTGATCGCGGCTCCCAGTGGCCGCGGTTCGCTGCTCCAGGCCAATGGGAGCTGCTGGAAGTGGCGTGGGCCAAGGGACGTACTGGCCACCGCTTCCAGCAGCTCCCATTGGCCTGGAGCAGTGAACCGCGGCCACTGGGAGCCACGATCGGCCGAACCTGCGGACGCGGCAGGTACACAAACCGGCCCAGCCCACCAGGGGCTTTCCCTGCACAAGCGGCGGAACAAGTTTGGGAACCACTGATGTAGTCTAAGGCTATGCACACACTATAGCATACATCGGTATAAGTTATGTTGCTCAGGAGTGTGAATAAGCCACCCCCTGACCGACCTAAGCACCAGTGTGGACAGTGCTATATTGGCGGGAGAACCTCTCCTGCTCATCTAGCTACCGCCGCTCATGAGGGCTGGCGCAATTACGTGACAGGAAAGCATCTGCACTAGCAACGTTACAGCAGCTATGCCGCTGTAAGCTCTGTAGTGTCACCATAGCCTAAGTTGGACTCAGTTCTGGTCAGACCTTAGTTTTGAATGGGCAGGGTCTATTTTTCCCATTCTGAACCAAGGCCTAACCAGCACTGATTCCTAGCCTGGAATAATTTAACTAGAGGCTGGAAACTATGTTTATAGGGGCTTTGATTTAATTTACTTCAGGCCTGAGTTCTGTGAAACTAGGTCTTTGGGTAGGTTGACTATGTATATAGATATAGTCTGAACCCTTGTAAATCAAATTAATTTACATTTGATGGGACTTTTAAATTTAAAATACCCTATTCTGAGCGGTATAACAGAGGCCTTCCTCTTCTCATTGGTTTTAAGTGACTCTATGACCCATAATTCCATACTACAGCTGTAGCATGATACTATGGTTTCCCAAAGCTTCCAAATATGGCAAAAGAGACAATGTGCAAAAATTAGACATAGTGAGTAAACATTGGGGAGGGGGGCAAGGGTCCGCACAGTATAAATGTAAATCTCTGTAACTGGTGAAAACACTTTGGTAAACTTTCATACCAACAGTGACCTAGGTTTGCAATGGGTGTAAGTGAGTATCACTCTGCTGCAGTTAATGGAGTTTTCACTGCTTACCACAGTGGTGAATTTAGCTCCCTACTTTCTAGTGGTTTTGAATTTTTCAAATGCAGTAAACCACTCTTAATGCAGTGCTTTGTGGAGTCTGCTGTGCCTAGGTTTGGAGTCTTTTTTGGAGTCCTGGCTGGTCCATTCTGGATGGGGGGGGTGGGTAATTATTTTGCTCTGAACTTTATTTGATGAGTTCTTTCAATCATTTAACACCACTTCTATAAGCTTCACAGTTTCTTCTTATTATAATTATTTATCTATTATTCAAGAGCAACACAAATGTACACAGCACTTTACAAAGATATAAAAGGGCAAGGTACATGACCTGATGAATTTTCAAACTTGAGTGGCTAAAGAAAGACACCAAAATCTTGATTGGAGCAGTGTCTGGGAGAGCTAGAGGCCGCTGGGGCTGGAGCACAGGACATAGTTTGTGGGATAACAATTCAGCTGCAAGAAATGATGTAGATATTGTCAATTGGAGATAAATGCAGGGAGGCTCCACAAAAGAAGTGGGTTTTCAGAAAGGATTTAAAATAATAGGACTATGTTTGCCACATGGACAGTGGGAAACTGTTGCAAGAATAAGGAGTGGAAGGAGGAGATGAGGAAAAGTTGGAACAAAGGATCAATAAAAGCATAAGTATTAACGAAGAAAGATGAGAACTTATGGTCTATTATAACAGTTTGAAAAAGGATGTGGGAAAGGTCAAGTAATACTTCAGAATCATGTGATCCTCCAAAGCAACATTCATAAACACACTTGTTCTGAACATGCACCGTTTCAATTGTCCTGAAAAATCAAGGTAACTGCATGCACGCACACGATAGGTGAGATTCACAGTACATGCTGGGCTACTTTGTGCTGTCCTTGCCATGCAAAGCAACCGTAAACTCGTTTTAACTGGCTGGTTAAGCCAGAAGTATGACTACTTTGCCTCACTGGAGCAGCATGAAGAAACCAGATTGCACTAGTGACTCTAGGCCATTAGGCATTCTATTGCATGCACATTCAGGGGACACCGTTGCACATACCTAATTTTGTAACTCAGGCCATTTTATGGCCATAGAGCATGAAATGGTCTAATCTCTCATTCACAGACAATCTAGATCATATGGTGATTCGTGCACTGTAAGCAATGGAGGTGGGTAGACAAAAGGTTTATACTTCAAAATGCCAAATATTAACACGTATTCCACCAGAGTCAGATTGACAGGAAATCTGGCTCACTGATGGCACCTCCGATGTGTAAATATCATAGCAAGACCCATTGCAGTTTGTTAGAATAACTCTACTTTGCACGTTCATGCTGCTGTTGAAATGGGTCCTGTTCTGAGACATCTCACAAGCTGCAGCAACTGCTGTGAGATTATAAAAGCTGTAAATCAAACTGAGGCTATTGAGAAAATGAGTAATAGAAAGCTTGTTCCCTGACTATGTGTTGCTGCTGCAGAATGGCTGGAATTTATACTAATGTATGTTGTAAAATAAGGTTTAGAAACTGTGGAAGGCACCGGGACACAGAAGACTGACCCAGCTGTGTGACACCCAAAGCCCAAAGATGGCTTAATAAGGAAAGATGAGAAGAAGATGAGAACATCTTTGCCCTATTCTGCATTGACCAAGGGATCACACAGCTGTAACCTTGACATTAAAGCAGTGGTGGGCAACCTGTGGCCTGCGGGCCACACGCAGCCCATCAGGGTAATCCGCTGGCAGGCTGCCAGACAGTTTGTTTACATTGACCGTCTGCCTGCATGGCCACCCGGAGCTACCAGTGGCCGCGGTTCGCCATTCCCAGTCAATGGGAACTGCAGGAAGTGGCGCGGGCCGCAGAGATGTGTATGCAGATGGTCTCGTGGCCTGCCAGCAGATTACCCTGACAGGCCGCAGGTTGCCCATCACTGCATTCAAGTACTGCAGTACAAGACTGGTGCTCTTTAAAACCTGTGATAATGATATCTGTGTGCATTATTTCCCATCAAAATGTGATAGATTTAATGAATAACGTGTGTGTGTGTGCAAAAGCAGGCAGTAACCATTTGTGTGATCATTAACCCTCTGTGTGGAGCCCAGCAAGAGCAGTAGGTAAAGGATGTAATGGTGTTATGTGAAACTCCCAGTAGACATGTCCTGCTGACTTTTATGTGGAATAGTCAAAGAAGAGCCAAGGTTAATTTGATCTATTGGCAATGGTGATTGGCTTTATGCCACGCAAAGGGTTAGGATTGGAGAGTGAGGCTTAGCTTAGTATGTTTGTATCCCTTATATCTAATGGGATTACAAAGGATGGGGAGGAGATGTCGTGTCTGAGCAATGGAGCCTAGGGGCATTAGACCTCTAGAGACACTAACTGAGTATAGAGAGGACTCATGCTACATCTGTACACCGGGGTAGATGGCACTGGACCACACGAACACCAGGGGGAAGGGTAGGCCATGACCTGACTCCACCCAGAAAGGCACCTTTTGGGGACACTAATCTTGTATGGCAACCCTGGGTCCCAGACTATGCCTGGCCTCTCTGCAGGTTGGGTTAAGGTGATTTGCACCCCCCTCCCACTGTAGCCAATCTATGCAAGCCGATGCATTATGTAGCCCCAAATGTGTAATGAATGTGTAGCTTGGTGTTATGTACAAACCACTCTCCCATCCACACAGATTTCACACCTCCTCGGACTCCTGGTTGGGTACAATTTAAATGACAAAGGGCCTTTTGTTTACATTGTCTACATAAACACAAATCTATAAAGAGCACACAATTTAAATGCAATTTGCTTGATCTCTGTACGATCAGTCTGAATTTTAGGTTCTGCTACTGGCTGACAAGACAATTGTTAAGTAATTACACTGCCTTCATTTCAAGTGCAATGGGATGTAGCAATAATAGAATCATAGAATCATAGAATATCAGGGTTGGAAGGGACCTCAGGAGGTCATCTAGTCCAACCCCCTGCTCAAAGCAGGACCAATTCCCAACTAAATCATCCCAGCCAGGGCTTTATATAAGTATTATAAGAATTAGATGTTTGTCTGCTTTTCAAAAATTATTCAGCCGGTCTGTATATTACAAAATAAATACCCAACTAAAAGTCAAAGATGGCTAGAAAATGCTTCACATCTTTGTTGGCTCTTCTTATTTATGTCATTAATACCGGGCGTTGGAATAACTGAGTATAACGGGATAATTGTGGCTGGCACGGGAGAAAAAAGGCTCAGTCCTGGGGCTCCAGAGGTTGAAGCAGTGCAAAGCAGTTGGAAAGCTGTGCTAGAGGGACAGCCAAGGTTCTCCCATCACAGGGCAGTGCTTGGGTGGCACAAAGCTGCTGTAGCCAGCTGTACACATCTACCTCCACCATTGTCATAAGGGGTATGTCGGAGGCATGCCAGGTGCAAAAGGGGGCATAGCAGATTGCATGATGTTCCACCAGATCCTTGTTCATCATATCCTCTGACTGAAGTTGCCCTGAAGCTACTCTAAGTTACCACCAGAGGGCATTTTGGCCCCCAGCCACCCCAGAATCAGTGGAGCAGACAGGTGACATAGACACACCTTCTCCATCATTACCACCACTGCCACCTAGCTGCTCTCAGTGGGTAGCAGGGCATCTAATGCACCCTTACTCCCCTGACAAGATGCACTGGGGAAGTGAGAATCTAGTCCAGAATAAATGAGACACTGTATTCTCAGTATTTCTATGCCCTGCTGGCAATAAGGCTCTGCTTTCCTGACTTTGCAATTCACTATGGTCCACGGTTATGTGACTCTCATGATGCACTGTGGCAGCTTAAGCAAAGTGCATCATTGGAGATGTAGTCCAGCCTGGGGAAGACTGAGGGCATGGAACAACAACTCCCATGAGGCACTGCAGCAGCTCAGGCAGACTCAGATCAGTGTCAAACTGACCTGAAACAAAACATTTCAGTTTGGTTCAGTAAACCCAAATGTTTCAATTCAGCTCAACTTGACCCGATAGGAAATACTTCATTTTGATTTTCCCAATGGAAATTTGAAAAACGTTGCTGAAACTGCATTTTCCCTCAAAAAAACATTTTGACAGATAATTCCCAACCAGCTCTGTTGCTTGGTCTTTTCTGTTGATTTGCTTTCTGTTTTTATGATTGTTTTATGGATAATCAGCCTCTATGGAAAAGGTGTAGAACAGACTGAAACTTGAAGACCTATTTCTATTTCCTGGCTGCTCAAACTCCCCACTAGCTTATGATAATAAATAGTATTTTGCTTATTTTATATTTTAATTGGTGTGCATTTTATTTTGTTTATTTGGTCATGAATGTTTAGTATAAAGTTGCACTGTGCTTGATGCATGGGACGGTAAGTTTTTCCCTGCTCATACCTGATTTGTTTTATTAAGAACTAAACACTGCTACAGTTATATGTCTTTACGTTTGATTTTAGGGTCACCACTGAAGCTACTGGGAGCTGATGGTTCTCAGCACCTTTCAGTATTGGATCCTTTGTTAATTGAGACATTCAACAAAAACACTCCAGTGCAACAACATGACCAGAGTTTTTCTATGGGTTGTACCTGTATATTGCTGTTACACAATATATAAATACTAGTCTTTCAACTACAGCTTTTAACAGATGCTATACCCATAATCTAGCCTTTTGGCTAACAACTGTTGGAGAATATATTCAGATAAAACTTAATGTAATAATGGGAGGGTTTTTTTGTAACCATGATTACTTGATACAGAGGGGTCCATTTTTGGCTCAGTGTATACGGAACTATGAGAATCACTCCCCTTATTACTCATGCATCCTGCCTTAAGCCATAGGGGGCCAATTTTACAAACGTAGCTGCTCACTTGTGCCACTCTCAGTAGAGGAACTCGCACGTGTCAAGTGGATCCCACAGCAAGCAGACGGCCTGTCTGAGCACAAGGCGGGTGTCCTCAGACTATTTGACTCCTGGGAAAGGATGGGAGAAGCCTGCCAAAATGAAAGGTTCACCTCTTCACATGGGGGGAGCGGGGTAAATACAGCTCAGGCATCAACAAATTACTGGGGACAATGAATGAAAAAACAGGGATGGGGTGAAGGCCATGGGTAAAAAAGAAAGGAACTAGAAGGAGACATTCAGCAGGGAACCCCAGACTATGCCACTGCACCCTGAAGGAGTCCAAATAATCAGTGGATGCCACTCAGAGCATCTCACCTCTAAATGGACTAAGGAAAGGAAAGAGGCTGCACAGTAACAGAAAACTCCCCTATCAAGCTTCTTTGCTCCTGAACTGATAGATGGCTCTCTTGGCCACTGCCAGGAGGAGGCTGATGAGGAGATCTAGTCCGACAAACCATAGAAGGCTAAAGAGGATATAGTTGTGGATATAGACAGCTCCACTCCCTGACCAGTCTGCAAGGGACAGACACGAGCACAGAACACGTGGAAATTAACAACAGATGGATATCACATCTCCATAGAAGTGGACATCATGTCACTGGATCTGATTTATACATTTAGTTCCTGTCTTTAGTTTATCCTTGCACCTGAGAGTCTGGGCCATGTGTTTTTAGCTATATTATAATTCTGGGCTTCCACTGTTTCATCTTCTCTTAAGAACCAACACACCAGTTGGGAATGCACACTATCAGGAAAAGCATGCCATTCTATGCCACTCATTCAGAATATATTAGTTATGCAATATGCATTTGCAATATGCAATATGTTTGTGTGTTGTTAATATAATAATTTCAACTTGTTTCATTAGCTTCTGCACTATAGTGGATTTTTTTGAGATACATACTTTTGAGATGTACAGAACAGCTCAGTGGTTCTCAACCTGCGGCTCATGGGCCGCTTACGGCCCAATCAACACAGAGCTGGGGCCCATGTGACATCCTCAGGGCCCTACAGGTAGTATTGGATGCGGCCCACATAACACATTATGGTAACACAATGGTAAATAGGTTGAGAACCATTGGCAACAGATACAAAACTATAAAACACAAGAGTGTTAATTTTTCCAAGCAACATATTAATTTTTCTGACATCATCTTATAAACTACTATAGTTGCTGCTAAAGCAACTTCTTGGGCCAGATCCTCAGCTAGTGTAAACTGTCTTCAATGGAACTATGCTGATTTACACCAGCTGAAGATTTGGCCCTATAGCCGATTTTCACATACTGCAGCCGGCATATAACATTGGTATTCTCCTTCTTAGGTCTGTCTGTGCAATTCTGTAAATGTACAAACTATGTCACGAGGCAGAAGGAAGTAGAGTTGGTGCTGTCCATCAAGCCAGTTCTATAAAAGAAAGAGAAAAGAGGCAAAGAAGTCGTGGAACGCTGGAGAAACTGGCTCAAATATTCAAGTTACCTCTATTCTCTTCTCCCACATTCTAGAAAAATCAGGGCTGTGAATTAAAGCACCTTCATCCCTCAAAGAACCTTTACACTGTGCCACCCACATCATTGCCTCTGTATGTACTGTCGGGATAATTTTTTCCCCAACGTTGTACTGTTCTTGAACACTTTCTCCACTGTATTAGCTATGTAGGGCATGATGGTGCATTCTTTGCACAGCCTGAATTCCCAATATTACGGTTATTTTTACCCTGTTTTTTTTTCCCCTTCTGCTCTCCTATAAGTCAAATAATAAAGTTGTCCTATCAGTTGAGGAGCCTCTCCAGGTTTCAGATTTTGTGTTAATGGATAGTTCTTACAATTTCTAATTCGGATTTTCATATAGCTCTTTGATTACAGGACTCCTAGTCATTTTGTGTAGCTTTTTTCAAAATTCAGCAGCTAAATTACTTCAGTCTGTTAGTTCCAACATATCCCTTCATTGGAATATAGCAACAGACTGACTTTAAGCCTGTACAAATATAGACAGCTTTGACCAGGAACACACATCTGACATCATGTACCATTTGTCAGAACATAGTATTGGTTCTGCTTCTTCACAGCTCTAAAAATATTACATTTCATATATCTTTGCTGCACTGACTTTCAAAACTAATTGTTAACCAAATTTTGGAGCTGTATTTAACTTTTTTTTCAAAAATCAGTTGAGAACAGGAAAATAAACACGTAAAGAATAAAAAGATAAAGGAATGGAAGGGGAGGGGAAGAAAAGGAAGGAAGGAGGAGAGAAGCGTGACATCTCAGTTTCCATCCACTAGGAATTAATCAAAGGTTTCTAAAAAGTTCTATTTAAAATTTCTCACTGGGGCACAGGTGTTATTTTGAGATATAAATATTACAAAGATATTGAAAACCCAAAAAGGGTTCAGAAAAGAGCTACAAGAAAGTCCTGAGGGCTGGAAAACCTGCCTTAGTGACACACTAAAATGAGCTCATTCTGTTGGTTTATCCCACAGAAGGTTAAGAGATGACTTGATCACAGTCTAATGATTTCTGATAGTAGAGGTGTGGTGTACGGAGGACTGTGTTGGAATTGCAAATTTTCACTTTACGCGTGGAGGCTTGGGGGGCACAGTTCCTGGTTTTGCTTGCAGGCTGGGGGCTCTGTAGGGAAGCATGCACAATCATAATCAGTCTGGAGAAAGCCAGCCTAGAGTAAGGTACATTGAGCTATGTCTCTCTGTTTTCGGGAGCAGGCTGCGGTTCTGTCTCTGTGGTTTGGGGTTCTTGAGTGTTACCATTCCGAATTCCAAGAAATAAAGTAGTGTTACATTGCAACCTTCCAGTAAAAGTACTTTATATTTTTATCTAATTTCTCTGAATGTATGCCATGAACATAACAAGAAGGCTCTTTAGCCTTAGCAAACAAAACCGCAACAAGATCTGGTGTTTGGAATCAGAAGATAGACAAAAATCAGACAGAAAAAAGGCACACATTTTTAATAGAAAGGGTAATTAACCATTGAACAACTTACCTGGGGAGATGGTGGATTCTCCATCATTTGAAGTCTTCAGATCAAGATTTCTTGAAGATACACTTTAACTCAATCAGAAGCTATGGGCTTGATGCAGGCATCACCTGGTGAAATTCTGTAACCTGCGTTCTGCAGGACGTCAGAGTAGATAACCATCATAGTCCCTTTTGACTTTAAAATCTACTATCTTTAAGGATCCCCAGATAGGTGAGAGCTGCTGAAGATACATAGATAATAACACTGATGTATGCATTCGTGGCAGCAAATAGTTAGCATGCCCTGCTAGTAAACCCAGTCATCAAAATAAAGTGTTTCTTGGAGAAGTTGAACAGTACAAACCTATTCACAAATCAGCTTCATGTAGCTATTCAAAGTACATATTAACTATTTAATACAGTATTGCAGTAGTTCTCAACTGGTGATCAGTGTCTATAAAGCACTTCCAGGTAGTCTTCAAGGTTGCTTCTGTCACAATGGCTAATCATTGGTCAGTCACTTCTGATACTTCCTGCCAGCTGTAACACATTCGTTAGTTTCCTTAGGATGTCCACAGGCCTTTTATGCCTCTCTGTAATAAAAAGTCAAGCACCTCTCTGCATCCTGAATGAGAGCTATGTGGGTGTTTCTTTCATGTAAATTCTGCCATGATCAAATTTGTGGCTATTACCAAAATCGAAGGGGCACAAATTGCACAGAAACAAGCTGCAAAGTCAATGAGGAGTCCAGTGGCACCTTAAAGACTGACATTTATTTGGGCATAAGCTTTCTTGGGTAAAAAACCCACTTCTTCAGATGCATGGAGTGAAAATTACAGATACAGGCATAAATATATATTGGCACATGAAGAGAAGGGAGTTACCTTACAAGTGGAGAACCAGTGTTGAAGGCTAATTTAGTCAGGGTGGATGTAGTCCACTCCCAATAGTTGATGAGGAGGTGTCAATACCAAGAGAGGGAAAATTGCTTTTGTAGTGAGCCAGTCACTCCCAGTCCCTATTCAAGCCCAAATTGATGGTGTTAAGTTTGCAAATGAATTGTAGCTCAGCAGTTTCTCTTTGAAGTCTGTTTTTGAAGTTTTTTTGTTGAAGGATGGCTACTTTTAAATCTGTTATTGAATAGCCAGGGAGATTGAAGTGTTCTCTTACTGGCTTTTGTACGTTACTATTCCTGATGTCTGATTTGTGTCCATTTATTCTTTTACGTAGAGACTGTTCAGTTTGGCCAATGTACAGGGCAGAGGGGTAACTCCCTTCTCTTCATGTGCCAATATATATTTATTCCTGTATCTGTAATTTTCACTCCATGCATCTGAAGAAGTGGGTTTTTACCCATGAAAGCGTATGCCCAAATAAACCTGTTAGTCTTTAAGGTGCCACCAGACTCCTCGTTGTTTTTGTGGATACAGACGAACACAGCCAGGGCCGGCTCCAGGGTTTTGGCCGCCCCAAGCAGCCAAACCAAAAAAAAAAAAAAAAAGCCGCGATCTGCGGCGGCAATTCAGCGGGAGGTCCTTCGCTCTGAGCAGGAGTGAGGGACCATCTGCCGAATTGCCACCGAACAGCTGGACGTGCCGCCCCTCTCCGAAGTGGCCGCCCCAAGCACCTGCTTGGTAAGCTGGTGCCTGGAGCCGGCTCTGAACACAGCTACCCCTCTGATACTTGGTAAGCTGCAAAGTGACCAGGAGAAGCAAGGGCAGTATGACCTGCCGGCAATGGGGAAAGTTTCAGTATTAATAAATATTAAGAATTTCACCCAGGGAGAAGAAACAATCAGCATGGACACATATTGTGGGGATACAGCCAAACATCAGCACCCATTGCATTCAGATGAATTTATTTTCTCCCTCTTGATTATTACTGTCTTAATATTACTTCCCCATGCAGTCAAGCACTTTAGTTACCCTTCACAGATTGGAACGACTGGTGTCAGATCAGGATTGGATCCCCTTGAGGGGATTTCCAGTTAAAGAAGTGGTCTGCAATAAGAAAACATTTGAGAACCATTGCAAGATTATATCATTTCCAACACAGCAACAGAATTTCTACATAACACAATGTTTAGGGCTAAATATTCAAAGCACTGCATTCCATCTTCACACCTACACTGTGGTTTCACTTGCCTTTACATTAACAAGAGAGGGAATTCAGTGCACAAAATGTCATCTGGGCAAGTTACATCATGCTACTACAGTAGCTCAGCACCCTGCAGATCTGGGTGGACAGAGGGAAGGGCTCTGAGCGTAGGGTGTGCTAACAAAAGCCTTTTGGAAATGGTGTGATTTCCATTCTGGTTAGGCCACTTTAGGGGACAGAAACTCACAACTAAGAAAATTAAATTCCTTATCGTTGTTTTAACAACTGCAGGAATGCCTGTAATCCCTTTTATTAGCTGCTACAATGCCACAACAGTTCAGATACTTTGCAAGGTTTAGAACGCAAGATCCTGCAGGGGACTATTGACACACAGGAAAATAGTTTTGAACCTGGGAAAAGTACACGTTTTGATAAAATATGGCCTGCTTGTCATATATTTATTTCTAGAGGTAGACTTGACACGTCAGACACTGAGACCAAAACCTCATTATTTCCAGTCTTTTTAAGAACAGGATCACTGAAAACAATCTTCTAGATGCAGCGCTGGAACTGGTTTTCTTCTTTTGATCTGAGATGGCACCCATTGCCACGGTATATGAGCACATCACAATCTTGAATGTATTGATCCTCAAAACACCTCTCTTCTATTCTAAAATGAGGCACAAAGAGATTATGTGACTTGCCTCCTGTCACATGGGAAGTCTGGGGTGGCATAAGGAATGAAATCTGGCTCTCCTGAGACTGTAGCTAGCACACCAACCACTGGACCATCCTTCCTCTTGTAAATGCCACCTTGTAACATTTGATCAACTCTAGGACCTACAGATTGTTGTCCCAGCCTTAAAATAAGAATTCAGGCCATAAATCTCCCTATGTCTCAGCTTCCCCTTCTGTAAAATGGGGACAATCCCGCCATTGTCACAGGACTGTTTGTAAATTCTTAGGAATCCTGGGATGCAAAGTACTAAGTGAACCCAATCCTGCTCCCACTGAACTCAGTGGTGCACAACTGGACTGAATATACGTCAAATGCTATTACTCGTCAGATTTGGGTATAAAGTGATATTTCCACAGGGCCAAATCCTAAACTCCTTACTTAGGGCCAGACTGTGAAGGCTTTAGTCACACTGATGAGTAGGAGCCCCATTAAAGTGAATGGGATACTCACATGAGTAGCTTAGTGCTCTTCAGAGTGAATAGGGGGTTCACAGTGCTCACTAAGGCAGAACTACCATTGAACACAATTGGCTGCCCATTCATTTCTGAATCTGCTTCAAGGTTCTGGTCCTAATCTGTAAAGACGTTAATGAAAGCAAATTCCAGCCATCTTAGAAGACTGGCTCTCTCCCCATGCTTCACCTGTGACAGGTACAATCCACAAAGACATCATGGCTAATAGTCCCCAGAAGGCAACTATTTAGCACTGAGGTCAGAGTGTTCTCAGTGGATGGCACCCAGCAGTGGAATTCCCTACTACCAGAGATTGTAGGGACCTTGGTGTTTTTAAGGCACAACACGCGACAGCAGATTTTCACCCCCAGACTTCTCGATATGCCTCCTAATTGTATGAGATCACCCATCACTGATCATATCCCTCAAGAACAGAAGCACAAAATACCAACAGTCGGGTATAAAGAGCTGCCTTGCATACACAATGGTAATATTCAGACACACTGGGCAGTTTCTCCAATCTGGCTGAGCTTTGCAGGCCCTGCTTTGCACTGCACTGAGATAAAAGAGCTGCTGGGTGCTGACTTAGTGGCTCCCTAGCATAAAATAGAGCCGTCTTTAAACGGCTCTATTTTGTGCCAGCCCCACAGCTCCTTGGGGCTATTCCAGTTGCTGGAAATCAGATTGATGCAGCAGCATCCCAGTCATCTACCTCTTTCCCCAGCACACCCCTTATGTTAGGTGCTATAAATAAAAGTACCATGGCTCTACACCACCAGAAGTTCCCCTAGGCTAAAAAAAAGTGCAAAGGGGCCATACAGCTTCCTGGGCCAGTGTCTTTTTCTTGCAGTTGGAGATACATCATGTAAACACAAGTGCGCCTTTTATTCAACCTTGCTAAGAACAAAGATACAGAGCACACTTGGATCCCAACTGCAGAACAGTAGAAACTGGGGTGAAATCCTGGTCCCAATGACAGCAATGGGAATTCACCCTAGGTTCATAGACTCATAGACTTTAAGGTCAGAAGGGACCAATATGGTCATCTAGTCTGACCTCCCGCATGATGCAGGCCACAAAAGCTGACCCACCCACAACAGGTTCTGTCAAAGTCTTTCTGTGCACAACTGTAATGAATAGGACCACATCTTTTGCAGTTAACACCAGTAAACTCAGGTTCTTGGAGGAATTAGACCAAAGCGTTTGTGATGCGTTTTATTTTGGCAGTTCAAGGATTTTAGTTTGGCAGGGTTGAGAAATAAGTGGCCCCTTACCAGCAAAGGAAGCAAGAGCCTTAACGTTCTTACGAACTCAGTTCTGGAAAGCATATCATATGCTACCATGTACCCAATTTAACCCAGCTGAGGAGCTGGCCCTAATTTTTTATGGCTCATGGGTTTGAGTAAAATTGCCCAAGAAACTGTTTTGGGGTTGCCTTTCTGAAGAATTCAGACATTCATTATGACAAGGAGTTCAAACACTGCAATCCCCGAAAAATCAGCATGCCAGGATGCCTGTAATTCTTAATTAACACTTTGAGTTTCTGCTTCCCACCCCCCTCCCACCATTTTTGGAAAACAACTACCCTGGAAGCCATATTCCCTGCTGGTATAGATTTGTGTAGTTCCATTGAAGTCAATGGAATTGTGCTAATTTACAAGAGCTCAGATTTTGACTCTGGGTCTGTTTCTGTTTTTTACTTGCACCACTTTTACACTGGATTGTAGTTATGCCAGACAAATACTGGTATGCAAGCAGATTTAGAAATTATATAAAATCTAGGTCTTCTATAGCACTTTTTATCCATAGATCTCAAAGCACTTTACAAAACAGGGCAGTATCATTATCCCTGTTTTATAGATGGGGAAACTGAGGCAGATAAATGCCTTGTCTCATGTCACTCAGCACACCAGTGACAGAGCCAGGAATTGAACATAGCTCTCCAGAGCCCTAGTCAAGTGCTGGCTCCATCATGAAACCTTTTTATATTCCCTTTTCACAGGGGGACATGATCACTACATGACTGAGAAATTAATTAACTTTAAAAGCACTACTTCAACCTTACCAATTTCACTACATGTGTATAAGCAATAACTTTACTGAGTGTTTTTTATTTCTCTGTAGTTTAATACCTACTATGTCTAGAGAGTAATACTTTTGTTTTAATCCACACTGAACACTAGAATGTTGGACAAGTGAAGCATTTGATGGTGATGATAATGAGTAGCCCATTAAACGTAATTTTTAAAAAGTTAATAAGCTCTCACTAAGGGCCAGACACGTACTGTAACGAAAAATGTTTGCAGAAAGAATATAACTTTGGAGCTTTTTATTTTACTACATAGGGATGCAATAAAACTTTTTAATATGCTTTCAATTAATCTAACAATGTAGGCAAGGCTTGGGTTTTATTTTTGTACTTGCTTTGCTACAGTAAAAAACAGAGGTCTAGTTTCCTAAGGAATGTAACTGATATATGAATTAATCAGCCGTCTTTACCACCCTGTTCTCTATTGAATGTCCAGGGATTCAATTTTTTTAGTTTGTTCTTAATTAAAGAAACTCGGCAACCAAGTGATTTATTGATAATGAATCTTGCCATTCCTTTAGTTGTGCGGTCACTTTTGGCCACTATCTGAATTTACCAACATAAATAAAGCCTCTCGGTGACTAAAACAAAGTTAAAGAAGCAATAAATTAAGCCCACCAAGTACACTTGGTTAAACCCTTAGCCAACATAAATACAAGAATGCCTTTTCCTGTGATATGCTTGGTACAATGACATCATCCGTTTCCAAACAGAACATCACGACCACAGCCAGAAACATAACACAATTCCTTTAAATGAATCAAATTGCAACAGTCTAGACTTTGTTGCAATGATTGTTCAACTTCTGGCATCCCTGCCCTCTGCTCTCAAGTGAGCACTTTATAGAATAATAATATGTTGATCTCAATTTTGCATTTGCTGTATGATTACATTTTGGCAGGAGCACATCACTCTTATTCTCACTCCACAAGAATGTTTTGAAAGTCACTGAAAATTCAGCACTTGTTAGCTGAGGGCCAAATATTGCCCTCCCTGTTGGAACTAACTGCTCTGTGGGAAGCAATGAGTGGAACAGGGCCATGTCCAGAAACATCCTCAATGCCCAGAGCAGGATGGCTCAAAGGGACCAGAAGGGGAATATACTTCCTGCTCCTTTACAGCCTGTCTACACTGGGGAAATGTTCTCCATGGTGTTAATACTGGTTACAGCGGTGGTGTAGGCCCAGTTGAAAGTAGTGAGGCTTGTTTGCAATTAGCTGGTTTCGAAACTATTAGATGACACCAGTTCAGTGAAAAACTGGTCAGGCTACCTTAACCATCTAAAACTGGATCTACACAACACCTCTAATTGCTTTGAAATTGGCTGCAAAATTTCCCTTAAAGCAAAATTGGCCCTGAGTTGCACTAGTGCATTAGGTATAGCACAGGGAGCTGCTCCCATTCCCCCTACAAGAGCACCACATGACAATCCATCCAGGCTCCTTTAGGAGCCAGAAGCCAGACCCACCTAGCACACCCAACAGCTCGCCATAGCCCCGGGGAGTGTGCTTAGCTTGCTTGGAGGAGACTATGCTTATGATGCGGTTTGCAGCAGATGCTTGGGATGGGAGATACTGTTTTCTTGGGCACTAGCGAGAAGCATTTCAGACAGCATTGGTTCTAGAACACTTAGCCACACTGTCTCACACAGACAGGAAGGGTCTGGGATACCATGGTACACCTGCTTATGACTCATTGTTCCCCACTTGTATAGCTTAAAAGAGCAAGGGTAGTGGTGTGTGCTGCCCCCTAGTGCCTGCCTCCAAGTCAGCAAACCACATTTCCTCAGGCACTATGCACTGGCAGACATATGAGCTGGTTCTATTATGTTGTGCTGGAAAGGGGTAGACTGGAATCCTGCCCAGCTTCTAGGAGAGGGGTAAAAGATGCACTCTCTTCTCCTTCCCATCAATGCACCCACTCAGCACAGGCCAGGACTTTACCCAGAGCCTGGGTTTGCTCGTAACAAATAGGAATCTTGGGTCCATTTTCTCTTTGTTCTCCCATAACACTTACTTTACAAAATCAAGTGAAAAAATTAAATCCCTTAATGTAACAAGGATCCAAACGTAGAATTGCGCCATGGACATCATATTGATCCAGGGACGAACACAGGATGAAAGAGAGAGTAGAGACCTTTCTGATCCTGTGTGCATGACACAGAATTAAAAAAAAGGAGAAAACTTAATCACTAATTGGTGAAGCCATAAAAGTGGCAGTAAGAGACTTTTGCCTCAAATGGCTTTACACTGGGCTGTATAATTTTATGACACCTTTTATTTATGTTGCCATAATTAAAATTGTCCTGAAAGATGAGCAGCGTCGGAAGAGAACAGCATAAAGACGATCCCCTGGAGGACTTCAAAACAGATTTTTATTTAAAATGTATTTTAAAAACAAAGAAATAAAAATAAAATAAATAAATAAATAAGAGTTACTCATAATGCAGCTCTCTCTCCTCATTCTCTTAGACCTATGAAGACTTGCTATCCAAAACATGTCAATATTAAGGATGAAAAGGACATCAAATTCTTTTTTTCTTTCTTTTTATAATTCTTTTTGAAAGATCAGCAGAGGATTGGAACAACAACCCTATAAGGCCAATCAGCACAATGTGCATAACACAAAGGACAGGTTCTATTTTAATTAAGTCATCTTCCAACAATGCAATGCAAAGAACATGGCTTTTGAATTTTGAAGCAATCAGACTATGACTGTGAGAGAATTACAAATAAACAGAAGAAAGAATTCCGAATACAAGGAGGGAACCTAAAAAAGGGCTCAAAAGAAATTGCACACACAAAAAAGTGTTTTTTTAATTATCTGAATGCATTTCATCCTTTATTTTGACTTGCTTCTCAAAGCCACATCAGGTTGTTCGTAGAAACAATTTGTTACCAAATATGCAATTCCACTCTGCTTAGAATGTTAGAAACTGCAACATATATACAACACTTACTTATGTTTAAGTAACAATCAGATTGTGTATTATTTGAGCAGGCTAAGCATTCAAGTCCACTTTACACCGGTATGGAGCAGACTAAACAAACCCGACCTCCAGGATGACCCCCAAAGGATCCCAAAAGATTGAAAACGTATAGTAGGCAGCTACCATGAGACTTTTATGGCCTGGTAATGGCATGCAAATGACACTGTGTCTCTGTAATGCAGCCAAACTCTGGCATTGTATATGAGAGCAATTTCCTCAAGAATTTGGGGAAAATGTGATACTTTTCCTTTTATGTATGAAATTCACAACATCTCGTACATATACCAGCTGACTACATTTAAAAGCATTGACAAATGTATTACCGAACCAGACGATCACATTTAGCAGTATTCCTTGAACTCTCTTGCTCATTACATGGAATAGGCGGGTATCTTCATAGTGCGCGAGAAGAGGTTGCTGTCTAATTTCCAAGGTTTGTGTTGCCTTAGCCACAAATCCCTTTAGGAGAAGAAGTAACTGGAAAATACAGATTCTATGAAAACATGAGACCAAATCATGAAGGCATTTTTGTTAAAATATTAAGTGCCAGATCCTGAGCTAGTGGAAATCAGTGTAACGCCACTGATTTTAATAGAACTACGCAGATTTACACCAGCTGAGGACCTGGCCCTCTGTGAGCTCTTATTATCTTGTTAACAGCAAAATACTTGGCTGCAATGATGTAGGCTACATGTAAAATTGCTCTGTAATTTGATCTCATTATTGTTAGCATCCAAGGAGGAATGCAGGTCATCTCAAACCCCCAATCTGGACTGAATTAAGACGGCTTGTTCTACACACCAGTTTCACTGGTTTAACTTTTAATTAGATACAAGTTCAAACCTTAGCTTGGCCAGTGCAATGTCTGCATATGGATAAGCGCTAAATCAGATTATCTGAGCCTCCTGAGCATTGTTTGGTGGAGGAAGGGAGAGGGGTGAAAGTGACATTATGTCTCCCTGCATTCTCAAGCTGGCTGGGCACCTAGGCGTAAACCAGAGCCCGAGCATGAAATCAGAGTAGCCTCAACATGGCTGTAACCTGTGCTCATATGCACCAGCCTTCTGCTGGCCATCCCACAGCAGAGAAAAGCCAAAATACAGGATGTCTTGACTTTGCTCCCTCCCTCATTTCCAATTGGAGATCACAATCGTGAGGAGGATTGTTAAATCCACAGCTGTTTTTAGACAATCAGAGAGCAGCATGACAGGGAAGGATTTTTTCCCCTCCATCTGGATAGGAGATTGTTACTGTTTATTTTGGACCTTCCTAACATCATCCATGCCTTTATCGCCTCCCTGCATAGAAAGACACCTTAGATCAAACCAGAAACTGAAACTGGTGCAGAATATGACAAGCCTTTTATCACGCACTTTTCTTGGCAGGTGCACATAACACCAATGTTCCATGATCTACACGAGAAGGTCCTTCCATGTTATGAGGCACCAGACATTTGTGGATGAAGGCATTTGAAACCTGACATCTTACACTGAGGGCTTGTCTTCATGAACACTTAGTTTGCAGCAAGCTGGAGTGTAAACCTACACTGAAGTAAGTGTCCATGTGGACCCTGCTGCCACGCCTAGACCAGGGGTAGGCAACCTATGGCACGCGTGCCAAAGGCGGCACGCGAGCTGATTTTCAGTGGCACTCACACTTCCTGGGTCATGGCCACCGGTCTGGGGGGCTCTGCATTTTAATTTAATTTTAAATGAAGCTTCTTAAACATTTTAAAAACCTTATTTACTTTACATACAACAATAGTTTAGTTATATATTATAGACTTATAGAAAGAGACCTTCTAAAAACGTTTAAATGTATTACTGGCACGCGAAACCTTAAATCAGAGTGAATAAATGAAGACTCGGCACACCACTTCTGAAAGGTTGCCGACCCCTGCACTAGAAGTTCCACAGTGCACTTTAGTCTATGCCACTTTGAAACAGGAGTAGATTGAAGGAAACTTTTAGTGCATGACAGCAGGGTCCACATGGACAGCTAGTGCACAGCAGGCTACTGCGTGGTAGATTCACACACCAGCTTGCCATGTACTAAGTGCTGTGTAGACAAGCCCTTAGATAGCTAGAAATTGGAGGCCAAATTCTCAACCAATATCAATCAGGAAAGCTCCACTGGATTTACATCAGTGAAGAATCTGGCCCAATGATTTATGAATCTTTCTATTACATTAATGTGTTTAAAGGATGACATTTTAAAAATGCTGACACCTGTAACTGAGCAGAGTTCATTTAAAACATCTTTGTAACACATTTAGGTAAGGTGGGGGATTTAATAAAGTACATCTATTGACAGTGACATTCAATGTTAATCAGTTATACATGAGTACTGAGGGGAGAACAAATTGTTAGTCCCTTATTTTATTTTACAGATATGTGATATTTCAGTCATTTTCAAGACCCTATAGAACCAACATATCAGTCCCCACCCAAAAAGAAAATCATACCATCAATAAACTGCTCTTTTTCTTCCAATATATATAATTACAAATCTAAGGCTATTTTTCTTTCCTTTGCAATTTCATCCCCTTCTGAGGAATTAAGTCATGCATATTGCATGAAAATAGGACCACAGGCTGGGCCTCTACAAGCTGCTAATTGAAAACCTTGTCAGAAGTAAGAGGAAGTGGCAAGAAACTTGGCAGGACCTCACTCTTTTCATGCAGTATTTGGTTCTCGGTACTTATGAATGGCAGTACTACAGCACTGTGCAGAGGTTTACAAGTCATGCCAGTACTGTCTCTGCAATAACAGAACAACATGTTCTTCCCTGCAAATGTAATAAAGGGTGAATATTTATATATTAAAGCCCATATCCAGCACTCCTCACCCCAGTAAAACTCCCTTTGGTGTTCAAGTGGAGAGGATTAGGCCCTAAATACATAACTACGTGTGAGCTGCCTACCTTAAAATATATATTTATATTTAAGACTATTAACTACAGACTGATATTACGGTGACAGCTTTATTCTTTAAAACCCCATGTACTAGTCTAAGATTTCCAATTAGAGCAAAGGATGTTCCCGAGTGTATTAAACCAAGTTAAGAAAATGAAAATATGTTAAGTGAAACAACTATGGGCCTGATCTGACTGTTTTTACTCATATGAATAGTCCCACTGGCTTCAAAGCCCTGCTCACATAGGAGCTGGAGGATCAAACCCTATGGTTAGACTAGGTCCCATTAAGAATTACTACAATTTGCCTGATATGAAACGCTTACATTATGAAAATCCTGATGATTTTGCATCTGTTAATTAGGATAATGACTAATATATTCAGGCAGTAGACGTGACAGCTGTCTGTATGTTTTTAGGGGCATATATTTTTAGATGCCATTTACTCTACATCCAAACACATTAACTACTAAATTCTGTTGAAGTGATACAACAACACAGAGGCTTAGGGACGCAGGTTAAATTCCTTTCTATTTCTGACTGCTTCACCTGGTTACATCACGTTTGTCTCATTCGTCCAAAGCTTCCATAAATCTGCCTCTCAGATCCTCAGTTAAGTGATATGGTAAAGGGAAATTGCTAATGTCAGTGTGAAACAAAATAAAACTGAACTCAGAGTCCAGAGCGGCAATATTTAAATAGAGAACACATTGCCTACTGCTCCATTTTAACTAGTTTAATCACTTACTGACCAAGCAAGGCTAATAATGGTTAAGGAATACGTAGTTGTACTTTTCTCCCATGTTTCAACATTGAAGATTTGCAAGACGAACTCCAATTTTAAGACAAAAGTCGCCCCATTAAATCTTAACAGATGTTTCTCCAGTTTAGAAGATTAAGAAAGATTTCAGCATCAAAAATCAAAGAAAATATTCTATGACCTTAAAAAAGGATAAAACACAAAGCTCTAAACAAACCAAAAGTCCACTTTGACAGCTGCATCTGACTGAATTGATGAGGTGCTATTGATGTTTGGATTAAACTATGCTTCTGTGATCAAGTACTCAAACATGGGATAAAAGAGGAATATGTTCTTTAATCCTACCAACTAATTTTGTGTAGGCAGTGGTTGCAGAAAGCCGTGGTTACAGAACAATGTTGGAAGTGGCTTCGCTTTTGCTTATTGACAAAGCTATTTTTATTTCATTAATTCACCAAGTATACTATCAGCGTTTAAACTAACATGGAGAAATCTATACAAGGCACAGTATTCTCCACAAATAAATCACTGAAAATTTCAAAGTCATTAAAGGCAGGATCAATAGGATATGATCCTGAAGGGCTAGGACGATGTTACACTAAAATGTAATAGAAAAATTAGATATCGATTTTTTTAATATAATCTTGATAAAGTAAACAACATTGGGGATTCCAGTTCTGTTTTTAGAACATGTCTATTTTCCAGAATAGGAAGGGGTTAAGAGACAGTTAAGTCACTGGTTAATTACTGTCTTCATCTATCACTGTATAACCCTAAAAACCTGTTTGCCTGATGCGTCTCTCTTCGAAGGCAATGGGAACTGTACTTTTCAACACAGGGAACACTTAATAAACAAACATGTGTTTCAAATCCTATTTTACAAGAAATCAAGATGGGGGAAACTCTTTAAAATAATATTAGTCAGGCATAGGCCTGGACTCTCATTTACACTAAGGACAAAGCAACATGGAAGAGCCAGGGAGTAAACGAGAATCAGGCCTGTGGTGTTTTGGCATTAGTGCTGTGCCCACGGGCCCAGAATATCCACATGGGAATAGTAGAGTTCTGGTACATCATGAAGATGACATTCCAAGTAGCAGTGGATGGAGGCTGACTGCTTGCAGCAAGCTAATCCAGCAGGGAGCATTGGCTTTGACCCCAGACCGACCACTTATCATCCTACCCAGTCTAAACAAAAACGCAGCAAATCACTAGCCACATCTGTCTCCCAGGAGGAAAATTCGGTGTTGAGAAGTATTGGCTTCCAGAATGAAGGATTGAAGGTTCCCTGGTACCCGAATCCACAATCAGATACTTTGCTAGTCTTACAACACACTCACAAATACATAAGAACGATAGAACATTTTGTGTTAGTAGAATTCAAGTATATGTTTCTAGAGTGATTTACTAGACAAAGATGTAATTTCAGCTAAACAGTTCCCAGTAGGAAATATTTATTATCAACTTGCTCATATGTTATGCTTTAAACTGTAGGGAATATGTGCTGCAGATACTGGGGGGCACTGCAGTATTCAGTAAAGACCAGCAGCCACTTGGAGTACACACTCCTAGGGGGGAAATCCTGGCTCCACTGAAATCAATGGCAAAACTCCCATTGACTTCAATACGGCCTGAACTTCACCCCAATGAGTTAGAATGGCCCTTTCTGCCGCCTCTATTTTTTTTAACCAATGCAGTCTCTCTATCGGTGAGGAGCATCCATTCCTAGATCAAGGTCTGCACATTTTAATTGCATCATGGGTGTCTGAGAAGAAGAAAGCTTTAAACCTATGAGAACCATTCATCCAAAATATGGAGCACCCTCAATTTGCACTAATTTCTGTGAGACTTGGAGCTCATTTAGCCCTTTGCAGGATTAGGCCCAGGTTAACTGAAACCAGCTAGTTCTGCATTCAGGAGAGGCAACAGAAGTGATATGTGATATTATGAACGTAAAAGAAATGGACATAAGGGAATGTTCATTACCCTCACCTAACTCAGCAACACAAGAGGAGGTATGTTCCCAGATCTGGGATGGATAGACTATTATACCTACTCAAGCAGCCATCCGTGCACAAGGTTTGGTATATTTAGGAATGGAATGAATATAATATGTATCTTAAATGTTTATTCTTTTTGTGTTCATTTGTATTTTTACCATATACATACATATACTACTGTGATTGGCAAGTATTAGATCAGAGAATTTATGATGTAAAGATACATATACATACAAATAGATCTTTATATAAAACTATTTTTCACTCTTCTTTCTGCATTGTAGAAATAATACAAAGAATATTAACAAAAGAATTAGTGCTTTGATTTCATTGCTGGATTTTTATTTTCAGGCTGGGTGACAGTTCCCTGCTCTTTCTTTTAAATTCACAAATATGCCTGTTTACACTTTAAGAACCTTAAATATGAGCCTAAGCAATGCTAGTGATTTTGATTTATATATTTGGACTACAGATACTCTGCAAACAAAGACAGATTTTACCATTACACTTGTACTTATGTAATTCCGACAGTTTTATTTTTGTGTTGCTAGGGAATTCTGTAAACAAACCAAAGAAAACCATGGATCAGTATTTCAGTAACTGTGACAAAATTTCTTAGCCACAATACTGAGAATATGGTCTAATTATTGTATAAACACACTTTGATTTGTTTACTTCAGTGTCAAATTAACTTCAAATATGTAACAACAGTTCCAGATTTGATATGGTATACAATACTGCCAGTGGCTGCTTTCTTGTAGTGTGTGTAAATCTCTCTCTTTTTAAAATGAGTTCATTTCTGAAAGTGTCTCCACAGTACACTGTGAATACCAAACAGAGAACCACATATGCAACTTATTTAAAAGAGAATTATTTCCAATGAATTTCGCTATACCCAACATACTTTGGCTCCATTTTATTTTTCCTTTTGCACAGTAGAAACAGGAATGACTTTTAGGGAGATTAATAACTCATGACAGAGAAACAAATTATAGTGCAGTTGGAGAAAATGAGCCAAACCGTCCTCATTTACATCTATGCCACCCCACTGAAGTCAATGGATTATGGAGATATAAAAGAAGGCAGAATGTGGCCCATAAATACCAATATAAAAAAACTGGAAAATAATCAAATATTTGCCCAACTGTTAAGAAAACAGATTTCAGCTGGTATACTGAAAAAGCAAATAACAGTCTTCAATATTTTCCAGTGCTTACTACAAATTCCTTATTGCATGTGATTACACTACCTGCAACCCACATAAAATATATAGCACCTTGCAGCTAGAAGGAGCCCTACATGCTTTACAACTTGTATATACTGTACAGGAATCACTACCCCACCACTGAAATGTGGCCAATTCCTGGAAGAATATGGCAGCCAAACTGTGCCAGTAAAACCAGACTGTACTCTTCCCAAGAAAATGTGAAGAATATAGATCAAGTTATCTGCTAGTATAAACTGACACTGCTCTATTGTCTTCAATGGAACTGTGCCAATTTGCACCAGCTGAGAATTTGGCCTTACGTAGTCTTATTAAAATAAAAGGGGAAATGTGATGGTGTCCAGAAGATCTACTTCCTTTTCAGCAAGTGCAGAGTTAGTTTCCTGGTTAGCCATTGCACATGTGTATGGCAGATCAATGAGACAGGGCTGGAGACTCAATGCCCAGTCACACTCTCACAGGGAAAGCAGGAAACCCTCTGAAAACAGCCATGGTGATCAGAAGGGGTCAGAACAGCTGCTTAGTAATGGGAAAGTAAAGTTCACACCCAGGTGTCACACCAGCACCAGCAAATTCATTCCACCAGTTTACAAGGATTTTTTTTTTAAGGTAGGGTAAATGTAATTATCCAGATTGGAATTTGTCTGGAAGGCCTGTTATCACTCCTTCTCTTGAAGCAGTGAGATCTTTAGTACACTTGAGAGCACGGAGCTTCAGTTTTACATCTTAACAAAGAGGCAGTAAGTGCAAACAGCTGTGTCCCCTGGGATTCTGTTAGGTGATGACTCAGGAAAATGACATCCCCTGAATCCCTAACACCTGGATTTTCCATCCATGCAAGCACTGACTAGATCCCGATCGGATTTGCTTAGGCAATATGCCACAGTCATGAGGTGGTGGCACAGCATATTTATATAGTAACATTTGAAATCTTATATAATGTAGGACGTCAGCAGGGGCTTTTGTGACCCTACAGCATTCCATTTGGCCCTTGACTCAAACTGACTGTGCTTGCACTTCCAGCAACAGTAGGCCCCTGGATTTAACGTGCCTGAGAAAATCACACAAATATTGGCTACTGCTGAAGCACTGGTTAATCCTGATGATGCTCCAGTGCTCGGACGTTGGCTGAACTATCAAAATGACTCAAATGCCAGACAACATTTCACACCTAAGGCTGTGGAGGAGTGTGAAAACTAACGAATATGGAGAGAGAGGGACAGGAGATGGGAAGGATTAAAAGTATGTTCTTATTCATGACTTCAGTTTGCTTTCAGTGTCACCACCATAATCATTATAGCTGGCTCTTTTTCATCAAAAAATGCCAATATGTCAAAACCTAAACTGTTCACAAAACAGGGTCGGGTTCGATGAATTTCCCAACTTGAAAAAAAGTCAAGAAACACTTTCAAAATTGTCAAAACATTTCCTTTCAACACTTTTGAAAGGAAAAATTCCAGTTTTCCCATTTAAAATGACTTTTAATTTTGAAATGTAAGTTAATTAGAATGGAAAAAAGGTTTAAAAAAAAGAAATAAGATCAAATTCAAAACAAAATGTCTCAAAATTATCAAACCATGTAGATTGACCCGAAACAGGGAAAAAATTGTTTTTTTAGTTTGTGAATATTTTCAAGATCTTTGACTTTTCATCCTTATTCAAGGCGGGAGAGGGGAATCTGAACTCTCAAAAATATTCGCAGGACAGGAAAACTGTTTCCTGCCCAGCTCCACTAATCAACCTGTAAGATAAATATTAAACCAACTACCCTTCCTTTATTTTTTTTTCTATAAGGAGGAAATCCAGCCTCCACACTCCACCAGTGAGGAATGTGTGTATGCGTGTATCTATCTATCTATCTATCTATCTACACACACACACACACACACACACACACACACACACACACACACACACACACACCCTGCAGTGCAACCCAAGGGGGTCTGTTGTGTAGGTGTGGCAGCCACCATCTTGGCCAACACTGGGGATTGAACCCATAACCTCCAGTTTTAATCTCTATAGCTTAAGCAAAAACGACACATTCTGTAGCTGAGGGCGGTAGCAGAGTCATATCCCCTGGACCAGGTGCACACACAAATCAGGGGGTTACACAAGGAGGAAACAGGATTTGAGGCAACCACATGGGAGGTGTTCTCTTCCTGTGTGAAAAGCTCTGCAGGGGCTCCCTGTGCACCATTGTATAGAGAAGACGTGGGAAGGACTGGAGTGGGAAATAGAAAGGGAGGGGGCGAGGCCAGAGGTTTTGCCACTACACGGATCTTCTGGTCCTTCCCCTTTCCTCATCCCCATAGAGAGGGGGCAGGAGTGTTGGGGCTGCCTAGCATACTCCATTTCTTAGGCTGGGCTAGCAGATGCCCATTTCCTTCACATCTGTGCTGCTACCTAGGGTGTGACGATTCCTCGCCCTCATGAAGATCCCCGGTGTTCAGCCTTGGGCTTGGCCCTTGGAGAGAATTTGGCCCTAAGAAATGAAGGTATATGCAGTATAGTCATCAACGTGCCTTGACAATAACACTGGTTTCCTTCCTGACTGTGCGCCTCAAAAGTCCTCATGCAGAAAGATAAAAACAAGCCTGCTCTTTCCAGGACTAAAAAAATCCAGAGAGAAAAGACTGGATTTACAATCATTAAACTGAAACAATCTAGGGAGGCAGCTAGAGAGCTTGCAATTTTAATACTTGTAAGGTAGAAATTGTGGAAATTAACAATGAAGTTGTGGAAATTAGAAGGTATTATTACAAAGCCTCTATTTAAGGGATAATGTTCTTGGCAGAGAAGTATATGAGGCAATAAAAATTAGTAGCTGATTACATTCCACATGCAAAGCTGCATTGGTGGCTGATTAAGTAACCATAAGCACCATTATACAGCAAGGAAAAGGATACAAGCCATGATATTTTGCCTTTCTTTTCTTTAATTTACTTTTCTTGCCATAGGAGGGTGTCTGCGAGTTCTGTGCCTTTTACTTCCTGGATTTAGCTAAGCAGTTGTTAGAAGATGGAAGCAAAAGGGATTATATTCAGCCAGGTGCAGAGAGCCCTGGGCAGTCCCTTTGTACGCTGTAAGCCCCGCAGTGGTGCCACACAGAGTGTTTGTGGGCAGTGGCTGGGGAAGAGTGGGGGGGTGCGCATCTTCAGCAGCCCAACTGCCTCTAAGTGGCCATCAATGATGATTCCAAATTGACAAGCACAGAGGGAGCCATTAGAGGTGGGCCATGGAGAGGTCAACAGAGACCCATTTACTCAGGTCCCACTGGTCCAAAACCCAACCAGTGGAGGTTTGGTGGTGTGTGGCTCCTATTCCTGCCAAAGGTCATACAGAGATTGCTTCACAGCCCATAGCCTGGCCATAGGTTGGGAATGATGAATCCATCTTCCCTGTGCTTAGTTCTCTGTACAAACCCCGATTACCCCGGGTGAATTTCAACCAAAGGAAATAACTCTTCTAGGAAGTAGCCTACATAGAGGTGGGCAGAATATAGTTTTCAAGTCTCATGAATATTTTCAAGAGTTCAAAATTTTCTCCTGTCTCCAATAAGGATAAAAGAACAAAATCTCAACAATACTTACAAACCGAGTAACTGAAATGTTGTTTGTTTTGGATCAAGGGAAACATTTTGTTTTGATATTTTCAAAATGTTTTGTTTCCACTTCTACATTTTTCAGTCTAATTAGCTTAATTTCTAAGCCAAACATCATTTTGAGCTGGAAGATTAGAATTTTTCATTTTGAAAATACTGAAACGAAACATTTTGACAATTTCAAAACTGTTCTTTCAACATTTTTTTGAATCGGGAAATTTGTCAAACCCCATCCTGTTTTGCGAACTGTTTCAATTTCAATTAATCATTTTTTTTTTCAATCAAACAATTCCCAATCAGCTCTAAGACTATCCCTCCGGGTATTCTCTGTACTCCCAATAGAATATTCTCTTTCTCCACCTCCCCCATTTCTAATTATGCAAACTGAACCCTGGGCTATATCATCACTCTACCCAGTACCAATTGTAGGAACAGAACTGTAAGCATTTCTAACAGATGCACTCAATGTACTTCAATGGTGCTACACACTTACACCAGTTGAGGATCTGGCCCCAAATGTATGTTTGCCAAGAGTTGACACCTTCCTCCTTTGTTATGTGAGCACTTTCTTTTTTCCCAATGAGAAAACAAATTAATAGATTTCACAGTTCCCTCTCCGCCTTCTCTTTGTGCATATGAGCCTTTGGGATGCTGGGTAAGGAAGAAATTTTGGATAAAATATTAGCAACACAACATTGGTGCTGAATTTTTCCCACTCTCTCCCTTATCTCTGCTGTGACCTGTTGGCCCCAAGTGGTGTTTCCATTGCTGTTGAGAATCAGAGTAGAATACACTAACCTAGTAAGAATACACTAACCAAGTTAGAAGTTGAAACCTGCTGGAGTGGCCAATGAACAGGTCAGCCATTTATGCTATTACTAGGAAAGAAAAAGTCCTTAGAAAAACACTGTGTTAAATTGCCCAGAGCCTTGCTGGGAGAGTCCCTACAAATTACTGTACTGAGATTCAAAAAACCAACCAACAGGTAAGGATTTCTATTTCTGCACCTTCAGTAGAGTAATTTATAGCTGACAGGATCTGACAAACATCCCATTGGGGGAAAAAATTACCTCCATACATGTTCCTCAAACCCCATGGGAGCATCAAGGCTGAGGACAGAAAAAATGGCGTGAAGGCCTCTATGCCTGAAGGTGAAAACAGATGAAGTAAATGTGTACAGCAAATAGCATTTGGAACCGGCATGCAGGGAGAAAGAAACAGCTGCCCTGCACAGTTCTACAGTTGAGCTTCATGTGGATCAAATGTGTTCTTAATCCAGCAAGGTGAGGAAGATCTCCAATGGAATGAGACTGTTCTGTTCAATTTCTTATCTATGGTCTTAAACCTGCACCCACTGAAGTCGACCAGTGTTGCCATTGATTTCACTGGACACCGGATCAAGCCCTGAGGTGGGCTTCCTGACCCTTTTTGAGGAGAAAAGGCCTTTCAGGAATGTGGATAGGCATAGTTCTGGACAGGCACTCTTCCAGAATTTCCCAAGATCCATTTCTTCTGTGTCTGAACATGGGTGAGGAGCAAAGCTCAGGAAAATTAATATGAACTGGGGAAGAAAACATTAAGTAGGAAGGAGAGCATGGTGCAAAGAACAGCCTTGTCCCTTTGGAAAATTGCATATAGGGAAAATGGGAAAGGTCAGCTAATTCCCAAATTGTGTGTGCTAAAGTACCCAGAAAATTTTGTTACCGCTGACCTGAAGGAGAACAGACTTCAGGGGAGACTCTACAATTACAGCTCCTGCCTTGGTTGGTTTTGGAGTCTGACAGCAAGGAGAGCTGCAGGATGGAGGAAAGCAGCTTGATGGCTGTGGCTAAACCTCCAACAATAAACATGAAACTCAACCTTCCCTTTAAAGCTAGCAACCTCAGGGGAGGAGTTCCCCTTCCTCGCAAGGGCACAAGAGACCAGTCAGAGGTATTATGAGAAGCCTCACCAAATTCTGGAGGCTGATTCCCTTTTAGCCTCTGCCTCCTCCTCTTCTTCCAGCTTGTGGAAGTAGTTGTAAGATGGCGGAAATGACATGGAGTTACATGAAGTTCCAGGACTTCTGGCTGGGAGGTATGAGAGGAGGGGCCTGGGCCACAGGGGCTGGAAGCAGTTGTAGAGGGTCCAACAGGTACGGTGGTTCACTTCACTGCAAACTCTGCAGTGACTAAGCAGAAAGCATGACACAAATCTTCCACAAAATCCTCTTATGCATTGCAGTAAGTATCGGGAGGAGTTCTAAGGCAGACAGCTGGACTCTCAGGCAGCTAGATAGCATGTGTTTCTTCAACAACTAGTTGATATGACATTTGGCTGTAGAGTGCTCACAGTACAGGTAGCAGAGTCAGTGATTTTTCTGTGGGTATTTTTCAGCCCATGTACCTAGGCCAGGTAACCATTGGTAGGCCCACCATCCTCTAACTGTCTCCTGGGGCAAAGCAGCAGAGCCAAACTTGCATATCAACCACGTTGCAGATGCCTGTAGGGGGAATTCAGGTTCCCTACCTTTCCTCCCATTTCTGGGTATGAGTCATGCATGAGTTAAGTATTCTGGTGTAGATGCACCAGGAGGTTTGCAGAGAGAAGAATAGGGGCACAGTGTGATTGTCTCCCTCAGGGGCAGGAAGAGAACAAAGAGAGACAAAGACAGATAGACACAGGTAAGGGCGAGGAAGAAGGCTGAGGAAAATTCTGTCATGATTGGCTCTTCCACCCTTCAATTATGAGGAAGAAAGAAGAGCAACACACATATCACGTACCCTAGTGCTGGGGCATTTAAATAGATGCCTTCAAGATATGTTAAGGAAGGAGTAGCACACAGGCGGGCTGTTTGTTTTTAAATGGATTTTTAATTGAAGGGCAACATGGAGAAAGACAAGATGGAGGTCTGGTCCAAATGCCCACAGCAGGCATGTTAATGGTTTTGAGCAGGGTAATAGACACATAGTCAGAGCTGAAAATGAGTTGGAAGAGATGAGCAGATTTGGGGTCAGAGCAAAAAAGGCCTCTGACCCTTGCTGGAAGAGCGGCGCTCTAAGATTCAGCCAGGGAGCCCGGGTGAGAATCGTGCTGCTTTGCTGTTGGAATTCTCTCAGTTCTGAGTCCATTTGCAGCAACTGCATACGTGTCAATAAGAGCAGATTGGAACAATTTAATAAGCTCGTGCCTGCTCTCCATTCATTTTTCTTCCTTAAAAGAAATAAGCCACCTTTCCGGTTCCTACGTGCTATCCACTTGGCATGGAGACAAATTTGGGCTCGGATCTTCAGCGCTGAAAGGCCAAAGGTGAAATCTACTACTCGATTAATACTGGCAGTTTAAAGCCAATTTAAAAGTCTTCAAAAATCTGTCTTTGATGAGAAGAAGATTGTTGTTTAATTGAAAAGTCTCCTTTTCTGGAACCGCTGGATTTCCACAAGCTGCAGCAACTTCAAACGGATTCCCAGTAATATCAGAGCCTCTTAGGTTTAAACTGTCACCAGCATGAGAACTGTTATAGGCGTTTGTCTCCTGCAGGTTCCTAAAGACTATATTGTATAAATATTCATATAAAATAGTAGAAGTGCTTTAAAAAAGAAGGGGAAAATGCTAAGAGGCATTCCCCTCAAAAAACTAGTGAGTTCAGTAACTGCCGTGGACTGATTTTCATAGGGGGTGGATATTTATTTTTTAAATGTTACTACTTTTGTTTTCTTGTTACTTAATTTACACTGTATGTAAATTGTTCTGAGAAAATAGTTGTTGCACACAGGTAAGAAAACATTGCAGAATTCCAGTGATATCTGAGCAATACATTGCATCTAAATGTAGATGGCAAATGCACTTCGGCATGCGTTATTATACCATAATGTATGCCCTGTCATGTTTCATCAGCCTTGACTAAAACTTGGTAACTCTTGATGCTGCTGGCACAAAAAATAGCGCTGTGCCAGTATATGGATAGACATATGATATTCTGTGCCAGGGTAAGCAAACAGAGGCTTAGTAAAATTAATGGCACACGCTACCTCAACAAAGCACTAAAAATTAAATAGCGTTTGCTTTTTAAAATTTTGGATAAACTTCCATGCCTTAAATTTCATGACCAGTGCACAGTATTTTCCTTTTCTATATTTTGTTTAAAATCTATGGCGCATGGTGTCTTCTGTGCATTTTCTATAGATTAGAAAAAGCCAGCAGTAAATATAAAAACACCAAATATAGACGTATATAAACAATGAGGTTCTGCTGATCAGGCAGACAAGGAAGAACAAGCAGTGATTTACCTGAATGCATTAATTTATGGGACCAATTATTGTATTGGTAAGGCAGGGAAGGGCTGCAACCATCTGATCATGGGAAAATCTGTTCCATATCATGGTATGCTGCTACATCTGAGGAAGACTGGTCCAGTGGTTCCCATGCTGACTGAGCACTTGTGAGCTACAGGTTCAATTCCCTGTTGTGCCTGAGATTTTGGACAAGTCTCTGTATCTCAGTCTCTCATCTGCACAATGGGAATAACAGTTGTTGTGTTGATATACACATTAAAGATTGCCAGTTGCTGGGATACCTTGGTGATGGGAGCCATGTATTAGTACGCTACACAGTATATGAAATGAAAATCCCCTTATAATATATATTTAATGACCGTTGATTGTATCACTTTAAGGAAATCTTATGTACAGTACATGTAAGGATCCTTTCACAATGTATTAATATCAGTTGATTGTACTAGAACAATTAAGCCAATATATTTACTCTATTGTTGTACACTCTGGTATGTGCAGTTGATGTATTTCTAAATAGTCTTTTCTTGTTTGTCAGTAAATATCGGGTGCTTGTTTAGATTCTGTGCAATTATTTATATAGCTGTGCTATACACACTGAGCCAAATGTGTCCCTGGTGTAGGTCTATTAAGTTAGCGGAGTTGCAGCAGGGATGAATTTGGCTCACTGCACTTAAATATCTTTGTATTCAATACTCATGGAAGTAATTATATATGAAGCAATATGTCCCTTATTACCAGCATAAGTCTTAGTAACAGCATAAACCCTGAATGCATAAGATATTTAGCCAATAAAAATGGCCAGGATCTGATCCTTTTTGCATTGAAGTCAATGGCAAACCTCCCATAAACTTTCATGGGAGCAGAATCAGGCCCCAACTTTTCTGCCCCTTGGAGGGAAAGCTGCATTACCGGTAAGAGGTAATCTCCCCTTAATGAGGAGTCGCTCACTTTGCAGTACATAACATTTTATGAAGTAGAGAATCTCTTTCCCTAAGCAATTACAATTTTGAGAGAGAGGTTTTCAGATATTGGAAAGCTTCTCCGTTTCACAGCCCACCCCGTTCCGAATGGCTGCAGCTTCACAATGTGGCTGACCGGTCATTTACTATTGTAAATAATTTGTGAAATTTGATTTATTTAGAAATGAGAGATCCCAGCTGGATAATAAAATGCATGTTAGGGTTTTGAATCCACAGGCTTTTTCATTAAATGTATCATCCCACTTCTTCAGCTTTTTGCTTATAAGTGCCTGTTTCTCATCTAAAAACAGTAACCTTTATCCTTCCTGCTCTTACACTGAATTAGGGTGACCAGATGTCCTGATTTTATAGGGACAGTCCCAATATTTGGGGCTTTGTCTTGTATAGGTGCCAATTACCGCCCACCCCCGTCCCAATTTTTCACCCTTGCTATCTGGTCACCCTACGCTGAATGCTCTACACCTGTCCTGAAAAAGTTTCCCTTAGATTTTCTCATCTAATATTTAAAGCAGCAAGAGAAACTAATTGCATATGTAATAATGTCAGCAACTGCAACTACAAGTAATCCAACTTCAAACCTTGCCTTTGAAAACTAAACAGTTACCTCAGCACTGGTGGTATTTTAGGTATTCTCCTAGTAAACCTGAAGGTGTGTACGTAATACTGCTGATATGGAGGAAGGGTGATTTGGATATCTAAGGCAAAATTGGCAGTGCACAGAGGAATATCATTAAAATTCAATGGCTACCAAAATAAAGGAAAACCTGTTGCTTATTATTCAGCTTTGTTGTGTGGAATACAAAGAGTTAAAAAATAGAGGGTAAGCCTCCCAGCCATATCTCTTTGTTAAGGTACAGAAGAGACAAAGAAATAGGTAGAATATTGATTGGCACTTGCCTCCTTGAGGGTGTTTTTTTCCGCCCAGAAATAGTATATAGTAATTTAAGCAAAACAGCAATATTACCTTGACTAATTTCTCCCTCTAGTGGTCAACATGAAGAATAACCCATACCTTCACAAGCAACATTAGACATTTAGATTTTTTTTTTTTTAAAGTGCAACGCAAACGAAGGAGACCAGCCTATAAATTCACATCCCACTTTTTCCTTTTAATGCGGACAATCTAGAGCTACAGCTCCTCAGCTAGTAGCCTTACCATCTTTACTTTCAAGCAAGAGTTTGGGTGGGAACCCTAAACAAGAAAGTCTGATTTTCCTCCAACAACCCTACCAGATCTGCTCATTGGACTCCCTGCCGCAACTCCTGACCAGGTCAAAGATTTGTTTTCCCAACCATGACAATATTTGAAAGGCCTTGGTTTTGCAAAAATATCTAATTCTTTGTTCACAAAGGAAAATACAGTTATTTTAATCTGCAACTCGTCATATTTTCTGTACGTAGCTATCCATTGAGAACATCTAAAGGTGTGTTAGTTTACTTCCATATAAGTCCCAAATTATCTAGCAGCACTGTAAATCTATCCCTAACATTTCAGAGTTATGTGCTACCAGAATTGTATAAGGTGACTTTTAAAATGTGAAGGAGCAATAGAAGTTGTATATCACAGTATAGGAAACAGCACTGGAAAAGATGGGACTAAGTATATTCTTTACAGAATACTTTCATTATGGGTAATTCTTTACATTCAAAGGTTCAACTTGCATGACACTGATACGTAAGTCTAGTGCTTAATGATATTTATAATTCTGATAATACAGTTTGTATAAATTACTGCTTAAGCTTAACATTCCTGATTATGAGATATACAATAACGTGATGTCAAGAAGGCAAAATCTGTAAATTATAGTCTGTCATTTTGCTTTAAATAAGGGCATTTCTTCAGACTATTGGCGTGATAAATATAAACGCAAATGAACCGTGAATCACTTCACTTATTCTTATTTAGGATTCCTTTCCCTCTGAACATTCATTTATCTCAAATGACAATCTCTCCGCTATAAATTAAAGAGAGGCATGTCTTTGTGATCACATAGACTTAAAATAGTGAAGCAACACCTCTGATTATTAAAGATAACGTTTCAGTGTTCCAGGTTTGCTTTATGGCAATACAGTCCTATGTATCAGGCTGTGTTTCCTATGCTTTTAAGGGCTTTTAGTATTCCTCCACTTGCTGTATAACGAATACCTCACCACAGTTCCAATTAAATCTGTGATTAAAAATCCATATAAACTGTATTTACCTTTAGAACTATTAAGGGTAACCTAAGTAAACATAAATACCCCGCTAAGTCTTCTTGTGTGAGAACTGGAGTACTTCCTGTTATGGCCATTGGTCGGCATATGATTGACACTGGGAGCCCAGGCCCATCTTGACATCACAAACTGGGTTCCAGATCTGAATCCAAAATTCAAGGGGAGTGGCGATCTGGCGATTGGGTTCAGGCTCCTCCCTAGTGTGATGTTTTGGGCCCTGATCCTGCCAACACTTGTGCATGTGCTTAATTTTTAGCATGTGAGAAGTTCCACTGTAGTCAATGGGGTCACTTAAATGCTTAAAGTGAAGCACGTCTGTAAGTGTTTGAAGGACTGGGGCCTGGGATTTGGAATTCTGAGCAATGATTCCTTCACGTTTGTTTTTCCCACACCTGTTCTCACTGAGATTCCTGAATGTCTTTTATATCCCTCCCCCACCCGCATTGTCTTGGTCTTTGTGATCTGCAGCTGAGCAACTTATCACACTTCCTGGGCTGCTTCTCCAGTCTTCTTGCTTCCTTTCACTGACACTGTCCTATTGTGAGCTGGTATGGTAGGCATGAAGGCAAAGAGATAATCAGGCAAGCGGTGCGGATTGAATGCTGCTCGTTATCTCTTTATGCATTCTCTCTTCAAATTGTCTGACCTGCATTTCAGGCACCCTTGGGCTTGGGATTTACATTTTTAATACTGGGGGTTTGTGACGTAGTTCATCTTGTTGGTTAATTGGTATCACAGCAAGTGTTTTCCCTTCCACTGAAATAAATCTCCACTAAATCTGCAATTGCTCATTCTTTTGTTCCATCCCTCATTTGAAATGGGTCCTGCAAAGCCTCAATACCCTGCTAAATAATCTTCGACTCTCACTTTTGGAAATCTGTTGGTTTATGCTTTAATGGCTTTGATGGGCTTTACTATTCAGTCTTGTTACTTAAACCACTTTCCCCATATTCTTAAACTCTGTTTTCACTCATCCTTACCACTTGGAGCCCTTTGAGGCTGAAAGGATTTATTTATTATCCAGAATATTTTTCATAATTTTGAAAGCATACATTTTTAAATGACAATGTGACACATTTCAGAGTGTTTTCTTAGTCTAGAATCTCAAGTCTAAAACAAACATCATATTTAGTGTTCTGATTTGCTGAAAAATCCATATGCAGCTTTCAGGGAGTCATTTTTCCAACAGATCCATCTCAACTCCAAACAACTGAAATGTTGTGCTTATCATCGGTTTAATGTGATTTGAAATAACATTCTGTTCAAATTCAGTCATTAGTGGTGTTAATAAGAGCTAATCACTGGCAAGAGTGAAAATGTCTGGAAGATTATTGCATATGAACTGTAATTCACTGTCTTCAAATGCATTGCAATTTTAAATTAAACTAATTTGGACATGTAGAAAACGTCAGCCTGGGGTAACACTGTATAAACACACTGAAATATCACAGAGGAAGATCAAGAACAAATAAAGTCAGCTGTATGACTTTGTTCTTAAATCAATGTTGACACTTTCTCTGGTCCTACAATGGCAGCGTAAGTTTGAGCTTTCTTTACAGGTGATCCTTCTTGTGTGATTATGGAAATATCTAAAGGCATAGTAATAATTTTGTCATTCTTTCATTTGACAAATATATTGAAACACTTGCGGCATTTCTGATAGTAATATCAGTCTAAGGCACTCAATTTTGCCTTCAAAACAGCATTGTGGTTCTCTGAAGTTTGGAATTGTGTGTGTGTGCGCGCATACTGGGGGGTTCTTCCATTCTCCAAAAAAAAAAAAAAGTTATCAGCACATTCAGATGTCTTATGGGGTTTTGATGCCAAGTTTCCAAAACGGGACATGGTTTGACCAAAATTTAGTCCAGTGCATAAGTCAGTGGGCCTCTGCCCATTGATTTCAATCAATTTTGGATCAGGCCTTGAAAGAGATGGATCTTGTGTTAACACAGAGCTTGATCTTGCTTCCATTGGCTTCAATGGGAGGAGGACTGAGTCCATACCGAGGACAAGTTACTACCCTGATGTGGAATAACATTTGTGTAACTAATCGGGATCTGGCTGGATGCAGTCGCTGCTTCTTATTGCGTAGCCGGATAGAATGGCTGATCACCTGTTCAAAGTAGTTAACCATACACATGGGTTTGTAGGAGAGTGACAGAACTTCCCAGGCAGCTCTCTCATGCATCGGTGACCTCATTGTAACACAATCACATAGAATTGGAATATGGCTCTGTACTGCGGAAAAATTAGCTATTAGCCCTCACAGGTTTTGAATTGCTATTTGGTCATTCATCTCTCTCATGCTGCAATCCCACATTGTGAGTTGTACGTTGATATTTTAGTTCTGGGGGCATGATCTAAGCAAGAAGCTTGGAGTTAGGGGCTCCAAAGTCTGTAATCCTGGCTGTGGGGCCTTGGGCCAACTATTTACCCATGCTGTTGCCATCTTCCTATTTATAAATTGGGGATAACAACATTTATTTTACTGTCTTGCAGTGGTTTTACGAGGCTTAGTTAATGCTCATAAAGGGCTTTGATGCTGTAAAGTGCTTTAAGTGCTAAGTACCATTGTTGTGTTTGGAACATGAGAACATACCCCACACCTTCACCAAATTGCTTTGGGGAGACTTTCTTCTCTGGGTGACAAGTGTCAGAACTCTAAGTCATGCAATTCCCAGTTCCTGGTTTATGTTATAACTAGGAAAGACTTGGGATCCTGCTCTGTGCAGAGAAGCCAAGCTGAAACACATCCAGAAATACTTCAGAATAAAAACCTTTTTTTCATATGTATTTAATAAACAAATGTATCTTGGAGCTATTTACATCCCAGTGATTCTTACCTGCTTGCGCAATGGATTTCCTACAAGATCAGAAATGAAATTCAGTCTGCCCTGCAGATGCATTCTGGTCCAGATCCTTATCCCAATTAAGTCACTGGGAATTTTGCCATGTACTTCTATGAGAGCACTAACTAGGTCCTACAGGTATGCCCTTAGTGTTATTTATATTGCAGTGACATCCAGAGGCCCTGATCCAGGATTAGGGCCCCAATTGTGCTAGGTGATGTCCAAACAGAGAACAAAAAAACAGTCCCAGCCCCAAACATCATACAACCTTAGTAGATTAAGCCCTGTTTAGGTGATAACTTTGAGGCTAAGGCTTTGTCCACACGCAGTGTTTCTAACTATTTCAGTTAGGATGTGTTTTTTACCAAAATAGTTATTCCAGTACAGCCCCTTGTGTGAGCACAGTTATATGAGTACATAGGTGCCTTATACCAGTATAGCTGATTCCCCTTCCCATATGGGAATAGCTATATTGGGGTAAAACACCTTTATACAGATATAACTGAATCTGCACTAGGGGGGTTGTACCACTTTAACGATACCTGTCTGGTTAATGTGGGTCAACTTGTGTGTGTGGACAAAAACGTGCACAAGAAATGCTCTCTTTGGTCCAAGTCCAGCCCCTCCACACAACCTATTTCTACTAAGAGTGCATTGAATCTGGGTATGCTGGTCAGTGCTACATGCAGGCCCATGTAAGTACCTAAACCTTCACAGACTGCATCCCCTGCCCCAAAGAATATGGAGCAGCCTGACCCTACTTATGCCCTGTGCTGCTGCAGATGCTGGTTCTCGTTTTTCTAGTGTGCATCGTCTGCATGTGCAGCACCAACCCAGAATCTGGTTCAGGCAGACTGAACTTTGTGAACGAAGCACAAATATCCTTCTCTCTTTGTTCACTGATTACTACGTCTTTCTGGCTGCCTCTACTCACTCTTAAAACCTACAATTCAAGGAGTGAAAACTTCTCCTCATTAGTGAGAATAATCAGAGATGAAAAATACTTGTCTTACTAATTACGGGTATTGTATTCTAATTCCTTTTCCTCTTGATCACCACTTCTTAATCCTTACGTGTTTCCTGGTGGCGCTGCCTCTGCTGATGTGGTGTGGTTCAGTGGATAGGGCATAGAGTCAGAAATCAGGAGACCTAGGTGCTATTCCTGGTTCTGTCACTAACTTTCTATGTAACCATGGGCAAGTCATTTCCTATTTCTATGGCCGGGCTCCCTATCTATATAATAGGAGATATGATCCTTACTCTTCTTTGTAAAGTACTTTGAAATCTAGGGATGAAAAGTGCTGTGTAATATTATTCATTAGAAAGCAACAACTGCCTCCTAAATCAGATTAGCCTTCAGTTTTCTCCATCGTTAGCTATTTTCACAGAATTTATTCTCCATCCCACCTTGTGCTTGTATCACTTTAACTCCACTCAAGGAAAGAAATCAGGTAAGCCATATCTTGCAAAGACTAATGCTGATATGACTTTCTGGATCATCAGCAAAGGCTATTGGATGAGAGCCAAAGCAAAACATCATTAAGCTTCAGAAAGAAAGAAGTTAGAAGTAGAGCTGAGCTTAACACCCGAAATTGACATTTCCAAACTTGTTTTTATTAATCTTGTTTGCAGACAGATAAATCTCGTTAGAGTTGAATTTCTGCAGAGCATCACAGTGACTTCCAGTGGGCCAGTTGCAAAGCGTGCATTTCCTCTAAATGTCCAAAGCAATCTCTCTGGACCTGGAGCTGCAGCCAGCTGTTAGCTAGAAAGCCAAACTTGGGCAAAATAACTCTTCCAAGCTTGCGTACTTACTCCAATTTGCCAATTAGGCATGTGAAGAGACTAACGGAAAAATCACAGCACTGTGTTGCCAGAAAGCTTCAATGTGCTCCAGTGATGGGAGCCAGTTGAGCTACTGACATTCTAATATAATATTCAGAGCGAGACTGCTGCCTCCTGATCCTGAAAGTAATCTGTAATTACTCTTTCTGCAGCCTAGTAGCATTTGTTCTCTTTAAGGGAGCCAGAAATCTCAAGCTCCAACCCTTTGTGACTGCATGTGGTCAGGCTACCTATCAGTCAGGCTGCCTATCAAAGCACTAAAGGAAAGGCCAACATCTCTGCCCTGGAAAAAGTGACAGCTTCTGTGTATGGAAACCTAATGGACAACAGTGCAATAGGGAACAGGGTGTACTAGTGAAGGACTGAAGTCAAAACCACTAATCTACTGGGATGCTGAATAAAAGCAGGAAATGCTTGTACATCTGAATTACCATGAGGTATTACTCCCCGCCAGCTCACTCCCACAGCTGACCCAGGAAAATGACTCCCCAAAAGTTCTGTCCAAGGTTTAGTGTCTATCTCCTGCTACCAAACCCCAGAGAGGCATATAACCAGCCATCAAATAGGCTAGAGTGCATTTATATGCTTGTGCAAGACATTTTATGTCAGCCATAACCTAACCTCTAATGTTGCTGAAGCAGATTTTGTTTGTGCATTCAGTTGTGTATGACATTTTAATAATTAGAGGCTACTTTAAAAAAAATGGCCTTTAATGTTGTCCATTCACTTTTACTCAGTTTACCCAAGGCCCAGTGAGATGGCAAGTAAAATTATCCAGGCTTTTATTTTCAATCCCCTTTGATTTTATATTTTCATTGGTTTAAAATCTGAATGTATATGATGAGTAACTTCATTCAGTGATCTACATTTCCAGCTTTCCAGTGTATTAACTTTCCAAGTTATTAGTACCAAATATGACCAAAGAAACTGTTTATAAGAAGGTACAGCTCAGACAAGTTATGAAATGTATACTCTTTGCTGTATTAATAGTCTAATATTTCTTTTGATTTATGAAGACATAACAATGATCATCTGCTACTCTGCGTGCTTCTGACATTATTTAAAGTATATTTAATGTATACCCTTAGCTGTAGCCAGTTGTAATACTCTTTATAAAAATGAAAAGTTACACTATTCTTCAATAATACTCCAAGCATTATAGTAACATTAATGTAATCTGTAAGTTGGACCATTACTGTAGAATATTCCAGCAGGCTTTTTTTTTTTAAAAAGAAAAATTGCATAATTATTATCAAAAAACTACACATTGATCATTTATTATCCTGTTACTGCAAGACCTCAAATAAAAATAAGTTTAAAAAATAACAAAGGCAATTGGTTTTCAGAGCTTGCTTACTAAGCATGTTCTCCCAAATATCTCACAGCTCTACAGTTATCCACTACTGCAAAGCTGCTGCCCAGAAGCGAAAACTTACAGGAGTTGGGAAGGGGAGGGAAAGCGGTTTTTAACCAAAAAAATCTTAAATGGGTTTGGCCATTTTAAAATACATAAGGTTGCAACCACAAAATTAAAGTTTTCTGTTTAAGACATTTTTATGTACTTGTTTAACTGAAAACAGCTTCATATAAAAATATAGTTTTGCACGTCTGTCACTTCCATAAAAGTGAACTATTCCCTTATGCTGTACGATATATGTGTCCATTCCCTCCTGATACTTCAGGGATTTGGGTCACATAACTGCTGTTCGCACTGATGGGAGTTATTCCCCATAAACTTCCTGCCTGGTGATATTAGACCTCTGAAATACAGACCCAAGTCAATGGGTGGAAAAACAGCATTAATTCTGAATTTATTTGGTATTTTTGAACAAAATTGGTGTGCGCTGATTTAGGTCCTGACCCTTTAAAGACTCACACACATTTAATTTTACACACTGTGTCTTCAATAAAATTCTTCACAATGCAAAAGATGAGCATGTGTGTAAGTCTTTAGATCAGTTGTTTTCAAGCTTTTTTCATTTGCGGACCCCTAAAAAATTTCAAATGGAGATGTGGAGCCCTTTGGAAATCTTGGACATAGTCTGCAGACCTCCAGGTGTCTGTAGACCACGGGTTGAAAATCACTGCTTTAGAGGACCAGACCTTAGAAGCTGGTTTGAAAACATGGCCCTTCATATCACTTTAAAGGGACACCATCAATTGGAAAATCCCATTCACATCTGAAATTTTTGTACCTACATTGGTTACCCATAACACCTAAGATTATTACAGCTGAAAGAAGTCAACAGGGAAAACACACCCTCTTTTTTTTCCAGTTTGCATTGTGTGTGTATTTGACAGCCCTTCATGCACATTCAGTAAGGTCCCAATCCTGCAATAACCCTTGTAACCACACACAGCGCTATGGACTTCACTGCAGGGCTCTGCCTTTACAAAGCTCATTACAGGATCATGCCCCTAGTCAATTTTCCCTTGCTTGAAAAGATCCTTATGAATGGGGCCCAACCAAATTCACGGTCCATTTTGGTAAATTTCACAGTCATAGGATTTTGAAAATCTTAAATGTCATGGTTTCAGCTATGTAAATCTTAAATTTCACAGTGTTGTAACCATTGGGGTCCCAACCCAAAAGGAGGTTGTGGGGAGGTCGCAAGGCTATTGTAGGGGGGTCACAGTATTGCCACCCTTATTTCTGCACTGCTGCTGGTGGCGGCGCTGCCGTCAGAGCTGGGTGCCGAGCCAGCAGCGGCTGCTCTCTGGCTGCCCAGCTCTGAAGCCAGTGCAGAAGTAAGGATGGCAATACTGTGACCCCTCCTAAAATAGCCAGATTTCACGGGGGAGTCCGGATTCCGTGGTCCGTGACACGTCTTTCACAGCCATTAATTTGGTAGGGCCTACATATGAACATCAACGAGCAAGCAGAAAATTATTTTTTAAGTATGTTTTTCTAAAAATCAAAAAGATTATTTAAATGATGCTGGTCTCTCAGAAATTCAGGGGCTTATTCCTTTAATAAATCATTTATTAAAAAGGCAAATTGACAATGTCCCTTTAAACACTGGATTCTACATTAGGCCTACGCTATTATAAATAAAGGGTATGCTCCTGCATGGTGTGGAGTACCACTTCGGAGAACCTTGAACTCATTTAGACCTTAGTGAGAACTGAGAGTGCTCAGCATCTCCTGGGTTGGGGCCCCAAAACTAATTTACTTCCATCTAACTAAGCATTAGTGTGTTTATGATTAAATCACATTTTACCTAATACCCTAAATTTATCCTTTCCCTGGTATTTGAAACTCAATAAAAATTATATATATAGTCACCAGCATTACACATCCTATTGAATTTGAAGTTAATTTACAGATTCTTGTCTTAAAAACACAAGGGTTTCACAACAAATATGTGTTGCTATAGTGACAGAGTAAGCCTATGTAAACTTCAGGCATTCATATTCATAGAAACTCTTGAAGCAAGACTGAATCTTGGCCATAATATCCCTACTCTTGCCAAGTTTCAAATAGTGCGTGAATTATGCCAAAAATAAATGGGTGTGACTAATACAAGCACAGCACACTGAAAAAACAAGCTTTTGCCTTTAAGGCAACATTTGTTGATAGAGAAGATAGGTGTTTGGACAGCATAATTTTTCCCCCATATAGCTTTGCTTTATTTACACTCCACAAAAGACCCGTGTGCACATTTTTTCCATGCATTGTCCAACTGCTAGGAATCCCATCTTTGTGCCCTATAGAACAAATCGATCTGACACTTGCTCCCTTTATACTCGCCTGGGATTTCGGAGCATGTGTGTGCTGGAGCTGTTTTAACTCGTCCTGTTCCACACAAACTCTCCACTTACAGGGTCGTCAGCAAGCCTTTTTGCAGCCATCAACCTCTAGGATCAGATCCACCTTATCAACTCTACACCGAGATCGGCAATGTAGAATCAGCCCTCTAGCTTTCTTTCTTCCTCTCTCCATCCCAGGACCCCTAGCATTGTGCACCCCACTCCTAATTCACCAAGGTCAGCCTTCTCAAAGAGCTTGTCCTGCATTTAGTGTGCCATGTCCAGATCCAGAAACATCCTGCTAATTACTGTGGTCACACTTCCTCATCCAACAAGCAACAAACTGCAGGGTAGTCTCTCAGACAAAATAGGTCACCTAGCTGTCTGATCCAGGTCATTCAATTGGCAGTTCTTTCATGATAAGAGGTAGCTTTGCAAGGTAGTTGTTCCAACACGAATGATAACATGGGCTAATTATCTAGGATACACCCACTCTGACTTATGCAATAGCACGGGGGGGAGGGAGGGAAAGGGGTGCGTAAGACAGGCAAGTTCATTATGTACAACAGCCCCTCTATTCAGATACTGATTTTCTTCTATCCCATATGGAATCTGTGTCCTCTCGATTTTCTTGCTATGATTTAATAATGATAAGAATGTGAAGTTATTCAAATAAAACTTAAACACAGGGGTTAGGTCCCTCAGAGGGCAGCTCCCCCTCCTCTCCCTGGCCTGGCTGAGCAGCAGCTCCCCCCCCCCACTCCCCCTCCTCTCCCTGGTCTAACAGTGCAGCAGCTCCCCCCCCCAGCTTCCCCTTTTCTCCCTTCCCTGGCTCAGCAGCAGCTCCCCGCACAGCTGCCCCTCTTCTCCCCGGTCTGGCTGAGCTGCAGCACCCCCACCCCACACATCCCCCTCAGCTCCCTGGTCTGGCTGAGCAGTGCTCCCCTCTCAGCTCCCCTTCCTTGGCTGGTGCATTGAAACAATGAGGAGTTTTGGTGCCCTGCTTAGCTCCAAGCAGCCAGGCCCATCCCTCTCCACATCTAGAGAGAGTGTTTGCTCCTGGCCCACTGCCCTCTTATAAGGGCCAGCTGGGCCCTGACTGGGGCGTGGCCGCATCTGTGGCTGGTTCCCCAATCAGCCGAGGCTTGCTGCTTTTCCTAGCAACAGCCCTCTCCCAGCCTCAGCTCTCTCCCAGGGCTGATTTCAAGTCCTTCAGGACAGTAGCGTGTGGCCACCACACTACAGCATGCTGCCTTAACAATATTTGCAGCACATTAACAATATTTTTCGTACTTTCTGTCATGGCGCCTAGAGACCTTCAGGAATGGGTGCCTGGGAAATTAAAGTAGATCATTATGAAATATTAGTATGAGAATACACATTACATGTACAGTTTGATGAGAATCCATGAACTCATTTTGCGTGCAAACTGCTGATAGGAGCCAAACCTGTACATTGGGAGATCTCATGGAAGAAACAATGAAAAGCTGGGGGAGTTGTCAAAACACTGGTGCTCACAAACAGCTTCTTGGATTATTTCGGAACGCCCATCCTACCTAAGTAACTGACCTCACTCTGCTCTAAAGCACATTCTAGTTAAGGTTTGTATCGTGTCTCCACTTGCTAGAGGAGATATTTTGGGTAAATTCTGCATCGGGTGATATGGGCCTGCCTCCAAGTGATACAGCTTAACACAACACTTAAAAACACACGTATTCAGAGGGCTTTGCCAATCCACTAATCCACTACGCCTGTTTCAAAGTGAGGCGGGCTTTCAATATTAACTACAATGGTCTTTGGATCAGGCTCTCCATTCTCCCATCATTGGGTTCTTATGCGTGCACGCACATGTAACCCACACACCTTCTGGGTGTGGTGTTCTGTCCCATCTAGTGGCACTGAGACCACTTAGAGAGAGAGATTAATGAGTTTGCTCTGCAGCCTTAGCTAACAGCCAGTTGGCTTTTAGCTTATGCGGTAGAGGCTCATGCACTAAGCTCCAGAGGTCCCAGGTTCAATCCCACCCACCCACCGACGACCAGGGTCTGTCAGCGTTACATACATGTGTAAGGCCTCTTATTGAGAGCATTTTTATCCTCTCCTGGGAAGTTCTATGTGTTTGTTTTAAATACTGGCCATTTGGTGCAACCTGCTCCATTTCGAAGGCACAAGATTTGCACTTCTGTATTTTTATGAGCCACAAGGGTGACCTCTAAGGCATGGTCACCTAAGCTGTACTCTTAGAGGGAGTGAACTCCATCGTCTCCCCTCAGAGTTTTAGTAAGGGGCTTCCATGACTTCCCTTCCTGCACATCACTGGCTGCTTTGCCCACAACCCAGGCCTTTCCCATTCTCAAAACATTAACATAAGAGCTCCTGGGGGAAATGTGAGATACTCTTCCTTATGAGGAAGGGGTGGCATGGGACTGACTTCTGCTCTCACCTGGATGCATTTCCTTTTTGTTGTACTTTCCTCTGTGTGCAGAAACGTTATTGAACCCAGGAGGACATCTGTGAATTCATGCTATTCTAGGCTACTTTCGTGGTAGGTTCTCCCCAGCAGCATATGGCCAAGGGCTCTGATCCGGCAAAGACTTACGCTCATGCTACTCTGAGGCTCGTTCACCTGCACATCTACCAATGTGATACATGCCATCATGTGCCAGCCATGCCCCTCTGCCATGTGCATTGGCCAAACCGGACAGTCTCTTCGCAAAAGACTAAATGAACACAAATCAGATGTCAAGAATGATAACATTCAAAAACCAGTCGGAGAACACTTCAACCTCCCTGGTTACTCAATTACAGACCTAAAAGTGGCAATACTCCAACAAAAAAAACTTCAAAAACAGACTCCAACAAGAAACTGCTGAATTGGAATTAATTTGCAAACTAGACACCATTAAATTAGGCTTGAATAAAGACTGGGAGTGGATGGGTCATTACACAAAGTAAAACTATTCCCCCCTACTGTTACTCACACCTTCTTGTCAATTGTTGGAAATGGGCCATCCTGATTATCACTACAAAAGTTTTTTTTCTCCTGCTGACAATAGCCCACCTTAACTGATTACACTCGTTATAGTTGGTATGGCAACACCCATTTTTTCATGTTCTCTGTATATCTATATCTATATCTATATATATAGATAGATAGATAGATAGATAGATATATAGATATATATAGATATATATATAGATATATATCTTCCTACTGTATTTTCCACTGCATGCATCCGATGAAGTGGGTTTTAGCCCATGAAAGCTTATGCTCAAATAAATTTGTTAGTCTCTAAGGTGCCACAAGTACCCGTTCTCTGTGCACTGAGTAGTCCTATTGAATGCAATGGCGATTACTCATGGTGTGCAATGTTAAGTATAGGGGTAAGACTTGGGAGGATTAGGGCTAAGGATTTGAATGGGGCTGCCCTGTCATATTTTATGAGTGGAAAATATTTATTGTTGGAAAACTTCATTAATCATTTCAGTGTGGGCAAAATTTTCAAACTCGTCTGTCTAACATTAGATACCCACATGGCCTGATAAGGATTTTTCTATATAATTTAATCTACCTTCTAAAAGGAGCATTTAAAATGTATATGTAATTGAATGTTTTTTATGATTGTTCCTCCAGTAATATTTGTAGGCACCTGTACTGGGAGGATGCGAGGGGAAAAAACAAATTTCAGTCAAAAAGTTAAATTTAATTGTGGCAATCCTACTAATTCAAAATAGTGTCTGTAATGGCCATATATTTACAATAAGTCCTTTACAGCCATTATAGCAAAGGAATATGGGTTGCAATCTTTAGACACACGCTACCAAGCATAGGGAGAATTCATGGTAGAAATCCCAATAACTTGATATAATGAATGTTTAAGTTAAATGGATAGGACTACTTACCGATCACTCTGGCCTTGAGCCAACCCCCCATAAAGTCAATGGAAAGACTCCATTGATTTTAATGGAACTGGACCAGGCCCTATACTTGTTAGTAAATGTTTGCAGGATCGGGCTCATAACTTGCATTATATAGGGGATTTTTTTGTTTTGTTTCGCTTTTAAACAAGGGGTAAAATTGCCTTCCCAAATATATATACACACACACACACACACACACACACACACACACACACACACACCAAATAAATATCTATGGAAGCATCAACATTTCAGAGAAAAAGAATGGCTCTGAGTTTACCAAATGAAAGTTGCCATCTTCCCTGTAACGGGATGAAAGTTTGGTGAATTGAGATGGAAAGTGTACCTCCCTGGTTTGATTTTAAATGGGAAAAGCATTTTACTTTGGGACCCCCACTCCTAGGCATGTACTTGTGTATACTAATGAATAGGGAATGGACTTAAGCCCATTTATAAGAGCTTTACTGAAGTGAGCCCTGAGAACAGTCATACGAGACTGTTCAGCACAGATTTACAGGTATATGGACCAGCACTTGACAGATGCCCTTGATTCCTTTAAAAAACAAAACCAGCGCCAACATAATCATAAAATGAGTGTCTGAAGGGAACGTGCTAGATGTAACACACTTGGCTTTAGCAAAGTACTTTGTACAGTGTTCCATGAAATCTTGTTCTCATTAATTGTATTCCGTTTGGATATAAACAGTGTCACATGGACTGAAAATTGGCTGAAAGACCATAAACAAAGGATTATAAGTATAACGTGGGGAGGAGGTCTTTAATGGCATGCCAAGGAGAATTTTTGTTAAGTCCAGTCTTGTTCGAAAATGATCAGGAATAAGGAGTAAACAGCAAGTTAATGGAATTTGTAGATGATTCTAAATAGGAAAGGAGCTGAAGCTCCAGAGATGGGAGAGAAACGCAGCCATACAAAGCACCTAGAGAGTTAGAAACATGGGCAGAAAGTAATAAAATGAGATTCGACATGGAAAAAGGCAAGCTAATATACAACTTTGTATATTAAGTCTTTGGCGGGGATGTATGGATTTTGATCAGCCTGAAAAACAACCACAAATAAGAGGATAGCTTTATTCACAAGGACTGCCAACAGAATGCACTTTACAATAGTCTGAACATTCATGTAGCTTTTGAGAGTAGCGTCACACATGTGGTATATAGGGCATATTGCTCCAGTCTTGTATCAGGGGGTAGCCGTGTTAGTCTGTATCTACAAAAACAACAAGGAGTCTGGTGGCACCTTAAAGACTAACAGATTTATTTGGGCATAAGCTTTCGTGGGTAAAAACCTCACTTCTTCAGATGCATAGAGTGAAAGTTACAGATGCAGGCATTATATACTGACACATGGAGAGAAGGGAGTTACTTCGCAAGTGGAGAACCAGTGTTGACAGGGCCAATTCAATCAGGGTGGATGTAGTCCACTCCCAATAATAGATGAGGAGGTGTCAATTCCAGGAGAGGAAAAGCTGCTTCTGTAATGAGCCAGCCACTCCCAGTCCCTATTCAAGCCCAGATTAATGGTGTTAAATTTGCAAATGAATTTTAGTTCTGCTGTTTCTCTTTGAAGTCTGTTTCTGAAGTTTTTTTCTTCAACAATAGTGACTTTTAAATCTGTAATAGAATGACCAGGGAGATTGAAGTGTTCACTTACTGGCTTTTGTATGTTACCATTCCTGATGTCTGATTTGTGTCCATTTATTCTTTTGCGGAGGGACTGTCCGGTTTGGCCAATGTACATGGCAGAGGGGCATTGCTGGCACATGATGGCATATATAACATTAGTAGATGTGCAGGTGAATGAGCCCTTGATGGTGTGGCTGACGTGGTTGGGTCCTCTGATGGTGTCGCCAGAGTAGATATGGGGACAGAGTAGGCAACGAGGTTTGCTACAGGGATTGGTTCCTGGGTTGGTGTTTCTGTGGTGTGGTGTGTAGTTGCTGGTGAGTATTTGCTTCAGGTTGGGGGGTTGTCTGTAAACGAGGACTAGCCTGCCTCCCAAGGTCTGTGAGAGTGAGGGATCATTTTCCAGGATAGGTTGTAGATCGTGGATAATGCGCTGGAGAGGTTTTAGCTGGGGGCTGTATGTGATGGCCAGTGGTGTTCTGTTATTGTCCTTGTTGGGCCTGTCCTGCTCCAGTCTTGTAGTTCATGGTTTTAGAATAATAGAATCAGTGTTAGAAGGGACTGCAAGGGTCATCTAGTCCCACCCCCTGCCAAGATGCAGGATTTGTTGTGTCTAAACCATCCAAGACAGGTGGTTCTCCAGCCTCCTTATGAAAACCTCCAGTGGAGAAGCTTCCACAACCTCCCGAGGCATCTGTTCCATTGTCCTACTGTTCTTACAGTTAGGAAGTTTTTCCTGAGATTTAATCTAAAACTGCTGTGCTGTAGTTTGAACCCATGGCCTCTTGTCCTGCCGTCTGTGGCAAGAGAGAACAACTTTTCTCCTTTTTTTTTTTATGGCAGCCTTTCAAGTATCTGAAGACTGCTATCATATCCCCCCTTAATCTCCTCTTTCCAAACTAACCATACCAGTTCCTTCAGCCTTTGCTCATATGACTTGCATTCCATCCCTTTGATCATCTTTGCTGCTCGCCTCTGTATCCTTTCGTTTCTCTACATCCTTTCCAGTGAATAGTATCTGGCCCCGCTGATTTGAATTCATTCAAATTGGTCAGAAGATCTTTGATGTGTTCTTTACTTATCACGATCTGTTTCCCTTCCCCTTTATTGTCTATGGTAATTTCACTAGTCGTCTGGTTACATGTTATTTTTTGTGAGAAGACTGAAGCAAAGTAGGGAGCATTGAGCAGCTCTGTCTTCCTATCATCTTCCATTACCAGCTCACCTTCTCCATTGAGCAGCAGACCCACACCGTCCTTGATCTCTCTTTTTTGTCTGACCTATTTGAAGAACCCCTTCTTGTTGTCTCTATCATTTCTTCCCAGCTATAACTCATTCTTTGCCTTGGCTTTCCTGATTTTGTCCCTACACGCTCATGCTATTCCCATGTATACTTCCTTGGTGACATGCCCCTCCTTCCATTTCCTGTATTTATCCCTTTTGGGTTTTAGATCGCTAAAAAGCCCCTTGTGCAGCCACATTGGCCTCCTGTGGCTCTTCTTATCTTTCCTCTGCATCAGAATAGCCTGATGTTGAGCCTCTAGTATTACATCTTTTAGGAACTGCCAGTCCCCTTCGACTCCTTTTCTTCCAAATTGGTCTTTCCATGGGACCTTGCCTACTATTTCTCTGAGTTGGTTGAAATCCACCTTTCTGAAATCCAGTGTCCTTGTTTTGCTGTTCTCATGCCCTCTTTTCCATAGGATCTTGAAGTTCCTGACCACTTTCATGTTCGCAACTAATTCATCCCTTTTGGTCAAAACCGGATCCAAAACAGACAACCCCTGGTTGTTTCCTTAACTTTCTGAATCAGAAAGCTGTCCCCTACACATACTAAGAATTTAGGGACATATAGTCAGGGAAGTTAAAATTCCCCATTAATACTAACTAATGTGTGTTAGCTAACCTTGTTACCGGCTTGTAGAATGACTCATCCACTTCCTCTTCCTGATTTAGTGATCTGTATAATAGACCTCCACCATAACATCACTCCTGTTCTTTTCCCTTGGTATCCTCACCCAGAGACACTCAGTAGGTCTGTCACTCACTTCGCCTTGGAGCTCGGAGTAAGTGGTCACATTCTTGACATACAGCGCAACACCTCCTCCTTTTCTCCCATACCTATCCTTTCGGAACAAGCTATATCCCTCAGTGCTGGTACTCCAATCATGGTAGTTGTCCCACCAAGTCTCTGTGATCCCAGTTAAGTCATAATTTTCTTCATACACCATGGCTTCCAGTTCATCCCGCTTGTTTCCCATATTCCTTGCATTTGTATATAGGCATCTAAGATATTTTGTTGACTGCCCTGTTGCTTGTCTTTTTGCCTTTTTAATGCAGTTGTGATTTCTAGATACTTCTCCAGAAATTAGCCCCTTCCTCCTTGTCCGGCACATTGGCCGGATTTTTGTCACCATCCCCCACAAGACCTAGTTTAAAGTTCTCCTTCTCAGGCTAGCCAGAAGATGTCCAAAGATGCTCTTCCCAGTATTTGATAGATGGCGCCCACCCCAGCACAGTAATCCTCTTTCCTGGAACATCAGCTCATTGTCTAAGAAGCCAAAGCCCTCTCTCTGACACCACCTGCATAGCCACACATTTACTTCCACGATTCGACAGTCCCTGCCTGGGTCCTTTCCTTCAACAGGGAGGAATGGACGACCTACTTTGGTTTCAGAATCCAGAAAAATTGTGAATCACTGTAGTCCAGTCTGCAAGTAGCCTGTTCTGTATCCAGGTGAAGGGAAAAATCCACCCCAAGAGAAAAATGTTCCAAGGTGGAATGTGAAGTGTTACAGCACATTCCATAAGAGAAACAAGCTTGGCATGGCTATTCCCATTCTAGCTCCAGATCAGTGGAATCTAACACAGTATTTGACTCATCATTCCTGTCAGAGGTGGATTATGGTTTTGTGGGGCCCTGGCCCTGGTCAAGTGGGGGGGCCTCCCCACCCCTTCCACCTGCAATTCCCCCCCACACTCTCCCCTGCACTCATGCCGGGGAAATGGGGTCGGAACACAGGAGCTTGCCCCGCCCACCCAGTGCTCCTGCCAGCTCTGTCCCTATTTGAGGCCTCAGCAGTAATTTTTTTTTTTCTTATCCTCTCTCTCACACCTTCTTTCCTCCCCACAGCTGAACCTTTCAGAATCCTTCTTCTATTTCCTGTCAGTGTTTTTGGACTATGAACACACTGCATGCAAAAATGGTTATTCCCGTTTTTCAATGTGAAAAATAGACGTTGACATGAAATTTCACCAATAAGCAAAATTTCCTGGCTGAAAATCATCATAAATGGAATGGAGATATTGTTTGCAGGACATTTGGTGAAGAAACCATTCCTTACTTACACAAGCTATAAGGCTGAGGCCCTGGTCTGTGCCACCAGGAAGTAGGGTTGCCAGGCGTCCAGTTTTCTACCGGAACGCCCAGTCAAAAAGGGACCCTGGTGGCTCCGATCACCACCACTGATCGGGCCATTAAAAGTCCGGTCGGCGGCTCAGCAGGGCTAAGGCAGGCACCCTGCCTGCCCTGGCTCCGAGCAGCTCCTGGAAGCGATCGGCATGTTCCTGCGGCCCCTAGATGCCAGTGCAATCAGGGAAGCACTGAGTACTGCCCTCACCCCGAGTGCCACCTCCGCAGCTCCCATTGGCTGGGAACTGTGGCCAATGGGAGCTGTGGGGGCAGTGTCTGTGGGCACAGGCAGTGCGCATCACACAAAGCCACCTGGCTGCACCTCCGCCTAGGAGCCGGACATGGTGGCTGCTTCCAAGAGCACCGTGGAGCTAGGGCTGGCAGGGAACCTGCCTTAGCCCTGCTGCGCCACCGACCAGGAGCCGCTGGAGGTAAGCACCGCCCGGCTGCAGCCTGCACCCCAAGCCCCCTGCCCCAGGTCAGAACCCCTCCTGCCCCCAAACACCCTCCCAGAGACCACACCCCAATCCCTGCCCCAGCCCTGAGCCCCCTCCATTCCAGAGCCTCTCCCACAGCCTGGAACCTCTCATTTCTCAACCCACCCAGAGGCTGCACCCCCAGCTGGAGCCCTCACCCCCTCCTGCATCCCAACCCCTTGCCCCAGCCCAGTGAAAGTGAGTGAGGGTGGGGGAGAGCGAGCAACCAGAGGGTGGGGAGCTGGAGCGAGTGGGGAACAGGGCAGGGCCTCAGGGAAGGGGCTGGGCTGGGCTGGGCAGGGCAAGGGTCTTTGGTTTTGTGCAGTTAGAAAGTTGGCAATCCTACCAGGAAGCAGAGCCTAGACAGTACAACATAAGTGGCAAGGCTGTTCTGAGGGCTGAAACATTCCCCCTCCCCCCAGCAAAAATTTGAGCAGCCAGAGGCTGCTCTACTTTATGGCTGCCTCCCAAGGGCTGCCTATCAGTTGTTCACAGTCTGGAGAAGACCTAAATCTTCAGAGCAGCATGCACTATGGAGACTCCCCCTCCAGTGACAGGAATTGCATGGAGCCATTTACAGCACCCCTATACTTTGCCTGCACCTGGGAAATTCTTCACTGGCCCCTTGCATCACAGCTCTGGATTGGAAAACGGGACACTGTGTGGGGCTAGTCCAAGTCCTCCCACACACACACGGGGCTGGCCCGAGACACTCGTCCAAATCTCCCCATCCTCCAGCATGGGACTGGCCTGAGCCGCTTCTCTGAATCCCCCCCACCTGGGGCTGATCCGAGTCACTCGCCCGAGCCCTGCCCTGCCCTCCCTGTGTGGGGCTGGGGCTGGCGTGGCTACTCACCTAAGCCCTGACTGCCCCCTGCATGGGGCTGGCATCACCACTCGCACCCCACACACTTTCATCCGCACCCCACTCTTACCAAAAAGTCAGGACCGGGCTTAAAAAGGGGACTGTCCCAGCCAAAACAGAACATATAGTTACCTTAATAGGTGGCTGGAGCAGCATAATAGAGGCTGGAGTGTAGGACAGAATCTGTCCCTAAATCTTTTGTACCCAGAGAAATATGGATACATGAGATTTTTACAGGCCTCATACTGGAAATATTTATCCTCTCTTCCTTGTACATTTGTAGAATGCACAGCCCTGTTATGTGTGCGTGCATGTCAAAAATCAGAAGAGAGCTTCTGCTGAACGGTTATCTCTTGCCTGTGACTTCAATGGGCCGGGTCTACCCACACAAAACAGCCTGCAGGATAAGGGCCTATATTTGCTTTATGAACCAACAGATATCAGTATGGTTGATCTCAACTCATTTATATTCTGCTCTTTTTATATGTGTAGCACTCTGCCACTCTGATTAGAGAAAACAAAACATTGGAGTCTACATCATTCTGCAGTATAGATCTGAGAGCACAATTTAGCCAGAAGACACATTTCCCTATTAGTTCGGCATTTTAAAAAACCACTATGGCTGTGACAGTGATATATCACGTTCCAGATTATAGAAAAGTAATTTAATTTGCCTGTCAATTAATCTATATATCCTTCTGAAATTACCTTTAAATAAAATGTTTTCCTACAACTCTAATCCCATTTAAATTTGTTACCATGTGGGAATCAACTAACATTCATCAAAGCTTTCAGTCAACGTGATATATAAGAACAAAGTGTGGTAAATGTATTATATTTCAGAGAAGAATTATAACAATGAAGTTTCCTTTCTAGAAACATGATATTGATAATGCTGTCCACCACTACTACCAAAACTCTGTACAGCCCCAGATAAGTTTTTATCCTAGATATGTACAAAATCAATTTATCTTTTATAAAATATAAATTTAAACACATTTAAATACTTTGGATAAATAATACTCTATAGAATTCTTAATACATTTGATTATATTTATTTAATACCTCCATAGCTATTGACATTTTTAAAGGGATGTGTAGCTGAATAAATAACAAGCGTTTTCAGTAATAAATATCCCATGAAAAGTTAGTTTTATTCCTAAATAGTCGATGGCACAGGGTTGCAAGTCATTCTTTAATAACAAAAAATGACTAGCTTTCTAGAGTACAAGTACCCAATTCTATAATAACTTATTGCACCTACATAACTTCTTCCACACAGTGAGTTCAACAAGCTTCACAAACATTAGCTGAATAGCCGATCACCTCTAGGAAGTGACAGGTATTAGCATCCCCATCCTACACATGAGGAAACTGAGGCACAGAAGATGAAATTCACCCCTGTGCATTGTCAGCACAAGGGCCAGGCACTGCTGCAGTATGCCAAACAGGGCTTAAGTAGCACACAGGCCTTGAGCTGGCACCTCTGCACAGGTGTGAATTTTACACAAAGATGTTTGGAGCATGGTTGTCGGAAGTGCTGAGCACTTGCAGCTCCCACTGACTTTAACTGAAGGTGGAGGTGCCCAGCATGTCTAAGAATCAGTCCCTATGGGATTTTTCAATGATCAAGCGCATACTCTCCCAATTCCAGCTCTAATCACCAAACGGTGCTGCCAGGATTTGCTTTTGAAAACGTAACTACCACAAGCTTAATTCATCATTAGACTAGATATCATGACAGAGAACATGCTGCTGCCAAGGAGACCACAGGTAGCCTCCAGGACCTTCTGCCTCCATCATTCCCAGCTGGGAGTCTCTTCTCAGGGCCAGGCCTCTAAACCCTCACTCCTGAAGCTCACTCCCTGTCCTGCTGACTTACCCTGGTCCTAGTCCCTAGTAAGGACTCCTGTTCCCAGCTGCAGGGCAAGCGCAACCCATTAGGCGACCTAGGCGGTCACCTAGGGCGCTACAATTTGGGGGGCGGCGACCTCGGTGGTATTTCGGCGGCGGGACCTTCCGCCGCCTAGGGCGGCAGAAAAGCTGGCGGTGCTCCTGCCCAGCTGGGTGCTGGCATGTCAGCGGGGGATGCGGAGCTGCCCTTAGGGACCTCCCAGTTCTTCAGCCAAGCACCTAAGGTGAGAGGAGGCCTGCTGAGAAGAGGGAGAGTCTGGGCGAGGGCAGCAGTATGTGAGATGTCCTAGGAACTGACTGGTGTCATCCCTGACTGCACTGCTGTGCACCTCAAACACTGGCTGCCCCCTCCCCCTTTGGAGGAGAGCAGCCTGGGAAGCTGGTGGGGCCCCGCCCAGACCCCACAGTGGCCTGAACAACACTTAGCTCTTCCCGAGCCCCTTTCCTTCAGGGACCTCCAAGCCCTTGACTTGCAAATTACGTCCCATACTCCTTGGGAGCTGTAGCAAATCTGTCCCAGAAAGGGAAACCGGGGCATGGCGTGGAAGTGACAAGCAGGGTCCCACAGAGCTGGGAACAGAACCCAGGAGTTCGGGCTCCTAGTGCCCTGCTGCATGCACCACTGCTCTCTTCTCCTGCCCATGCACAGATTCAGTATGCTGGGCTCAGCCCTGCTGCTCGGCTCTAGGGTATGGGCCAGATGCTCAGGGGCTGCCTGGCCGGGCTGTGTCCATGTCAGCACATCCTGAATGCAAACATATTGGAAGGGTCCCACCGCTGTGTGTAAGGGTCTCCCAACAACTGACCACTCAGCTCCAGCAGCTTAATGGCACCAAATCTGAGGGCCCAGATAATCTCCATCCAAGAATATTAAAGGAGCTGGCAGAAACTACAAGCCCAATAGCAAGGATTTTTAATGAAGCCGTAAACTGCGGGGTCGTGCCCAATGAGTGGAGAATTGCAAATATAGCACCTATATTTAAGAAAGGGGAAAAAGTGATCCTGATCCTCATTTGTTTGACCTCAATTGTATGCAAGGTCTTAAAACAAATTTTGAAAGAAAGAAAGAGTAATTAAATGTTTGCAGTGTTGTTGTAGCCGGATATTATGTCCCAGGCTATGAGAGAGACAAGGTGGGTGAGGTTTTTGGGCTAAATGGGGCTCTTCAGTTCTGGGGAAGGGGGCAGAGGACCAGACACTCTGCTTCCTTCCCTGGGTTTGGGGGCGAGCTCTGTGTAGCTCAGGAGCTTGTGTCTTCCACCAATAGAAGTTGGTCCAACAGAAGTATAATTAAAGCCATAGAGGTAAATGGTAATTTGTATAAAATACAACATTGTTTTACAAAAGGTAGATTTGTGCCAGACCTGTCTTTGAGAAGATAACCAATTTTCTAGACAAAGGAAATGGACTTCAGTAAAACATTTGATACAGTTCCACATGGGAAATTATTAGTTAAATTGGAGAAGATGGGGATTAATACGAGAATCAAAAAGGTAGGTAAGAAACTGGTTAAAGGAGAGACTACAATGGGTCATACTGAAAGGTGAACTGTCAGCTGGAGCTGAGAGAAGGTACCTGGAGTGGAGCAGGGCTGGGGGGAAGGCCAAGGGAGCTGGAGGTTACTAGTGGAGTTCCTCAGGGATCAGCCATGGGACCAGTCTTATTTAACTTTTTCATTAATGACCTTGACACAAAAAGTGGGAATGTGCTAATAAAATTTGTGGATGACACAAAGTTGGGAGGTATTGCCAATACAGAGGAGGACTGGAATATCATACAAGAAGATTTGGACAATCTTGAAAACTGAAAAAATAGAAATGGGATGAAATTTAATAGTGCAAAGTCATGCACTTAGGGACTAACAACAAGAGCTTTTTCTATAAGATGGGGACTTACCAGATGGAAACGACAGAGGAGGAAAAAGACTTGGGTGTATTCGTCAATCTCAGGATGACTATGAGCTACCAATGTGATGCAGCCGTGAAAAAGGCTAATGCAGTCCTGTAGCGGGGTGGTCACCCGCTCCTGCCTTAAAAGGGCTTAAAACAGCCCTGGGAGTGGGCTGTGGCAGAGGAAAGGCTAAGCTGATTGGAAAGCAGCCACAGCTGTGGCTGGCTTAATGGGGTCCCAGCTGGCCCTTATAAGAGGGCTGGGGCCAGAAGCCAGGGACAGACTCTCTCTAGCTTTGAGAGGGAGGAACCTGGCTGCAGGGAGCTGAGAGATGGTATCTGGAGTGGAGCAGGGCTGGGGGAAGGCCAAGGGAGCTGGGGAGCTCCGGCCTGGAAACCCCCCAGGCTGCGGCCTAGTGGAAGGCCAATTAGGTACTGAGGTTGCAGAGGGCAGCCCACGGGTAGGCAGAGGCAGCAGGTCCAAACCCCCCTTGTCTATGATGAGTGGCTTATACTGCAGTCTGTCCCAGGGAGCGGGGGCTAGATGTTACTGGCAGTAGCCCATGACTGAGGCAAGGTGGGGATAGAGGGTTGGGGGTTCCCCTGGGTGGGGAGACCCTGAGACTGTGGGAGTATTGCCAGGGGGCAGCACCCCAAAGACAAGGGGCACTGGGTCCTGGGAGGGACACGGGGCCCAGTGGCAGCAGGACACCAGCCTGCAGAAGGCGCTCCAGAGGCTGGAAACACTAATTCCCTGAGATGACCAGCAGGAGGTGCCGCAGCGGTGAGTCACGCACTGCGACAAGTCCTAAGATGCATTATGTGAGGTATTTCCAGTAGAGATAGGGAAGTGTTATTACCACTGTACAAGGTACTGGTGAGACCTCATCTGGAATACTGTGTGCAATTCTGGTCTCCCATGTTAAGAAAGATGAATTCAAACTGGAACAGGTGCAGAGAAGGGCTACGAGGATGATGAGAAGAATGGAGAACCTACCTTTTGAGAAGTGGATTTTTTACCCACAAAAGCTTATGCCCAAATAAATCTGTTAGTCTTTAAGGTGCCACCAGACTCCTCGTTACCTTATGAGAAGAGACTTACGGAGCTTTGCTTGTTTAGCCTAACCAAGTGAAGGCCGAGGGGAGATACGATTGCTCTATAAATACATCAGAGGGAGAAGAGTTATATAAGACAAGGGCCAATGCTGGCACAAGAACAAATGGATATAAACTGGCCATCAATAAGTTTATGCTTGGAATTGGACAAAGGTTTCTAATCATCAGAGTAGTGAAGATCTGGAACAGCCTTCCAAGAGGAGTGGTAGGGGCAAAAAACCTAATTTGTTTCAAGACTGAGCTTGATAAGTCTGTGAAGCAGACGGTATGATGAGATTGCCTAAAACAGCATATAGCTCATCCATGACTGTTGTTAACAAATATCTCCAATGGCCAGAAATGAGAGACTAGATGGAGAGGGCTCTGAGTTACTACAGAGAATTTTTCCCAGGTGTCTGGCTGGTGGGTCTCCTCCAGATGCTCAGGGTCTTAATGATCACCATATTTGGGGTTAGGAAGGAATTTTCCTCCAGGTCAGATTGGCATAGACCCTAGGGGTCGTTGGCCTTCCTCTGCAGCATGGGGCATGGGTCACCTGTTGGTTTAACCAGACTAAATGGTAGATTCTGTCACTTGAAATCTTTAAATCAAGATCTGAGGACTTCAGTAACTCAGCCAGAGGTAATAGGCCTACTACCAGAGTAGGTGGGTGAAGTTCTGTGGTCTGTAAGATGATCATGATGGTCCCTTCTGGTCTTAGAGCCTATGAGACTGAGCTACATGGACATTGAAAAATGCATAAGTATGCAAACACTGCAGGATAAATGAATACTTAGAAATAACTATATACAAAAATAGAGCCAAATTCTTCTCAGTTACACTGGAGTAAATCCAAAGTAACTCCATTTCAATTGTAATTTTATTGATTTATTTACACCATTGTAAAAGCGAGCATTTTGGAGACATGCAATTAAAATACATTTGTGTCTTCTTAATACACTGCATGTACCAAGGGATATTGCTCATATGAGTAAGCTAAATAACAAAACTTCTCTTTAGTCAATTGTGACCTTCACTGTACCTTGTATATTTTGGAATAATATTGAGTTTCCCATGAAACTTACTGCAGAAAAATCCTTGTAGTCATTCTTGCCATCCTCAAAGTGATTCCTTTAATTATCAATTCAGCCTGAGATAATGAGTTTGTTTGCTACACACATTTACATATATATTTAGATAGATTAGATGATAATTTTCAGACTTTGAATTTCATTCATAAGAGATACATTACCAAATGCAGGCTATGAATTAATATTTCCTTTTGGATGAAATCGGACCTGCCATATGTGATGAATTTTGAGACCACTATGGATGTTACCAATCAATAGCCATACTTTTTTATTATTAGAAAGTTAGAGAAAGTGGACCAATATTGGACTAGCTTTTTAAGGTGGAATTTAAATTAAAGGGACCACACTTCTCTGATCCAAGGGACTTATCTTGGGCAGCTTAGACGCATGTTAAAATGGAGTAAAAGTACTTCACAGTTGTCTGACAGTTAGTTAAAATTTAGCATGTTTTGCTAAAATTTCATAACAAATTTTATTAATTGGGACAGGGGTACAACAGAAGTGCAATGGCGTTTCAAAGACATGCTGCAATAAAAATATTAATCTGTTGACCAGCAATGCAAATCAAAATATATACGAGGAACCATGAGGCCAGATTCTGCTGTTCTGTACACCTGCCTAAGTCCAGAGTAATTCCATTTACTCCAAACTTACACTGATGTAATGCAAGTGTTCAACAACTCGCAGGATGCTTAGAGGAGAGTTTGGCCCCATGCATTTATTCTTTCCATAAAGCATCATACACACCTAAAGGGGCTATATACAAATGTTAAATAATTAACAAACAATCATGCGTCACATTCTTTTAACTCATTCCTGACTTCAGGAAATTGCAGCTGATTTCTCAAATGACCGCTGGACTCAAGAGGTAAAGAGACCAGCCATCCATTACTAATTGCTAGGCCAAATCCTGAGGGCCTCACTCAAGTTTAACTCTTTCCCTCCTCTGGCCAGGTTCCATTGATTGCTCAAATGATTTCAATGGGAGCTTGCTGGAGTAAGGGCTACGGTAAATTTGAGCAAGGACCTCAGGAACTGGCCCAATAATGGGCAGGTAAAAATGGGGAGATTAGCTGCAAGTCAGAAAGTAAATTTTCAAGCTGGATTCAAGGAATGGTTTTTTCTTCCCAAGGTTGGTTGGCGTATGAAACAGCCTGCCCGTTGAAACACTGGATGTTGCTTGTATAAGTGAAATTAAGAACTATTTGGGGGGATCATAATACACCAGTTCAGAAATAAATTAAATAAATTAATGGAGATATCCTATCTCCTACAACTGGAAGGGACCTTGAAAGGTCATCGAGTCCAGCCCCCTGCCTTCACTAGCAGGACCAAGTACTGATTTTGCCCCAGATTCCTAAGTGGCCCCCTCAAGGATTGAACTCACAACCCTGGGTTTAGCAGGCCAATGCTCAATCCACTGAGCTATCCATCTCCCCCCACCCCTGCTAGAATGTCCCGCTAAAAGGCAAAGGATGCATTTGATACTCCTACTGTTTTCTTCCTCACATTTTTTCAAGTTTCTTTGGAAAATGTTTGTTGTCAGATTAATTTGAATTTATCGCTTGGATGAAAACCTAATTTAAGAGTGATCTTTAATATAAATTGACTTCAAACAAACGATGTGTTTTCTAGAGCGAAAGGCTCCAGTTCAGCAAAGTGCTTAAAAATGTGCCTAAATCCCGTTGACCTTAATGGGACTTAAGCACCTGCTTAAAGTTAGGCATGTGATTAAATGCTTTTCTGAATCAGAGCCTCAACATGCAATCATGAAGGAAGAATGGGGTTAACTTGTGACATCTAGAATTTCTGACCTACCAATCCTGATGTGTGTGGTTAGGCTTAATAATGGCAATTGCTTTGCTTCCATAACTGCTGAGGAAGGTCAGGAGATTGAAACATTCAATGCTGTTTCTTTACTTTGCTGAACCTGCAAAAAAGGTTCAAACAAAAAATTAATGTGCATCACCTATAATTGCTTGATATCCATCACATATATCTTTCTATGGGAAATGCTACAGGTAGATGGCAGGGTATCACCAGGGAAGAGTAAAATATGCTTAGAAGAATAGTCACCCTAATAGAACATGTTCGTGAAATTGACAATAGGCACAGAAAAGACCCCATCTATTTCAATCATTTTGTATCAATCTTAATAAGTTTGGAAAGTTCAACCAGCAAAGGTTTTTAAGTTGGCTGATACCCAAATGCCAAGACACACCTGACCTTTTGTGTTCCACTTACTGTAAATGCAAAGTGAGTGAATGTTCCCCTTGAGATTCTGCTGGAAAGTGAGAGATTTCTAAATTTATTTAAAGTGATGCAGCACCCCAAGAAGTGTCCATATATTTTGACTTCTCTTAAAACTCGGGGCAAAGTGTCTACAGGGTTCAACCAAAAAAAAAGGACATCAATAGTGTATAAAGAAATGAGATGGTACAAGTGGCTTGTTAGAGTAACTTCATTACCCTCATCTTACACAGGTGCTAAATGTTCTGCCTTTAGCATGGAGGAGGAAAGGAATTGGCCTCAGATGGAAGTGGCTGGTTGGTTCAAATACATTTGTGCAGTTGTAATTGAGGTTTTGTGTGGGGGTTTCAATTATAAACTCCCACCGTCACTAATGGTTAGCACTTACCCATAATGTCTACTTTGTGGGATCTGAGATGCCACAGTTCTTTCAGCAGCTACAATGTCGTAATTGTGGGGGAATGATTACTTTTAAATAACTATCATTGTACAGACTACCGCAGTGACCTTGCTAGTGTCTATGTACTCCACTGCCCTCTACTGGGTGGAGTTAAAATTTTTCAACATGACATCTAATGACAGGAGGACTTGAATCCTATCCCCTCTGTCACTAAGAAGTTCTGAACAATCAGGGTTTGCAGTGGGAGACTTCCTAGTTGTCCTTCAGTTGCCAGGGTTTTTTACAATACATTGCGTCTGGGCCTTTCTGTCCTTCCACAATGTGTACCATGGACTTTCCGTGAGTGGGATAGGAAGCCTGCTTGTGCGTGTGATCATTTTGCTGTCTAAAGACTGCAACCTAAAAAGTACATAGTTCCTAATACTACTATACAACATAAAGGTTACTGCTAACCAGGAGTAACTGGGCATTATGAAGTCGCAGGAGCTGAAAGCCATCCTCCTCAAAGTCAGGGGCAGGATGCACGGCTGCAAGACAATTTTCTCCCCTGGCCATTAGGGCAGCCTGTGTGCTGGAGATTCAAGTGCAGTCCCATTTTACCAGCATGGTGGGGACATTTGAGCTTCATAAACATGGATCCTGCAGCCCTTCTCCTAGCCCACTGGTATCACTACTCTTCATTCCAGCCTAAGCCAGGCCAGCATGTGACTTCCTCCACAGAGCTCCAAGAGGGGCAGAGGTGTCCCTGCACAGCTGCTCTGCCACCAGCCACACTCCCAGACCCAGCGCGGCCATTAAGCGGTGCAGGGGCTCTTTTGCTGGCCCTCCACACCAGGGTTTCAGTATGACACATTTCTGGGAGGAAAAAAACGCTCTACTTTTAACCCCTTGGAGACTGTGTGTGTGTGCGCGCGCACATACGCATGCCAGTTTATAGACAGGGAGATGAACTAAGCTCAGCGGAGATCAAGCTGTCTCAAAGCCTAAATGTAACTGTATCCAGACAGAAATATAAAGCACTTTTGTACCCTGAGTGACTTAGGAGCCCAAGTCCCATTTTCAAAAATGACTAAGGGCCAGATTTTTAAAGATATTTAGGCATCTAATGATGCAGATAAGAACCTAGTGGGATTTTCTAAAGTGCCTAAGGTTTTGATCATTTTTAGGTGACTAAATACCTTTAAAAAACTGGCCCTAAGACACCTGCAAGCCTAAGTCTCGTAGGGTATGTCTACGTTGCAATTAGACACCCGTGGCTGGCCCATGGTAGCTGACTCAGTCTTGTGGGGCTTAGGCTAAGGAGCTGTTTAATTGCAATGTGGACATTTGGGCTTGGGCTGTAGACTGGGCTCTGGGACACTGTGAGGGACCCAGAATTCGGGCTGCAGCCCAAGCCTGAGCACCACAATTAAACAGCTCCTTAGTATGAGCCCCATGAGCCTGAGTCAGCTGCCACAGGTGTATAATTGCAGTGTAGACATACCCATTGAAAGTCAACAGGATGGAGGCTCCTAAGTCATTTAGAGGCTTTAAAAAAAATTAGCCTTAAAGCTCACCTTTCCGATGATGCCTTCTTCCAGCAATGTGCATGTGTCTATACAAACAGATGACTAATGCAGTCTCCACAGGGTTAGTGCCAGAGCCTGTTTTTCTCTCCCATAAATGTACCATTTGGAAACCCAGGTGCAGATGGCCAGCAAAAGAACCTATAATATTTGTTTATTTTCAGTAGTTCTTTGGTATCTAAGCATCAAACCTAATTATTTTAAAAGCACCAAATATTCCAAGTGGAGCCCTCTCTCAGGGTTTTATAGGATTTTTTTGGTTTCTCTTTCAAGGGAAGGCCTTCCATTTCTGTCTAAACTGAGTTACATTCAAACTTGGGCTCAGTCTAATCTCCTCTGGTCTCTATTCCTGTCCATGTAGGCCTATAGCTATTTAAAATACCTTTTCCAAATGACTGGCAAAGCTAACATCTGAATTAGAGTAAGAACAGCAGGAAATTAACGAAATTCACTTTATTGTATTTTTTCTTTAAACATTTTTGTTGACACTATCTATATAAGCTGAAACAAAGAAAACATGCTTTCTCCTTATATTCCCAACAGCATCTTTTTGTTTTGCTTTGGGGACTATGAGATCTGAAAACACACTGAAATTTTTCACGAAGATAAACAAATTTAAGGTCAGACATTCCCTGATTGAACAGAGACAGTGAAAGGTTTTCTAATTGAAGCATGCTTTTCTCCTTCAGTTTTTATTAAAGACTCAAGGTGGTTTCCTTAAGGCTTATGATAAATTCAAGAATTGCTGGCAGATATAATTTACTGTCTAAGACTTATCAGAGATCAAAGAATAGGGAAAAGGGGCCTCTCATCATTCTTGTTCTTCCTGGCATGAATCGTTCAGATCTTAGATCTGGAGCACAGAAGACTGGAAGCTAAGAGAAAAAGGAACATAGCATGAGGCTATAAACGCTCACAGAAGAGAGATTCAGGTCTATGCTAGACTAGCTAAGGGACATGAAGGATGACTTTCAAAAACTTCATAATAATTAGACATATATAGCAAGTCAGATGCAAATTACTAAGCACCATGGGCCAGATCCACAACTGCTGCAAATCAGCTACAATGGAGCTATGCCAATTTATACCAGCTGAGGATCTGGCCCCCTACTGGCAACCCTGTGACAGATTTTGAAAGTCTCCCCACTCCGTGACCTCTGTGTCAAACTGCCAGCCTGTGAGCCAATGTTTATCCAGCAGACTTCTGTCCAGTATCGCATGCTCTGCCAGCACCACCTCATTTCAGAGGTCACTGGACAACCATCAGAAGGCGACTATGTTCAGTCACTACACACCTGGACAAAATGTCAACCAGGCAAGCAAAATCATCCACATCCAATTACTTGTCTTTTCATCCAACTATTATCTCCTCACGAGCTTCCCTACGCTGCCAGAGAACGGGCCTGAAAGCTGCTGTAAAGGGGCTACTGCTAGGAGAACACAGGTCCATCCCCAAGCCCAGTAAGTCTTTGGGCACTGTGTGGAAATTGCCTAAAAGGTTATTCATCGGTGCCATCTGTAGTGAGTTCTGTGGTGTGGGGTACGAGTTAACTGACTGATACTACCAGCTCATTTTACATAAACCACTGAACGACCAACTAGCATATAGGAACAGCCATACTGGATCAGATCCATGGTCCATCTAGTCCAGTATCCCATCTTAGACAGTGCCCAGCACCCAATGCTTCTGGGAAAGGTACAAAACTCTGCTCTCCAGCCTAACCCCTAATCGTGAGAGCTTGCCTTGAACCTTGAAGCATGAGGTTTCATGTCCCTTCCAAAACTTTGTTAGCATTAACTATTATAAATCTGAATATTCTTGTTATGCAGATACGTATATGTAACATGGCAATCTGCCCCTTTAGTAGCCCATGGGACAGGGAACCGGGAGCAGCTGACCATGTCTCAGAGAGAAGCCCAGCAGGCAGGTGCTGGGAATCAGCTGACAGCTGATCAGCATTGCATGATTGGCCCACACTCTCAGCTGGACAATATAAAGGGGGAAAACCAAACAAGAAGAAGCTGGTAACCAGAGCAGGAGGCTCCAGGCTGACAGACCCTGTGGAGCTCCCCCCGGCAGGGTCAGAGAGGGTCCTATCCAGTAGCTACTGAAGGTTAGAGAACCCCATTTTGAACCTCTAACCAGACTGTTTGTTACTTTTTGCACACTTGTTTTCTTGTTTGTAAAGATAATAAACAGATCCCTGAAGAACAGAACAGAAAACTCACCTGGGCATGGCTGATTGTCTATTCCCAAACTGGTGATTAGGGCCACCAGCATAGAATATGCAATCCCTCTTTGAATCTTCCTAAATTCTTGGTCGCAACACCATCATGTGGCAATGAGTTCCACAGACTCGCTACGTGTCATATGAAAAAGTCATTCCTTTTAGCAACTATTATCCTTTTAGCTCTTATCAGTTTTAAATTTGCCTCCTTTCATTGAATAACCCCTTGTTCTTGTGAGACAGGATGAATAGAAGCTCCCTTCTCTAGATCAGTCATTATTCCATATACTTTCATTATGTCCCATCTTCTTCATCTCCTTTTAAGCTAAACAATCCCACTCTCAGGTAGCATTTTCCTTCAAATGAGCAGTAGTTGGCCATTTGAAGCTATTGCTTGACCCTGGCAGTCTTGCCATATCTCACTCTATTTCTAATTTCTCATTTGGGAGGGAACTACAGAGTGAAGCTGCAGGGAGAGAGGGTTTTCTGCAGTGGTCCCCGAGGAAGGGACCGTTCCTCAGGGAGGAGGGGCTGTGCCCTGCTTCAGCCGGAGTAGAAGATAGCTTGTGGGTGTGTGTGGGTGTATGTTTGAGAACTTTGTTAATTTAATAAAAACCTAGATCCTAAAAAGGGCTGTGACTGAAAGAGAGACTGTGGTGTTTGTTGAGGGAACCCCGGTAAAGAGGAAAACAGGGGCAGGACACAGCGAAGGCACCCAGGCTGTGAGGGGGCACTCAAGTGGCAGCCGACCCTTTTACAGGCCTGAATTTCAGAGGTGCTGAGTCTCCACAGCTCCCATTGTCTTCAGCTAGAGTTGTAGAGTGCTCAGTGCCTCTGAAAAAATCAGCCCTTTCTCTTTCTATTCAGCATTTCCTACTACACATCGTTTGTATTCCAATATAAAGATGATGAAAACTGGCTGCTAACGTTTCACAGAAAGCAGTTTTATTTCAAATGGAACTGGAATCCAGTCCAACATTCTAGAGTATGCACAGTAGCTGCTTCCAAAAAGGCCGTAACTTTTAAAATATTTATGGGCATGATTACTTCGCAGCCTGCAGAAATCTGATTGTATTTCCATACCGAAATATAGGTCTTCTGAACATTTATAAAGCTTATCTTTGCAAAATCAAAATGTTTGGAAATTACCAGAAAAACAAATAAAACATAAAACCTGTGCTGCCTTACAAAAGCCTGCTGTGGCTGACAGCTGCCCAGAAAAGAATATACAATGAAATAAACATGAAAGCAGTCGCTCTTATGCATTAGTTTACTGCGATTCTTGAACAGCAGGAAGCACTTGTTGCAATGGGTATTTTTGGGGTAGTGGAGCTGTTCTGGTGCAATAGGAATAATAATACCTTGTTCTTATAGAACCTCTTTTATGCCTAGATCTCAGCATGCTTTATAAAGGAGTATAAATAGTACTACCCCCATTTACAGGTAAGGAACCTTAGGCACTGAGAGGTGACGCGACTTACCTGCGGTCAGCCAGCAGGCCAGTGCTAGCACCAGGAACAGAACCCAGGTGTGCTGCTGTACCAACTCAGACACCTCACTTCCCACAAGTGAACCCAGAGTGATGATGGGTAATTGATCCACTTTCCCGAGGGCTTTCACCTGTGGAGCCCCACAGGGATTCATACTCTCTCTCTCCTCCTTTTCAACATCTCTATGAGACCACATGGAAATATAGTGAGATGCAACCATAGGCTGATGGCAGTCAGCTGTAAGTCATTTCCCACAGATGCAACCAAACCTACTACTAAGATATCACAATGTCTCCAAGATAACACTTCAGCTTCTGGATGAAGAGCAGCTGGCTCAAACTCAGCTCAGGCAAGAGTGAAGTGATGCTATTCAGAAGGGAGAATGGTTTGAAGAGCTTGCCAAGGCACTATTTCCCCCCCTCCATTTAAGGAATTTGTCAAAGCTTGTTTGACACATCACAGAGCTCAGATGATCAGGTAGCTCCAGTAACTGAACAGTTATACATATTCCTTCACCACTAGGAGACTCTGCCCCTTCCTCTCAGACAAAGATTTGTGTCATTCACTGCATCACTAGCCAAATGTGGAAACAATGCTAAGGTTCCAGCTTCTGAAAAACGCAAGCTGCCTGTCTCCTTGTTGTGTGACATCTGTCTGCATATTAAGCCTGTGCCCTGGTCCCTCCACTGGCTCCCAGCCCAATTCCATTAGCAGTTCAAGGCCTGGGTCCTGATCTGCAAAGCCATCAATAGATCAGGTCAGGGGCCAGGTACATTAGCGAGCACATCTCTATCTATGAACTGCCAGGACAATGCACTCCCCTGACACAGAGCAGAAAACCCAGGATGAAATACACAAGAGCTTGAGATAAAGATTTCTTGGTGGAGGGGATGGGGCTGTGGAATGAACTTGCAGAGAAGATTAGACTGACCCAGACCCTCTTCAGGCCATGCTGCAAGACCTTTCTCCTTAAGAAAGCTTTTCTGGGATGTTTACAAAAACAAACACCCTGCGACACTTCCCAGGGCACTCCAGGCAGAGTCACCTTGTTACCACCTGCTTCCAGTGTGAGGAAGTCTTGCCAGTCCCTTGAGTCCCTTCAGAGTGTCCCCGGTGGTAACCCCACCCTGACTACTTGATACCCACAGATCCTCTGTTCCCAAAGGAACAGTGTGCCACAGTTTACCAGTTTTACCTTCCACTCCTGCTCCAGTATTACGTCTAGAGCTTGAGTTCAATTATAGTAAAACAAAAGGAAATTTATTTAAGAAATAATAGAGATTCAAATAAAAACCAGTGAGAGACATGGGAACAAATGGTTACATATAAAACATCATCATAACACTCTTTCTAGAGACTAAACTTAACTAACAAGGCATTCCCCTATCTCCTACATGAGAGCTTATCCTAAGTTCTTTCCCCAGTGTTTTCAACCAGTTTGGCTGACACCCCTTTTCATTAGATCAGCTTGTCCTCACAGATTGAAGGAATGCCAGGGTGTCTTTCTGCACCCCACATATACCAGAACAGACCTTTGATGTTCAGCTCAATATAGGATCATTTCACACACACACACACACACACACACACACACACACACACACGTCAGGAGCAGCAGAAGCTCCCTAAAATTGGCCCCTGAACCATAGCCCTAGCCCCCCATCTCCCTGAGGCCCCACCCTCGTGCCACTCCTTCTCCCCGAATCCCAACCCTCACACCACCCATTATCCCCGAGCCCCTGCCTTTGCACCGCCTCTTCCCCGAGGCCCGCCCTATACTGCCTCTTCCTCCGAGGCCCCGCCCTCTGCTTGCTCCTCTCCGCCCTCTCCCTCCCCCCATTGCTCACTCTTATGGCAAGTAAAATGTGCCCTCCCACTTTTTAAAAGTGAGGGGCCATGACCCTCTGGCCCCCCGTTCTGGCACCTCTGCCTCCCCCCAGCATTGTGTACTTCCTCTTATTAATTTCCTTCTGAAGTATCTGCCAGCTCTTCATTAGCATTTGACTTAGAATGTTAATAGACTCCTACCGTAAGACAGAAAGTAAGACAGGTGCTCAAGGAAACCATTTTGAAGCACAGGAGGAGAGGAAGGTGATCAGGAACAGACAACATGGATTCACCAAGGGCAAGTCATGCCTGACCAACCTGATTGCCTTCTATGATGAGATAACTGGCTCTGTGAATATGGGGAAAGCAGTGGATGTGATATATCTTGACTTTAGCAAAGCCTTTGATACAGTCTCCCACAGTATTCTTGCCAGCAAGTTAAAAAAGTATGGATTGGATGAATAGACTATAAACTGGATAGAAAGCTGGCTAGATTATCGGGCTCAACGGGTAGTGATCAATGGCTCGATGTCTAGTTGGCAGCCGGTATCAAGCGGAGTGCCCCAGGGGTTGGTCCTGGGGACGGTTTTGTTCAACATCTTTATTAATGATCTGGATGATGGGATGGATTTCACCCTCAGCAAGTTTGCAGATGACACTAAGCTGGGGGGAGAGGTAGATACGCTGCAGGGTAGGGATAGGGTCCAGAGTGACAGACAAATTGGAGGATTGGGCCAAAAGAAATCTGATGAGGTTCAAAAAGGACAAGTGCAGAGTCCTGCACTTAGGACGGAAGAATCCCATGCACCGGTACAGGCTGGGGACCGACTGGCTAAGCAGCAGTTCTGCAGAAAAGGACCTGGGGATTACAGTGGACGAGAAGCTGGATATGAGTCATCAGTGTGCCCTTGTTGCCAAGAAGGCTAATGGCATATTGGGCTGCATTATTCCCCTCTATTTGGCACTGGTGAGGCCACATCTGGAGTATTGCATCCTGTTTTGGGCCCCCCACTACAGAAAGGAGGTGGACAAATTGGAGAGAGTCCAGCAGAGGGCAACAAAAATGATCAGGGGGCTGGGGCACATGACTTATGAGGAGAGGCTGAGGGTGTGACGTTGTGCAGTCTATATAGTTTTAGAAAAACATGATAATAAGTGAATATAATGTAACTGGGATAGTTTTAGAAAAATATGGTAATAAGTGAATATAACGTAACTGGGATATGCTTCATGCAAAAGGTCTCTTGTAAGGTATCATTACAAAGCTTATAATCTACTGAGCATGATCATCCGATTTGTATAAATGTACCACTCTTGTATCTAAAACTAGAAATATAAAATATAACTCTGAGGGCCTATTGTAATTATGTAAAGTGTGGGCCATTAATGATGGTTTGGAATCTTGATGACTCCCATTAACAAGGACCATTATCCGCAGATGGCTGAGTTTACCTGTGAGTCTTCCTGTATATGTGTGTGCTGGCAAATGGGCAATGAAGTCTTGCAGTGACATGTGATCATGTCACCTGAACTGGAATCCATCTTTAATCTGGTGCTTTTCCAGTGAGGGGGGGTGGAAACCCAGAGGGACAAAGGGTTCCCGCCTTATGCAAAAGATATGTAAAGGGGTGGAACAGAACAAAGGGGAGAGAGGAGCCATCATGAAGAATCCCCTAGCTACCACCTGAGCTGGAACAAGAGCTGTACCAGGGGAAAGAATTGTGCCCAGGCCTGGAAGGTGTCCAGTCTGAGAAAAAACTTACTGAAGCATCTCCGAGGGTCAGATTATCTGTATTCAATTTGATTAGACATAGATTTGCGCATTTTATTTTATTTTGCTTGGTGACTTACTTTGTTCTGTCTGTTACTACTTGGAATCACTTAAATCCTACTTTCTGTATTTAATAAAATCACTTTCTACTTAGTAATTAACTCAGAGTATGTATTAATACCTGGGGGAGCAAACAGCTGTGCATATCTCTCTATCAGTGTTATAGAGGGCGAACAATTTATGAGTTTACTCTGTATAAGCTTTATACAGGGCAAAACGGATTTATTTGGGTTTAGACCCCATTGGGAGTTGAGCATCTGAGTGCTAGAGACAAGCACACTTCTGTGAGCTGTTTTCAGGTAAACTTGCAGCTCTGGGACAAGTGATTCAGACCCTGGGTCTGTGTTGGAGCAGACGGAAGTGTCTGGCTCGGCAAGACAGGGTGCTGGAGTACTGAGCTGGCAGGGAAAACAGGAGCAGCGGTAGTCTTGGCACATCGGGTGGCAGTTCCCAAGGGGGTTTCTGTGATCCAACCCGTGTCAGAGGGAACTGGGCTTGTTTAGTCTGCAGAAGAGAAGAGTGAGAGGGGATTTGATAGCAGCCTTCAACTACCTGAAGGGGGAGTTCCAAAGAGGATGGAGCTTGGCTGTTCTCAGTCGTGGCAGATGACAGAACAAGGAGCAATGGTCTCAAGTTGCAGTGGGGGAGATCTAGGTTGGATATTAGGAAACACTATTTCACTAGGAGGGTGGTGAAGCACTGGAATGGGTTACCTAGGGAGGTGGTGGAATCTCCATCCTTAGAGGTCTTTAAGGCCCAGCTTGACAAAGCCCTGGCTGGGATGATTTAGTTGGGGTTGGTCCTGCTTTGAGCAGGGGGTTGGACTAGATGACCTCCTGAGGTCTCTTCCAACCCTAATCTTCTATGATTCTATAAAGTACACAGTGGTCTGCCTTGGAGATAAGAACTTCCTACCCCTTGCCTGAAGGAGTTTGTCTCAAGACATACTACCTTTGAGTGAGCAGTTTTTAACTACAGACCTAGAAATTTTTAGTATACACACACACACACACACAACTCCTCACATATTCTCCAAACATACATCTTGCAATGATTATGACGACCAGTGTGACACAGGCTTTCATTTGAGACCTTACATGACATTCTTTTGGTGAACCTAGGGGATCCCTGTACCCATATATACCCAATGCCCTCTGCCAGTTGGCATCCAGAGGTTCTTGGGTCATACCTCCACATCCCCAAAAGAAACCTCTCTCTAAGGCAGTGGTCCCCAAACTGAGGAGTGCGCCCCCTTAGGGAGTGCAGAGGAAAGTTGGGGGTGGCCCCCATAGAGGAGCGCCACACTTCCAGCCATGCTCTGCCACCAGACCAGCTCCGCCCCCAGGCTTGCTCCTTCCCCAACTCCATTCAGTCCCCAGTCCTGCTCTGCCTCCAGGCCAGCTGCGCCCTCATTCCCTCTGCACCCCTAGACCAGCTCCACCCTCAGCCGCAGCTCCACTCCAGCCCATGCGCCGCCCTCAGCCAGGCTCTGCCCTCAGTCCCTCTCTGCCCCCCAGCCACAGCTCCACTCTGCCCCCCCACCCTGCTCGCCCCAGAGGCATGGCCTCGGCCCACCCAAATCTGAGCAGGGGTGTAGTCCTGCCACAGCAGCCGGGAGCATCATTCAGGCACCTGAAATCCAGGACGGGGGTATGCACCCGCCCTTCAGAAAGCTACACTCCAGCAGCTATGCCTTGCCATTTTCTGAGCTGCCCCAGTGCCCAGCTCGGCAGGTGAAGCCCTGTGTCTGGGGGCACCAGGGCTAGGGACGGGGCGTGGCGTCAGGGGAGAAGCTGAGCTAGCACAGTCTGTCATTGCCCGTCCACCCGAAAGTCGGGGCCCACCCGAATTTCCACTCCTAGCTACGCCACTGCTCCGCCCCCAGCCCAGCTATGCTGTCAGTCCCTCTCTACCCCCAGACCAGCTCTGTCTCTAGCCCCAGCTCCTCCCCCTTCCACACAAGTTCACCTGCTGAGGAAGCCTTGGCTGAGAAGTAATGGGAGGTCACATGGGGCACAGACAGATTCCATTACTGGTAAGGGGAGGCAAGACTGAAAAAGTCTGAGCACCACTGCCCTAAGCAGAGCTTCCTATAACCAGAGGGAGAAAAGCGGAGGACTCCATGAAGCCCACTAGAGACCTCACTATGCCAATCTGTCAAACCTGGGAAATGCTCAGATACTAACTACAGTGATGGGCACCAGCATCACATCTTAAAACAGGCAGCTAAAGACTAGACAGATATATTTTCTTTTTATGAATATTGAGAGCTACAATCAGCTGCGCCTAATTATCACGTACTGCACTTCAAGTTTACTTGTAAGGGTTTGATTTAACTGTTTCTGTCTTTAATCCGTGCCTTTGTGGCTTTTTTATTAATAGAGGTGAGATGTGCAATCTCTCTAGAAAAAGAAAAACAATTTAATAAAAAGATATAGAAGTCTCAATGTGCAGATAATAAAACTACCACAAGATGTCGCACTTACCTAAGCCAGGGGTTAACGTGGCCCTATGCTGGTCCGTTTTCAGTGCAGTTGTGCTCAAATAAATTTGTTAGTCTCGAAGGTGCCAAAAGTACTCCTGTTCTTAATGTAAAATTGGTACCTTCTTGCTCAATAGGTCTGTTCATTTTGATCACACTCATAATCAAAATACATTTTAAAACTACTTTTTACTCTTATTAGCTCTGAAAAGTCAACCCAGAGAGGTGAAACAATACTATATGATTCATGTGGCCAATAACTCCGCAGCCAGCTCAAACAACAAGTAAAACAAATTCAGCGCTTGTGTAGTTGAATGCATGCATGCATTATGGGTCATATTCACATCTGGCATAACTACCAACCGGCATGGAGTTACAACCAGAAAAACTCCATTCATTTAATCATCTTTGATTTCTCGGAATAATTCCCAGATAGGTCCATAATATTTTACAAATATATTTTTAAAAGCTACCCTAAAGCTGTCATTTTTATCAGTTACTTGTTTTCCCTTCCCTTTCATCTCACATGCATTTCAAATTATATGAAAACAACATGACTATCAAGAAGAGTGAAATTCCTGGTGCCTTCATATGGTCTAGCAAATACTGCTTCAAAAAGTTAAAAACAGCAATCTAAAAGAATGCTTGCTATTCTCTGTTGCTAGGAGCTTTCCATTGATATATTATGACTCAGTATTAAGGTAAAAGAACTAGCATCTTTACTGAACACTTCTGTCTGGACTGAATGTCCTTATAGAAATGACTAAACACTTCCAAATCTCTGATCCCAGCATGCAGTGGGTCTTTCACAAAACTGGGCAAGAATTCTTCAGGATCTGCCTCTACTGTGGTGCAAAGGAATTCTGGAAGAGACAACACAACAATTATACCCAGCCTTAGTTTTTTCCAGTCACACCAATGCATGATCCAGTTGTGAGAGCCCTGGACCAGGGAATCAGAAATTCCTGACTTCTGCACCCACCTCTTCAAGTGACTCACTGGGTGACCTTGTATAAATCACTTCTGCTTCTGTTTCCCCATCTGTAAAATGGCAATGAATACCTCCCTACCTCGAAGAGGTGTGGTGAGATTTAACTACATAATGTGTGTAAAGTGCTCTGAACCGCTATAAAAGCACTAGGTATTTTTGCGGAGTGCTAAGAGAATCAAGCTGCGCAATGACACAGACGGGACAGGAAAAAGAAAACCGCTGTGAATTGCCAGGTGGCTTGCATAGTTTGCAAACCTCCGCTCAGGCACATGAGCTGATGAAGACTGAGAATGAGGTTAACTTTCTCTCAGACTTACTGCTAAACCTCCACCATCTGCATCTCTGTCGTCCCAAAGGCTGCCCACAGTCCCTGACATACACAGCACCCACATGTAGTCCACAACATATGCTCCGGTGTTATCTTTTCATGAAGTGGGGGGGAAAACCAGCCATGAGAGCAACCCAGTGTGCCTGAGCCATTTTATAACAACAATCCCGGGCATGTAAACGATGCAGGAAAAATATTTAGGGCAGGAATCTGCCACCTTCATTCACACTGAGTAATAACTTACTCCACGCGTAATGCCACTGATGTCAGTGAACTACTCCTGGATTAGGGATGGCAAACCGTGGCCCTTAGAAAGGAATCAGGTTTCATTTTAAAGCATTCACAGGATTATTATGAACATCTGTGAAAACACTTATTTTTAAAGTTATGGATAAGAACTTGACAGTCTCCTTTTTAGTGATAACTGGCTCTTAACGGCAGGACTCAGAAATTCTCGCTGTACAGCTTTCAACACAGTTTTCTGACGTTGGTGTCTTTCGCATAAGAACCCAATGAGATTACGGCTCACTATATAACTAGCTTCACAGGCAAATTGTAGCCCCCAGTGTGGAGAGTTTTCCTGAAAGACTATGTTTATATTTAAGCACTTTTTCCTTTTAATGCACAGGCTTATTATCACATGATAAATACAATGGTGATTAGATGTTCATTTGGAACCTTTGCAAGAAGATTTAATGGTACTAAATACTGTGCAGGAAGCTACAGAGGGATGAAAGAGTTATATAGCAATTCAAGGCATGATCTATACAAGGCAGAGACCTGCAGCACAAGAGGATCCTGCCTAATCAACTCACTGTGTCAGATTTTACTGGTCTTCATTGGAAGTGGGAATTATGGGCTATTCCCATTTAAAAGAAGTGATGTAAAAGAAAAAAAAATAACTCTCCATTAAGAATATGATTATATTCAATCAGAAGTATCTTCTACTAAACAAGGCACATTTCATTACCATCCTTGCTTCTATGGAACCTATGCGATTTAGCATTCTAAGGATTTTCCATTTCCATAACAGAAAGAAGATTTTATTGTATTCGATCATCATCACCTCTTTAATCTGTGCCTCTCTGGTTTGCCCATAATCCCTTTCAACTCCTGAGCTTTCCCTTCCAGAATGTATAACTGCTGACCTTTACCCTTTTACCCACAGAGGTAATAAAACAAAGGCCTCTCAAAAATGTCCAGTGATGACACTTGTATATTAGCTGGCCTGGGAAAAAGAAAGATCTGTTTGTATAAATAAATATTCAACACAAATCCAAGACTTGCAATAACTAGGAGTTAATTCTCCCTATCTTTTATGTCGCTGTTTTCCTACCGGGTATACCCACCTTGAAATAGCCAAAATCATCCTTTGTCCGTAATACACTAACTACGCTATACAAACAATTTGGGTGGGGGAAAATACATACAAATTGCTGAATAATGATAACGTTTCTTATCTCCCATAGTCACTGCCTCTAGTTAGCTAGCCTAGCAGGCACAATCCCTTATTATGACCTTTGATCACTCAGGTGGTTCTGGATCATACCCAAATTCAATCAGTGACACCCACAAGGAAAACAAAATGCAAGCCGTTCTTATTCAATACATTTTCTCTTCTTGTCTGTTAACCCTTGCTGTATCCTGTAAGTTGGTGGAGTTCCCATGCAGCTCCAGCAATCTACACACTTGTTGTAAATATTTAAAAATAAAAAAATAAAATGTCACCCCATACTGGGGTTTGGCTGTATTAACATTCCATAAGTCCCAGCCCTCCACAGGCTTGTCTGCCTTTAGGGCTCCTTTCTTTCAGGATTGTCTGTCCCAGACCCTAACTTCTATTCCTGCCCCAGGGAGTAAACTGATTGGCTAGTAGCTCCCTGAAGGGTTCCAACACCTGATAATCAGTGATAATCCTATTACCCTATAACAGACTTTGTGTATAGAAACTTCAGGCATACCCAACTCTCCAAGGGTATGTCTACACTACAAAATTAGGTCGAATTTATAGAAGCCGGTTTTATAGAAATCGGTTGTATGCAGCCGATTGTGTGTGTCCCCACATAAAATGCTCTAAGTGCATGAAGTCAGCGGACCGCGTCCACAGTACCGAGGCTAGCGTCGACTTCCGGCGCATTGCACTATGGGTAGCTATCCCACAGTTCCCGCAGTCTCCAGCGCCCTTTGGAATTATGGGTTGAGATCGCAATGCCCGAATGATGCAAAACAGTGCCGCGGGGGGTTCTGGGTACATTGCGTCAGGCCCCTCCCCCTCCGTCACAGCAACGGCAGACAATAGATTCGCGCCTTTTTACCTGGGTTACCTGTGCAGACAACATACCACGGCAAGCATGGAGCCCGCTCAGCTCAGCTCACCGTCACCATATGTCATCCGGGTGCCGGCAGACGTGGGACTGCATTGCTACACAGCAGCAGCAGCTAACTGCCTTTTGGCGGTAGACGGTGCAGCATGACTGGTAGCCTTCATCGGCGATCGGGATGCTGGTAGCTGTGGGGCTGGCAGCCGTAGGGCTGCATTGCACCAGCCCCTTACCTTTTGGCAGTAGATGGTTTATTACGACTGGTAACCATCCTCGTCGGACAATGATGGCTATCAGTCGTAGTATACTATTTTCTGCCAAGTATTGTCTGCTAAGCACCCAGAAGAGGCCGAGGGCGATCTGGGTGCTGGCAGACATGTGGCTGGCACACGTGGGGCTACATTGCTACACAGCAGCAACCCCTTGCCTTTTGGCAGTAAATAGTATATTATGACTGGTATCCGTCATCATCATACTGCCAAGCGCCCAGTATTTGCTGCCAAGCACCCAGAAAATGCCGAGGGCTATCAGTCATGCTGCACCGTCGTCTTAAGATGTAAAAAATAGATTTGTTCTGTATTCATTTCCTTCCCCCCTCCCTCCGTCAAATCAACGGCCCGCTAAAACCCAGGCTTAGGAGTTCAATCTCGGGGGGGGGGGCATTCTGTGTGACAGTTGTTTGTATTTCTCCCTGATGCACAGCCACCTTTCTTGATTTTAATTCCCTGTACCTGTACGCCATGTCGTCACTCGCCCCTCCCTCCCTCCCTCTCTCCTTCCCCTGGTCCTTCAGATACTAGTTTCGCGCCTTTTTTCAGACCAGACGCCATAGCTAGCACTGGGATCATGGAGCCCGCTCAGATCACCGCGGCAATTATGAGCACTATGAACACCACGCGCATTGTCCTGGAGTATATGCAGAGCCAGGACATGCCAAAGCAAAACCAGGACCAGCTGAGGAGGAGGTGATTGCAGCGCGGCGACGAGAGTGATGATGAAATGGACATGGACCTAGACCTCTCACAAGGCACAGGCCCCAGCAATGTGGAAATCATGGTGTTCCTGGGGCAGGTTCATGCCGTGGAACGCCGATTCTGGGCCCGGGAAACAAGCACAGACTGGTGGGACCGCATCGTGCTGCAGGCGTGGGACGATTCCCAGTGGCTGCGAAACTTTCGCATGCGTAAGGGCACTTTCATGGAACTTTGTGACTTGCTTTCCCCTGCCCTGAAGCGCCAGAATACCAGGATGAGAGCAGCCCTCACAGTTGAGAAGCGAGTGGCGATAGCCCTGTGGAAGCTTGCAACACCAGACAGCTACCGGTCAGTCGGGAATCAATTTGGAGTGGGCAAATCTACTGTGGGGGCTGCTGTGATCCAAGTTGCCAGGGCAATGAGAGACCTGGTGATATCAAGGGTAGTGACTCTGGGAAACGTGCAGGACATAGTGGATGGCTTTGCTGCAATGGGATTCCCAAACTGTGGTGGGGCGATAGATGGAACCCATATCCCTATCTTGGCACCGGAGCACCAAGCCACCGAGTACATAAACCGCAAGGGGTACTTCTCAATGCTGCTGCAAGCCCTGGTGGATCACAAGGGACGTTTCACCGACATCAACGTGGGCTGGCCGGGAAGGGTACATGATGCTCGCGTCTTCAGGCACTCTGTTCTGTTTCGAAAGCTGGAGGAAGGGACTTTCTTCCCGGACCAGAAAATAACCGTTGGGGATGTTGAAATGCCTATCGTGATCCTTGGGGACCCAGCCTACCCCTTAATGCCATGGCTCATGAAGCCGTACACAGGCAGCCTGGACAGGAGTCAGGACCTGTTCAACTACAGGCTGAGCAAGTGCCGAATGGTGGTGGAATGTGCATTTGGGCGTTTAAAAGCGCGCTGGCGCAGCTTACTGACTCGCTCAGACCTTAGCGAAAAGAATATCCCCATTGTTATTGCTGCTTGCTGTGCGCTCCACAATATCTGTGAGAGTAAGGGGGAGACATTTATGGTGGGGTGGGAGGTAGAGGCAAATCGCCTGGCCGCTGATTACGCGCAGCCAGACACCAGGTCGGTTAGAGCAGCACAGCAGGCCGCGGTGCGCATCAGAGAAGCTTTGAAAACTAGTTTTGTGACTGGCCAGGCTACGGTGTGAAACTTCTGTTTGTTTCTCCTTGATGAAATCTCCGCCCCCCCACCCACCCGGTTAACTCTACTTCAATGTAAACCAACCACCCCACCCTCCCCTACCCTCCCCCCTTCAAGCACCACTTGCAGAGGCAATAAAGTCATTGTTACTTCACATTCATGCATTCTTTATTAATTCAGCACACAACTAGGGGGATAATTGCAAAGGTAGCCCGGGATGGGTGGGGGAGGAGGGAAGGAAAAGGACACACTGCAGTTTAAAACTTTAAAACGTTAACACTTATTGCTCGGGAAATCATCTAGGGTGGAGTGACTGGGTGGCCGGAGGCCCCCCCACCGTGTTCTTGGGCGTCTGGGTGAGGAGGCAATGGGACTTGGGGAGGAGGGCTGTTGGTTACACAGGGGCTGTAGCGGCGGTCTCTGCTCCTGCTGCCTTTCCTGCAGCTCAACCATACGCAGGAGCATATCAGTTTGATGCTCCAGCAGCCGGAGCATCGACTCTTGCCTTCTGTGTGCAAGCTGACGCCACCTCTCCTCTTCAGCCCGCGATTCAGCACGCCACCTCTCCTCTCGCTCATATTGGGCTTTTTTAAAATCAGTAATTGACTGCCTCCACGCATTCTGCTGTGCTCTGTCAGCGTGGGAGGCAGTCTGTAGTTCAGTAAACATTTCATCACGCGTCCTTCGCTTCCGCTTTCGAATATTCACTAGCCTCTGTGAAGGAGAAACATTTGCAGCTGGTGGTGGAGAAGGGAGAGGTGGTTAAAAAAGACACATTTTAGAGAACAATGGGTACACTCTTTCACGTTAGATTTTGCTGTTCACATCACACAGCACATGTGCTTTCGTTACAAGGTCGCATTTTTCCTCTTATATTGAGAGCCTGCAGGTTTGGTGTGAGAGATCACTCACGCAGTGCCAGGCCACAGATTTCAGGTTGCAGGCAGCCATGGTAAGACACAGTCTTTTGGCTTTTTTAACCTTGTTAACATGTGGGGATGGTTTAAAACAGTACTGCTCTCATTAACCATACCAAGCACCCGTTGGGTTGGCCATTTAAAATGGGTTTGCAATGTAAAAGGAGGGGCTGCGGTTTCAGGGTTAACATGCAGCACAAACCCAACTAACTCCCCTCCCCCACACACCCAATTCTCTGGGATGGTCACTTCACCCCTCCCCCCCACCGCGTGGTTAACAGCGGGGAATATTTCTGTTCAGCAGAGCAGGAAGGGGCACCTCTGAATGTCCCCTTAATAAAATCGCCCCATTTCAACCAGGTGACCGTGAATGATATCACTCTCCTGAGGATAACAAAGAGCGATAAGGAATGGATGTTGTCTGCATGCCAGCAAACACCGGGACCATACGCTGCCATGCTTTGTTATGCAATGATTCCAGACTACGTGCTACTGGCCTGGCGTGGTAAAGTGTCCTACCATGGCGGACAGGATAAGGCAGCCCTCCCCAGAAACCTTTTGCAAAGGCTTTGGGAGTACATGAAGGAGAGCTTTCTGGAGATGTCCCTGGAGGATTTCCGCTCCATCCCCATACACGTTAACAGACTTTTCCAGTAGCTGTACTGGCCGCGATTGCCAGGGCAAATTAATCATTAATCATTAAACACGCTTGCTTTTAAACCATGTGTAATATTTACAAAGGTACACTCACCAGAGGTCCCCTGTGTGCCCACAGGGTCTTGGGTGAGTTCGGGGGTTACTGGTTCCAGGTCCAGGGTGATAAACATATCCTGGCTGTTGGGGAAACCGGTTTCTCCGCTTCCTTGCTGCTGTGAGCTATCTATATTATCTCCATCCTCATCTTCCTCGTACCCCGAACCCGCTTCCCTGTGTGATTCTCCAGTGAGGGACTCATAGCACACGGTTGGGGTAGTGGTGGCTGCACCCCCTAGAATGGCATGCAGCTCCGCGTAGAAGCGGCATGTTTGCGGCTCAGCCCCGGACCTTCCGTTTGCTTCTCTGGATTTGTGGTAGGCTTGCCTTAGCTCCTTAATTTTCACGCGGCACTGCTGTGCGTCCCTGTTATGGCCTCTGTCCTTCATGGCCTTGGAGACCTTTTCTAATATTTTGCCATTTCGTTTACTGCTTCGGAGTTCGGCCAGCACAGATTCATCTCCCCATATGGCGAGCAGATCCCGTACCTCCCGTTCGGTCCAGGCTGGAGCTCTTTTGCGATCCTGGGACTCCATCACGGTTACCTGTGCTGATGAGCTCTGCGTGGTCACCTGTGCTCTCCACGCTGAGCAAACAGGAAATGAAATTCAAACGTTCGCGGGGCTTTTCCTGTCTACCTGGCCAGTGCATCTGAGTTGAGAGTGCTGTCCAGAGCGGTCACAATGAAGCACTGTGGGATAGCTCCCGGAGGCCAATAACGTCGAATTCCGTCCACACTAACCCAATTCCGACCCCCTAAGGCCGATTTTATCGCTAATCCCCTCGTCGGAGGTGGTGTAAAGAAACCGGTTTAAAGGGCCCTTTAAGTCGAAAGAAAGGGCTTCGTCATGTGAACGTGTCCAGGCTAAATTCGAATTAACGCGGCTAAAGTCGACCTAAACTCGTAGTGTAGACCAGGCCCAAGTCTCAGTGAGACCTTTACTACTAGTAGTGACTTCAACATACAGTACAGATACCTGTGACGGTCGGTGTTTTGCCACCTTACACACTGTCTGTGTTATATATATGTTGGGGAATTTTATATTATGTTCTATGTTATGCTAGATGACAATTAACTTGGAAACAGAAGCTAACTATTTGCATGGTAATGAACCTGTAAGAGGGGTCAAAAATAAATAAAATAGTTAATGAGATTTCATGTAAAACACCTGCTGGGCATGTCTCCTTAGAACAGATCAAACACTTTCAGCTAGAAGTGGGGGAAAGTGTATTACATACAAACAAGTGTTCTTTTAAGGACTGCAACAGCAAGAGAAACCAGAAATAGATTAAAAACAAAGACACGTGTAGTATTGGCAACCCTCACGCATGTCAGAATACTTGATGTTTTACTTAAAGACCCAGCTCCTGGATTCAAGTGATGACATGAGAATCTCAGTTTTCTTTTTTCATGGTTTCAGAGAAAAGCTTGAAAACATAATACAAGTGTGCCTTAAAGGCTCAAAAACTAGAAGGCAAATAAAAACCCCAAATTTGTTATTTTTTTTAAATCTCATGATTTTTTAGCCAATATATGATTTTTGGGGGCCTAATTCATGATTTCTGAATATTTAGGGTTGGTGATACTGCATCGGTTGGATCAACAACTAGTGGTTCAGCAACAGGAAGCAACATTATATTACTGTGTAGCTATCTCCAAGGATAATGAGGCCCTTTCACAGCAGAGTATTTAACTTGGTACCATAAATGCTTCCTTTTCACATAACAGAGAAGTCAGATATCAAGAAGCGGGGGAGGAGGGGCAGAGAACTGCATATTGCTGAGATGAGGGACATAGACTTCTAGAGACATGCTGATGCTGTATGGACAACATTTTCAAACTTGGATCCCTAAAATAGGTCAGGCACTTAAATCCATATTTAGGCACCTAACTAAATAGCCTGATTTTCAGAGGTGCCAAGCACCCGTAACACCCACTGATGTCAAGGGGCTAACAGCGGTATAATTCTGATTACAATGTTCTACCCCCAAATTACACACCACAAAACTTAGGTATATATCTGATTTTCAGGGGCATCTTCCCTTCTTTTTATCCATTTCCCCAGCTGGGTTGACTAAGGCACAAGAAGGTCAGATGACTTATACCGAGATCAGAAATGAGTCAGCATCTCACCCCAGTGACTATAGCATAATGCTCATTTGTACACTATAATTTTTCATGTGGTTGTACATAACTTTTAAAATGAATATATGGGAAAATACACCCACATATGACAAATGTACTTACACTCGCTCAGATTTGGGTGAACGTTCTGTTAGTCACAGAAAAGCATCTGTGCAAATCTTTTTTTGTTACTGTTGTTCTTTGCTTCCCTAGACATTTCATCAAATGGTCACTGAGTCAGACTCAGTGGGTTTTGCTATTAAAGTGTGTGTGGAGGCTGCATTCCAAAGCGCTTGTAAGGTTGGAAGAGAAATATCCCCACACTGCAAATCGAACACCCTTTGTAAAAACTGAATATTTATGAAGACAGCTCCTAACCAAAGACTTTATCTGAGAATAATCTTGGATTTAAAAGCGGAGCACTGCAGATTTTCATTCTGAGGCAGTAAAGTAGGAGTTAATTTAAACTGGTGTCAATTGCACAACGTGTGTTCCTACAACGTTAAAGAAAATAACAATTTATATGTGAACTAATTCCAACAGCAACCAAATGTCCAATAGTAACCTCATGCAGCCACTAGACAGCTAAACAGCTTACTTACCTTGTAAACTCTTTGGGGCAGGAACCACCTTTCTGTTCTGTGTTTGTAGAGCGCCTAGCGCAGTGGAGTACTGGGGATCCTACAATTTTGGGATGTGCAGAGGGCACTGCTTTGATGGGGGTCAGTGAGTTGTGCACAGCGGGTGGGGCTGGCAGCCAATGACAGATATGGTGGTCCCTCCCTTTCCTCCTCCTCAGCCTACAAGTCCTGCCACTGCCCCTACCCCTGCCTTCTTCTTTCCCTGCCAAGCCCAGAGGAGGGGTGTTTTAAGGACTCAAACTGAAGGCGGAGAGTTCATTAGGAGGCTTTGTGAGGATGGGGGATTGATCTGGTGGGGGACGATCTCTCTAGGTATTTATACTACACTCATAACCATGGTGTCTGGTTGCTTGAGGTGTATTTAATATGCACATGTGCTCATCCAGCCTGTTGCCTATTGCACCAGCCTGTCAGGCAGCTTCATAAGGTAGCCAGAGTTAAACTGGATTGCTCACTGCAAGACAAAGCACCATTGTCTGTACCGAGAGGCCAGGGCAGGCCCTGGATGTAGAGATGTTCCCATTTGTCAGGGACACGTGGGTACCAGATGCATATTTGACAAAGATTTTTTTTTTTAATTTATAGCCTAAACCCTGAGGGAAGTAACTCGCCAGAGGAGCTCAGAGCTGCTTCTCGTAATGGGCCACGCTGTGTTGTTGAAAGTAGCATGCCTTGGATTGTGTGCAGGTGGTAAGGCATCAAAGAGAACAAGGGAGGGCCAACATGCATGCTGCCTCAGCACAGCAGCAGTGATTGGAGAACAGGGGAGAGGGAGCAAAACATACCCAGAGGAGCACAGGCAGGCAACGACTGCAGCAGCAGGAAACCAACTAGGGTTACCAACTTTCTATTTGCAGAAAACGGAACACCCTTGCCCCGGCCCCGCCCCTTCTCATGCCATCCCCCCTCCCTGTGTCGCTCTCGCTCCCCAACCCTCGCTCACTCCCTCATTTTCACCGGGCTGGAGCGTGAGAGGGGGTTTGGGGTGCAGGCTCTGGGCAGCACTTACCTCAGGAGGCTCCCAGGAAGCTGCCGGCATGTCCTTCTGTCTTCTGTCAGCCCAGCAGCTGATTATGCCTCAGCTTCAAGTGTTAACAGCCAGAAGACAAGTCTGCCCTGTGCAAAAAAATTAAGTCATTCTATGCAAGATGGTGAAGAGCATCCCATTCCGTGAGAACTATCTCCCATCTACATGTAAAACCACGGGATTTAATGCGGAAAGTGATCATTTCCCCCCTCTCCACTATGTTTGCCTTCCCTTCTCTTCATTCTGGGGATCTTTCCCCTCCCCTCCCTCAGCACTCCCACCTAACTCAGGGCTGGTTCAGACCAAACCTGCAGCCACAGAATGCTCCCAGCCCTATCCCATCTAGGACAGGTTGAAATGACAGAGGAGCATTTACTACGATCTATCTAGGTACTTATATGGCACCCATCACCATTGATTCTGAATACCCGCCAGTCATGAATGGATTTTATCCTACAGCATTCCTGCACGGAAGGGAAATATTTCCCCCCATTTACCGATGTGGAACTGAGGCACAGCATCTATTAAATGACTTGCTCAAGGACACAGAGGAAGTCTGCACCGGAGCTAGGAATTGAACCCAGTTTAGTCCCAGACCATCCTTCCTGCCATGCTCCAATGCTACCTAGGATGGGATGCAAACTGCTTCGTGCTGTGGAGGAACATACATACACCAGTTTGAACACACTCTATACTGGCCTCTATCCTATGGATCTTAAGCCTTCCTTGCCTGGCTGTTTGAGGAAGGTTGGGACAGGGGAGGAGGCAGATATGTCTGAACTGGCCTGGTCCCAGCCCACTGTTGCCATTCGGATAGTGGCATAGGGAAAAACTATGTACAATCAACACACTCAACCTGGTGCGCCTAGTTCGTCAAACTCAGGGTCTGAACACCCAGGCAATTAATGTCCAAGAAAAGCTAAGAAGATGAATGAATAACCATGTTGAAATATCAGATCATCCCAAGAACAATGCAAGCTTCAAGCAGCTACAAACCATAGTTCTGTTGCCTTTATTTAAACTATCTATTTAGAGCTGAAAACCTGTTCAGGCCAGAATTCTTTGGAAATATGCTACTGAACGTGCCTCTAGTGTGGAGATAAAACAAAGGCGTTAAAGCTGCTAGGAGATTTGATAATGACGATGAGGGACTGGTTGCAGCCTGCAGAAACCTGAAAGGAAACTGGAGAGTGCAAGAATTAGAAGGCATTGCTATGGCAACAAAGCAAACTGCCCCTAAAGAGAATAGAAAATATGTATAGCGAAGCCAGGATCATAAGGAAAGAAATGTATATTCCCAGTGGAGACGAATGATAAATTGCCTTAAAATGTATAAGAAGTCATGCTAAAGGCATGATTTTGATTTCAATTATGTACATCTTCACTAAACACATGTTTTTTGGGGGGTAAAAGACATTTCCCCAAAACCAGCACTTAGCCATGTCTTTAGGCTTTGAGGAGATGTAATGATATCATACGGTACATATTTTTGTTTTAATCCTGGATGTTAATTAATCACCGGGGTGGAAGGGAACAGAATCTTCTTTAGACTATTCTGCCCTTAACCCAGTCACAACTAATGTACCTTTGTTTTAATTCAGTGTTAAAGATCTTTTTTCCTCCCTCAAATAAAGTTAGGCTGCTATTTGTAAATGAGGTTTTTTTTTAAATTCATATTCACAGTCCAGTGCCCTTCATTCTCTGGTGCAACTGATTGGAAATTTCTTTAGGAGCTGTATTTAATTTTGAAAAAGTGGTGTGGGGGGGTATAGTGGGGCGGCTGCCCCACTCTGATGGGCAGGGGTTAAAAGCAGCCCTGGAGAGGGCTGCAACTGGGAAAAGGAGTGAAAGCACCTGAGTGAGTAGCTGACCACAGGTGTGGCCAGCTCAGTTAGGTCTCAGCTGGCCCTGATAAGAGGGCTGTGGGACAGGAGGAGTCTCTCGCTAGCCCCGGAGGGAGAAGGGCTAGCTGCCTGAGAGAAGGTACCTGAACTGGAGCAGAGCAGAGCAGTGCTGGGGAAGGGCAAAGGGAGCTGGGGAGCTTCAGCCTGGTAAACCTCCAGGCTGCAGGCCTTGGTGAAGGCCTACAAAAGGTACTGGGGCTGCAGAGGGGCAGCCCAGGGATAGGCAAAGGCAGCAGGTCCTAAACCCCTTGCCAATGATGAGTGGCCATTACAGACTGCAGTTTGCCCCAGTGAGCGGGGGCTAGATGACAACTGGCAGTAGCCACTGAGGCAAGGTGGGTTTAAAGGGTTGGGGGTTCCCCTGGGAGGGAAGACCCAGAGCGGAGGGACTGCGGGGGCAGAACCCTGAGGTAAAGGGGCACTAGGGTCCAGGAGGGATATAGAGGGCCTGAGGCAGGTGAGCCACCGGCCTGCAGAGGGCGCTCCGGGCTGGAATTGAGCTAATTCTCAAGACGATCAGCAGGAGGCGCTGCGCCAGTGAGTCTCGCTTCACTACAGGGGGTTAAAATTAATTCATAAATATGAATACTGCAGTCAGTTCAGTAGCTTGGGATGTGTGCACTGCTCCTTTAAATCTGTAGCAAGAAACCACGCAGGAAGGGAAACTAGGGAAGTCTCAAGATCATGACTGGGACAAGGGCAGTCAGGCCTAACAACTGGAGCTCTGGGTGTGGCCAGGGCTGGAGATTAGAGCAGAGCTGAGCTGGAATCAATAATCTGGACAACTTCGAGCCAGGAATCAGAAGCCAGTTGCCAGAGTCAGTGGGTGAGCTGGAAATGGGGTCAGGAAGCGGAGCCAGGGGTCAACGCTAGGTTTGTCAAGGATGGATACGGGCAGGAACTGAAGCAGGCACAAGAGCAGGATGGGCAGGAGCAGCCACAGGAGGCAGGACCAAGTTCAGCTGTGGGCGTAGCTCTGGCTGCTGCTGGGTCAAGTAGTAGCTAGCTCCACCAATCAGGAAGTGCAATCACTCAGGCAGCCCTTGCCAGGACCAGCTGTGTCCAGTGTGTTGCTAGGAGACGGACCCTGCTGCAGCTGGCTCCCTGACGTTACCTTCCCCCAAAGGGTACCAAGTGTCTGATATTTTCTGGGACATGCTGGACCAAATCGGTCATTCACAAAATGCTGAAACATAGCTGTAGCATTACATAGCCCAAATGGCATGACTAAATACTCAAAATGCCCATATTGAGCATGGATCGCCATCTTTCACTCATTGCCTTCCCGGATACGAATGAGACTGCAGGCTCCATGAAGGTCCAGTTTAGAAAAAACCCTGTCCAAGCAAAGTCTTTCAAAAAGTTCATTAATAAGTGGCAAAGAATAGCAATTTCAAACTGTCACTCTATTCGGAGCCCAGTAATCAGCACAGGGGCACATGGAGCTGTCTTTTTTTGCTAGAGAAGGATGGAGGTAGGATGAATAAACCCCTCTTCTAAATTCTCACAGAGATATTCCTGAAGTGTCTGGCGTTCCGGTTCGGAGAGGGAGTAAATACAACCGAAGGGAATGTCAGCTGCAGGGGTGCAGGTGGGTTAGGGCAATCATAACTGCAACGCAGAGGCAAAGAATCTGCCCTCCTTTTGTCAGAAATATCAGCATGGTCTCAGTATTTCTCCTGAATACCCAAAGTGGATGAAGAGACGACAGAGTGGGCGGCATCTACTTTGGAAATCCCCACTTCAACCACTGCGTTGTAAAGGGGTTTGAGTCTGACACCCGACCTTGGGAGATATGACTGGAAGCAGAATCTTGACATAAATTGCACTGTGCCTGATCCCTACTGGATACAGAGGTTATGGGTGACCAGCCAAGGAATGCCAAGGGTGACAGGGAAGAGAGGGGTGCAGATCAGTCCAAATTGCAGAACCTCCTGGTGGCCCTAGAAGGTGGTCACAGTCAGCTCTGTTGTTTGATGAATAACTGGGCCAAAAGGGGGGGACCCATCAATGGATTCCACCAATATTGGGGATGCTCTTATGCTGAGTGGGAAAGTTATGGGTCCAAGCAAAACCTCAGTCCTTGAAGTTGTCAGGGGGCTCTGAGTCCACGAGCTTCCTCAGCTCGACCTCAGACATGGCAGGATGCTGTGACTGAAGAGGAAGTTGGAGGAAGGTGCCTCACTGGCTGACCATAAACAGGCTACCAGTTGACAAAAAGAGGCTTTTCCCAACTGGGGCAGGACACGAGTCTTACTAGGGCATCCCTTAAAGTGACCAGACGTCCCAATTTTATAGGGACGTCCTGATTTTTGGGTCTTTTTCTTATATAGGCTCCTATTACCCCCCACCCCATCCCAATTTTTCACACTTGCTTTCTGGTCACCCTAGGATCCCTGGATGTACGTTCCCCACGATATAGGCATAAGTCTAAAGCTCCTTTCTGTGTCAGAAAGGCAGGGTCAAATCTGATCAACCTGTGGGGGACAAAAACTTGACTCCCTTTCTAGTTAGCATTCATCCAGGCAATCATGGATGCTGATACAGCTTGACCACAGCATCTTGGTCAGATGGTGGCTCTACCTGTGCCAGCTCTTTTTTTCCTCAAGCCATGCTGGAAATGGTACTGATATATTGCCTCATTCCATCTAGTGTTGGCTGCTAAGCACTGGAATTCCACAGCAAACCCACCAACTGATCTATTACCCTGGCATAGGTACTGAAACGCATGCTCAGCAGAGCAGGTACAATTCGGGTCATCGAAAACAATCATGGCTCAGATGAATTCCTTGGCTGCCCCAGCAAAGGGCTATAAAAGTCTCCAGGAGTGGAGAATGCCCAGGCCAGGGCCTCTCAGGCTAACCGACTGAAAATGAGCCCCACTTGGGCCCAGTCAGTGGGAAATGACAGAAGTTGTGCATGATCAGAAAGCAGCATTGATTCAGAAAGCCACAAAATTTCCATCAGTCACCGTCAAACTGGACTGAAGCACAATCTTCAGTTCCTGACACGCCTGGGCCCCAGGTAGCGAGGCCTGAACCTGCAGAGCTGTGATCTAGGTCTGCAGCCTCTGCAAGGTAGCCATTACCTCAGTCAGGAAAAGGGAGGCATTAACAAGGGTCAACCTCACAGCTGAACCCAGTCTTCAGTCTCTCTCTCTTGGGCTTCTCAAACTGTCAGGATCACTACCGGGACGTGGGCAGGTGGACTGGATGGTTGGAACCATGCCTGGAAAGCAGAGTTGGGGTCAAGAATTAAGACCACAGCATGTCCGGGGGGCATAGTTGCAAGCAGAGCAGAGGGTCAGGGCCAAGGATCGGAAGCCAAATGCCAGAGCCAATGGGTGAGCCGAAGACATGGCCAGGAACCGGAGCCAGCGATCAAAGCAGGAGTGTCAAGGATGGAACTGAGCAGCACGGCAGGAGAAGGAACAGCCACAAGAAGCAGGAGCAAGTGCAGCTGCAGGTGTAGCTCTGGCTGCCGCAAGGTGATGTAGTAGCTAGCTCCACCCCGGCAACAATCAGAAAGTGCAATCAGTCAGGCAGCCCCTGCCAGGATCAGCTGTGACCAGTGCACTACTAGGAGACTGACTCTGCTGCAGATGGCTCCCTGACAGGAAGTTTCTGGGCAGAGACTCTGCTCTGAAGAAGAGAGAGAGTGAAAGACTTTGTTCTCATTCTAAGTGCAGCTCTTTTTGTGATTCCTTTGGCACTTCTATCTCTCTTAGGTACTACTTACATGACCCCCTTTAACACAGTATCTGAGCGTCTCTCACAGCACCCCTGGAAAGCAGGAAAATGCTATTATCCCTATTTTACAGATAGGGAACTGAGGCAAAGACAGACTACGTGACCGGACCAAGGTCAAACAGGAAGTCTGCGACAGAGCAGGGAACTGACCCCATGTCTCCTGAATCCCAGGCTAGGACCCCAACTACTGTTAACTTTTGACACTGTCTTATGTAAGAGAGGAAGGTGACTTATTTTAACTAGAAGTAGAAGAGGAGAAAACATGCCAAATTTCAACCCTTCACAGATTATTTCATTTGATTATCCCTTGGAATGGTGTGAATGGCAGTGAAACAAAGTTTAACACAGAGACCAGTGAAACACAGGTAAGCTTGTTAATTTACACAACAAGGAGTGAATCTGAAAATATTTATTCATAATTTGCCTTTGCTAAGGAAGGAGATGAGACTAACTATGACATTGTTCTTAAAAAGTTTGAGGAACATTTCATTGCAAAAAGATGTGTGATACACAAAGAAGCATGCGTTTGCCACATGGCTCACGGGGCCAGAGAGCATATGGAAGCCTTCATATGAACAAACAGAGCAGTGGCACTTCCATATCAGTAAGGAAGGCCACAAAGAAAATGTCTAATAGTTGACATTTTAAATAAAGAGCATTTTAGAAAAATTACAGTTAATGTTTGAGCTCAATCTGGAACTGGCATGAAAGTCTGAGCTAGTTGAAATGCAAGTCACCGAGCAAGAAAATAGTGGAAGGTAATTGCAAGCAGTAAAGAAAAGTTTTCCATGCAGAAAAGAGAAGCACCATTAAGAGCACTGAATTCCGCAGGCAGAAACATGATGGGTGTAGCAAGGACAAACAACAACGAGGAGGCCTGGCCACCCAGGGGAAATATGTGGGAACACCGAGAGCATGTCCTTCGAAACAAAGGAATCAGGGAGGAAGGATGAGTGAGTGAGTGATGTCCATTTCCTTGGCTGTATTCACTGGTATTCTCAAGATCTGTAACACCGTTGCACATTTAAATACATTTAAAATGGATTCAAGATCGGTACTGGTTGTGATTTGTAAAGAAACTTTTAAGGAGATGATTCCTAGCCCTAAACTGAAACAGCCCAGGGAAGTGCTCAATATCCCAGAGGGACAGATAAATTGCTTGGGGCAATTAATGGCCCATATTAACTAACAAGACAAGGAATAGGTGTATTACACCTTCATCATTAATGGGGCTACTCCAAGCACCCTGCTAGGCCAAACCACAGCTATTGTGAGGGGCCACAAAAAGCCCACTGGAGAAGTTAGAATGGTGGGGCATTTGGCCTTTGGAGGAAATGGCCTTTTTAAAGGAGAACCATGGAAAAAGTGTGGATCCCATGGAAAAAGGGGTCCATAACTCTGTGCTCATCCACAAGGGGTCCATTCCACTGTATCCCAAAGTGAAGGAAGAACTGGATAGACTGGAGACGAATGATTTAATTGTGCAATAAAAAACTGCCGCAAGTGTGTCCCTATAGAGCATGTTATGCAAAACAATGGGCATTTCCAAATCTAGGAGCTTGTCTAAATGGGACATTTTTCCAGTTACAGTTATACCAGTATAACTCCCTGTGTGGACACTCTTGTTTTGATATAAGAGTGCCTTTTCCCCATTTAGCTTCTGTCATTTTGGAAATAGTTTAAGCTAAGCCAAAAAACAGGCTAGAAAAAGACTGGCTTCCCCTTTCCTACTAGCGTCTGCTGGTCTGGGACATTCATTTATTCCCATAAGATATCTGTCAGCACTCTATGATCAACTCCATCAATGACTGCTGAGGGATCCAGCAGTATCAGCATAGAAGTTTGTTTATTGTTCAGATGCTGGAGTATAGACGCCATCATTTTCTTGATAACGTTACTATGATAAGGAAGGTTGGAGACTGCGTGGTAGTTGGTGGTCATTGGCATTAGGTTGTATGCTTCTTTAAGGTCTGCCAGACTACTCCATGCCTTAAAGTGTCTAATGGCTTCCTTTTTTTGAAGGAGGGTTTGATAATAGCTTTCAAAGGGCCTGATTAGATTTTACAAGGCATGAAGGTTTTACAGGTGGTGGCTCAGCCATTTCCAAGAGCCACCCAGGTTTTGATTGAGTGACTGGCTGGAACTCCATCAAAGTAGAACGTGTGGGAGGGGGAGGGCGGGCTTCACCCATGTTTCGGGGTGTTTTCCTTTGTCACTGTAAGGCCCTCTTTGATTTTTGTCCATGAAATAAAGAAAAACAAACACCTCCTCTCACACAGACTTTTAAAACTAAACCGAATAACTCTGTATGATCTTCATTGCCCACTACAGGCATGTAAGCTCCACTGCTTTTGCTCGAGACTCTTTTCTACCACTGCCAAGGCTGTCCTTACCCAGAGTTCCAAGTGCAGTGTACAGTTATAGAAAATAATGATATTACTGGAATACACTCAGTGCATTACACCACCAAATTACCGAATGAAAAACACTGTCCCAGACCAAACAACATACTGCACCGACCAACACAAATATTATTTTCCTTCTCCAAAACGAATGGTTCTTCTACAACATGAAGTCACCTCATAAGTTTTAGACTGCAAACCAAGTACATATGTTTTACTGACCTTCTTTTGATAAATACAGCTGGGCTTCACTCCCCTTTGATAGATAATAATTACACCTATCATTTTTAGCGGGCAGGCAAGCCTTCTTTGCACTTCTCCAGAAGGGGGAGGTATATAATTAACACCTTGTTGGGATAACGTACCTTCTTTAAGAACATTACTACATTTCTTACAGATTTACAATTGAGGTTTTAAACATTAGTTTCAGCTCATTTTCTCCTTGCTTAAAAACTAAACATCATGCTTAAAAATTAACCTCCCTCCCTCCAACCAAGCCATGTCTATACTACCAGGGCTACAGCGGCATACCTACAGCAATGCCACTGAAGGGTACACACTTCCGACAGCAAAGTGTTTTTCTGTGGGCTGGTCTACACGTGAATACCGTAGCTGAAGTCGAACTATCTTAGATCGATTTACCTTGGGTCCTCACGGCGCGGGATCGACGGCCGCAGCTTCCCCGTCGACTCCGCTACCGCTGCTAGCTCCGGTGGAGTTCCGGAGTCGACGGGGAGCGCGTTCGGGGATCGATATATTGCGTCTTAACAAGATGCGATGTATCGATCCACGATATATCGATCGCTACCCGCTGATACAGCGGGTAGTCTGGACGTACCCTGTCACTGTAGGTAATCCACTTCCCTGAGCGGCAGTAGGTAGGCTGACAGAAGAATTCCCTAGCAGCGATTACTCTGGGTAGTAAGTCAGCATAGCCATGATGCTCAGGGGTGTGAATTTTTCACAACTCTGAGAGCCACAGCTATGTCAACCTAATTTTTAAGTGTAAACACACAAGGCAGCTGAGTTTCAGAACACTGAAGCAAGAGCTTAACTAAAATGTTTGTCTACATAATTGTATCTCCTAACTTTTAAGGGGAAGATTTGGGGTGACGGCATCAGCAGGAGTCTGCAGCATCAGTTGTATCAATGGGAAGATTATTTCAAAACAGCTCTCAATTGTGTGTTGCCTGCAGTCCCTCTTCCATGTGAAGAGAGGCAGGAAGTTCCAATGGTCTCCTTCCTTCAATGAACGAGAGATCTGGATCGCAGTCCATAAACCGAAGTCTGGGAAGGTACCGGGGGTTTGTAACATCATCCTTGAGTTGCTGAAGACAGATGAGAGTCTTGTTGTACTGTGGTTGCATAGGCTCTTCCAGACTATCTGGTGTACTAATATCATCCCCACTGACTGGAAGAAAGGTGTTATTCTGCCTACTGATAAGCCTGAATATAGCAACTATTGCAGCATTACGCTGCTGTTGGTCCCAGAGAAAGTCGTCTCTTCCATCTCATTGTCGCAAATCAATGATGCACTTCATGGCAAAGGCCAGGATAGTCAGTGCTGCTTCAGACCTGGTCATTCCACTGTTGGCCAGATCTTCGCCTTGAGACAGCTTTTTGAGAAGATAATGGACTTCAATAATGCACGGTACTTTTTATCGATTTTTATCAGGCCTTTGATTCAGTGCATTAAGAAAGTTTGTGGGATCTGGTGAGATGACTCGGCATCCCTGAGAAGACAGCGTCATTGATAGAAGAGCTCTACAATGGAACGAAAAGATGAGTTCGAGTCAACAGCAGATACATGCCATGGTTTCCTATCTCCACAGGAGTCTGTTCTGTCACCATTGTTGACTTTTGTCATTGACTGGTTGATGAATAAGCTTGAGGAGACAGCTGTCGGTGGTGTAAAGCTGAACCACATTCTGCTTTGAGATCTTGAATATCCTGATGACATTGTCTTCTTGGCTCAATCTGGTGAACTGCTGCAGCTGATGGCCGATCTGGTCAGGCAAGCAGCAGCATGCACAAAAGATGTGGATATGGTTATAGCAGCAGCTGCTGCCATGTTTTGGGCCCTTCAAGTTGCCTCCCTGAGGACATTGTGACATCAAGCTTGCTATGACTCTGTGGACGTACAGAATCACAGTTATACCAACTCTACTGTAGGGAAGTGAAATGTGGACACTGAGGAAAGCTGAAAAACATCAGATTGATGTTTTCGAGTCTCATTGTCCTTGTGAGCCGCTTCATGCTGAGTAGTGGCAGGACAAGATCAGGAAAGGAGATATTTGAAACCAAACCCAGCAACTGCCTCCATCAGCACTGGTTTGATTTTGGCAGCCTTCTTGGAATGGACATTATTAGAATGGAAGACCAATGAATCCCGAAGCTTGTGTACAAAGCAATGCCACTGCATGGCCAGCAATCACATAGATGTCAAAAGCTTCAATGGTGCAACAAGATAGCCAATGATGGACATAAAATGGCTATTCAATCAGACCACCTTAAGCATCTTGCCAGAGATTGATCCAAGTGGCACTTGCAGGGAGGTCACTGTTCCTATGGGATCTGCCAGGATGATGACGGAGGATCTCTGCTCTGTCCAAAGCCTTTTGCCATTAATGGCTGGGGACAAAGGGGGCCGTGCAGCCTCTCCCTGAGTGGAAAAGGAAGCCCAGCCATCAATCTCCCTGAAGAGGACTCCTCTGGGAAGAGTGCTCTAGCCTGAAAGGATATGAATGTGGGGAGAAAGATACAGAAGGTAACAGAATAAAGAAAAAGCAGAGCTGGGCCATAACACTTGACTAAAATCTCTGATTTTACTCACATATGCCGAAACGCCTCCCCTTCCAAATTTTCCATGACAAATTAACTGACAGACCAACAAATGTCAAAGGAAACTTCTAGCACCCATCCTTTCCAAACTGATCACTGTACCTTCCATGTCTTAGGACATATGTAATGGCCAAATGGGTTTTCTTCAATCAGAGCAATACAGCTCAGTATGAATCAAGTGTTGGCATTCTCACTGCTGAGTCCAAGGATCAGGTGTGAAAATCTCACAACATAACTGCTCTTATTCACACTCAATGGTGACATTTTGGAGTGGTACAAGATGGTTGCTGTGTATACTAGCATTCTTGTTAAAAATCTCTCTTTGCTTCACCAACACTGCCAGCTAGACTGGGAACACTAGTGTAGATGGGTCATTGGCAACTGCTGGCATTTTAACTACTATGTCATCTAGACCTACTCTGCTCTGGGTTACAGGATACAGAAGTTAAAACAAAGATGGCTGTCTACATTAGCACTCTCATAATTGTGACCACCAGTGGTAGTGCAATGGCTGGAAATTTGAACAAAGATGTTAGTGTAAACAAGGCCGCAGCTTGCCTCCGAGCCTAGATAGACAAACACTTGCTCGGGTGAGTAGCCCCTCAGGCCAGAACATTCAAACTGCTATTTTTAGCACGCTAGCTCAAGCAGAGCTAGCACATGGCTGTTTCACCAGACTGGGCACATTCCCAGCTGCAGTGTAGCTATACCCAGAAGTTCCGTCCTTCGGCTCAGATGTTAAACTGATGCCAGTTCTAACTACCTCCAGCAGCTGTCGAGGTGGAAATTAAAAATGTCATCATGATTTTAAAAAGAAAAAAGGATAACTTTAATCCTGATGCTTTGGCCAACATTGGCTCTCTCAGGAAAATGGGTTCTAATTAGAGCCGTGTTAAACTTTCGCAACTAAACCCGAAACCAGTTTGTTTGTTTTAGGTTCTGTTACAAACCTAAAAGTCAGACCAAGTTTGCAAAAACTGGGCTGCGTTTCAAGTGAATCCATGCCAACGTATGGTTTTGAGTGGAAACCAGGCTCAATTCAGTAGTTTCACAGTGTTTTGATCTGAAACCAGGCCCAAACTGGCAGCTGCGAGTGAGGTTTGCTTTGAGATTTCATTTCAAACTACATAAATATGCATGAAGCTCAGAGAGTAAAAACCACCAAATTTCCTCTAATGTCCATGACTGTGGGGACCCTAGAGCAGTGGTTTTCAAACTTTTTTTCTGGTGACCCAGTTGAAGAAAATTGTTGATGCCTGCGACCCAACGGAACTGGGGATGAGGGTTTTGGGGTGTGGGAAGGGCTCAGGGCTGGGGCAGAGGGTTGGGGGGTGAGGGCTGTGGGATGGGGCCGGGAATGAGGGGTTCAGGGTGTGGGAGGGGGGCAGGGGGTTGGGGTGTGGGAGGGGGGCAGGGCTCTGGGCTGGGGTGCAGGCTTTGGGGTTGGGGTTTGGGGTGCAGGAAGGGGCTCTGGGTTTGGGGGCACTCAGGGCTGGGGCAGGGGGTTGGGGTATGAGGGGGTCAGGGCTCTGGGTTGGGGGTGCAGGCTCTGGGGTGGGGCCAGGGATGAGGGGTTTGGGGTGCAGGAAGGGACTCCAGGTTTGGGGGGGCTCAGGGCTGGGGCAGGGGATTGGGGTGCGGGGTTACCTCAGGTGGCTCCCAGTCAGCGGCGCAGCAGGGGTGCTAAGGCAAGCTTCCTACCTGTCGTGGCAGCGTGGACCACGCTGCACCCTGGAAGCGGCCAGCAGCAGGTCCAGCTCCTAGGCAGAGGCGCGCAAGCGGCTCCACGTGGCTCTCGCCCGCAGGCACCGCCCCCGGCCAATGGGAGTGCGGAGCTGGTGCTCGGTGTGGGGGCAGTGCACGGAGCCCTGCCCCTCCCCATCCCCCACCTAGGAGCCGGACCTACTGCTGGCTGCTTCCAGGGCGCAGTGTGGGGTCAGAACAGGGTAGGAATTAGCCTGCCTTAGCCGGGCAGCACCACTGACAGGACTTTTAATGGCCCAGTCGGCGGTGATGACCAGAGCCGCCGCAACCCAGTGCCTTACATTCCGCGACCCAGTAGTGGGTCGCAACCCGCAGTTTGAAAACCACTGCCCTAGAGGAATGAAGGGAGGGAAGAGACACCCACAATGGATGCCACGATTGCATACCCAGGCACTGCACTACTAATGCCTACATGCCATTGTAAATTGGCATGGTTCCATTTTTACACCAGCACAGGATTTGTGATATATTTTGAGAATGTTTGAGTAAAGAAGCTGTTATACCAACCAAATTCTGCTCTATAGTGGTCTGCTTATTTTTTCCTTTAAAAAAAAAAAATCATTAAAAAAGACATCTGTTTCTGTTGGTTTAGTACAGTTGACTTTTTATCAGATTGCAAACAAAGCTATGGTGGTCTGGTATCACAGGCTATAAGTTACTTTCCTTCCAGTGAGTTAGAATACTGTTGGAGAATGGATAGTAATACACCATTTGCGTTTAAAGAGAAGGCACATGCCATAAGACATACACATTGCTGCATTATCTTTGGATTTGCGCTCATCCTGCTCTACACAGATGTATGCATGTTTTATGTCTGTTTGTTATTTTTAAATAAATTTTTTGGAACATTTTAAAAAGTGATGGCAATTTATCTTATTGACAAATTTGACCTCAGTGCTCAGTAGTTTGTAAAGACAACCTTTGATAAGGCCAGAAAGTTAAACAAGAGTAACGTGCAACAGATGCCATTATTTAAGAATATAGCACATTGTTTCAGAAGGCTATTTCACTCTACAAAATGTGAAGCCTCCCCTATACCAAAAACATCTCCAATCTCTATGTCCTACTTAACAAGGCTACTGCTGGGCATCGGGCAGAAATGGACCTTAAAAGGTTTTAGTGAAAAATCCTAGATGAATGTAGATTTTAACATATAGCAGCAATTAGCCTGTGCTTCAGCATTAAGACAACTAGGCCCCAATCCCACGAAGATTTTACACATGTGAGTAGTTCCAGTGACTTCAGTGAATTATGTGTAATGTTAAGCACATGCTTAAGGCTTTGCAGGACTGTGGGGTTTAGTTATTAACACAACAAATACATAAATAATTTGCACTTATATAGTACCCTCCATCCTAGTATCTTAACATTTAAGTAGACTAAACTTTGTAAAATTATAGTATTTCATGACAAAAATGTGAGTGAAAATGAATCTTTGTACAGGATACCAAAGAACTATCATGAGATACAGCTTTGGTTAAGCAGGAGATCTCCAGCTGGCACAAAGCAAGCAAACTTTCTTCAGCCATGAATATTCCACAAACCATCAGGAAGCCACAGGGAAGTTTTGCTCATTGTTTTTTATAGTGGTTTTAAAAGGAAAACTGATCATAAATAAGATGGGTTTAACATATGAGCAGTTCTTTAGTCAGTCAACTTGATTCACTTCTGCGGGTGCAGGGGAATAATTTACTCCCTATGTACTCCCCTTAGGGTGACCAGATAGCAAGTGTGAAAAATTGAGATGGGGGTGGGGGGCAATAGGCGCCTATATAAGAAAAAGCCCCAATATCGGGACTGTCCTTATAAAATCAGGACATCTGGTCACCCTAACGCCCCTCGCTGTACTTGCTGGAGCAGTTATGCCCAAGGGGCAGTTCATCCACAGAAAAAGGGGAGGCTTAAACTCCAGCCAGGACCCATATAAGCCTGTCAGTGGAAGCTGACCAGGGGTTCCACTCAATCAGTGGATCTCCTGGGAGTCTTGGTTCCATCCCCTTTCTCTATGACCTCACCCACTGAGTGGGCTGTGACAGTCATCTTCAGGTCCTTATCAGAGCAGTGATTGCAAGGAAGCAGTGTTTGTCTGTGTGCTATCCCTCCAGGTGGACTTTCTGTCCTTAGGGACACAGCCTGAGTTCTGCCAGAAGAAGATGGTTGAATCCAGGCAATGAACAGCCCAGTGCTGCCAAAAAACATGAGTAACTCTATTCCTTGCCAGACAGAAGGCAGTTTGGGCTGGTATTCCTTTATTTATCATTCCCAAATTTACAAGGCTATGAGATCTGCTAAAAGTGTAAATCATCCCAGGCAAATCAAGTTAGGGAGGAATTTCTAGATGCGAATAATGATTGCCAGAGACTCCACAGCAATCTGCATACTGAACTACTTGAACAACAAGCCAAATTCATCCCGGATGTAATTCCACTGAAACAAATTACTTTCCACAAGGGGTAAAGCTGGCCCACTCCTTCTAAAGACACATGCCATGCTGTAATCCAGTTTTCTATTTAAATTTTAAGTAACCCTCTCAGACAATACCATGAATTAGAAAACAAAGCAGTTTTGAAGAAATTTGTGCTAGTAACACTGGTTACAAAATACAATTATTCCATCTGGGACGCCGCTAGATGACTTTTTGTTGTTATTGTTTTATGCCCTTTGGGATTGAAACTAAGTCCCCATTCCAATGATAGAATAATGCATGCTGGGAGCCCACTGCTTCATTACAAAATAATGCACCAGAATGGATCAGAAGTTATCCAGCTCCAGTTATGAGGACTTAACTTATTTGTTTTCTAAATTTTATCTTAAAACTATCTATGTGCAGAATTCCCCTCCAGCTCCTTCTATTTGGAGCACACATTTTAATTATTTATTTGATGACTTATAAATATCACACATTACCCAAGTATATAGCACTCATCACAAAATACAGAACTAAAAAGGTCTGATCTCATCATGATCATCTTGGCAAATCCCAAAGACACGTGTTCTCCTTGCAAATCGAGCACCACCCACATCAATCTCTAGCAAGGTATTTAAGGTGATCTGATTGTATATTCAGTTTGATCTAAATATCTGTAAATCCTACCTTAAAATAATCCAGAAGTCAAGTACAAATTTGATCAGATAGGTACAATATACCTTAGGCTTGTCAAAATAGAGCTCCAGCAGACTTCCAGAGTGATCAGGCTCCTCCACTGAGAATGTCTTGCTATCAGTCCTGCAGTGTTCAACCCCAGACAGTAAAGATATGAGACTTTGCTTTCTCCACTAGCATCCAGGCATAAGTTGCTGGGGCATGGGAGGCCTACCTAATGGGTGGAGAAGAACCTTGCTGAGTGGTTGTGGTGGCAGTTCGGAGCAATGGTGAGTCAAGTACTGACCTGAGGGTGAAGCCAGAGTCCGGGTCACGGAACCAAGCCAAAAGGGCAGAACCAGAGTCAGGATCAGAAACACCAAGCTAAAGGGTAAGCCAGAGTCAGGGTCAAGAGGTCAAGCCAAACATCAGTCTGAGTCAGACTCAAGGCAGGGAAGCAAGGATTAGACTCAAGCTGGCATGAGTCAAGGCAGGAGGAGGACTGGAACAGGAAGCGGAAGCAGAAGCGAAAGCGAAAGCAGTGTAAGCACAGAGCTGCTGCAGCAAGCGGCAGGCTCCCCTGCCCAGTCAGGAAGCATGACCATTTGGAAAAGGCTCAGTGGGCCCAGCTGAGCTTGCTGGGTTGCCTAGCAACCAGGCTGGGAGCCAGCTGTCTCCTGACACCAGGTGCTTTCCAGCCATAGCCCCAAATATGGCAGTGACCAGTCACACTCCAGCCTCGGGCTACAAAAGTTTGAATTACTGTGACAAGGTCTGTGTCAGACCCTGAGGCCTCTGGGCCACCCATTAATGAAAAAAGGCACTGCATGCCACTGCAGTCCCCTGGGAATCCAAGACAGGCGTAGCTATGATGGTGCAAGTAATGCAGATTCCCAAGGGCCACAAGATTATGGGGGCCCAACCAGCAGAGGCTGCTCTACCTTAGACACCATCATCGTTACGCCCCAGTCTAGCTATAGGCAGACAGGGCTCAGAGGGGCAAAAAGCAGCCCCCACACAGGCAGAGAAGCCCTCTTGCCCCCTCCCCAGCCACTTCCAGCCCCCAGTGTAAATAAAATCGTGGCCACCACTCCTCAGGCCCTGACTGGCTCAGGGCTGGTTCTGGCAGATCCAGCCCATACCTACTGCTCCATGCCGGGCCCCTGCCCTGACTGCTGCTGCCCCGGACTTTCACTGCGACCACTGATTCAACAGTGAGGAACTTATCCAGAAAGGCGCAGGGCAGAGGGCAGAATGGGGGTGCAGAGGGCCAGGCGGGGAGAGTGGTCTGGGCTAAGGATGCAGGGGACAGGCAGGCTGGGCTTGTGGGAGTGTGCGGAGTGTGGGGGCCAGGTGGGCTGGACTGGGGGGTTCCTCAGGGCACATGAGCCCTCTGACTCCAGTTCCGCAGATCAAGACACAGGCCACAGGGAGTGGAGGAAACTGGGGGGAGGGTTGCGGGAGAGAGGGGACAGATGGGGAGCAAGTCCCTGGCCCCAGACATTGGAGGAGGATGCTGGGGGAGAGCTGCAGGAGGCATATGGGGAGTGGCCCCTGATAAGAATTAATCTCTTTTCACTCTGTTATAATGTTTTTCTCCTAATGCAACTAGATTCACTTTTGCAGTGGAGCTCCCATCCAACATTTTGACATGGAAAACCATTGTCAACTTGGGCCTGGTCTACACTACACCTTTAATTCGGATTTAGTGGCTTTAATTCGAATTAACTCTGGAACCGTCCACACAACGAAGCCATTTAATTCGAATTAAAGGGCCCTTTAATTCGATTTCTGTACTCCACCCCGACGAGCGGAGTAGCGCCAAAATCGAATTTGTCAATTCGAATTAGCGTTAGTGTGGCCGCAATTCGATGTTATTGGCCTCCAGGAGCTATCCCACAGTGCACCATTGTGACCGCTCTGGCCAGCAATCTGAACTCGCATGCACTGGCCAGGTGGACAGGAAAAGCCCCGGGAACATTTGAATTTCATTTCCTGTTTGCACAGCGTGGAGAGCACAGGTGACCACAGAGAGCTCATCAGCACAGGTAACCATGCAGGCTGATAATCGAAAAAGAGCACCAGCATGGACCGTACAGGAGGTACTGGATTTGATCTCTATATGGGGAGAGGATTCAGTGCTAGCTGAACTGCGTTCGAAAAGACGAAATGCCAAAACTTATGAAAAAATTTCCAAGGGCATGATGGAGAGAGGCCACAATAGGGACACAGATCAGTGCCGCGTGAAAGTCAAGGAGCTCAGACAAGCCTATCAAAAAGCAAAGGAGGCAAACGGTCGCTCCGGGTCAGAGCCGCGGACATGCCGCTTCTACGCTGAGCTAAATGCATTTCTAGGGGGGGCCGCCACCACTACCCCACCTCTGACTGTGGATTCCGAGCTGGGGATAATCTCATCAGGGACACCTGATGATTCCGCGGAAGGGGAAGAGGAGGAGGAGGAGGAGGACGAGCTGGCAGAGAGCACCCAGCTCTCCGTTCTCCCCAACAGCCAGGAACTGTTTCTCACCCTGACTGAAGTACCCTCCCAAGCCTCCCAAGCCAGCACCCAAGACCATGACCCCATGGAAGGGACCTCAGGTGAGTTTACCTTTTAAAATATAAAACATGGTTTAAAAGCAAGCATTTTTAATGATTAATTTGCCCTGAGCACTTGGGATGCATTCGCAGCCAGTACAGCTACTGGAAAAGTCTGTTAACATGTCTGGGGATGGAGCGGAAATCCTCCAGGGACATCTCCATGAAGCTCTCCTGGAGGTACTCCAAAAGCCTTGCCACAAGGTTTCTGGGCAGTGCAGCCTTATTCCGTCCTCCATGGTAGGACACTTGACCACGCCATGCTAGTAGCAAGTAATCTGGTATCATTGCCTGACAGAGCCTGGCAGCGTATGGTCCCGGTGTTTGCTGGCATTCAAGCAACATCCGTTCTTTATCTTGCTGTGTAATCCTCAGGAGAGTGATATCGCTTAGGGTAACCTGGTTGAAATAAGGGAATTTAATTAAGGGGACTGAGGTGGCCGTTCCTACTGGGCTGTTTGCCTGTGGCTGAAAAGAAATCCTTCCCTGCATTTAGCCAAGTGCAAGGGGGGGGGGGAGGATTGGCCCAGAGCTTTTCGCGTTTTGCTAGCAGGGATCTTCCCTGATACCAGCCAGGCGGTGGGGGGAGGGATAAAGCACTCATCCCAGAGAATTCATGGCGGGTGGGGGGGGGGGGGGTGTTAGTTTGGTTCCTGCAGGGATCTTCCCTGATACCAGCCACGCGGTGGGGGGAGGGATAAAGCACTCATCCCAGAGAATTCATGGCGGGTGGGGTGGTGGTGTTAGTTTGGTTCCTGCAGGGATCTTCCCTGATACCAGCCACGCGGTGGGGGGAGGGATAAAGCACTCATCCCAGAGAATTCATGGCGGGTGGGGGGGGGGGTGTTAGTTTGGTTCCTGCAGGGATCTTCCCTGATACCAGCCACGCGGTGGGGGGAGGGATAAAGCACTCATCCCAGAGAATTCATGGCGGGTGGGGTGGTGGTGTTAGTTTGGTTCCTGCAGGGATCTTCCCTGATACCAGCCACGCGGTGGGGGGAGGGATAAAGCACTCATCCCAGAGAATTCATGGCGGGTGGGGTGGTGGTGTTAGTTTGGTTCCTGCAGGGATCTTCCCTGATACCAGCCACGCGGTGGGGGGAGGGATAAAGCACTCATCCCAGAGAATTCATGGCGGGTGGGGGGGGGTGTTAGTTTGGTTCCTGCAGGGATCTTCCCTGATACCAGCCACGCGGTGGGGGGAGGGATAAAGCACTCATCCCAGAGAATTGGATGGGGGGGGGGTGTTAACCTTCAGCAGCAGAAAACAAGCTAACAGGAAAACTGCAGCACAACGGGCTTTGCTTGGTATGTGGGAAAGCAGGGCGCAGAAGCCTAAAGACAGTGGCTTACCATGGCAGCATGCAAGGTGAATTCTGTTTCCCCGACCTGCGTCTGTGATCTCTAGCAGCAAAGCCACAGGCACTCAATATTAAGAGGCAAAATGCGACCTTGCACAGAAATCACATGTGCTATGTAATGTGAATAGTATACACCGTGAAAGAGTATAAGCATTGTTCTGAAAAATGTATCTTTTAAAAAAATTCTCTCCTTTTTTCACTCCCTCCAGCAGGTGCAAATGTTTCAAGCCTCCCTCCTCCTTCCCGAAGGCTATCCCAGATAAGGCGTCGTAAAAAAAAAACGAGAGAAGAGATGTTTTCCGAAATCATGCAATCCACCAGGAATGAAAGAGCTCATCTGAATGAGTGGAAGGAGACGGTTTGCAAGTATAGGAAAGAAGCCAGTGACCGTGAGGACAGGAGGGACCAACGTGAGGACATGAGGGACCAACGTGAGGACAGGAGGGACCAACGTGAGGAGAGGAGAGACGCTCGAGATGAGAGGTGGCGGCAGGAAGATCAGAGGAGTCGGGAAGCAACGCTGGGGCTGCTGCGTGAGCAAACAGACATGCTCCGGCGTCTGGTGGAGCTTCAGGAACGGCTGCTGGAGAACCGAGTGCCGCTACAGCCCCTGTATAACCCCCCTACCTCCTCACCATGTTCCATAGCCTCCACACCCAGACGTGTAAGAACACGGGGGGGGAGGCTCCGTACACCCTCCCATTCCACCCCAGTGGACAGCCCAAGCAAAAGGCTGCCATTTTTTTAACCTTTTTTTACTGGGCTTTTCCTTCCCGCAGATCCTCCTCCCAAACCCCACTCAGGTTCTGTGCCGCTACAGCCCCTGTATAACCCCCCTACCTCCTCACCATTTTCCATAGCCTCCACACCCAGATGTGTAAGAACACGGGGGGGGGGAGGCTCCGTACACCCTCCCATTCCACCCCAGTGGACAGCCCAAGCAAAAGGCTGCCATTTTCTTAACCTTTTTTTACTGGGCTTTTCCTTCCCGCTGATCCTCCTCCCAAACCCCACTCAGGTTCTCTCCCTCTTTTTATAATCAATTCATAAAGAATAAATGATTTTTAAACAATGGTGACTTTATTTCCTTTGAAAGCAAGCTGGGGGAAGGGGGAGGGTGGGTTCCTTACAGAGAATGAGTCAATAAAGGGGGCGGGTTTTCAGGAAGGATAAACAAACATAAATTTCACACTGTAGCCTGGCCAGTCATGAAACTGGTTTTCAAAGCTTCCCTAATGCGCAGCGCTTCATCGTGTGCTCTTCTAATCGCCCTGGTGTCTGGCTGCGAGTAATCAGCAGCCAGGCGATTTGCCTCAGCCTCCCACCCTGCCATAAAGGTCTCCCCCTTGCTCTCACAGAGATTGTGAAGCACACAGCAAGCAGTAATAACAATGGGGATATTGGTTTGGCTGAGGTCTGAGCGAGTCAATAAGGATCGCCAGCGACCTTTTAAACGGCCAAATGCACATTCTACCACCATTCTGCACTTGCTCAGCCTGTAGTTGAACAACTCCTGACTCCTGTCCAGGCTGCCTGTGTATGGCTTCATGAGCCATGGCATTAAGGGGTAGGCTGGGTCCCCAAGAATAACAATTGGCATTTCAACATCCCCCACGGTTATTTTCTGGTCCGGAAAGTAAGTCCCTTGCTGCAGCCGTTTAAACAGATTGGTGTTCCTGAAGACGCGAGCGTCATGAACCCTTCCCGGCCAGCCCACATGGATGTTGGTGAAACGTCCCTTGTGATCCACAAGTGCTTGCAGCACCATTGAGAAGTACCCCTTGCGGTTTATGTACTGGGTACCCTGGTGCTCCGGTGCCAAGATAGGAATATGGGTTCCATCTATTGCCCCACCACAGTTAGGGAATCCCATTGCAGCAAAGCCATCCACTATGACCTGCACATTTCCCAGAGTCACTACCTTTCGTAGCAGCACCTCCGTGATTGCTTTGGCTACTTGCATCACAGCAGCCCCCACAGTAGATTTGCCCACTCCAAATTGATTCCCGACTGACCGGTAGCTGTCTGGCGTTGCAAGCTTCCACAGGGCTATCGCCACTCGCTTCTCAACTGTGAGGGCTGCTCTCATCTTGGTATTCTGGCGCTTCAGGGCAGGGGAAAGCAAGTCACAAAGTTCCATGAAAGTGCCCTTACGCATGCGAAAGTTTCTCAGCCACTGGGAATCGTCCCACACCTGCAACACTATGCGGTCCCACCAGTCTGTGCTTGTTTCCCGGGCCCAGAATCGGCGTTCAAAGCCTATAACCTGGCCCATTAACATCATAATCTCCAAAGCACCGGGGCCCGCGGTCTCAGAGAATTCTGTGTCCGTGTCCATGTCCTCATCACGCTGGTCGCTGCGCTGCAATCGCCGCCTCCTCCTCCTCCTCGCCTCTTGTTTCTGGTCCTGTGTAAGCATAAACTCCACGAGAAAGCGCGAGGTGTTTATAATGTTCAAGACTGCGTTCTGGAGCACAACGGGATCCATGCTTGATGCAGAATGGAGTCTGCAGAGTTCACTCAGGAAAAAAGGCGCGAAATGGTTGTCTGCCGTTGCTTTCAGGGAGGGAGGGGGAGGCTGTACCCAGAACTACCTGCGACAATGTTTTTTGCCCCATCATGCACTGGGGTCTCAACCCAGAATTCCAAGGGGGGTGGAGACTGCGGGAACTATGGGATAGCTATGTAAAAGCTACCCACAATGCAACGCTCTGGAAATCGATGCTACTATGGTAGCTTGGACGCAAACCACCGAATTAATGGTGCCTAGTGTGGCCGAATACATTCGAATTTACAAAATCGGTTTCCTAAATTCGAATTATATAAATTCGAATTAATCCTGTAGTGTAGACATACCCTTTGTCTGATCAGCCAGTTAAATTGGATTTATGGAGTGGCCCAAAATAGCTGAAGCATACCAGTAAATCTTGCCCCTCATGGGGCAAGATCAAATCCAATCCGAACAGTGTGTGTATTTTAGGGATACTTAGAAGATGATATTGATATTGGTGAGGGCTGTTTTTTTATCTAGATCAATTAACATTTCGATGATATGGAAATAGATACACCATAAGTGCCTGACTTACACAGTAATGTAAAACGGACTAGGTATCATAATCTTTGAAAAGTGCTGAGGATGTTATTATTTTAATTGTTTTTAATTGCATGGCAGTATGAATCATTGTGTTTGGTTTCTGTGACACAGAGACCACATCCTCAAGAGTGGTCTGTAAATTTGTGACAACACTGGTTTGCATTTGGTGCCACACCATTGGTGAATGCAAAGCTAGTGCTGCTTGTGTTCAAATTGCAAGTTTTTCCATTGGCAAAATTGTAGGTTCAGCTATAAAGATTTGGGGCCTGATTCCCCATTACATTACTCTTCTTTTACAATGGTGTAACTCCAGACATTTAGTTCCAGTAGAGTTGTACCAACTTGAAACTGGAGTAACATACAATGGTGACTCAAGCCCTTGGGCTTTTTGACAACTATATGTCTTGCTACTTGATTTAAAGTCTCAGATATAAAAGGTGAGTTATTTGTATTTGTATTGCTAGAAATGTACACACTGTTTTAAAAATGTTAAACAACTGAGCGGAGCGGCTAAATTCAAGAAGCAAAATTAAACTAGTGAGCAAATTAGCCAAAAATTGATGGTTTTCTTAACACTGCATCAGATGTTTCTTAACACTGCATCAACATCTTCAGCTACCAGAGACAAAATCATGGAAGATTTTGGCAGTCAGTGTCTGTGTTGAAAATGTTTTAATCCTGATATACCCAAGATAGTCAAACTTGATAGTGCTCCAGGAGCAAACTCTGGTCAGAATGAAAATATTTATACCTCAGTAGCATCCATTGATGTCTTATTGACTGATTGCAGTGAGGTTAAAGTTGAGTTGTCTAAAGAAAATCCCATTGACAAATCAAAATTTAGTGCAGAAACTAAGTTCAGAATATAAACATTTTATTGTAAAACGTGGCCTTTTTTCTCAACCTCTGAGGGACCATTCCCACATGACTCAGACAAATCAATGCTTTTCAGCATCTTATTATGAAACCAGGTTTAACGGAGTGCACTCACCTTATGGAAGCACTCCTTAATCAAGTGTGTATGTGTCTGCTCTTTTTTCTCGATTTCTCCACTCACGGTGTCCCCTGCTGGCCGCTGCGTTCATCAGGCAGGTCTTCGATGACAGCCCTCCAGCCAAATCACACACAGTCCATGTGCAAAGCCAAACAAACCCCTTTTAGGGCACACGGGTACCCCTCCAGTTGAGATACTCCTCTCGAACTCAGTTCATGGACCCTAGCTCTCCAGCTGAGTCAGTCTCAGTTCAGCCTCCTTTGGGGGGAGGGGGGGTAACAGTTCCAGATGCAGCCCATCCCTAGGCCTGTTTAAACTCCCGTTCTCAGGGCGTAGCTACTTCCCCAGTGGCTGATGAGGCAGCAACCCGGACCCAGCCACTACTCCAGGCCCCAACCCTTGGACCCTATAACTAGCAACCACATGCCACAGCCCTCTAACTGTATTTCCCTGGGCCACTTTTCCACGGCCCTTATCTTTCTCGAGTCCCACCAGCCAGCCAGGATCACCTTCCCTGCTCCCCTGATCTCTGCCAGTAACTGCTTGCCTTGGTCCTTGCAGCTCCTGTAGCCAGCCAGGAGCACTTCTTGCTCCCCTGGTCCCGGACAGCAGACTGAACTCACTCTTTCCCTGTAGCTCCTTTTATACCAGCCTGCTGAGACCTGGTTGGCTGCTTCCCAGCAGCCTCTTTCTGATTGGCTGCGTCCAATGCAGCCACTCTAAGCAGCTTGGAGTACTCACCTCCACTGCTCCTTCCTGGGACAGAATGGGGTAGGATCGTGAGGCCTCCAACAGGTGGCCTCCAGACCTAATACACCCCACCACTCCCTGTCAAAGGCTGAAATCAAACAAACTAATTTGGTTATGCTATTCTCCAGTGCAGGACAACATTTACTGCCAACTCTGTTGGCTTTTCAGGGACTGAAGGGAAAAAACGTCAGATGACTTGGCCTCAATAAGTGGAATGATAAATACAGTGATATGTGAAACATAGAATCATAGGACTGGAAGGGACATCGAGAGGTCATCTAGTCCAATCCCCTGCACTCATGCCAGGACTAAGTATTATCTAGACCATCCCTGGCAGGTGTTTGTCTAACCTGCTCTTAAAAATCTCAAATGATGCAAATTCCACAACCTCTCTGGGCAATTTGTTCCAGTGCTTAACCACCCTGACAGGAAGTTTTTCATAATATCCAACCTAAACCTCCCTTGCTGCAATTTAAGCCCACTGCTTCTTGTCCTAACCTCAGAAGTTAAGGAGAACAATTTTTCTCCCTCCTCCTTGTAACAACTTTTATGTACTTGAAAACTGTTATCATGTCCCTTCTCCGTCTTCTCTTCTCCAGACTACACAAACCCAATTTTTTCAATCTTCCCTCATAGGTCATGTTTTCTGACCTTTTAATATTTTTTGTTGCTCTTCTCTGGACTGTCTCCAATGGACTGTCTGGACTGTCTCTTTCCTGAAATGTGGCGCCCAGAACTGGACACAATACTCCAGCTGAGGCCTAATCAGTGTGGAGTAGAGTAGAAGAACTACTTCTCGTGTCTTGCTTACAACACTCCTGCTAATATATCCCAGAATGATGATGATGATTTTTTTTTTTGCAACAGTGTTACACTGTTGACTCATATTTAACTTGTGATCCACTATGACCCCCAGATCACTTTCTGCAGTACTCTTTCATAGGTAGTCATTTCCCATTTTATGTGTGCGCAATTTATTGTTCTTTCCTAATGGAGTACGTTGCATTTGTCCTTATTAAATTTCATCCTATTTAGTTCAGACCATTTCTCCAGTTTGTCCAGATAATTTGAATTTTAATCCTATCCTCCAAAGCACTTTCAACCAGTGGAAAAATAACATATGGGTCAGTCTGGAGGCCCCCTCATGTGCACCAGAACTTGGGTAGAAGTGCAGGGGGAACCGGCACTGGAACTGTGGCCCTCCCCCCTGCTCCTTCTCTTCCCCCAGGGCTCTACCCTCTGGCCAGGCCAGAAGTCAAAGTTGATAACTACTCTCTGGGAACAGTTTTCCAATCAGTTATGCACCCACCTTATAGTAGCTCCATCTATGCTGTATTTCCCTAGTTTGTTTATGAGAAGGTCATGTGAGACAGTATAAAAAGCCTTACTAAAGTCAAGATATACCACTTGTACAGCTTCCCCCCATCCACAAGGCTTGCTTCCCTGTCAAAGAAAGCTATCAGGTTGGTTTGACACAATTTGTTCTTGACAAATCCATGCTGACTCTTACTTATCACCTTATTATCTTCTAGGAGTTTGCAAATTGATTGCTTAATTATTTGCTCCATTATCTTTCTGGGTACTGAAGTTAAACTAACTGGTCTGTAATTCCCCAGGTTGTCCTTATTTCCCTTTTTATAGATTGGCAGCATATTTGCCCTTTTCCAGTCCTCTGGAATCTCTCCTGTCTTCCATGACTTTTCAAAGACATCTGTCATTTCATAGCTTGCTTAGTGTATGATCAGGGGTCCTTGCATAGGACCGTTGACAAAGATCTCAAATTGAAAATAAGGAAAAGGGGCCAGTTGCTTTCGGCAGGACCCCAATCTTATCATTGACACACCATCACTTTATCTATGTCTAATCTTGTATTTAGAGGTTGTAGAGAGGTCACTGCTGAGGGAAACAGCAGTAATTTTTTGTCTACTGTCGAACTATCAGACAAATACAATCCTGTACATCATAAGGAAGCCAAAAGGCTCAACAGTTTACTTCAGACCAGAAATTCCAAATGAAATCATCCAGTTGCTATCAGGCCAGGTTACAGAAAGTATTGTTGATGACATCAAGAATGCTCCATTTTACCCAGAGATAATGGACATGACCCAGGATTTATCCAAAATTGACCAACTAAAGCAAGTTTTTGGTAGGTTACCATAGAAAAGATGAAAAAGGCAATCCTGCCAAAATAAATATTAACAAGAGTTTTTTAGGATTTCACAGAGTAAGTGGTCAATCGGGTGCTAATCCTGAAAGCAATACCAGCAAGTATATTGAAGATAGGTCTAGAACTATCAAAAATAGGAGGACAGGGATATGATGGCACTGCAAATATGAGCAGAATCTATTGTGGTGTAGAAGCAAGAACTGCTGAGAAAGTACCAAACACAAGATATGTGCTCTGTGCTGCACACAATCTGAATCTAGTGTGAAAGGATTCAGTACGGACAATCACAGAATTTCAAAATTATTATGATTTAGATGAGTGATTACATACATTTTTTAAATCACAGCATTAACTGATGGGCTTTGTGCTCTTCCTTTGTAAGTGAATCCAACCTAACTCTGAAAAGACATTGGTCTTCTCGTTATGAACTTCTGCAGACAGTAGGCAAAAATGTGTAGACATAGTCTGTATTTATGGATGAGATAGATACGTTCTCATTTTCCAAGAGGGTAAAGATAAGCAAAATTTTAGATTTCAGATTTGGGAATGGGGTCCCTTACCTATTTTGCACCATGGCCCTCTTGGGCCTTGTTACACCCTTGATCCAAGAAGAGTGATGGATCTAATATGTCCTCTGGACTGCAAATGGTAAGAGTAAGTCAGACAAACACTTCTAATAGAAACCATATTGCAATCAGTTACTCTAGAGGTTTCCTTTTGCATATCAGTATAATTGCTGTCTTACCTGGGATAAGCGTAAGGCAGCTTGCCCTTACATATATCCTATATCTGTCAGAACTGTAGAGGAAAGCAAGGAGACCACAGTATTGGGGTTCAGTGAAAAGGTGATGCAGAGCTGAGTAACATCTGCATACTGATGACCCTGCCAACCATCTCACTGTCTCCTCTCGCAGCTTCACAAACAAGAGGGATGACAAGAACCCTGCGGACTCCACATAAGAGAGCCTGTAAGGAAAAAGGGTACTCAAACTATCCTTTGGCACCACAGAGAGAGGAAAGAATGACCCTGCCTTTCCCATCCATCTCTGCAAGGATCTTGCAGGCAAATTAACAAAACCTCAAAGTCAATGGTATCAAAGGCTAATGATAGCTCTAGCAAAATCCACTCGGACTACTTACAGGCATTTATTGTTAGAAGATCAACCATAAATAACAATACCATCCCCCAAGTGCACCCACATTTAAAAATCAGACCGATAGGAAATAGAGGACAGAAGACAACTGCAAGACTAAGATGTAAGTGCTGCTGCTCCAATATCACTTTTTCAATAGTTTTCCCCCAACACAGAAGGTGTTAACTGGCAAGATTCTTACAATCAAGGGTATTTTTTTACATCTGAGTTAACCCAGGCTCTTATTCGGGTGTTGTCCCAACCCCTGTCTCCATCCACACACAAATCACTCTCACCATAGGTAAGTGGTGCTTTCAACCCAGGCTAACTGGCCTGTTCTGGGCTTGTGGGTTAGAGCCCAGGTTCTGTTTTCACTTGGGCTGGCAACCCATCCACCCACCGCCTTCCCACAGTTCCTCCATGGGCCCAGAAGTACAGTCAAATTCTCCCACAAGTGACTGGGAAAGAATCAGAGAGTGACCCAGCTTATTGCAGCCCAAAGAACCATGGGATAATATGCCCCCAGAAATCCTAGCAGCATACAAAAGTGAGTGCGGCACCAGGATTCAGTTATGGCTGTGCAGTGTGGCTGCTCACACCTGAGCTAGGCTAGCCCAAGTGCTGATTACCTGAGTTAACTCTGCAGTGAAGACATAGAAAGGTTTTTATTCAGTGCTGGTTCTTTAAGAGCGGATGGTGCCATATTCTCTTCACTTTGTTTCTAATTGCCTTTTCCCCATTTCCCTTTAAGCTTTGTTTTCCTCCTTCTTACCCCAGTAGTGGCCACAGCAAGTGGTAGGGCTGAACCTGCAGGTAGCCAGCTGCTCCCTCCCTTGATCCCCATTGTGTGCGCACACACTTATTTCCTACCCTCCCCTGCACATTGATCATAGTTTCAAAGTGAAAACCTACAGCACTGTAGGGGTACTGTCACAGAGAAGCATAATGGTAGGATATAAGCAAGATTCGTGTGGAAGTGGAAAGAAAAAGGGGTGTCCTCTTCTCCGTTTCAGTATGAAAAACTGGGACACTTGACTGTAAAGGGAAGGGTGTGAAAAAATAATGTTTATCTCTCTGTGATCCAGCTTCCCCCAACCGCCACTCACTCAGAAATACATGCACAACTATTCACCCAGGCTGAGGACCTGTGGAATCGTTCCACAGATCAGAACCACCTTCTTCCTCCCAACGTCCACAGGCTCAGAACAACTTCTCCACAATACACCCACAAAAGCCTCCATGCTCAGAACACTTCCTTACCAGACACCCAGCACCCCCCAATTTGTTGCTGACCCTGTATTAGCTCCACAGAAGTCTGTATTCCATGTCCTGGGCCTACCGGCAGTATAAGGGCTAGAGACTTCAGGAAGCCATATAATTTGCCACTTTGGGGCAAAACTGAATTAGTCCCTCAGAAACCCATTTTTATTCAGGATGCTTCACCCCTAACATAAATTTGCCCTAACTTTTGAACCAAAGTCTTGATCCATATACAATTTTTACATGGGGCACTGTGAATGAATGAGAATGGCACAAGGAGTTGGGAGATCCTGAATTCTAATCCCAACTCTGCCACTAACTTTTTGTGTGGCTTTGGCAAGTCATTTAACTTCTGTGCCTCTGTTTCCCCATCTATAAAATGGAAATAAGCTTTACCAACCTGGCAGGTCACAGTGAGGATTTGTTAATTTATACAGCATACTGAAAATGCTAAGTACTGTATGTCTCTAGACTATTGTTATGCAGTGACCTTTATTACCCTTAATTTCAACATCTACCAGTAGGATAAAGAAATATTTTAATAATCTAAATCTATCTAAGATGTTTGCCTATTTTGTGAGGTTATTCTGCTCATAAATGCCACCTGCAGCCAGGCACGTAGAAAAAGAAAACAACTTTTTTTTTTCACCTTTCACATTTGTTGCATCCTCTTCAGTGGGTTTCCGGCGGTTTGCTGTGGCCCCACAACAGACAGCTGCACTCGCAGTACCTGTAGGTGTATGTCTTTCTCACTTTTCCTCATTGAGAGATTTGTCTAGAAGATAAAAACAAGCTCAGGGACATCCTATGATTCTAACTGTGGGACTGCTCTCAGACTGGGTCAGTGCAAATGAGGGAGATTACGGTGACGTTTCAAAGGTCCTATTGAAACACACACACCAAAATTTTCCATCCCCACAGGACGAGACAACAAAACCTTAAAATGAATCCTGAAATGCTGGAGCCACCCCTCCTCCACCACAAATGAGTGAGACTTGCCTGCAGCTCTGTGACTACATGCACCATGGCAAAACTTACTTTCACTTCCACACCGCAGACAACATGCCCACCATCTGGACTCAAAGAACAGGGAACTCCCTTACACCTTACAGAGCATACACACAGAGAAACCATATGCACACAGCAACCTGAGTACCACACAGTCTCTAATGTATTTATCCTCACAACACCCCCAGGAGGGCCGGAAAGTATTATCCCCATTTACAGATGGGGAACTGAGACACAGAGAGGGTAAGTGATTTGCCCAAGGTCACACAGGAAGTCTGTGGCAGAGCAGGAACTTAAACCTAGGTCCTAGGCTAGCACCCTAACAACTGGTCCAGTCTCCTCTCCTTAACCTAATTATAGGGATCGCAACCTCTTCCTCTGCTGTACACACTATACACATTCAAACTAAAAAGAGACGACCTGATTCTCCTCTCCCTTAGACTAGTGTAAAGAATAGTAACTCATGATTATATTTTTTTCCATTTTCTGATTTTCAGAGATTGAAAAATGTTGGGGTTTTCGGGGGATTTTGTTTAAAAAAACACACAAGAAAATTATAATTTTGTACACACACACACACACACACACACACACACACAAAATGAAATTAAAAAAAAATTGTTGGTATGACATATTTTTACTATTTTTGACCAGCTCTACTTTGAACTAGTTCCAAGGACTCAGTGAGGGAGTAAATCAGGACCCCAGGAAACCGGGAACTTCCCAATATAACTGCTCAGTCTTTGGGCTGGTCTACACTGGGGGGGGGATCGATCCAAGATACGCAACTTCAGCTACGCGAATAGCGTAGCTGAAGTCGAAGTATCTTGGATCAAATTACCTGGGGTCCAGACGGCGCGGGATCGACGGCCGCGGCTCCCCCGTCGACTGCGCTACCGCCGCTCGCTCTGGTGGAGTTCCGGAGTCAACGGTGAGCGCGTTCGGGGATCGATATATCGCGTTTTAATGAGACGCGATATATCGATCCCGGATAAATCGATTGCTACCCGCTGATACGGTGGGTAGTGAAGACGTACCCTTTCAAATCAAGCATAGGATGAAATTCCTCTTTTTTTTTTTTTTTTTTTTTTTGCAGAATATGGAAACGAAAGGAATAAAAAATAAACCTCCTTGGAAAGGGTTTAGGTCCCTCTTTCCATTTCAATCAGAGACCTCACCTTCCATAGGCAGTTTCTCAGAGTAGAGGTCTGATTTAGAGGGCAATCAGGAGATGGCTTGGAGAGGAATCCCTAGGACTCAATAAGAATAAGTAATTCCAAATGCTGCTGCCATGGAAAAGAAAAACATTCCCTCAAAAGGAAGGGAGAGGGGAAAGATCTATAGCACATTCCAGTTCAAGGCTCTCAAGGTACTTATCAGAACTGTTGTTTTGCAGATGCACACAGCAGAACAGCCAGAGTAGCCAAGGTAGGTAGTTTCGGTCAATGGTGGCAACTCCTGTATTACCTTTTCTCCTTCTCTTGCCCAGCATAGCCCTTCTATTGAACCTGGTAATCTGGCTGAACTGTGGCTGTGGCAAATTCTAGACATGAGTGAATATTGTATCTACTCAATTAGCACTGGGGACTCTCAAGCGGAGACAATTTAAATGAGTGATCGCGAATGTCTGATAATTGAACCATATTGCAAAAATCTTTCCTCACAACAGTGAGTTACTTTTAAAGACTGACTTAAAATTAATCCAAAATGAGGACGTCTCACCCAACATGGTAGGTTTGTTTGCACACCACAGGACTGTAACAGATACACATTTGGAATTGGAAAGGGCTAATGGGACTTCAGTGGTATTTATTGTTAATCTGATACAAACTCAGAGAGAGACTGACAGAGAGAGTGAGAGGACTCCAGATCTGTAGGGTTATATTGTTTACGGCTATACGTAGACAAAAGAAAATGTGCTGACGTTATATTAAAAGCCAGATTCTGGTCTCACACTTGTATCAATCCACAATAAAAAAAGTCAATGGAATTATACCAGCGTACATGAGATCCGGTCCCAATCGTCTAATTTAACCTACAAAAGCAGAGGATTCGTAGCTCAAAGAACTGGAGCTAAATCCACTTTCATTTAGGGCCAGATTGTAAACCTATTATTCCCACTGGTGCTGTTATTCAACACCAATCAGAGTTAGGGTTTAGTGATTTAGGCTGGGATTTTGAAAGAAGCCCGAATGTCACTGGATTTTGGGTACCTAACTCCCATAGGCCCATTGAAAATCTCAGCCTTGATCTTCTTTGCAATTAGATGCAGTGATTACAATATCTTTTATATTTCAGTGTGGTTTTCCTTTAACTTGCCCAGCTGAGTCTGTACACTATAGCATATTACAGTATATTCCAATCTAAAGTAATGCAAAGCGGTAAATGTTATAAAACCATGAAAACTATGGAATACAATAGAAAAGGCAGCTAAACTTAACTGTAGAGGCACAAACATGATACTATAAAGAAGTTTCTTAATGGAATGCATTCTTCATATAGACCTTCGTTACAAAGATTACAATTAAGAAGGGAGATGGTCTATGTCTTCCAATAAGGATTACGTTTTTAAAAAGAAAAGTATTACAACCAGGAGTCTAGGTTTTATGCTTTATCCAAGTTGCATGTTGGCACCAGTGCAAAGGAAGGGGCTCATGTTTAGGCAAAGAGAATTTGTAAGTGAAAACAGTTTTTTGGAAGGGGAAAAAATGTGTTTAATCTGTGGGGAGTTATTTAAAAACAAAGAAATTAGGAGGTAGCAAGTTTTCACTACAGTGGGATGGAAATGTACAATGGATGTTCACTACTTGGGCCAAGTCAAAAAGAATATAGCCCTGTCCAATTTGATTGGGCCCTTTTACTGCCTTTTTCTTGATTCAATCAATATAATGGTAAACTAAATAAATATGAGAGGAGAAAAAACAGTACAATATTTAGGCTTGGAAGGCTCAGATTTTACCCTATAAATGTTGCTAAGCACACACACACACCTACCTCAAAAAAATGACAGAAAAATCTTCATCCTTCCCAATAAAAATTTACAAAGAGGGAGAGTTTTTAGCAATTATTAAACTATCATTTATAGGCAAGGAAGAATCCCCAGCCTATTATACATAAACATGCATTGGGAATGAAGTAATGGTGAAGCTGTGACCTTGTGGACAGGACACTGGACTAGTACTCTGGAGACCTGGGTTTTACTCCTGGCTCTTCCACTTGTCTTCTGAGTGACCTTGGGCAAGTCTCAGTGCCTCAGTTTCTCCATCTGTAAAGTGGGGATAATGATACTGCCCTCCTTTGTAAAATGGCTTGAGATCTACTGATAAAAAAGCACTAGGTATTAAATTACATATGTGCGCTGATTATATCAGTGGTGGTGTAGTATTATCCAGTACATCTGTGGGTGTCTCTTTTCAACACAGGATGTTTGAAAACTAAATATTAAGAACTTGCTATTATGCAATTCAATCGTTAAATATGATGATCTTATTTTGGAATAATGTATTTGCTGTAAACACAAAGTCACAACAAACCTTCTGTCACTTTCTGCTGTATAACTAGTCAAAGTAAAGAATTTACCATAATTTCAGAAGCTCTTATAACAGTATTTTTAATGTACTTTACAAACATTAAGAGCCAGATTCTGATGCTCTTTACTCAGTGGGACCCCTAGGCCCATTGATTTCATTGGAACTAATCATGGCATAAGGCACTACTGAACACGAGTAAAGAACCAGAATTTGGCCCTAACTAGTTAATTTACACACCACCCAGTGAGGCAGGTCAGATAAGGAAACTGAAAGAGGGAAGTTAAGTCCAACATTTTCTAAAGGTGGCCACTGTATTTAGGCCCCCAACTTGAAGTCATTTAGAACGGCCAGTACTCAGCACCTCTGAAAGTCAGATTCAAGATGTCTCAAGTTGGACACCCAAAATCAGTGGCCACTTTTGAAAATTTGGGCCCGTGGCTATGTATTCACTGCAGAAAAAGGAGTGTTTTTACATGGATATAGCTATCTTGTAAAATCCTAGTAAAGCCAAAGCACTGTAGTCTTTACCTTGATGTAATTAGTAGAGATAATACCCAGATTGGGGGAGAGGGGTACGGAATTGACCTTGACTAACCACATCAAGGTAAAATTTACCTGTGCTTGTCCTCATTAGGATTTTACATCGAGATAGCTATAACCTTTGGCCATAGAGGGAAGGCGTGTCAGAGCCCAGGATTCCTGCCTAGTGGTCCTTTGGTCAGACCACTGGTGCCCATATCTTTCTCAGTCTTCTTGTAAGATCCTTTAGGAGCTTGCACAATTTATTATTTTGGTAGAATCAGAGATGTCAAAGAGAAGATCCCAATCTTGTTAGGACCGAGTAGCAATTATTTATGGCAATACATTAAGAGCTGGTAGTATGATGACTGTGCAGGCTAAAGGAATGTGTACTAGGCAATATCACACACAGCACTTAGAGTTAGGTTGATTCTGTCACTTCCAGCTAACTTTTGAGCTTGGTTTCCTGTGACACCGCAGCAAGGTACATGTGGCGCGGATCTGACAGAAAAGAGCAGAGCTGGAAGTTAAAAACTGCAGAGAAGCCTAGATTATGTGATATGTCTAGTAAAAAACAAAACAGATGCCCTTTTAAAAAAATGATCAATCACTAACAAAAAACTAAAAAACAAACTTTTTGTTCATAAATTCTTTATTTGAAAAAGTTGGTAGAATACTTGGAACAATGGGCAACATAGCCTAGTACTGCTTCTGGTGGTTGTTTTGAGCCTATTGGTTGCTGAGGGGTATGGATCTAGTTATATCAGTAACATGGAACACCTGAAAATTAAAGACTTTACAAAGGGAGGCCCCTAATCTTGCAAAGATTTATGTGTGTTTAACTTTAAGCATGAGTGATCCCCTCTTATGTCAACTGTGCTATTCACACGCTTAACATCAAGCACATGCTTAAGTCTTTGCAGATCAGGGCCTATGATTTTGCAATATTTCACAGAATCTGTGTTCTAGATTCTTGAAATAGATTCTTTCTTCTAAAAATCTTATCCAACTCCCAGTGACTTCAATGGAAGCTGGGTCAGGCATTTATTGTGTATGCTCCTTCTATGTAAATCAACCTCTAGATGTAGTGATGACTGACAATTTACAAAACTGCAATTGGACAGATATCAACAAATGTGTATGAAATGCATGATCTTATCTTCCCAAATAGGAAAAGATTTCCATCGGTGTAAATGTTGTAAAACAAAGCACATGATTTGAACTAAGGAGGTGGCGGGGAGGGAGGGGAGAAATCTAATACAAATGTTACTCTACCATGGATCAGTGTGTGCACTTCACAATCCCTGATAATCCTCTTGCTTGATACACAGTTTATCTAAAAATAATACACGCTGCAAAAATTCTTCAAACTATGGAAACAAATCATGACAAATATTGCCATTTTCCCGCATATTCCAAGTAATTATTTTCTATAACAATAATCAATCAAATTAAGGACAAAAATCCTCACTTATCACAGTAGTGGGATGATGTTATCTTAACTTTAAATGAGAAAAAAAATTTATTTTAATTGCCACTTCATTATGTAGGCCACTTTAAGACTGTTTTCATTCACAGATTTTTAAAGCCATAACGGACAGTTATGATGATCTAATCTGAGCTCCTATAACTTTAAATCAGTACCAGTCTGGGGGCTGGGATTGAACCAGAAACCTGGCCTGATCCTCCCAACCTCAAGCAGCAGGGTTGCCAACTTTCTAATCCCACAAAACTGAACACCCTTGCCCCGCCCCTTCCCCAAGGCCCGCCTCTACCCCGTCCCTTCTCCGAGGCCCTGCCCCACTCACTCCATTCCCCCTCCCCCAGTCACTCGCTCTCTCCCACCATCACTCACTTTCACTGGCCTGGGGTAGGAGTACGGGGGAAGTTAGGGCTCTGGCTGGGGGTGCGGGCCCTAGGGTGGGGCCAGAAATTAGGGGTTCAGGGTGCAGGAGGGGGCTCCAGGCTGGGGTGCGGGCTCTGGCTGGGGGTGCGGGCTCTGGGGAGTGGCTGGGGATGAGGGGTTTGGGGTAGAGGAGGGGGCTCTGGGCTGGAGCCGAGAAGTTTGGAGTGTGGGAGCAAGCTCAGGGCTGGGATGGGGGTTCGGGCTTGAGCCTCCGGCGGCTCCCTGGTCTGCGGTGCAGCGGGGCTCAGGCAGGCTCCCTGCCTGCCCTGGCTCCGTGCGGCTCCCGGAAGTGGCTGGCATGTCTGGCTCCTAGGTGCAGGGGCGGCCAGACAGCTCTTCCCGGTGCACACTGCCTGCGCTCGCAGGCGCCACCCCCACAGCTCCTATTGGCCGGCACTTGGGGTGGGAGCAGCACGCAGAGCTTCCATGATTGCCCCTGTGCCTAGGGGCCGCAGGGACATGCCAGCCACTTCTGGAAGCCATATGGAGCCAGGCAGGGAGCCTGCCTTAGCCCCATTGCGCTGCCGACCGGACTTTTAACGGCCCAGTCAGCAGTGCTGACCAGAACCGCCAGTGTCCATTTTCGACCAGGCATTCCAGTGGAAAACCAGATGCCTGGCAACCTTATCGAGCAGTCTAGCCACTCCCAAGTTTGGAAAGGCTGAGAAATAAGGGTCTGATCCTGCCCTATTAAAGTCAAGGGGAGTTTTGTGACCAACTTTAATGAGAGCAGGATCAGAGCCTAACTCATCCCAGTGCAGTGGATTTCCAAAGGGCCCGACACATCACTTAAATCCTTAACGTGGGGCTTAAGCAGTTAAAAGGTGTTCCACTGCACTGAGAAGAACTGCAGCCTTAGTGTTTTTGTAATACTGACTTCCATTTCATGCATTCATTATATTGTGATGGAAGTATGAACCAGGGTCTGGCTGATGTCCCACAGTCTTCCTGAACTGATGGTAAACAAGTGAAAGGCCATGGATTCTGTTACTGCAGATGAAAGTAAGTCAATACATAAGTACTAGATCCATACATCTGTATACAGTGAACATGCATGTGTGACCAAAATGTTGGGATATGCATATTGTGCCAGAAGATTTGTATGTGGTGATCAACTTGACAGGGCCTCCGTAAAAGAAGTTGGGACTGTTCAAGTTCAATATATTGGTAATCACCACAATATTGAAGGAGCATGTGATTATTTTTCATTGGAATTCTTTCCACAATGGAAGCCCCATTTACAAATGAAGTCAACAGGGAGGCAAGACACCAGGGACTGAACCACAGGGGACTGTCCTATCTTTGGGGCAGACAATGAACTTTGGGGATACAAGTAGAAGGCAAGGAGACACCCCTATATATTGCACAAGAGGACGTACTTGGACAGTGCATTTACATTAATGAAAATGGGATCTTAGCCAGGCTTGGTTGAAATGCTGCAAAGACATTTGGAGGTAAACTTTCTTAGACAGAAAGTTAAGTTTAATCTCTAGGAGGTGTGTTATTATCTGGTTTGATATGGAACCTTTCTGTTTCCATTATCCTTTTCCACTATCTTTTAAATCTTAATCTTTGATGACAAAATTGTGATTGTTTTCACTATAAATATAACTCAGTGCTGTGGTGTGGTGTCATTCAAGTTGCTGTGTACACTGTTCCCTTGGGACAGCAAACCTGGTATAACTGTGAGTCTTCAGTGGATAAAGAGCTGAACACCAGAGGAGAACCCTTAAAAGTTGCACAGAATCTGGGGTACATTTCTTATTAACCTGAAAAACAAAGTAAGGGCTGACATTGCCCAGAACAGATTGTTTGGGTGGCTTATAGATTAGAGGTGTCAGAGAGCTCACACCCAGTTAAGCACAATCATGTCTTCCTCTTGCTGGAGACCGAAGGGTGGGAGGGGTGGGGAGACAAGATGACTCACATTCCTGGGCACTGTGAGAAAGCATCACAGTCATTCTCTGTGGTACCCTTGAATTCTCCTTTCAAACTTTCTTGTTTTATGCTGTGACTTATCGATTACAGAATCATGCAGAAATGCAAAGAGTTTAGCAATCCATTCTTTAGGCACTGTGTATCTCGGTCTTTCCAGTACATTCCCAAGGCTGGACATTCAGTTGCTGTGCAACTGCCCGGTCCAATTTGAGATGGAGGAAATATTGCAATTGAAAGTACTTGTAAATATCTCATTTTTTGAGCTTCTGTTGTGCTAACCGTTCAAATGATTTCCAATTTCAGTTCTGAAAGCACTGGCCTAAGTGAACCAATATATTTTGCTTTCATCTAGTTATACCATCATGGGGAGGGGTCAGGAGCATAGACTGAGGCCATGTCTACACTATGGGCACTACAGGAATGTAGCTACAGCGCTATGACTATGCTGCTGTCATCTTGTAGCATAGACACAGACTACAGTAAAAAGAACAGGAGTACTTGTGGCACCTTAGAGACTAACAAATTTATTAGAGCATAAGCTTTCGTGGGCTACAACCCACTTCTTCGGATGCATATAGAGTGAACCATATATTGAGGATATATATATACACACATACAGAGAGCATGAACAGGTGGGAGTTGTCTTACCAACTCTGAGAGGCCAATTAAGTAAGATAAAAAAACTTTTGAAGTGATAATCAAGATAGCTCAGTACAGACAGTTTGATAAGAAGCAAGTGTGAGAATACTTACAAGGGGAGATAGATTCAATGTTTGTAATGGCTCAGCCATTCCCAGTCTTTATTTAATCCTGAGTTGATTGTGTCTAGTTTGCATATCAATTCCAGCTCAGCAGTCTCTCGTTGGAGTCTGTTTTTGAAGTTTTTCTGTTTTAAGATAGCCACCCGCAGGTCTGTCATAGAATGGCCAGACAGGTTAAAGTGTTCTCCCACTGGTTTTTGAGTATTATGATTCCTGATGTCAGATTTGTGTCCATTAATTCTTTTGCGTAGAGACTGTCCGGTTTGGCCAATGTACATGGCAGAGGGGCATTGCTGGCACATGATGGCATATATCACATTGGTAGATGTGCAGGTGAACGAGCCCCTGATGGTATGGCTGATGTGATTAGGCCCTATGATGATGTCACTTGAATAGATATGTGGACAGAGTTGGCATTGGGCTTTGTTACAAGGATAGGTTCCTGGGTCAGTGTTTTTGTTCAGTGATGTGTGGGGTTGCTGGTGAGTATTTGCTTTAGGTTGGGGGGTTGTCTGTAAGCGAGGACAGGTCTGTCTCCCAAGATCTGTGAGAGTAAAGGATCATCTTTCAGGATAGGTTGTAGATCTCTGATGATGCGCTTGTGAGGTTTTAGTTGGGGGCTGAAGGTGACAGCTAGTGGTGTTCTGTTATTTTCTTTGTTGGCCCTGTCTTGTAGGAGGTGACTTCTGGGTACTCGTCTGGCTCTGTCAATCTGTTTTTTCACTTCAGCAGGTGGGTATTGTAGTTTTAAGAATGCTTGATAGAGTTCTTGTAGGTGCTTGTCTCTATCTGAGGGATTGGAGCAAATGCGGTTATATCTTAGAGCTTGGCTGTAGACAATGGATCGTGTGGTGTGTCCTGGATGGAAGCTGGAGGCATGTAGGTAAGTGTAGCGGTCAGTAGGTTTCCGGTATAGGGTGGTATTTATGTGACCATCGCTTATTAGCACAGTAGTGTCCAGGAAATTGACCGCTTGTGTGGATTGATCTAGGCTGAGGTTGATGGTGGGATGGAAATTATTGAAATCATGGTGGAATTCCTCAAGGGCTTCTTTTCCATGGGTCCAGATGATGAAGATGTCATCAATGTAGCGCAAGTAGAGTAGGGGCGTTAGGGGACGAGAGCTAAGGAAGCGTTGTTCTAAGTCAGCCATAAAAATGTTGGCATACTGTGGGGCCATGCGGGTACCCATAGCAGTGCCGCTGACTTGAAGGTATATATTGTCCCCAAATGTGAAATAGTTGTGGTTGACGACAAAGTCACAGAGTTCAGCCACCAGGTTAGCTGTGACATTATCGGGGATACTGTTCCTGATAGCTTGTAGTCCATCTTTGTGTGGAATATTGGTGTAGAGGGCTTCTACGTCCATAGTGGCCAGGATGGTGTTTTCTGGAAGATCACCGATGGATTGTAGTTTCCTCAGGAAGTCAGTGGTGTCTCGAAGATAGCTAGGGGTGCTGGTAGCGTAGGGTCTGAGGAGAGAGTCCACATAACCAGACAAGCCTGATGTTAGGGTGCCAATGCCTGAGATGATGGGGCGTCCAGGATTTCCAGGTTTATGGATCTTGGGTAGCAAATAGAATGTCTCTGGTCGGGGTTCTAGGCATGTGTCTGTACAGATTTGTTCCTGTGCTTTGTCAGGGAGTTTTTTTAGCAGATGGTGTAGTTTCTTTAGGTAATCCTCAGTGGGATCAGAGGATAATGGCCTGTAGAATGTGGTGTTAGAGAGCTGTCTAGCAGCCTCTTGGTCATATTCCAATTTATTCATGATGACGACAGCACCTCCTTTGTCAGCCTTTTTGATAATGATGTCAGGGTTGTTTCTGAGGCTGTAGATGGCGTTGTGTTCAGCATGGCTGAGGTTATGGGGCAAGTGATGTTGCTTTTCCACAATTTCAGCCTTTGCACGTTGACGGAAGCAATCTATGTAGAAATCCAGTCTGTTGACTACAGACTACAGTGACAGGAGGGGTTTTCCCATTGCTGTAGGAACTCTGCCTCCCCAAGCGAAGGTAGCTTGGTTGAAAGAAGCTTTCTTCTGTTGACCCGCCTGCGTCTATGCTGGAGGTTATGTCAGCATAGCGCCGTAGCTACGTTGACCTACATTTTCAGTGTAGCCCAGAAGCCTGAATGGTCAGAAATACATGCTAGATAGGGCAGGGAGGATCTAGGCTTAATTTCTTAAATGTTTCCAAACAATAAAGGTGTTTTTAACCCTTGTGTCATAGGAACATATTATAATATTTGTAGAGTTTATGCACATGCTTAACTTCAAGTCAACAGGTCTACTCATGTGCTTGAAGTAAGGAATGTGCTTGAATGGGGCCCTATTTGGAAAGTCACAGCAATACGTGATGCTGTAACATCTTTACCGTAACCATGCATGTAAAACCATCAATAGAAAAAAAAACCCACTGTAAAATAACACACAAAATACACATTCAAATGTTACCTGTTCACTCCAGGCAGCACCAGTGATTCAAGCCCAACAGAGCCTCTGAGGAATGTGTCGCTAGTCTGCTGCCTCACCCTGTCTGAAGGAATCCCGCTGTGTATATTGTTTTCTCATTAGTGTTGTCAACACTCTGATGATATTTTGCTGTCATCAAGCAGGAGAAATTCTAGTTTTTGGAAACAGCAAGTTGCAGAAGAGTGGACTCACTGCGGTGTGGCAACACTCTCCTCTCTAGTGCCGCCTGCTAACAGTTGCTTCAGTCATGTGGTAGTCTGCCTCTTCTTGTGACTCAGCCTTCCGGCCACGTCTTTTAGTTCCACCACTTCCAGGGTATCAATATGCCAAACAACACTGGTCATCAATATATGACATATTCCTCTCTTCCAGGGCTCTTTTCCTGTTCCACCTTTTTGTCAGAGTAGTGGCCCCCCAGCTTCTTCTCCCTGGAGTCTCGTAACCAAACTCAGAAGGGAAACGCAAACCACAGTGAAAACAACTTTTAATCCATCCTGGGTCCTCCCCCAGCTCTCCGCTCCTCTGCAGAATACTGGCTCTCAAGAGTTACCACCCTGGAGCCTTGCCTCTACTCTGGATCCTTCACTCCTATCTACCCCCAGGCCATCTGCCTGTCAGTTGGGTTTCTCTCAGACCCAATCCAGGATTCTCCTTCCCCCCTGCTTCCCTCTCCCATCAGGCCCATCACAGGGGAGTAAATTCCCTTGAAGCTCCTCTTCAGTTGAACGTCTTCCTGGATTTCTTCCCTGGAGACCCAGGTCTTGCTCTTTTGTCAGGGCTCACTGCTGGAGCATGTGCTATCCTATAGTTTCTCTGTATCTCTCCAGTTTCCATTATTCCACACTCCATTATTCAGAGGGACTGCAGCATTCTTTGTCCCTCTTACAGCCTCCTTCTAATTTGTGCTGCCTTTCCTTATACTCACCCCCC